>NC_141700.1:691166835-691766835 GCF_964263255.1 Lissotriton vulgaris
GTAATCAGTGTAGCTTTTGCAGCTGTGATTTTGGGTTTGCTTTTTTTCAGAGATGGCTTTAGCGGCAGCTCTTAGTGATATTAGTATTAGACCCTTCTTCTACTGTTCTAGCAGCCTGTGGTGCAGAATTCCTTATTTCTCCTGCCTCTCCCAGAGTTTTGTCACCCAGTACCAATGCTGGGTCCAGCCTGGGCTCCGTCTCAAGCTCTGCACAGTACTGCATTATCACTGTATCATACATTTTCCAGCCAAATATACACCCAGTGCAGATAAACCACTCATGGTGCACAGCAATACACACAAAACCCATGCAGGCCAAGGGTGAGTTAATCACACAGCAGCAGAACTTTAACTGAGTGAGCCCTGTAGGCCTCACTCCAGTGACCGGTTAAAAAGGACCAGTTCACTCCTACTGATCACTACATGTTATGCTGCCACAATGACTCTTGTGCTGCCTAACTCCTGGTGAAGGCAGTAGCCTCTCACCACTAGGAGGGTTGCGCTTTGGGCACCCCTCCCGGTCCAACAAGACCGCAATCCGTGAGACAGGCCTATGTTATGGTGAACAAGCATGATCTGTGTTTGGCTGTGACAACAAAATATCAGCATTAGGGATCAAGGCATCAGTAAAGTTGGTGAACTCAGGGCAGGGGTGCACGTCCATGACCATGCGGAGGACTTTTCTGTCCGAATAGGGACACTTTCGCCTTCATTGACAGTGGTGGTGACATCTCTACTACTTAAACCAGATAAGCACGTCACACAAAGTGCCTCCTATCGTCTACCCAACAAACTAAACATAGCATCAGACATCCATGCCTTCAGGAAGCAACTTAACACTTACTGCTCTTTGCAGGTATTGATCAAGTGTGCAGCAGCATTGCTGAGTGGGTGTCACCAGCTACCACTGCTATACCACTTTCATTTCAAGGGGGTACATGAATGGCTTCTGTTAATCAGGGGCCAGTGGAGCTTTATATACTCCTGTTTATGCTGTACCTCCTCAAGGCCCGTTTTAGTTATTCCTTGAGGGGTGTAGTGGAAATACTGCTCAGCAGACGATGGCAGAGCAGAGGTATGAATGAAAAGTTAAAGTGTTTGTGAGAAGTTGGCCTGATATGTAGTGTCTCCAATTCTGGAACCACTTGGTATCAGTCCAAACAAACCCCAAAGATGTCTGGTTGTAAGTCAACCTTGTTAGACAAGCTATCCTAGAGGTAGCATGGACTAAGCAGCCTTAAAGGCTTAACTTAAGAGGTCGTGTTAAGCGAGCTGTTTTACCACATACAATCCTGTAATCAAATGAAAGGACACCACACAAGTATATATTATAAAAATATATGTATTTATTTCTAAATTACTCCCCAGTACTCTTTATGAGGAAAGGGGCACAAGCGTTAAATCAAAAGCACATTATAACATACAAAGTTGCACAATTTTGGATGAGGGCCGGTGGCCACTCAAACCATATACTAAAAAAGTGGTATAAGAGATACCAATCGAACAGTGGTTAGGCCTAGGGCCTAGAGAATCACTGGGAGCAGTCAGGACTAGCAATGCTGAAGTCGGGAGTAGCCCACGGAATTCGGGTGCAGCACGGAAAGTGCGGCTTACACCAATGCAATGTCAATGGTGCGTAAAAGTTACACAAAGTGAGTTTAAAGATACTTCCGCTGAACCTAGAGGAACAAAACTTAATACACAGACCCTAGAGGTGTGTACCAGTGTAGGAACACCGGCTTTGCAATGTTACCTCACCCACAGGAAGTGGGTGCACAGGGTCGAAGTGGCGTCGGGTTTCGACACGCAGGCTCTTGGTGCTTGGAGCTGAAGAAGCTGCAGGCGATGTGAAGCAGAAGTGTCCGGTGTGATCCAAGGGTGGATCGAAGTCGAAAAGTACCTGAAAGCAGAGGGGACAGAGTCTGGGTCACTCAGCAGTGACCAGTGTGGAACCAGGACGGAACCAGGCAATGTCGGGCGCAATCAGGTGGTTGTCGAGAGGCTTCTCTCCGCTGTCACGTGGGCTCTGGGGCATCTGCGATGTCCAGGAGCAGGTCACGATCTGTCCCACGTAGGCTCTCGCCGTCAGCACCGTCGGCTTCAAGATTGCAGCAAACAGCACTTGGCAAAAGCAATCCACGCGGAACCGGGAGATTGCTTCTCACTCAAACCAGGAGGGTCAGAGTGGGGGCTCCTTTTCACAGGAGCTGGTGCAGATCTGGAGCAACCAGAAAAGCAAGTCGTATTCAAGGTTTCATCGGCACAGGGGCCACAAGCCAGCTGGCAAGTGACCGGGCCAACGCGTCGAGCCAACACAAGCAGAAGGGCCCCACGCAGCACTCGTCAAGTGTGGAGGGGGTAGCTTTGGTGCAAGTGTAGCTCGGGGTGGGGGCTTCTCAAACCCCGGTGCACAGCTTCGAGGGTCACTCGTGGGCTGCACGGTCAGCGTCTTGTGGCCTTTCCAAGATGGCGTGCCCCACGCTTCCGGTCGCCTCCACTGGTCTCAGCTCTGCAGGGACTGTGGATCGGGCTGGGAGAAAGCAGGCAAGCTTGATCTCGTCGATCTCTGTTGCTCGAGTTCCGGCGGGAACTGCAACAAAGCAAGGGTCGAGGGCTGGATGGTGCCTGTTTGCACAGGGTGGTCACTCCTTGACCACAAGGGAGATTCTTCAGTCTTCTATGTTGAGTAGAATGTCGAAGGGTCCAGAATTCGTTTCTTATGTTTCTTCAGGATGATCTGAGTTGCATTGGCACTGCTCCCACTCTTGTTCGAATCTGGTGGGCTGGACATCCTGCTAGGTCCCCTCCTATGGGTGGGACCCAGGAAGGGGGTGGTTACACCCCTTTCCTTTGATCCAGGCCGCGCTGGGACTGGGGCTGGAAGGCCCCAGAACCGGTTTGGCCGGATTATGCAAGGGGCAGCCTTGTGCTCCCCAGGCATTGTCTGGTTTCTTTGAAACCTCCCTGCTACAATCCACTATCTCCTGTCTGGGGTGGTTTAACACCGCCCTTCGACAGGAAACCCTTTGTCCAGGCCACCATTTGCTGAGTTTCGGTCAGCAGCAGGAGGCCAGACCCGTGTCTGTGGCAGAGGCATCCATTTTGTGGATCTGAGGCTCATTTTAAATCAACCGCGTTTCAGTAAAGTAACATGTCTTATCCCTCTAGAAGGGTGGAATGCTACCCCCGTCGCCAGAACTGGCGAGGGGGTAGTATTCCAATTCGTATGACACCTTACACGACATGTTTTGATAAAGCCAAACCAAAGTTGCTATATAACCGCGAGGATTATAAGGCGCTTAAGAGTATATGGTATGGCATTATCCCGGATCAGCTTAGGGAGTTGTTCCCGACAGCTGCAGACAGGCTCAGCTCGTGCCAGAGCTCCATCTCACATAAAACCACGCACTCTGCCTCCAGGATTGATGAGGCCTTCCATAGGAGTGGCTTACAGGCTTATATATGTGTCCAGATATAGGTTTAGATATAGGTATACTATATCTAAGCAAGGGGTGATTACACCCACTTGCCCCAGCTGAGTGATCAGCCAGTTGTGTCAATTTAAGAACCAGCCAGGGGTGGCAAAAGCTATGCTTCAGCCCCTGGTAGGCCTTGGATGCACCTATGCCCTGGGCACCTATAGTGCTCTGTACAGGGGCTGATAAGGTGACCCAAGCCAATCTAGTTATGCACCTAGGGTACATGGAATCCATTTTACAGAGAGAGCAGATAGCCTGGGGCCCTGATTAGCAGGGAACCAGGCCAACTAAGTCGAAAACCAGCTAAACACAAGGCAAAAAATCTGGGGTAACCATAGTCAGGTAGCCACCTTCCTACAGTGTTTCCGTGCAATTTGCCACAAAAATGTTTTTATTCGACAGTGCGGTTGTAACGCTGATAGATCTCAGAATGGCACACTATACCATGGAAAACAGGCTATGATGTACTGTGATAAGTATTCAAATACACATAAAAAAGCAACTCTTTCAGGCTGATGCAGGGCTTTCCTGTTTATGTTATTAAACATCCTGCTTTTTATATCCACTGTGTTGTCAGGCACTACTGCTTAGTTGAACACCTCTGGGCTGTAGAAACAGGACTCCTGAGGCCACACAAATGGATTTTTTTTTATTTATTTCAAGTAATTTTTATTGAGTTTTTCCAAAATGGAGGACGATGAATGTCAATTTCACTACTGTGTGGTGGTAACCGTCATTGACACACATGGACTTTTGCACAGATTTGATACTACGTGGGAGCACAGTCCTTATAAGAGGATAACGGTAATTACAATCAGTTCCATAACAATAAGCAACTGGTATTTGTCAAGAACGCCAAGAGGCAGCCTCGAGGGTGAGCGTGCAGTACACACAAAAAGGTAATATTGTGTTAACAATATATCAAAAGACAATGATAACTATCAGGTGCCTGTGATGGCAGAAGTAACCTTCTCAGCTACTCTATGAGAACGGATCTTTATCATTTGCAAGTGATTTTATCATCTAATCATTTGTTAAGTAAGAGCTTTACAGTCCTTATTTTTCTGCAGAAACAAACAGTGTTAGTTATCTCCTATGCACTCTTCTGTCAAGTCTTAACTAATGTACGCAGCTATTTGCTTGATAAGTTGCCACAACTCCAAAATGCAGCCGCTCACATAATTTCTTCCAATAAGCAACAGCTATTATTAAAGGAACACACACAATTAAAACACTCTGTATAGTACACATGGCTCAATTCTTTCCTTTTTTCCACGCTTTAAAATGTATAAACCTCAGAAAGCACTGCAGACCGCAAAAAAACATGTTGCCCGGTGCATGAAGATTCAGACCAACTAGGCAGAGTGGTCATACATTTTAATTTTCTGTGGCCTGAAATGGAATGCTTTCTGCTGCCTCTTAGGGATCTTGGAGTTCTGACTGTTGAAAGGTAGGCTCAAAAGCCAGCTCTTTGAGCAAGCATGTCCCCTATTCTTTTAATACACTGCACCTGTTTAATATCGCTGGTAAAGAAATCATGAGGTCAGTCTCTGAAGTAAGTGCGCTTTATAAGCATCCATGGAGTAACACGTTGCGAAAAAGAATAAATAAACTCTAAAAAGGTAGAAAAAATATTCCTGGTTCAGGTAATCATCTTTAAAGCTCATGCTGAAAACCAAGAAAACTTGAGATAGAACAAAGTGATGCCAGCAACTGGATCAATAACATGACCCCAGCTGCCCGCAAGTGCTTGCCATCTCACTACCATCTTTAAAAAAGTGCCACTCATGGATAGCAAGTTTTGAATCAGCTGCAGATGTAACCTTCTCTGTGGTATTGTTAGAGTGAAATATTTAGAAAGGTAATTAGGCATCAGACCATGCAGTGCTTTCCATACAATGCATAGTACCATCATCTTAGTCTGGGACGTCACTAATAGCAAAGACAAAGGCAGTGGCGGCTGTTAACATTTGAAAGTGGTAGCCTTAAACGAACAGGTTCAACAAAATGTGCTTATGTTAACCTGATTAATAATATGGTGTTATATAGCTTGCACCACATATGGCATTGTGTCATGAGCTTTGCGCAATATAGCTTCTATTACCCCACTGATAGTCATTTTATGATACATGAAAGGGTGAAAAGCTGAAAGGCACCAGCAAAGTGTCTGAAGTATTACTTGCAGGTTATTATGTAAGTCACTGCAGCATGTGCTCAGCTATCTTACCGAATAGAAGTAACACTGTGGAATGTTTATGTTGATATGCGTAATGGGAAGCTAGAGTACTCACTGCCTTGTTTCCTTAATTATATTGCTTTTACTTATTTTACTCTTCTTTATATTTTGATGTTGCTGTTGCCTACCATTCTGTTGCCTTCTTTTGTGTGGCTACATAAAGAAGAGGGACTAACATAAGGAATGATGTAAGGTAGTCTATCTCATGGTGCATCTACTGTATCCCACTAGCAAAAGGTGTGTAAAGGCCTAGCGTACAAGGCACTTTTGCGATTCACAAAATTGAATGCCTGTGTGGAGTAAGGGAGTTGTGAACAGAGCATTTTAAGGATAATGTAGATCAATTATGTCACTGATCTTTTCACCCATACCAGCTAGAATTGCTACTTGTGAAGCACTGAGCACGCTTCCTCTATTACGAGTTTTGCGAGTAAAACGGCTTGTTTTTATTGTATTTTTAAAATTGTGTATTTTCACTCTGTAATGCATACAGCATACTCTTAGGCCACTTGCACGCATTTCGCCACTCTTTCACGGCTCTAGCTGCCGTTAGGGCTTCAGACCGGGGTCAGGGATTTCTGCCCACGGCGGCCATCTTGAGTGTGGGCTAGAGTGCTGTGAGCGCTCTAGTGTCCCACATAAAAGGAGCCCAGGGACTGCGCTCGCGAGATCTTTTCACCCATACCAGCTAGAATTGCTACTTGTGAAGCACTGAGCACGCTTCCTTTATTACGAGTTTTGCGAGTAAAACGGCTCGTTTTTATTGTATTTTTAAAATTGTGTATTTTCACTCTGTAATGCATACAGCATACTCTTAGGCCACTTGCACGCATTTTCGCCACTCTTTCACGGCTCTAGCTGCCGTTAGGGCTTCAGACCGGGGTCAGGGATTTCTGCCCACGGCGGCCATCTTGAGTGTGGGCTAGAGTGGTGTGAGCGCTCTAGTGTCCCACATAAAAGGAAACGGTTGACTCCCGCGCTAGCGGTCGCGTTTGCGGGGGCACCGTCCCTGCGCCGGAGTCTCACCTGAGTCAGCCCATCTGCGCCCGTTAGCGTCCCGGAGGCGCACGGGTGCGAGCCTGGTGGGTCTCATTGAGCACTCAGTAGGATGTACACTAGAGAGGAACTTTTGTCCTATAATGTACACACTGCTCCATGTCAGCGAGTCATCCCCTACTCCGCAGGGGCTATTACTAAGTGTTTCACGTGCGGGTGGATGCCTGGCTTCATCAAAACCCTTTCGTGCAAGCTCCCCCCATCAGGCAGTAAATGTGCATTGTTAAACACCAGGTCCCTTCCCCAACACGCTCTTGACATCCATAATCTTTTAACACAAGATGAAACGGATTGTCTCTTTCTCACGGAGACATGGCTCGGTGAGGGATCGGAACCTGATTTGGCTATCGCCATCCCTCCTACGTATGCTATTTTCCGTTGAGACAGAAGTAAGGGCAGGGGAGGTGGAGTGGCGCTTATTATTAAGAGGCACATTCCGTGCACTATCTTGTCTGTGGATGATCTACCAGGCTGTGAGACTCTTGCCTTCTCCTTGGCCTTCTCCCCCCATCAATCCTGCTTGGGGCTCTTGCTTTATAGACCTCCTGGCCCTCTCGGCTCTTTTACCGAGGATTTGTTATCGATTATCTCCACACTCAGTCTTAGGGCTAAACACTGCCTAATCCTTGCGGATTTTAACATCCACATGGATAAGGGTGAGGATCCTGAAGTGCAAAAATTCCTGGATATGACATCTTCGGTGGGATTTCATATGTACCTGCAGGCACCTACACATGAGAAAGGGCACATTTTAGATCAAATTTTCTCGACCGTTCCGGTGGCCCTTTCCTCCCTTGCCCCAGTCCTCTGGTCGGACCAATTCCTACCGGACTTCGTGATAGTACATCATCTAGCGGCCGCTCGCAATGCGCAGCGGCAAGCAGCACGTATGTCGAGAGCCTTTCACAAAGTCACCCCGGCCATGCTTACCCGGGCCTTAGAAACCTATCCTTGTGATCTTACAGGCAGGTTGGAGGACAATGTAGCATGTTTACAGAACTGGCTCACCGAACGTCTGGAAGTCTTGGCACCACCCCGCCAGGTTAGATCAGAACTAGCAAGAGCGTCGGCTCCGTGGTTCTCTGTTACATTGGCTGGCAAGAGAAGGCAATGCAAGAGGCTGGAGAGAATTTGGAGGAGGCAGTATGATACATCTGCTAAGCAGTCTTATAGAGAAGCAGTGAAGGAATATCATAGGGAGATCACTGCAGCGAAAAAATCCTTTTTAGCTAAAAGGATTGAGGAAGCAGATAACTCTTGCAAAGAGATCTTTAAGATTGTTAAAGAATTTATCTCTCCCTCCTGCTGTACTCCTACGTCTGCCTTCTCGGAACCATGGATCACGGAGCTTGCAGCATTTTTCACTAATAAAATTCGCACCATCCAGTTGGCCTTGCAAGGAGCCCATAACATCTCGGATTCTGGCTCTGTGGCCGACGGCTCTCTTAATCCCTGGATACACTCATCTGCATCGGACACGGATACCCCGGGTCCTATCCTTGACTGCTTCCCTGCTTTAGAGCTTCAGGCCTCGCTTGACCTCCTGTCCAACTTGAAATCTGGCTCTCCACTGGACCCTTGCCCCGCCAAGTGTCTTGCGACCTTGGCTCCTGCTCTCAACTCTATCATCAACCCTATTATCAACTCATCTTTGAGCTCGGGCAAAGTCCCCTCATCTTGGAAGCAGGCCCTAGTCCTTCCCCTTATTAAAAAGCTGAATGCAGATGCCAAATTGCATTCCAATTATAGGCCAATCTCGTTGCTGCCTGCTTTGGCCAAAATAACGGAAAAGCATGTACACACCACCTTAACCAACTTTCTAGAGGTTAATTCCTTATTACATCAGTCACAGTCCGGGTTTAGATCTAACCTGAGTACAGAAACCGCTCTACTCGAGGTGACCGAGGCTGTGAAGGAAACTCTGGACAGGGGTGGAAAGGCCTTGCTCATCATGCTTGATCTGTCGGCGGCCTTCGACACCGTTTACCACGACCTTCTCCTGACAAGACTCTGGGAGATTGGCCTGAGGGGAACGGTGTTTGAATGGTTCCAATCTTTCTTGGCCGACCACAGACAAACGATCTGGGCCCCCCCTTTCTCCGCCCCTATGCCGCAGCTTGAGGTGGGGGTCCCGCAGGGCTCCATACTCAGCCCCTCCCTTTTTAACATCTTCCTGACACCTTTGGCGGCACGGGTGGAGGAGTTAGGGGCTCAGATCGTATCCTATGCGGATGATACACAGCTCCTGTTCACTTGTGACAGGGGCTGTGACTTCGACGGAGCGGTCATACGGAAGTGTCTGGAGTTTGTGTTTGATTGGTTCGGGAAAAGCGGCCTCAAATGCAACTCAGACAAATCCGAGATATTGTTTTTTGGTTGTCCTGCCGACCCGAGATGGAAGCACTGGTGGCCTTCGGCCATGTTCCCCCCTGCCAGCGATTCTGTTACAGCTAAGAATCTGGGCATGTTGGTCGATAACACCCTTTCCTTCAAGGCCCAGGTAGCTGGCTTGACGGGGAAGTGCTTCGCCATCTTAAGGATGTTGAGAAAGTTTCTGCCATACCTATCTTTGGAGCACAAGAAGATTACGGTGCAGGCCCTGATAGGCTCACGCCTAGACTATGCCAACATCCTTTATCTGGGTCTTCCTGAATATCTGCTGACCCGCCTGCAGATAGTCCAAAATTCGGCAGCCAGGGCAATCTTTGGTCTTACCAGAAGAGCCAGGGCTAGCAACCTCCTGGTTACTCTGCATTGGCTGCCGATTCGTAAGCGCATCTCCTTTAAGACCTTAACCACAGCTTTTAAGGCGCTTCACAATTTCGGCGCTGGCTATCTGCAGAGAAGGGTCAACTTCTATCTTCCATCTAGACCCTTGAGGTCGGCTGCCCAGGCCAATGCCATCGTGCGACGTGTTTGTTGTGGAGGTCGCTCCTTTAGTTACCTTGCCCCCCGTCTTTGGAACACGCTGCCCCTGACGTTGCGAATGTGCTCCAATTTGTCTGCCTTTAGAAAGGGACTTAAAACTTATCTCTTTGCCCTGTAAGTTGTTCTTGTGGATTTTTAGTGACGCTTTGGCTGCCTTGTTAGTCGCTGGTATTTGTGTGATGATCTATAGCGCCGGGACGCTCTTCGGAGCAGCTGAGCGCTTTACAAAACCCACAGTAACATAACATAACTGTAGGAATAGTTCTGGAGGTTTGTCAGACAGTTCTCTGGATAGTTATTTGCATGTACAAGAGTTAGTGTGTGTTTGTTGTGAACAGAGTTTTTTAGAATGATCTGGAGAATTCCCTTACCATAATGTTCTGGATCAGAGATTTGAGATTAGAGGAGGCTGGGGGTGCAGTGAAGGAGAGAGCACTGGGAGGAAAGATTGCAGGACTAAAGCACTGGAGTCGAAGGATACCACAAGAGGCTGATGGTCCAGAGAGAGAGACATAGCATCAAGAGGAGAGGGAGCATATGAGCAATGCAAAGGTGTCAAATGATACCACAGGAGGCTTCTAGCACACTAACAATGTGCTGGAACCAAGGGAACACAGGCAGGAAGAACAAGGGGTTGACTGTCTGGGAACTAGGTGGAGATAAGGGAGAGCGCAAAAACAGTAGGACCTGGCAGGAGGGAAGATAGAAGTTGGGTCTCGAGAGGAGCCTGAGCAGAGAGAGACGGGCAGCCATATCAGGCAGACTAACAGCTATGTGGTTATACTGAATAAGCAGCTCCCTACATCATTATCATATGAAATCTGTTTATTGATGTAGTAACTTCACTTTCACAATTGCTTTATTAATCTTCTTGCTTTCTCAAATATTCTTGAAAATGCACCATATGCCCACTCTTGTTTCAAACTTTTCTCGGGAGAGAAAAAGAACCCCTAATGGCGTTCAGGCTCGCTCGCTGCCCTCGCTTCTGGGCACTCATCAATCAATCAATCAATCAATCATAACATTTGTATAGCGCACTTCTCACCCGGAGGGTCTCAAGGCGCTTGGGGGGAAGGGAGGCCGCTATTGCTCGAACAGCCAGGTCTTGTGTTGTCTCCTGAAGGCGAGATGGTCCTGGGTCAGCCGGAGGTGGGTGGGGAGGCAGTTCCATGTCTTGGCCGCTAGGTAGGAGAAGGATCTTCCTCCGGCGGTAGCTCTTTGGATGCGTGGTACGGCGGCGAGGGCGAGGCTTGTCGAATGTAGCTGGCGGGTGTGCGTGTAGAAGGTCAAGCGGTCGTTGAGGTACTTGGGGCCCAGGTCGTGGAGGGACTTGTGTGCGTGGGTGAGGAGTCTGAACGTGATTCTCTTGCTGACGGGGAGCCAGTGCAGGTCCCTCAGGTGTCCGGAGATGTGGCTGCGTCGGGGGATGTCCAGGATGAGTCGGGCGGAGGCGTTCTGAATGCGTAGGAGTCTTTTCTGTAGCTTGGCTGTGGTTCCGGCGTAGAGGGTGTTTCCGTAGTCCAGTCGGCTTGTGACGAGTGCCTGGGTGACCGTCTTCCTGGTTGCAGTCGGGATCCATCGTAAGATCTTACGGAGCGTGCGTAGGGTGTTGAAGCATGATGAGGAGACGCGTTGACTTGTCTGGTCATCAAGAGGGAGGAGTCCAGGATGAAGCCCAGGTTGCGTGCGTGGTGTGTTGGCTTTTGTGCGCTGCCTAGGGCCGGGGGCCACCAGGTGTCGTCCCAGGCGGAGAGCGATGTTCCCAGGATGAGGACTTCCGTCTTGTCTGAGTTCAGTTTCAGGCGGCTGTTCTTCATCCACTCGGCGACGTCTTTCATCCCTTCGTGTAGGCTAGTTCTGGCGTTGGCGGGTTCACTGGTGAGGGAGAGGATCAGTTGGGTGTCGTCAGCGTAAGAGATGATGTTGAGGTTGTGTTGGCATGCGATGGCTGCAAGGGGTCTCATGTAGACGTTGAAGAGGGTGGGGCTGAGTGATGATCCTTGCGGTACGCCGCAGATGACTTCGGTGGCCTCGGATCGAAACGGGGGGAGGCGGACTCTCTGTGTTCTTCCGGCGAGGAACGAGATGATCCATTCCAGAGCCTTCTCTTGGATACCTGTATTGCTCAGGCGTTGGACTAGGGTGCGGTGGCAGACCGTGTTGAACACTGCGGAGAGACCCAGGAGGATGAGGGCCGCTGTTTCCCCGTTGTCGAGCAGGGTTCTGATGTCGTCGGTGGCAGTTATGAGGGCGGTCTCGGTGCTGTGGTTGGCTCGGAAAGCGGACTGCGAGGGGTCAAGGGATCCGTTTGTCAATAACTTCTACGCCACACCACTTGCAAATGTCACTAGCCGCCACTGCTCCTGCCAGAGCCCAGGGCATTGCAAACTGTTTTTGTTCATGGGCTCCTGTCACCTCACCAGGGGCCAAGCTCTTGGGGGCGTGGAGGTTTCATTTTGGCTCATGTTACCAAGGTGCATCCAATATGCAAACGCCGGTGTATAAGTTTCAATCTGGCACACAATAGATGCAGTGCAAAGTTCTCTCGATCGAATATAAACTTATTTTGACTTGTAGTTAGGTAGGTTGTCTATTTACTTATGTAATATTGCGCGACCTCCTCTGATGTGTCTGTAACATGTACCTTTTGTCCCAAATTTTTGTCCTGAATTCTGACCTTCTGTCCTGAATTTTTGTCCTGACTTTTGACCCTTTGCCCTGGATTTTTACACTCTTTTTGATGCACAATATCCTTCTGGGCACAATGGAGAAATGTGTGCACGTTTCAGGATCCTAAGCCTTGTGGGTCCCTCAATTGGCACTTTCTGTGTTCTTTTAAAGACTTTTTAGTGCCTGCTGGTGACTTAATGTGGCTGCCTATGTCCTTGTGGGGCGTCATGCACACAAGGGGTGAATTTTTCAGCAAACAGTCATAACTCTTGGATTGCTGGGCAGTCAAGTAGTGGCTCTTTTCTTCTCTACTGGCCAACAATGGCGCTTGTCACACCTGGGGCCTCTCATTTCACCAGGCTCAGTGATTGAATGAATGAATATATATATTTTTGTTTAAAATATATTAAAGTAATTGTACAATAGAAAAAGACATTAAAATCACAAGCATATCAACAGATATTCCAATAAAAGCAAATACATTTCCTTAAGAATGCAATAGACATAATCTAAAATTATAGTTAACTTGCCAATAAATTGACAATCTGTAGTGGAATAACAATATGCAACATCCTCTCTGATGGATCTGGAATTGATTGCATTACATGTTTTTTTCAGGCTTTTCTTTCATAGCTCTAATACGTTAGGACATAGACAGGTTAAATACTCAATCAACTTTTTGTAGTTGCACAAGAGGCAGGCATTTGAGGGTAAGCAATTCATATTCCAAGATCCCTCAATTTGACCTGTTGGTATCAACAGTAAGTAAAATATCTTATATTTTTGTTTGCATCCTGGATTCAAATTAGAGGCTAAGTACTCTTCTTTTAGTCTAGAATATACATTGTATAATGGGCATTTCGATATTCAGTAAATCCACAGATCTTGCATTCTTCCAAAGAGCCTGTTTGATTAATGTCTTCCACTCCACTTTGGGCAAATCTATGAGATTTGCAGATGATAGCAAAATGTTTTCCATATTTGTTTTTTTGACGGAACTCAAATTCAGCCCCAAGCCCACATCTTGGTTGTGGATTACCGCATTGTAGACTTAAACTGTAGCCAAGTTTTATCATGAAGGAAGCAAAAAATATGAAATGGTGGGGCTAATCCCATTTATGCACAATTTCTCCAAACTTTTTTTTGTATTAACTTTGTCAAACACTAATGAGTAATCAATGTAACAAGCATATACATTGAGCTATCTTTCTAAGGTTGACCAGTAGGTGTAGTGAAAAAATATTGTCAATGGTCAAGCATCCTTGCCTGAATCTAGATTGCTTCATAGGAATTGAGTTAAAATCAGACACCCATCATGATAATCTATAACATAAAAACCTTGCAAAAAGCTTCCCTTCAGCCTGCAACAAAGCAATAAGACAATACTTGCTTAGGCACTGCTTACAAAATCTTCAATAATTTACGCCAGAGAGGAAGGTCGGTTTTGATCACGTCAACAGGTATCCCATTCGGACCTTCAGCTCTCAAAGGGTGAGATTTCCATATTAATTCCTTTATTTCCTCCTTGTTAATACCAAAATCAGAGTTATGATGACTTGGTAGCTCTGAGAGGTTAGAGATACAGCACCCATATAGGTTTTCCAAGTGCTTTTTCCAGTCCTTATGAGATAGAAGGAAATCTTTTGCTGGTTTTAAAGAATTGGTGCTCCATCCAACCAAGACCAAAATCATCTCCAATTATGGGATTTAATAGAATTGTGCAATGTTGTCCAGGCCAGATCTTGAGATTGCTTGTGTAGTTCTTGAATTGTATGCAGAAATCAACTCTTTACATTTTTTTTGCAAGATCTCTTCGCCTGATCTTGGATGTTTTTAGATTCCTTTTAATATATTCTGATGGTTTCTTTTTGCAAAAGTTGTCAAATGGAGCCTATTTTTTGGAATAGTCTGGATGCCCGTGGGTGTTCTAGAAGAAATGAAATAAAATCTGTTGTGTAACAGATTTTCACAATCATTAATTCACTTAGTAGACAGTTTAAAAAAAGAAGTGTTTATGAAACTTCGTTACTCAATAGTTTCAATCTGTGATTAACATTGGTTTTCCACTTAATTGATCTTAGATTGGAGGAATTACTGATGCCCTCTAGATACCAATCGTGTGGCCTCCGGGTCTGATAATTAAAAGCCAGAAGTGTCTGTTGGTCACTTTCTTTTCTTTAAATAATCTGATAGTCTTTACAGGGATAAAAAGAACTTTAGTCTGGAACAGTGAATTTAATAATGCTTTGAGATTTTGCAGAAATAAAGGTTGGGTTTGCTCGTTGAACCGACATGAATATCCCATTAAGAGCACAAAGTCCTAGATCCGTAAGAATTCACACATTGGATGACTTTTTGGCTTTGGTTTTTCCCACCAGCTTCCCATAATTTGTTCAGGGATATTCCAGGCTAAATCTGGAAAATCATCCTCCATGGCGATAGGATGTTAACTAAACATGAAAAACCATCTGCAATAGTCTCGGAGTTTTTTTTAGATATGTCCTCCTGATTGTCTTTGCTGTTAGACTGGTCCAAGGTAGATGTCCCTACGTAACCTGTGCTTCCATAAACCGTACTGCTATTAGAAGTCAGTTTTGTGCCTATTGGTTTCATTTCTTTGATTGCAATAAAAACGCTAATCCCACCAACCTTGTTATCTGTGATAATTCCAGAGTCGACAGCTGAACTAGGCGATGGCTCCTTCATTTTCGCAGCACTTTCTCTCTGCTAAAATATGGGAAATAGAGGTGCCGTGGATTTATTGCTCATTTGAGGTCCCTGTGTATTTATTAATTTTCCAGATTTCGTTTTTTTGTTTAATTTTCCTAAATTGCTTTAGCCAACATTTTTGGATATATGGTCTAAACTCCTCTTCAGTTGGGTCAGCTAGGTCGATAGTTAAAACTTCCCTATCACCTGAATTAATAGTTAGTGACTCTGGATCTGGGGTATCACCATTCACATTTTGGTGATGATAGGTATCCAATTAGTCATTAGCATTGGTGTTGGGAATGTTTGAAGAATTAGCTTGACAGATTGAGCTCTGATGTTCATCACATCACTAAGTTTCACATCTATACTTAACTCAAGCTGTAACTTAAATGATTTGAGTCTTGACTGGTCCAGTTTTTCTATTTTTTTCGGTAACAATTGTAATAAGTTTACTATAAGATACAATTACAGCTTGTCCAGAAACATCTGTTTTTAAAAAAGATTCTACTGAAGATTGCACACTATTTGGAGCTAGTTTTTTATATTCTTTAGCAAGATTATTTGATTGGCGGCCCGTGGTATCAGCCATTTTGGTCAAGGTTGAAGTTATTGCTGCCATTGCCTGATGGACTGGGTAGGCTGGGGGTTATCTGGCCTGAGTAGTTCCTCCTGCAGAACTGGTCCATTTACTTGGTATCCTATTTCCTTCCTGGCTGAAGTAGAAGCACTTAACGTGTTTGACGTATTAAGTGCTAATTCTGTATGTACACCCTTCTTCCAAATCGGCATCCCATGTAGCAGGCTTGAATCATTCAAAATTTTAAAGAATAGTTGGCTCATCCTTGGTCCAGGTATTACCCCCATTTGGTTACGGGTAAGAGGCCACGCCTTATTATTATCCTGATCCCCAAACACATTAGACACAACAAACAACTCTAACTGTGGATCAACTCCACAGATTGCTTCAAAGTCAGAAGCCCCAACTAGCTCACAAACAAACAAACACACATTTTCAAGGGAGAACTGGCTGCAACTATGGCTACCGTTCCGGGCTGGGGAAAATAAAAAGAGGAGGTGACAGCCGACCCTGCACCAGACCCTACATCAGGTCCTGAATTGATCCCAGTGACCGAGATTAGAGTGTTCACAGCTGCAGGGTGGTCAGACAAGTTTACATTAGCTCGATGCGCGGAGCCATTTAACTCAATGTTTGCTGAGGGGGAAACGCTCATCCGAAAACAGTCCATGATCAAGGCTTCTCTCTTCATGTTCCCACTCTGATTAAGATGAGCTAACTGTGAGGAAGTAGAAAAAGTAAAAGAAGTAAATGAACAGGAAAATGCAGACAAAAATGCCAAGATCTATACGTTCTTCTTACATAGATTCAGTAGATTCCCCTGTTGGAGTAGGAGCTGCCTTCAATGGGTTGACTGATAATGGCAGGGGAGACGATGTTGTTCTTCTCTGCCCCCCATGTTTTTTTGAGATTAAATTTTCATAGTGCCCAATTAAAGGTGACCCAGGCCCTCCCAGGATCAAACTGCCCACAACTACACACAAAACTGCTCAAAGTTGCACTCCGAGTCCCTCCTATCAACCCACAGGTGTAATCCTCCTTAAGCCTCCAGAACCCTTCTGGGGCCTCCAACTCAGAAAGTAATCCTTGGAGGTGGAGCCGACTCTATGGAGGGTCATGTGGGATAAAGGCGTGGCAAAGTAAGGCAAGGCAGAGAGATCAGAGGGCAGAGATCTGAGAGGCCATCGGAGCATGTGGAGTAATGCAGGATGCACCGGGCCTAACCTGGCTGCCCCTGCTCCTCTCCAGCTCGACCCTAGGGTAATGGGTCTAACACAGTGACTACACACACCACACCTCGGCTGGCCTTCAGCCCACCTGTCCCCTGGAGACTGCGTTGTCACCATTGTCTATCCCGTGCTTTGGCCTCTGCTATAGGTCTGTGAGTTTCACCACATAATATGAATCAGTTAAGGTGTTTAATTTTTACAAGAAGACATCAAACACATCCACGAGCAAGGGAGGTATATGGGGCAGTGTGGAAATGACAGCAAGCAGATTAAACTCTTAGTTCACCATGCTTCCTCTTTTTCGCAGTTTCTTAACAGTCCTTAGATCCTCCCCATGCATTCCCCCTGCAATCCCCCGTGTGATTTCAATGCAGCTATATTACGGCACTGGTCGCAGAGTCATCGGTGGGACTGTGACAGGCTTGTGAAAGGATTTACTCAGGTTGGTTCATGTGGCTCAGTGGCACAGAAAGCTGCGGGGAGAGAGCACATTGCTGCTGATAGCATGCCAATGGATTACTGCTTACTGCTCACTGCCTTGCGTTCCATTTTTTCAATTTTTCTGTTTTCTCTGTGCTTGCCACACCACACCACTCCAGCTCTCCAAACCTCTCAGGCTGTCTACCCCTGCTGCACTTCACTGTCTCTTCAACTCCCAGCTCCTGGGTTTGGCCCACCCCACCTCATAGCCATGTGAAGGTAAAGCAGAGGCGCTGAGAAAATATGGGGAATGAGCGGCCTGAAAGAGCACTAAGCAGTCACATGGTCACTGCACTGTCATCACTGGTGTCTGAGCTGCAGACTGCAGCTAGGGTCAATGGGTGCATCAAGCGGCCCAATGCTGTCTGATGCAGCTGACCGAAACTAGAAATCCATGATGGAACACACGCAGACATGTCCTCTTCCTCACTCTCTCACTCTCTTCCGGAATTGGAATGGTGAACATAATCCAGGCTCTGTGACTCCGCAGTCGAAGTTGAGTTTTGCAGTGGTTCTCCCACTTAAAAGGGATTGACTTTAAATCAATGCACAGTTGATCCCTGTGTCTCATGGCAGGACCCAGTATTCACCAACTCCTAGGGTGGGGTTGTTGACCCGCCTTGAAATTTTGTATTGTAACCATTGTCTGTGACCCTAAGATCACCCAATGTAGCTTGTACAATGGTGTGTATGAGTAGCTACTTCTTTATCAATTATCTTCGGCCACATTAGGCAATTTGGACTTGATTTTGTGCTTGGTGTTACTGGTGGTGCGCTTCAGCAAAAGCAGTGTTTTTCAGGAGACTCCTGATCCCAATAATTAGGCTGATGTTAAGTGGTGCTTTGTGACAGCTTCAGGCACAACAGCTTCCTCCTCTTCAGAAGCTGGCTGTAGGAGGCCTGAACCTGCTTTTCTATTTAGTCCGGCTTGCTTTCGTATCTGGGGTTTTCCTTACTGCAGCACATAATGGTTGTGGAGGCACCTCACTCACCATGCCTGCATACACTATTCTCCCATACACCCAGGCCTTCAATCACTTGCAGGGGGCCTCAGTGTCTAGTAGGAGCCTCCATTGACCAGTCCTAGAACTGCCACAAATGTAACCAATCTACAGAAGTCCAAGGAGTCCCCTTTCCTTTAAGGGCCCTCTCCTTGCCCTTAGGTAGAGTAACTGGCTCTGAAGTTAGAATCAACAAAAGTCTTGAGAGTCTAGGCTAGGTCCTTCACACTGCGCACAGGGAGTCATCCAACATGTGGTTCCATACTTCAGGACTTCTGTCATTACTCATTTTCTCAGCCTCTCTTATAGGTGGAGAGGTCTAGAATCTTGGAGCCCCTATCCAATCCATTGGTACCACTGGTACATCTGGGGATCAGCCCACTGACTGGCCAAGCCCATTCACAGCATTCTGGAAAGATAATAAAATGGCTGCTTTTGTCTCATGCGGGAAAACCTGCAAATGCTTGACAGGAAGGTGCATCCAAAAACCTCATGCCGATTTTCTCTACCAGGAAAAGGCTTTTGTCTGAGGATGGGCCTTTTGTTTTATGACGCGCTTATAAGAGCCATCTGGCTACCATAGTAAGTATCTTACCCCGGAGCGCATTTAAAATCATCAATTCTGTCATTGTTGGCTTTGGGAGTTATACCCAATGTTATAAACTCAAGAGTAAACATACTTAGATCAAAATAAACTCTCTATAGGGGTCTGGACCCAGGAATCGATAAAAAAGGCAAAGTTAACAACCTTTTATAACCTTTTATAACCTTTTATAACTTGTGCCAATCAAAAGTCATATTTGGGCACACTTAAGCCAAAACTGTTAAGCACTGCAGATTTACACACCATATAAAGAGAATCAAAGTACCAGTTGAGTTATAAGGCCGACAGATCAGAACAAATGCAACATGTGTCCCACCTGTGACTTTGATACTTGTGAGCATGTGTCCACTGGCTCAGGATTGAAAGCAGAATCCGTTTAAAAGCCCTGAACTACATGTTCAGAATCAAGGCAGGCACTGCCCCCAAATACCTTCTAGCTCTGGCTCACCCCTATACTCCCAAGCGAAATCTTCGCTCGCAATCTGCTGCTAACTTCTGCGTACCAAGATTTAAACTGGCAAAAATGGGAGGTAGATCCTTCGCCCACCTTGGACCATCCCTCTGGAACGCACTCCTTCCCTTCATTCGAAAGGAGGAAAATCATGTCAAGTTCAGAAAGCACGTTAAGACCTGGCTATTCGAACAATAACAAGAATAGCCAGAAATTTATCCTGACATCCTTTTGCTGTGTCTCGGCGCCAGGAAACTCTTTCTGGGTAGCTGTAGTGCCTTACAAATGGAAAAAATAAATAAAAAATAAATAAATAAAGCTGAGTAAAACAACAGTGTTCCTCACTCAACCACCACACCTTTACACATGTATGTGAATATATGTTCCATGAATACACAACACAAACTCTTATTCAGTCATGCAGAAGAGGAACTTATTTTCTAAGATGGTACAAGAGGTTATAGCTCAGTTCCATCTTACCATAGAGCTTAGAGTGAGTGAGACTAAACCAGAGGTCCTTTGGCAAAACAAACCTCCTTTTCTTTCTTCAGTGTACCATTCCAGACTTTACCACTACAGCGATAGCTATCCCCACCACGTAAAGCATCCCTAATTGTGCATCTTTACATGGTAGAGCTAGATAGCGAAATCGGGGCTAGGATGATATGCTGGCACTGCGTTTTTATTTCCTCTTTCCACTCAGCTTTTTATCTCTCTTCCTTTAGGTCCTTGTGTACCTTGCTCCACTTTTCTGTCTATATCAAACACTTGAAACAACTTGCCTGAGTTTTCCCCAAGTGAACAGACTGATGGTTACTTCGACAGAAGGTCAACATATTTAAGAGACAATTGTGTGCGGCCAGGTTGCAAGTTCCTAGCAGCCTGTTAGTAATCAGCATGATTGCATGCATCCTTGACAGCTAGTATGATGCTCACTTATTGTTGCAGAGCTGGTTCACAAAAACATTTATGAGTATTGGCAGTAGTCCTAGAGGAGAACTGTTTTACACTGGCTTACATCCCTTTGTGAACCACGTCCAAAAAACGTCCAACTCCCTATTAGTAAAAGTTCAAAGAGAACGCAGTCCTTTTTATTTTTATTTGTTGCCATATTCTGTGTTTTAGGGCTAATTCTCAAAGGTGTGCAAGAGAATTACAGGGGTACTACATTTCACACTCAAAAAGGCAATTTTGAATATGCTCCGGCACCTCTGGATATTCAGCAGCCCCAGCTTAGTAGCAGCATGCACTCTTAGAAACATACACTGCTGATGGTTTCCAGGCACCCACAGTGTGACTAGGCAGTGACCTCTGTAGTCTGCACACCTCTTCCTGGTAAGTGAAGCAAGGTAGTAACATTATCGGTAATGCTGATGTTCATTTGGGGCGAGAAGTAAATACTCGCGCAACACAATTCGCTATTTCATGCTACTGTGGTTGAAGGTTGCAAAACTGTAGAAAGCACTGTTACTTAAAATAAACACGTCAAAACAATATTACGGAAACATAGTAACTGCTGTAATTATCCTATCTGGTTGAGACAGTAGTGGTTACTTGTGTTTTTCAAGTTCAATATTTTGAGAAGACTACATAGGAAATAGGTGTAAATATGTAGAGAAGTCCGTCCGCAAAGATTATAATGATGTGTTGACGAGTTTCAAGGGTGGTAGTGATTTAAGTGCTAGCATAATACATTCGGAAAATTGACAAGGGTTAGAACCTTTGTTGGCTGGCACCTGTGTGTCGGAATTTTTAAGCAGCTCTCATGATTTTTTTTTCCAGCTCTCATGATTTTAATGACAGATAATAATGAACTATATGTGTGTACAGTCGCCAAATATTTGCATAAGGCATACAGGGTGAGGCATAAATTCTACAGAGAGCAACTGGGCATACAAGGAACAACGCCGAACTATCCCGTGATGGTCTGATAATGAAGATATTTTAACACACACAAAATAGATGTGCCCAGTGAAACACATGGCAGTCTACAAGGTGGATCTAAACCCGCATGTGAACACTGCAGACCCATTTTTAGAGGTTTTTGTTGACAGGTATGTGTACATAATTCTACTAGATAAAAGCCTGTTTGACAACTCCTGGCTAGTAATGAAAATGTTGTCTGTACTGCAACATCTGTGCCACAATTTTCTTTTGCTCAACACACCCTGTGCTACTTCGTCATATATGTAGTGGATTTGTATATCCTCTACCTGTGTTTTATGTGTATTTTCATGAGATTACAATTGGACACTACTTGAGCTCCTTGATGGTAGACTTGAGTTGCATAGTTTATGGGATTGTAATCACTTTGGCTCCGCATTTGCATAAACCCTTTCCCTCATGTTCGACAATCTGTATTTGAATTGCTGCTTAGCACATAGTACTCTGCATGTTATTGTATATATGCAAAAATTGTATTTATGTTTTCATGTAAACTATTACAGTCGGAATTGGCCGAATAATGAGTTGCTATATATATATATATATATATTCACTAACACCACTCCCACCTCAAACTCCGAACACAGGGCGGGTGCTGTCTCCATAATGAGTGTGGGACCTCATTATTGCTACACAGCAACTTCAAAACACCTTGAAGGGCACATAGTACTCTGCATGTCATTGTATATATGCAAAAATTGTATTTATGTTTTCATGTAAACTATTACAGTCGGAATTGGCCGAATGAAGAGTTGCTGTATATATATATTTATTTTTATATATATATATATATATATATATATATATATATATATATATATATATATATAGTACTTCTATTGTTTTTCTATGGCTGTTATATGTCTTCTTTATTACGATTATTTCGCACTAATTGAGTGTTACATCTAGGAAAATAAAATAACACAAGCGTTGATAAATTCAATAGATCTGTGCGACTGCTATTTTTTTCTTTTATTGCAAGCACTTGCCACAAAATTGAAAAAAAAAGAATAAAACGGAAGTATGCTGCCAACTAAAGGTGACATTGAAAAAATCAGTGGGGTGAAGAGAAGCAAAGGAATCGTGTCATCCCTCTCAGCTTCCCAAATAATATCAGAGAAAATTAAGAGTAGTGGCAAAACACTGCATCATATTGTGGGATCTCCAATCAAAATTGTTTATGGGACCTTCAGCAGTTATGGTCTGTCAGTGGCATGTTTTCTCACTGACTTACTGATGACTGATTGTATGATCATCGGGTCTGTCCTCCACCAGTAGGTAATGTCTCTCACATCAGACACAGTTTGGGATCCATGACATAGAGAATGTGTTTAAAATGACCTACTACCTCAAAAAACGATGACTTTATTAAAAATTGGGGTAGTGGCAAGGTTAAAAAGAAAAGGATGTGTGTGCAGAAGGGTTAGGTATCCCGCAAATCTATATAAAGCATATGGTCATATGTTCAACATGTTTCAGTTTACTTGTGACTACTGGGGTCAGTGGCATTCATCAGGATCATTTGTTTATTTTCTGGATCCCTTTTGTATACCAGATGGGGCACTTTACCCTGGTTATGGCAGCGTTCTCTCATTGGAGAACATTGAAGGATATCCTCGCCTAGAAAACAGAAAAGCATTAATAGTGCATACGTACTTGATTACAGTAAATCTTTATTAAGACATCCTGGTGACATTTATACCCAAGCCAAAGTCAGTGTGAATATAAAAGATTTGGCTATTTGAGTGAATACCCCAAACTAGTACAGTTTTCAACAAAGTAGGTGCAAAAAGAATGTGGAAGAACATATAAAATTCTGGGTTGTACAAGTTGGTTGTTCTGAAAAATATGTTAGTTGTCGATTTCTACGTTTTGAAGGATCACTATATTTTACGTCCTTGTTGTCTGTTAAGGAGCAATCCATGGTTAAGATGGATTTCTTCTACTTTAGTTGGTGCACTGGCAGCTTATTTTGAGTAGAATGTTGTAAAATAGTTTTACGAAGCAGACTCTGGGTTTATGGCATCTTGTGATGGCATATCTGAGCGTATGTGCTCAGTAGATCTTTTCATGCCTCCACAACAGATATTTGCCACTGAAGTGTTTTTTGATGGATAGGGCATCGTAAATCGAAGGTAGAAGCCATGATTTTGTCATTTTAGGTACTGGCAACAAATATTGTACGATGTCATAATAAAAATGTATGAATAGTCTGCACTTTTGATTTTAGTAGCCGTTCTTTACATATATATATATATATATATATATATATATATATATATATGCAGTGAAACTCATCGGCTTTGTAATCACTTTCCCGTGGGGCACAAAAAAAGAGCACGGACCACCAAGTGCAAATCCTTCAATTTATTTTGCCATTTCAGTCCAAGGTACAGCAAGATGGGGCAGCCATTACGTGTTTCATCCCAAGCGTGGGACTTGATCACATGATCACATTGATCACTTGATCATATATATATATATATATATCTATATATATATATATATATATATATATATATATATATATATATATATATATATATATATATCCAAACAAAAGGCTCCTGCTGGAAATCCCTCGCTTTTGTAGGGGTGGCTCGATACCGGCGGAGCAGCCGGCGGCAATATCCAAGAAAAACGGCGTTTCAAACGTGCACTCAGGCAGCACACAAAACAGGGCAACAACTGGGTTATCAAGTCAAAGGTTTATTCCTCCATAAACCCTTCGTGACGCGTTTTGTGCTCCAAGAAGCGCTTGTTCACACAATGGATTTAATAAAGTTTGCCACTTTTAAGTTGCTTCTCACGTTAAGTTCATAAGCATAAACATTGGAAAAAAGGCAGAACGTCAATAATAACAAGCGCCATTGCTGAGAGGTCAAACCATGAATAATGTGAATAATGGATGTTAACAAATGTTAATATAATAATACACAAAACATCGTGTGCTTACATTCACCCGTAACAACGTGATAAACGGCTTCGTGAGAACTTCTCACATAACTGTCATAACTGATGTCGGGCTCGCTGTGCAGCATGGGAAATGTAGTACCGCTGCTGAAAGCTACTGTTCGATGCCCCTATAGGTAAACACTGCATGTTTAATTAAACGTGATATCTGGCAGTATCCAGCTATACAATAGTTAAGAAAGGTCTGAAAGGTCTAACCGTTCCTCATAGTTGGGGGCATATATTGTCAAGTTCAATGCCGTTTCAATGCATCTCATAATTAATGCTGCTGCTCATATCGTAATAGAAAAGTAATTCCAACGTTAAAGTAAACATATTGCAACAGGCTTAATGTGATAGCATAGAGGAGCTAGTACACATGTTGTCCTATTAATCTGTACTGCCGTCCATTTATCAAGATCTAGCTAATGCTGAAAGTATACCCTGGTTAATGGGTTAAACATGCCTCATAAGCAAGAAGCATACTGACATACAAACATGGCGTACTGAACTAATAATCTTGTGAAAAGGAGTAAACAACAATCTCCTTCAGTGCATGAGATGTTCTACACAACACTCAAGATGTGCAAAAGTGTATACAAAATTCAAAATACATTACTTTGTTGGAGAATGAATAGAAGATGAACCCAGGAGAAAGGATTAGGGTACAGGTGCCGCAAGCCTGAGACAGAAGTCTCTTCCTTTCTTCCTGTGGAAAAGATAAGAAAAGAAGACAAATAAACATAAAGGTTAGAAGAGTGTAAAATTCTCAGTCCGAATGCCATTACATATATAATTCATGTGCATTATAAAAACATGTTACAGAGATCTACTTATTCCTCTTGTAAATGTACACTTAGTTCTTCGTCCATATTATGTCTTTTAGGATAACGTGTACACAAGCTAATGATATACCTTGATTCCATGTGCCTGAGCCTCAGGGTACGATTACCTCCTCTATGATCAAGATTAACCTGCTCAATAATGAAAAAGGACAGTTTGGTTGGATCAGAGTAATGGAAAGCCTCATAATGGCGAGCTACTGGGTATTGTTTGTATAACTTGCTGATATCTCTGGTATGTTCCAGGATGCGTTTTTTTCGCCATGTGAGTAGTACTGCCCACATATTTAAGATTGCATGGGCAGACTAACACGTATACTACAAACATGCTGGTTCATGTGAGAAATGTGAGAAACTGATTAATTTGTTTAATCTCATTAGTGCTCGGATTCCAATACTCCTTAACCATCTGGCTCCTTAACCATCTTTTCTAAAACGTGATCATCCTATACTCCCCATTTTATATCTTCTTCCCAAAATCCATAAATGTAGAACTAATCCGCCAGGGAGGCCCATAATTTCTTCCGGAGGAAGTGTGCTTGAAAACGTGTCCAGGTATGTGGATCATTTCTTACGAGACTATGCGCCCTCACACACACACCAACTTTTATCGATCAACCTAGATGGTCCCTCAAATTGACGCACATAGGAAACTTACCATTGGGTTTCTTCACTAAAATAATGGGCCTGAGCCATTCTGACAATTCTGTTGGCTTTATGACCTTGCATTTACACTTTCTATCTAAACCCCTTCTAAATGAGTACATAGGAGCCAATAGAACACTCCTCTCCTTGTGCACCTCAGATACAGTCCTTTTCTTTAATATGAAGTGATGCTCAAATGTCTTCAAACAACCAAGCTCTAAGAACACAATTTAGAAATGCATGCACCCATCTCCTCTCATCATCTTCAGCTGTAAGTGGTAGATTATCTGGATGATTGAGGTAAAGAATGACACCTAAGATCAGCTGTCCCCACCCTCCCAACAAAGTTTTCCCTTTTTCCACAACGTACACCTTGTCAAACACTATTCTATCAGTGTTCACCACTTCTAAAAAGAGATATCCACTCAGCGCCCATGGGCACGGCCATTTTGTTTTACCTGCTTTCTAGTTTGTGCATGGTGCTGGGCCTGCTTTTTGAATCTAGTTTTAATCTCTTCCAATCCTCCTCCTATCCCACTCACCCACCCCTCATTTACATTATTTTTATTAGTGTGTGTCTTTCTGTGTGTGCATTTTATATTTTTGTCATTCTTTTTTACTTTTTCCATGACTTTTTATACTTTTTTCCCATTTCTTCCTTATGTTCTACTTCCTTTAGTTCTTCCTTTATGTTTTGCTGTTTTCTTACTTCTCCTTGTGCCAATCCAGTGCCATGTCTGAATGTCAGTATGGATACAACAGGCCACACAACTTTTGGTCGCTGGCGCAGCCCAGACCCATTTTTTCGGAGGCAGAGGTGGCTGTGCTTGTTTTCTTGTGCAGCCCCACCTCCCCTCAATGCTGGCAATAGGCGTCAGGCCTAGGAGAGGGTACCCCATGCTGGAGCATCGGTTGCAGTGGGGTAGAGTGTGCTTGTGCATGCAACGTAGCACTGGAGTGCAGCGCATTCACAGCAGATGACTCGCTGCTGGGTGGACCTGTTCCATCTGCTGGGTGTCGAGGTGGCGGGCTCAGTGAGGAATTATTTAGTTTTTGTTTTCTTAAAAATGCAAGTTAATTTATGTTATGAATAATATCTGATCTAGCTTGAGATAGGCAGGTACTTCATTTTACCTTCTCGTAGTTGCAGCTTGGACTGATTATTTAAGAAGTCACACAGTCTACTCTGTCCTGTCACTAAGATAGTGGTAGTATATCAGTGAGTTATCATTCTCTGTGCCTTTCTTTATGTAGCTCATACAGGCCCAATCTCCCAGTGATGTGTAGTATCTATGCATTGAAAAGGGAGTCTGAGTAGGCTCATTGAGGGGGAAGCAAAGACCATTCATTACAATGCATAGGTTTAGGAAATTAGGAATAAGGCTTGGGTTTAAGAAATTAGGAATAGGTCAACTCAATACTAGGACTATAGGTGATCTGATTTAGAAAAATACAATGCTACTGTGTCTGTCAGTCAACATTGTTAGGGGGAAATGTACCACTAATCTACTTTTTAATCTTCTTTAATTCTTACATTAGCACCCAAGGGCAAGAGGGCATCACAGGAGGGTGAAGGGGCTGCCACAATATGTGCCAATGGAGGGTGGAACTTCCACCAGCACTGATGGTTCTACTGGCCGAGTATGTCCTATTATGATTATTATTTCCCTAACTTTTACCTCTCCCAACTATAAGAATAATTTAGCGTTGTTTTTTTTTATACTGTCTCCCTTTTTAACTCCTCTATCAAATGAGTGTTAAATTCTTGTTAT
Source organism: Lissotriton vulgaris (assembly GCF_964263255.1). Classification (NCBI taxonomy): domain Eukaryota; kingdom Metazoa; phylum Chordata; class Amphibia; order Caudata; family Salamandridae; genus Lissotriton; species Lissotriton vulgaris. The sequence continues at coordinate 691,194,414 of NC_141700.1, forward strand.
CCCTGCATTATTTTTTTTCTATATTTCATGGTTCTGTAGTTGACTGCAGGCGAAGTTCACAGAGTTTTGTTACACTGTGCTCCACTTTGAGCGCAGAGTTCTGCAAAATCTGTCACTGCCATGGAGCGGAATTTACCACCCGCCATTTATTAAATATAGTACAGCAATGAGTTTCCTACACCCAACATGGCTCTTTTTGGGTTACGGTCTATCCTTTACAGTTGTCTTTGGTAGGCTAGCTGCTATTGGCCACATGAATCAGCCCCAGTTCGACCTAGGCTGTTAGTGTTTGTCCGAGATGCACTCAGTAAATGTTGCTTCACCGCCTCCCCAACCATCATGTCAGGCAGGAAGGAACATGCCAAAGATTATCAACTGCTGTATGTGCGTTGAGGGCGGTCTGCAATAGCAGGCTCAAGCATGGCCCCAGGGGACAAGATCCAGACAATGTAGACATCGTACAGTCTCCAGACCTCAGGGAATACAGAAGGTACATATCACGTGCACTGGTGTGCATACAGAGGCAGGGAGAACTTCATGTATGCCGCATACCTCAGCCCCTCTTCTTCAAGTACCTACTCTGCGAAGATCGCACAGCAAGCAGGACCTGATGCCTTGCTTACACTCTTAGGGCATTATTTATGAAGGACTTGCGCCGCCGGTGCGTCACTTTTAACATGGGAAAAAGTGACGCACCGGCGGCGCAAGTCCTTCATAAATAAGGCCCTTAATGTTTAGCTGGTGTCAGAGGTGTAGATAAAAACACACTTTGTGAATGAAACCAGCATTCCCTTTAAGCAGCCAAAAAGAATAATGCTTCTGTTGTTCTATTGATGTCACCTGTTACTAGTAACACAAATTAGAGAAGTAAACAGATGCCTTATTTTCATCTTATAAATTCGGGTACATTTATCTAGCTGCTGTTGTTGGTAGATAGTGTGACCAGAGAGCTGGGCGATTTAGTACTTAGTTGGTACAAAATCATAGCTTGCAAGCTTTTCCCACTCTCAGTTCACATGCAGTGTTAGATATAATGATTTCTTTTCGTTTTGCTGAAACATGCTGCCTTATTTTCTCATTTCCAGATAAGCTCTCTCTGCTGATTTGTAACAATGCATTAACAACGTTGCTGTTATTGCTGATTGGATTTAGGATGGCAAGTGGGTGTAAAGAATGATGGTGTTGGTGGCGCCGGGTTTTCTGCAATCAATAACACATTCATCCCCTTCTTCTGATCGCCCTGCAACCCAGCAATTGCCTTCTGATACAGACACTCATTAGGAGTCTCAAATATTGTCAAAGCTGAACAACTATTCTCAATTAACCTCTCATTTTGCAATTGTGCAGCATTATTTTGGTCTATACATTTAAATAAATATGGTTAATTATTCACAGGTGCAAACACTGCCTGGCAGGGGGACCATGGTATAAGTGTTTATTTGTAAGCCATGTTGTTCTTGGCTAGGCCACACAGAATAATAAATGAATATTGCAAGTTTAACAAGCATGGAGAAAATGTACAGAACTGTGCAAACCATTTTGCATTACAAAAGATACAAATTAAATCCAAAACAATAACTAGGGCCCTCCTGAAACTCCAAGCCACCCACCACAACCACAGTAAAATTTAAAAATTAAATAAACGTACAAATAAATACTGGTGCATGCCCTCTATCAAATAAATAGCACCCTTATACAAAAGTTTTAAACTTGCTTTTATATCGTAAAAACCAATGTTAAATATGCAGTTGGAATATCTTTTTTTTTTTTTTTTTGTCCTCATTTGTGTGCATAGCTCCAATCTATCAAAACCGAGAAAAATGAGACCACCACAAAGCAAAAAGCCAACTGGTCATGTACTATGCCAACTCAGCTTATAGCTGGTAAGGGAATGTGTCTAACGAGAGTTCAGGCCGGTTCCCTTTAGCACAAAATACTGTGACCAAGCTTGAGCTCACATAAGATGGTACCTCAGTTGATAGTGCCCGAATCATCGAGACCCCGTTGAAATCTAGACTATTAGTCTTGATATGCGGGATAGGCGATGCTCACATTAATCATAGGACCTGGGGAAAAAAAAAAAAAACCCCAGGTGCGAACACAACTAACCAAGCATTGCCCAAAATGCTCTGGTATTCGGATTTCCTACCCTGGCAAGATCAAGTTTGGAAATTTGGAGGAGTGATGTTCGCCATTCATGTACCGTAGGTGGTAGAGCATCCTTCCAGTGTCTACATATCTCCCTGCGTGCCGCAAGGATGGAATAGAATATCAGTCTTGTTGCTGCATTAAGACTATTATTTCTCAGCCCAAAGATCACGAGAGCAAGGTCTATAGTAATGTGTTCACCCACAGATTGCGACAACCTATTTTTAATTTCTTCCCAATATTCTGATAGATTCGGACACTCTAAAAACATGTGTATATCCGTGGCTGCGATTAACCCGCATCTAGGACATGAGACTGGACCTGTTAATGAGAATTTTGTTAGCCTGTGAGGAGAATAATATGCCCTATGCAAGGTAAAGAGGTGGTTCCGACGGAGCCACGATGGTTTGACTAAATCCCAAAGCAATGAACAGGAAGTAGTCCAGAGCTTTTCCACATCAAGACCTGGCATTAATTCTGCCCACAAATTGGTTGGTAATTGAAAGCTGACATCTATTTCGTCTAGTATTTTGTTATACCATCGCGAGATTTCTTTTTTTGCCACTGGGCTGTCTAATAAAGAGGTTACCAAGTCACTAAGTCCTCCTATAGGTTGTTTGTTACGACGCATTGGTTGACTATTGTGTGCCTGAGCCCAACTAGAAATCTGAATATATTTAAATCTTGACAGCTCAGGGCCTACTTTATTAACAAGATATTCCCATGGAAGTAAAGCCCCATCCATGAACAAATCGTCCCAACATTGGATGCCTGCTTCTATTAAAGGGTCATTAAGGGCATCCATTGTCCATAATGGAGGGGCAGGTAGGTTCCATATCGGTGCCTTAGCTGGATAGTAACCAATCTTGACAGCTTGTCTAATTTTATACCAAGTAAATACACAACTTTTTAGTACTTTCAATTTGATCTTTTTAAAGAATTTTGGGTCACTGAATTTAAACAAAAAACCGGCATGATTAACTCCTTCACATTCCAATAGAGTTGAAAAAAGAGGTCCCATCCCAATAGATAACGGAGTTTTAAGTAACATGCGCATGTGTGATAACTGGAACGCCCATGCGTATATTTGAAGATCTGGTCCAGCCAGCCCTCCTTTCTCCCTCCGCCGTCTAATTTTTTTCCACGAGATTCTGACACTTTTATTATTCCAAATAAAGCTAGTAATGGCACTCTGTAGTTTAAAGATTAGTTTTGGGTCAAAATAAAGTGGAATTGAGTTAAATAAGAAAGAAACTTTTGGTAAAATGCTCATCTTCACCAAATTAAGCTTGCCCAGAACAGAAAGCGGGAGATGAGACCAATCTCTCATGAGTTTCCTACACTCTGTAGCTACTTTATTAAAGTTAAGCGAAGCAATTGCATTGATATCTTCAACTATATTCACACCTAAATAACGAATTTGGCTTTTTAATGTCCCATTATTGTTAACACTGTTACAGTTCCAAAACATTGCCTCTGTTTTGAGAGCATTGATCTCATACCCAGAAACCTTCCCAAATATATGTGCCTGTTCAACTATTTCTGGATATGCCTCTTCATAATCTGTGGAAAAAATCATAATATCGTCTGCATACAATGCCACCTTTTTGTCCCAGCCACCATAAATAAAAGAGTTAATACGTGTGTTGTCCCTCAGAGTCTGAGCAAATGGCTCTATGTATATGTCAAAAAGAAGGGGGGACAGGGGGCAACCCTGTCTAGTTCCTCTCATAACCTTGAAAGGTTCTGTCAAACCTCCATTAATTAGCAGTGAGGCAGAGGGATTGCGATATAAAAGTTCTATTGTCCTCCGAAAGCCCTCCCCAATGCCAAACCTCTTCAAAGCCTCCGATAAGTACAGCCAGTTTACCCTATCGAAGGCCTTGGTGGCGTCTAAAGTGAGAACAACTAGTGGAATTTCTTCCTTTATAGCGATGTCAATTGAACCAATCAGTTCATATGTAAGTTCACAGAGCTGTCTCCCTTTTATAAAACCCTTTTGATTCGGGGCTATAATATCCGGAGCCACCCGACCCAGCCGATTAGCTAAAATAGATGTAAAAATTTTATAATCGGCATTTAATATAGAAATAGGCCTGTATGAACCACAGTCGGAGGCGGGCTTACCGGGTTTCAGAATTAGGGTTATGGAAGCGTTATTCCATGACTCTGGTGGTGTTTTACCCTCTCTGAGAATTTGATTAAACAGTGTGGTCAGCACTGGTGAGACCTCTAAGATAAGATTTTTATAAATCTCACTAGGCAACCCGTCTGTTCCGACCGCCTTACCATTTTTTGATTTCTTTATGGCCTCCTCCACCTCCACTATAGTTATTTCCCCGTCCAAATAGCTAGCCTGTTCTGTCGTTAGAGAAGGAAGAGATATGCCCTTCAACCAATTAGTTACGTCGCAATGGTTTGGCCTAAGATCGTCTTGGTATATGGTTTCAAAGAATTTTCTAAAGACTACTCTAATTTCCTCATCTCTGAAACAGGTACCTGCCGTGGATGTAACTGAACAGATGTTATTGCGTGCTCGGTCAGATTTTATTTTCCAGGCAAGTAGCTTACCTGCCCCCTCCCCATATTGAAAATGCGAGAGTTTGCTTGCCTCCCACCTCTGCATAACCCGCTTCTCCAAAACTGCTGACAATGAGAGTTTAAGCCTATTCAATTCTGCTTGTTTAAAAAGGAAGGGTAGGATTTCCTATGGGATTGATGGAATCGATAGTGTCTATATCATTTTGTACTATTGAAATATTTCTTTCAATGGAGATAATTTCATCTATATATTGTCTGCTACGGTAAGCTACTTTATTTTTAATTAGACCTCTAAGTGTACACTTGAAAGCGTACCAAATTATCCCCATAGAAGCTGTATCCTTATTCGTACTAAAAAAAAGACTTGACTCTAATTGTAAAAAAGCAATATCCTCTCTTGAAGAGAGAAGGGATCTATCGAAGGACCATATTCTAGTGGGCGGCGTCATAGCCAATCTTAGTACCAATTCTATTGCAGAATGGTCGGAGAGATGTATCGGGGTGTATTGTATTAAGCTAGTGTATTCAGCTAACGCTCTACTTGTGAGAATAAAATCAATTCTAGACTTGTGTCTATATTTCTGATTTCTAAATGAAAATTCTTGCCTTTGGCCCTCTTTGAATCACCAAATATCTAAATAGTCATATTGGTGCATCAGACCTAACAGGCAGTTCCTAGATTTAGAAGTTGTTTTCTGCCTACTATTAGGGGTTTTATCTAAAAGTGGATTCAGTGTTATGTTGAAGTCCCCTGCTATGATCACCGGGTCTGGGAAGCTAAGCAAATGACTAAATAGAGTTTCCAGTGTTGAAGGATCATCAATATTAGGACCGTAATATCCCAGTGTAAGTGTTAGCTTAGTGTCTCCTAATTCTATTGCCGCAATAACCCATCTACCTCCGGTATCTACTTTCTGCTGTTTAATTTTGAAAATGACAGATTTTTTGAAAAAGATCGAGACCCCCCGAGTGTTAGAACTTTGTGTTGTGGAAATTGATGACTCTATCCATCTGTTCCTACGGACCAAATCGAGTATCTCACTCTCGATTAAGTGAGTCTCCTGGAGGATAATGATTCCCGCTTCAGTATCTCGAAGATACTGCATGATTTTATTTGCTCGTGGTTTTGTGCGGAGACCATTAACGTTCCAGGACAAAATTTTTAATTTACTCATTGAGTGGTGAGGTTAAGACAATTACTAAACCTGGCTGAGACTGGGAGAAAATAAACAATTCAGACGATTTATATTTCTGTTTCTTAAGATGAGAAAAAAACATTGCGCTGTAAAAAAAACTATTTACATACAAAGATTGGAGCTCTTTACTAAAAAAGTGATTTTGCCCCCTTACCCCCCAAACCCACCCCAACTCCCTCCCTGGGAAAACCCCGTACTCACCAACCGGAAACCTTCCGGAAGTAAGTGCCCCTAGCTCTTCCCCGTCTCGACACCTTGTGCCCCCTGGTATCTACAAAATGACTCGCCGTAGCATCACTATGTAAGCCATGTGTTTGTGTTTGTTTTAAGTTCATCAAATTGTTATTATATATATATTTTTTTTTCCCCTTTCTATTTACATACCCCCTTTATTTTTTTTTTTTTTTTTTTTATTTTTTTTATTATTTTTTTTTTTTTTCTCCCTTTACCCTTTATCCTTCACCTTATTTCCTTTGTCCCATTTTCCATTTATGCCCTTTAGTTTATTCCCTTTGACTTTCATCTAATTATAATTGTACTGAAGATAATTTCAACAAAATTTGGTGTTACTCCCTTTGTTTCCTATTTCCCAGGGCTAACAGGAGTTCATCTGCTGCTTGTACTGATCTGATATTGTGCATTTTATTGTCAAACATGACTTTAAGGGATGCAGGGAACCCCATTTGTACTGTAGCGCCAAGCTTACGAAAAGCGTCCATCCTTTTACCGAGTTCCCATTGTTTATCTAAGGTACAGTGAGACAAATCTGAGCGGATCTGAAAATTATATCCTTTATATGTTTGTGTTTTAAGCTTAAGAGCTTGGTTCAGAATGTGTTCTTTTAGTGAATAGGTGTGGAAATTCACAAGAATTTTTCTAGGCTTAGCCCGCTGGATATTTCGTCTAAAAGGGTCCCGGTGTATACGCTGAATATCTACTGCTAGCTCCTCAATTGATTGAGGGAGGTTTAGAGTCTCTTTCAGAAGTGTGGTTATGTAGCTCTTAATGTCCGCCCCTTCAGACCCCTCAGGGATATTCAAAATGCGAATATTACTCCGCCTCGCATTGTTTTCTAACGTCTCCATTCTGTCTGAGAGGGCTTGATCTTCTTTCCTTAATCTAACGATGTCCTCCGTGGTGCCCTCAGCTCTCATTGACATTTGACCCACCGTCTCTTCTAGGGCTTGTGTTCTCAACGTCAGATTACCTAATCTCTCATCCAGGGATTCGCAAAAAGTTCTTATCTCCTTCTGATTAGAGGCTGACTCAGCGAAGCCTTGTTTAATTTCTGCTGACAGGGCAGCAAACATTTTTTGTACTGAGGCGACTGATATTGTGTCGACACTAGAAACTACCTCGTCGCATGGCTCTTGAGGAGTTTCTGTAGGACTTTCAGAAAATATATCAGCCTCAAAATTATCTTCGATGTTATCAGTGTTGGCGTCAGGCACTTTGAGAAGACTCCTACCGTCTGTTGGAGGGATAGCTGATATCAACTCACCCCCTATAACCCCATCTTCTATTGTCTCTTGATGGGCCTCCAACCCGGACTCACTCAGTATGCTTGGCGTAGTTTCCTCTGGATATTGAATATGGGGCATATCCTTCTTAGCCACTTGATTATCCTCTGATTCTTTGTCTTCCATAATCTCAGAACAAACCTCTGAACTGCTATTACTGAACTGGGTTTGTTCCTTCCCTAGGTTCAAAATTTGAGGGATTGCCTTAAAATATGAGCGCAAAGAAGGGGTGACTTTAGGGAGAAGAGCTGTCGAGGGATTTGCTTTGGAACGTTTCCTACCCCTTTTAGTTTTCACTTCAATGGAAAGGTATGAAGATGATGATTCCTGATCTACTTGGGGGCTTTTTGGTGATTGAAAGGGTCTTTTATCAGTCTCCTCCTCGATAGCTTGTAGTGCGCTCTTTTCTTTCTTTCTTCGGGAAACGCTAGCCACCACCAACTTCTTTGCTGTACCTTTTCCCCTTAACTTTCTAGCAGACTCTGAAGCACTCATGTGTGCCAGACTTTGGCTAAGGGGGGCGCTGTTAGCTTTATAGATTATCAACACATTTATACACTTTTTTATAGTCAGATTACTTACTTTTGGATTCTCAAAAAAGTAAAAGGAACTGCCTTTCAGTATGCCTTTCAGTATATCAGTCTCGTGTGGAAAAGAAAAAACGCAGTGTATCTTTTTCCCTTCTGAAGTGCAGAGTCGGGATCTCACCTCATGTTCAGCAGAAACTCCATTCACATATTTTGTGCTAATAACGCCAAGCAGACTCTGGACTCGTTTTATTTTTCGGAGCCCCGAAGCGGCTAGGTTCCACGGCTGCAACCAAGCCGCTGGAAGCACCCCACACGAAGGGCGTTTACTTCCGCGTTCACTGGAGCTGAAACTGCCGAGGCTGTCAAGGCTGGTGGAACTGCCGCGCCCTTCCAAAACGCTGCCGGGACTGCCGAGACTGCTGAGACTGCCGCGCCCTTCCAGAACGCTGCAGTGAGTAATGAAGACACAGCTCATGAACGGAGAGGTATTTTCCGGAAAGGTATTTCCCTCACCGGTCAGTTTACAGCCAAAAAGAATCCAAAGGAAAAAAGCTTACAAATTACTTGCAAGCTAGCAGTGTCGGCGAGTTAGCTTCAATTAATTTTCAGGCATCTTATGACAAGACGGAGCGGAGCACTGCTGCAGTCAGCCGACTGCCGCCATGTTTTCCCCCCTGTGATGTGTCAATGGAAATTCATGCAGTTGGAATATCATAAAAAGAAAGTGATCCTTCCACCTCAAAATTCAAATGAAAAGTAAACAGGAGATGGACAAAGCACTGGGAGGAGCCTGCTGGAAAGAAAATAGGAAGTGAGAGTCTCTGGCCCACTTCCTTCTTGTTGAAAAAAAATGTCAAATAAAAAAAATGTTTTTTCACTAACAAACAACTTGAACGGTCCTTTGAAGTAGAATATTCACTAGAGTAGATTTAGCTTCTTCTTAAGTAGAGTATCTGCTTAAGAAACAGCCACAGCCGCTCGCACTCACCAGCGTCACGAAAATGGAGCCAGAAGGCTCGGTGGCGAACAGAAGCCGCACTAGTAGCTGGCAAATATCTCTTGACCTAGATAGTAGCTGGCAAATCTTGTCGCACTTGCCATTGTGCGCCACATCAAGTCTCATGTGCACCAATGGCATTATAATTTTACCATGCATTAAAAGGCGGAATTTAGCAGGAACTCCCTGTTACACACGTGGTGAGAAGTTCCAGAATGCTGCCAACTCCACAAGCAGAAACACATCCCTACACATGGCTCCTATTAAGGTTCAAAGGCTTCATGCGTTCAAACTTTCAAAGGCTTTTTCGACAGAGTTCCTGGCCGGGCACAACCAATGACAGCAGATCCAGAGATCACGCCAAAGTGCATGAGTATCTCGGATCCCCGCCAGAGACTCATGGAGTTTGCCCCCTGAAGTTAGGAAGTAAAAACTGAGAGGAAACCCTCCTCTTACAAGTATAGCACCTTAGAGAGTGCTTCACATAGGGTGCTTACAACACATTAGTCCCCTATCTCACCCCCTCACACATAGGTCCAGAAGAAATCCAGTTTTAACCAAAGGCCTGGCTGAAACTAGTTGACCACACTAGAAGTGGGAGACCATAAGTCTCTCCTACCACGTCCAAAAGCCTTGTTTTTAATTCTGCCTAGGGCCCACTAATAAATAAACAGATTGGGACTTCTAGGACAGCTATTTTAACCTCACTCTAAACACCTTTACTGTTACACAACCCGATCTGCTGTAATCAGGCGTCATAGCACACCTGAGCCACACTCGGTGCCTCGGGTGGGGACCCGATGATGAAGCATGCCACCAACTAGGTTTGTGGGTGAGGCCCTTCTATAAAACCAATAGTTTTTTTATCCATTAAGACACATACAACATGAACATTATCAAAGTAGCCAGCTCTTTTTGATTATTATACATCCCATGTGGAAGCGAAGCGAACTGGCTACTCAAGTTCCTCACTCTCTATTGTGATTCAAAGTATTCATGCAAACCCTTCCATACCATTAAATTTACCCCTGGGCTTTGCAAAAACAATGGAGATGTTGCTACCTTTTACATAGCCATTGTTACTATGGGAAGATGAGTTCACAAATGGACTCCTTTGGAAAATTTTGGTTGCTATTTAGGATAACAAAATCTTAAAGATGAACACACCATGACCAAAACCTTTCAGAACACTTTAAAAATATAAATATCTAGAATAACTAAATTGGTCACCGTTGTCATGGAAAATGCACTGCTGTAAAATAAGTAAATTAACTATAGAAATGGGCACCAGTGTCGTGGATTTCTTATACTACCAAACTCTCAGACGGAACAACAGAAGTAGACATAACTTGCAGCGTCCTCTGTCTTTTCATTGATTTGTACTTTTTTGTAGTCCTTCACTGTATCATTGGAAACTTGTCACATGCTGCAGAAGTGCATTGCAGTGCTTAATTTAAGCCAGTGGTTTCTGGTACTGGCAATGAGCCCTTAATTGTCAATACATGCCTGTGACACTCTGCCACAAGGTAGGGGTGTCTGGCTAATTTAGAGATGATAACAACAACAGTTAATTATTAATTCAATATACATTAAAATTACTGTTACCTGCCTCCCAAGTCATACTTATAGCTATGGGGGTCTGGAATAGTCCACATTGTCACACGTTTAAGAGTGTGATGGTTGGTAGTTGTGATGTTAGTATGGCAGCAAGACAGGGGCAATGTGTGATGCAAGCTGCAGTGGCCTCCTGACGATAGCCCTGGCACTTACTTTTTTGTACAAATTAGGCACTGGTGCTTCGCCCCAAAACTATCGGTGGGAATAAAGCAGCCATAAGCCAGGAGGGTGCATTGTTCATTACATAAATAAGCATTTGCAATGCAATTGATCTTGCCTTTTGGTCCTTATAAGTATTTAGCAATGCAGCATATTATCCTGAGTTCAGATCTACTGTTCTTTAACACAGAGGCACGGTATAGCACTGCATTGAGAAGTATTTGCCTTAAAACAATCATGGTCATATGTGTGCAATGAGTGGTTGCTAAATGTGTAACAAATCACCTGAGCTGACCACAATGATTGTACTTTTAATGTTGCAAATTTTCCTTTTTTTGCCACATAATTTACTCAACCCTGCCTCATAAAGCGTGAGCAAAAGCAGCCAGTCGAATCAATCCATTCATTAAAATTTATAGAAATAGGAGGGAGTGAAGGTTTTTTGATGAGATCAAACTCAGGTTTGTTTAAAACACTTTTTAAAGTTATGATTAAGATGTGCAACCATTAGTCAACACTGTCTCCCTTAAATTGATTTGCCTGCGAACACTGAAGATGAACAACAAGCCAGAGGCCCGGAAAGGCTTGCTAAGCTGAGGCAGAGTCAATTTAATAGGCATTTCACAAGATAAAAATGTGGGCAAATGACACTCCTCATTAAAGTAGCACAAGAGTGTTCAGAGCTGCACTGTATCTATCTTAACCCCTTCGAGGCTGATGACGAGCTGGGCTCGTCATGGTGTAGCCTCCTCGCACACTGATGACGAGCCCAGCTCGTCATGAACAATGGGTTTTTTAAAAAGTCAGCATAGCAGCAGAATAAGAGCAGCGCGCATGTGGTTAATGAAAACGTGAGCAGCTATGCTAAAGTGTCTCGGTGACAACGACGTACATTGTAAATGTAAATGTACAGGAATTTATATAGCGCAAATCACCAAGCGGTTTCTAAGCGCTTGCTTAGGGAACCCGTCCTGGTATTCCCCTGTGAGATATCCCTGGCAGGGTATCCGCAAGGTGAAAGCCAGGCGTCCCACCACAAGGGGCCATTGTGGAGCTTAAGCAAGCTATTGCACAGAGTGTGAACCCGTGAATCAAGTAGGCACCAGACCGAGAATTGTCAAGTCCATGGACATTTTAGGACTCAAGACCCCGCCGAGCCGGGAATTGAATCCTGGTCCCGGGCTGACCTCTGCTTCCAGGTCTGCCTCCTCTAACCAGTGAGCCACACTTCTCCACATTGTGGGAAGCATGTGGAATTAGAGAAGTGGGCTTGTGGGATAGATGTGTTGATATGTGGAAGAAGATATGATGGAATGTGTGGGATGGGAGAGATCAACTGCTGGTATAGATGTAGGCACGTGTGGAGTGGGTGTGGTGGATGCTTGGAACAAATGTGTTAGTGTCTACATATGTAGAATAGTTGTCCAGAGGTTACGTGAAATAAGTGTGGTGGCACATCCGATGAAAGTGTCATCACCTGTAAACTAGGTGTGTGGACAGATGTGCAAGAAGAAAAAGTGATTTGTGTAATTGGATAGATTGGCATGTGGAACAGATGTGGAAGAACACGTATGAAACAGAAGAATTTGCTTGTGGGATAGGTGTGTGTTTACATGGGATACATGAGCATGTGTATAGAACAGAAATTGGGTTGTGGCCTATCAGTCGGGAGAATATTTTAAATACATGGAGCAGTGCATGCCTTAGATGTGGTGGCTGTTGCAGGATTGGAGTGGAAGAATGTGCGTTGGGGCATGTGTAAATAGATGGGGAGGATTGTACAATACTTGTGGAGTAGCATGGGATAGATGCCTGAGGTTTTTTTTTACACATTTTTTAATTTACTTTTTTGTCACGTTGAGAAGCTGTAGTTGCAGACCCTCTACTGTTCATTTGTGCCTACACAATATTATATAGTTGTTCACTCTATGAATTCTACACCATTTAAGATTATGGCTCTTTGTTTACATTAGCAAACTACAGAGCAAAATAAATGAAGACAGGCATAAGAATAGTAGGTCCCCGTGCCTTCAGGGTCAGAGATATGAGCATTAGAATTGTCACAATGTATATGCAATTAGATGAACAACACAAATATCATTGGGGTCAGTGGACATTGTAAGACTGAGAGCTGGGTGGGGACTGCTACTCGCCACCAATCTGTAGTAGGCTTCAGTCGTTTACTTTGGACAACATTTCTCAGTGTCTAGAGTTGCCAGAGTGCTGCAAATATATTCAGTGTGCTATTAAATGTCAGCCTTCTGACCTAGCTTCTCAGCAGCCTTAGTTTATCCTTAGGAGGGACGGGTGTATGTGAAACTTTTCAGCAGGATTTTGTAGTCTGAATGTAAAATTGTTACAAATACTTGTATGAACGAAACTTCTCACTTGTTTTTTTGGGTAACCAAGGGTCACCAAATGGCCAAAGCAATCAATGCAAATGCAACCACTTGGCAAATCTTGGTGTGAGCAGTGGGCACCAAACTGTACTTCTCTGGCACTGATCCAGGACAGAACTTGGGCGACTGGGCTGCAAACCTTTGGCTCGATTGAGAGGCTGCACTGGAGAATAGAATAACTCACTGCGACAGTGGTAGCAAGCACTACAACATCCTCCCACATAAGAAAATGGCAAGGGGTGGCTGAGACCCACATACCTGGCATCTTTTCAACACTAAAATGAGGGTGGTATTTGATCAATACTGCCAGCACCGTCGATGAACCACAGGAGTAACTCAGGGAGGCAGCCATGGCAGTAGCTTTCAAACAGCGTTGTTTGTATATTTTTTGTAAGTTTACCCAAAATAGACTCATTTAGATATTAATTATTTGGGGCTCTCCTAGCCAAGATATTTAATCAGAACTGGTATATCCGCAACTTATTCTTAGCACTCTGTGCCTGTTGTTTACTTCCCTCTATCTCAATGTTTTTCTTTTTTTTTGCAGTTTTTAACAGCGCCATCTAAGCCCACATGTGTGGGAGCACTTTACATGATCACCAGATTACATTACCCAAGATCAGGATTTTCTTTTTTTATCTGGTGTCTCTCCCGGTTTTCCAAACGATATCCCCTTCCAGCCTCTGCCTTCCACTCCGCTACACTTAGGCTTGCAGTACTGATATGTTTCCAGTTGGACCTTTGGGTGCGTACAGCACCAGGATCCTACTTCCTTGACCTGGTACCAGTGGCAAGCAGAAGATTTGATTTGATTTGATTTATTAAGCACCCGAATCACCCCAACTGGGGTATCTCCACGCTAAGACTGCTGTAGCCAATCAGAGATTGATCATTCAGAACAGAAAGTTTCTCAGCAATTTTCTGAATACAGGAATCCAGTGCATTGGCATAGTTGGATAGGGAGTTGGTTGCAGTATTGGGGGGATAGGTGGGAAAAGGATTTGCCTCCCATGCAAGCTTTTTTAAGCGAGGGATGTGTAGCAATGCTTTGGGCCCTGACCGGAGTGACCTGAATGGTTAGTATCTGATACATTTGTCAGCTTGATAACTGGGATCTAGGTCATGTAAGGATTTACAGGTCATGCAGCTGATCTTGAATGTTATCCTTTTTTGAATTGGGAGCCAGTAAAGCTTTTGAAATAAAGGAAGGGAAGCTATTCTGGGTGGGGCATTGGCAACCAGGCGGGCCGCAGTGTTCTGGACCACCTGTAGTTTGTTCACGGAGCTCTCCTTTGCTGAATTAAGCAAAGCATTGCAATAGTCTAGGCGGCTTATTAGCACCAACGCCTGGATTAGGGTCTTCAGCGTGTGAGATGGCAAAAAGGGAAACACTCTTTGTAGGAGGCTCAGTGTGTGGAAGCAAGCCCCGGCCATAGAAGTGGCATGCACCTCTAGGGTACGTTTTTGATCTATCGGAACTCCCAAGATTTTTTACCACTAGTTTTGGGGTTGGAGTAGAGCCAAGATCCTTGGGCCACCATTCAGGGGACCACGTTGTTACTGCATCTCCGAACAGCATTATTTTAGATTTTTCAGCGTTAAGCTGCAGATAGTTGTCTCTCATCCAGTCAGCGATGACCTTCATACCCTCCGTAAAGGTGGTCTGAGTGTTAGGGTTGGTTTTGTCAAAGGAGAGTAGAAGCTGGGTGTCATTGGCGTAGGAGATAGGACAGATCCTAACTTCCACACTAAATTTGCCAAGGGAGACACATATATGTTAAATAAAGTGGGGCTCGGACAAGAGCTTTGAAGCAATAGACTTACCTTGTGGTCGAAGTAGGGAAAAAAAGGAGGGGATCTGTGGGTGGAGGGGAACTGTTGGTGGAGAATCAGAGGGCGGGAATAACCCAAGGATTTGATCAGTGGGCAGAGTCAGAGGCGTGGCCAGAATGCTCAAAACAACCCAATTCTTTGTATTTGTTTGGCATTTCACTGACCAGTTACAGCTTATTATGTTATATAATTCAACCAATGGATACACACGATTATTTACGGTTTAACAGGAGTTATTGACATTAAAATACATTCATAGATTGGGATATGTTTCCAATCAAAGAATGTCCCATATACGATTACAAGTGGAAGCACAAGCTATTTGTCTGTGAGCCATGGAGTTTCTGTCATCAGCATTTCTCTCCACTTTTTTCACAAGAGCAGATTAAACTAGAATGGCAAAATATACTTGTTTGCAAATGTTTTCTATATAATTATGGCTCTGCCACATTTGCCACATAATACATCATCTGCTGCATAATTTGACAATTTTAACTAATACATTGTTTGTAGCCTAAACAGATTAAAAGTTACTAAACAATTTGACTTATGTTGCGGCAAAGTGGAGGGCCCTTTGCAAAGGTTGACTGGTCACCTATCTCACTGCTGCATTTGCATGTTATACTGGTACTAATAAGGATAAATCTTACAGAGACTGTTAGCATGTGTAAAAACATCAAAATAAGTATCAGAATATATGCTGCATTACGCTGCAGGCTTTTTTTTTGCTGCATAATTTTGTCAACTCTATGGCAAAATGTTGTCCTCCTTTGCCTCATAATTTTAGCGGCCCTAAAACAGGCAGCACATGTTAAAAGTGCTTGTGCATAAAGCAAAGAAACTGTGAAGTTTGCGGACTCAGTTTGGTGAGCGTGCAAATTCTCCTATGTCGATCCCTGGTGAGATGCAGCTACTACTGCTGAAACAAGGTCAATGGAGGTACCAAAGGGTGAGGTGGACTAGCCTCAAGGGCAGGACCAGCTTTAGCACTGGTGGCGCCCTGTGCAACAATGTTTGTTGGTGCCCCACAATGACCACCTCTGCCACGGATTCTCTTACTACGACCCTTTAACAGTGCCCCTCAAGTCTCTATAACCACACTCTGGATGCATTTAATTTGATTTATAGTGCCGCTCATACCAGTGTAGGGTGTCAGAGCACTTTACATCACACGCATTACACAGAGACAATCAATCATATGTGTGTAAATCACTGTATAGGAAATGTTACATAAGAAAACGACTACAAGGTATAGGAGTCACACGACAACCATACTAGTAGGAGGTCTGGTTTAATAGTGATTGGTCTGGAGAAACACAACTCAGGATTTAAAACATAATACCATGGTTGGGGATTCTTTTTAATAATCAGAATTAATTGCTATTCAAAAGAACAGGTTTTACAAGATTAGGATAATCAAAGACTGGGGGGTAGGGTGGAACCATAACGCTCTAATTTATACCTAATACAGCACTTAGATGACAGGTAATAGCTCACTGCTCTACGTTAGGATTTTAACTTATAAACTGCAAGTAACTAAAGAATCTCTCTGACAAAAGTAGTAACCCACTGACCTATTTACATTATGTGCACTTTGTGATCTGCATGGTACATGTTCATTGCAGCAGGCACATTAACCCTCTGTGCTACCTTTCCATGAGTCAAACCTTCCCATAGACAAAACTCCGATCTCTCTCTAGGAAGAACATTCATCACTGGAGTTATCATTACATTTTTATTGATGCTAAAAAATGCTGGTAGCCAGGAAGGAGGCAGCAAGTGCTTTTAGAACAATAATATCATTGCAAATATGACACACCTAGCCAGAGTCAGCACCTGGTGCGGTCACACCAGTTGCACCACCCTGGAGCCAGCCTCAGTGACAGGGTCACTGCTGCTCTAGGGTGTGCTGCTTCATAAGCCTGCCTGCAAGACTGGAGGTGAACTCCAGTATGGATTGTGGTAGACAGGCCTTCAAGGGTATCCCACACTTCCCACTGCTAGGGTTCACCTTCTGGTCTTCTACGGTCTAGCACAGGAATATGCCCCGCCAGGAGACTGGTCAGGGGGACTGGTTATGAAGGCTAAACCTTGTTCCCCTGTTCCAAATACGGCAGCTCTGGCCATAGTGCCACATCCTCATTCCCGCTGAGTACCATACTGTTCAACTGACAGAAACTCACACTGCCTTCAGCTATAACCCATTTGTGCCCAGCTATAAACACCTGGATGTGACTCAATTCAAATTATGCACTAGACAAGAGCAATATGCTACCTGATAAAAAAGTAAAAACATCCTGGGGAAAGCAAATACTCCTAGGGAATGCAAGATTTGGTAAAGCAGGTGAAATGTAAGAAGGAGCAACATGGTTATCTTACTGCTTTCACACTCACTGTTGAGAAATCAGTGAGTGCTTTTGCATGAAACGTTAAGGAAAGGAGACTCCAGGGCCCAGAAGAGACCCGTTTTAATGCCCATTGCTTATATCCTTACAAAACGAGTGCGGTATGGTTTAAAAAGACCACATCTGTAAACACAGAGCCGCGGTACACGTTTTGTTTTCCAATCCACCCATCAATCAGGAATTGCAGAACCTCCAGGATTGGTGCACTTCCCCTCCGGGGGAATACAATGTTCAAAGAAAGACAAGAAAACAAAAGTAGTGCTTCACTGGCAAACACTGAAAAGTGGTGCTAATCTGCTTGGGTGTGAATAAAATCAATCTTGCCACTTTGCGACCACTTTGCTGTGCTTTATTTCGTTATTGTTTATTTTTCATATTTGGAACCTTTTCTTCCTGAGGCTGCGCTTTGGAATAGAACAATGTCAGAAAAATACTACATTTACTGCAAAAGTATTTTCTTTTTTGGATCCATTTCACAGGGTAACAAATAAATGAAAGGAGGAAAGAGAGTGTGAGAACCGTTACTTGAAGTCACTGTTTGCAGTAAGTGAGGATGAGCTAGAGAGAACGAGAGGGGATAGGATAAAGAAAGAAGTGGGGGTTGTAGGAGAGTAGGATATGCTTACTATGGTTATCCCCACTTTTTGTTGGTGTTTCACTGTTTTTCAACTTTAGTCTGGCTGGGGCCCTGCTATCCAGGACCCCAGCCTAGGTGCTTTCTCTCTAAATTGATTGCATGAACATTGGGTACACTCCAGATTAATTACTGGGTTACCCTTGTGAGCCCCTAGTATATGGTACCTTAGGTACTAAGGGCATAGGTACCCCAGAGGTCTACCAGGGGCTGAAGCATGTATTATGCCACCCTGGGAAGCCATCCAAAATGGTACCACAGGTCTGCTACTGCAACCTGGGTAAGGTGGTGAATGCACCCCTTACTAAGATATAGGTTACCTATATATACCTTTAATCACTGACACATATAAACCTATAAGTCACTCCTATGGCAGGCCTTATCAATCCTGAAGGCAGAGTGCTTGGTTTTGTGCCCATGCATGGGCAGGACCCCTCTGCAGCTTTCGTAACCTATTCTCTGAGGCTGTTCTGTGATGCAGCCAGACAATATACTCTTAAGTGCAATATAACCTCGAGGTAAATGCTAACTTTGAAATGGCTGCATGGAAACATGTCGTGTTTGGTGTCAAACACTTTTGAATCCTACCCCCATCAGTCCTGTCGGCGGGGTAGAATTCCACCCTTCTAGAGGGAGAAGACATGTACACACTTATGTGACCGGTAATAGTTTAAAAGAGCCCCAGCATCACAAAATGGATGCTGCTGCCACAGACACAAGTCTGACCTCCTGTTGCTGGACAAAAATCCAGCAGGGGAGGCCTGGACAAAAGGTTTCCTGTCACAGGGAGGTGTAACCACCTCCCAGACAGGCTTTAGTGTATTGGGGCTGGGTGGGTGAATTCATAGAATGCTTTTCAGACAGTGCTGGGGGCACACTTGGTGTCCCTGTGTATACCCCAGTGCCCTGTGCACTCAGCCCCTGCTCTGGTGCGAAACTGGACAAAGGGAAAGGGGTGTAAACACTCCCCTCCCTGGAACCTCCATAGGTGGGTCCCTAGAGTATGTCCAACCCACTAACTTAGTATAAGTATGGGATCCCCGTCCTTAGGCCTTTAGATTACACATGGATGAAACTCTGCAACATATATCCTGGAACTTCAACATTCTATTTTGACTACAAGATGAATGAATCTCTCTTGGGGTCAAGGAGTGACTCCCCTGTTCAAACAGGCACCGAGAAGCATCTTGCCGGTCTGCATTTCCAATGCTCCCTCCGGATCCTGATGGATTTGTGACTCAGGACATGGACTTCCATACTTTTCAGAGGCCGACACGAGATCTCAGCAAGGGTGAGACCCGTAGCTCTCACAAGTGATGTGGAACCGGAACTCCTGGACACCGTGCACATTTGCATGTGCAATAACTTCCCGAGCTCTCCGGAAGTTGTGCGTTGGGCTACTTATAGTTCAAGCCCAGAGCACCATTTGCACCAAAGATTGTGGGCCTACACTCCACAAGTGTTCCATGGGCCCGCTTCTAGCATTTCCGCTCGAGGCTCCTTTGCGATCCCTGGTTCATCAACTGGTGGGTCCCCACGAAGGTAACTCTTTTATTTCTTGGGCTTTCCTGGTTGCTCCAGATGTGCCCTGATTCCCCTCGAAAGGGTGAGTCCCTCAGACCTTGCTCGTCTGCACCGAAGCCAAACTTTGCTTTCTGCGTAGGTTGCTGTTGCCAAGGCTTGTTGGGTCCAATCCGGATAACAACACCGAAGCACTCGATATCCTTCATGGGTCATCTTGAATCCAGCTCCTGGGAGTCCTCAACACCTCTTTGTCCTCGTGGCTGAAGAGTCAAGTTTCACCTTCTTCACCTGAAATCACCCCACATCGGTTGGCATCTTCTCATCGCCTCCCTGGTCACAGGCAAGTGACCCAGACTCTGTCCCCTCTGCTTTCAGGTTCTTCACACCTCTGATCCACCCTTGGATCCACACGGACACTTTCAACTTGGTCGCCAGCAGCACTTTGCAGCAGATCGCCATTGAAAATGATGACGAAACCCGACACCAAAAGACACCTATGCACCCGGCTTCCCTGGGTGAGGTAACTCGAGTACTCCGGTGCTCCCATGGGTATTGACTCTAGAACTGCCTATTTCTAAAGGGGTTTGCTCCAAGTCCTCTTCTAAGTGTCCTTAATCTTTAAAATTCAAACTACGACTTTCTCCATAGAAGTTAATGGTGATTTGTGGCTGTGTTTAGACCCTGCACGCGTCCCCTTGGTGGGTGCCCTGTGTCACTACCTTGGGTGGTTCCTGGTGGCCCCAGCGGTTCTAAAGGCTCTAGGCCTTGTATCTATGTCAGTCGTGGTTCTTATACCACTTTCTTAATATATGGTTTGGTACACCCCTAGGTCTCAACTTATATTGTGCTAATTTACTGTGTGCTAAATAAGTTTACTGTATGTACTTGTGCCTATAGTCTCATAAAGAGACTAGAGGGTTGTGTTTAGAATAACTACATATATTTTATATATATACCTGGTGTGGTTCTCCTTTCATTTGGTCATTCATGCCGATCCCGCCTACTTAAATCACATGCAGACAAGTTCAGGTGTCCAAATCAACCTCTCTGGCAGTTGTGAAAACTTGTTGTACTGCTGAAGTGTGGTGGTCACTATGCTCACACTGCGAAGGATTAGGGCTACAAAGGGAAAGACGTATGGGATGTTCCTGCTCTGCCAGGTGCCCGTCCGGAAGAAGCACCTAAGAGAGGAGTTTGCAGAATGTAGGGGTGGGGCTAAAAAAGTATGTAGGCAGTGGGAAAGGACAAAACAAGAAACACCACTGCTCATGCAGTGAAGAGAGAGGGGGCTGGTGGGAAGTACAAGCTAAATCAGGAGATCCTTATTTTGAAGTTACAGAAAAATAAAGACGCGCTGACAAAGAGCTGAGAATTGTAAAGGATAAAAGTGAATTTGAAATAAAAAAACAAACACATTAAATATTTGTTTCTTATACCTGCCATTTTATTTTTACACCCTTTGATCGAGCAGTGACTCAAGCGTCCAGCTGCAGGCATGTGATAGGAGCATGGGAAAAAAAACAGCAACGGGAGGTGGTTTTCTGTTGCTGATGCCAACTATAAAAATAAATAAACCAGACAGGCGGAGGAAGAAGAGGCCATCACATGCTATAACAGTCTGATGGACAAACAAATCCTTCTCTTAGTGAAATCGACAGCGAGAGAACTACGCCCACAAAGGAGGGTCATTTAAACAAATGCACCAATAACAAGACATCATTTGTAAATGACCCAGATAACAGCCAATGACAATTGGTGATTGTGCCAGAGCCCATAGAAGAGGAAACAACAGGTCTTCAAGGCTCGACCTAAAAATGGAGTACCAGCCTCAGATGAGCTTCTTTGTATTACAGCAATTTCCCACAGCAGGCAAGGAACCAGAAGCTATCCTCAACACCAGGTATATGAGCTCTGCTGCCCGTCTGAAGAGGGAGTTGCTCTGCACAATCGCAATAGCTCATGGAGGAGCAAGCTTGCAAACAATCTTTCTCAAACATTAGGAATTGTAAGAATTACTATATTATAAAAAGCGAGAACAGAGCTTACGGGGAAAGTAGGGTTTAAAGAGGGGGGAATAAACATAGCCACACAACAGTGCTTTAAAAAAGTGGAAGGATGGGGGGTTATAAATGCAGCTGCGGTCCGTGCAGGTAACAGCGGTGGGGCGGTAGGGAAGCGTGGGGGTTATTTAGAGGGACGATGCAGGGGGAAAATGAAATAAAAAATTAATGTCCCCACTGCATCGTCCCTCGAAATAAACCCCATGCCGTCCCACAGCAACACCGCTGTTACCTGCCCGGTCCGCGGCTGTATAAATGGGACATCCTTCAACAAGGGAAAGAGGACCCGTAGAAAAATAAAATGGGCAAAAAAGGCTCACGCCTTTAAGAAATTGAGAAAACTTTTCTTGAACTATTTTTGCAAAGAAAGGCATTCTCCAGGTTAGTTTCAGCAGCTAGATATAAGTCAATCTAGGTGAAAACGGGAGCTTAAAATAGTCAAATGAAAGAGATTTGACAGCAACCAGCTTCTTCTGGTAGGTTTTTGATATTTTAAGATAAAACTTACCAGTCAATACACCCTTCTGACTTTAGCTCCTTTGCTGTTTAAGGTTAGACCTCAGACTACAAGAAACTGCTGAGTTTGACTGAATTGTTTGAGATCACAGTAACAACAAGCAAGCCAACAAATCATAGCGAATACTCTTTTGCAACTGTCTGGGTAGGTTTATTTTATTCGCATCAAGGAAGTTGGGCGCAGTGATCATGTGTGCTTTAAAGTGACAAAGAAACTTCCAAAGTCAACAGAATCGTGTGTTTAACTATTTATTAAATTTTCATCCAGAGTGAAGGCCTGTTCTGAGTCTTTTTTTATCTCCTAGCTGTAGAAACACATATTTGTATGCACATAATAAATGATACGTTATTAGCAGCGGGGAAATGCCAAGTCAAACGTCTTGGCACACGAACCATTAAACTTGTTTCATGGAAAGCAGACAGACTTCTGAAAACATCCAGCTACTATTTTTCAAAGACTGCAGCTCTAAAAAGCATATTCTAGTAAAAAAAACATGTTTTACTGTCATATCACAAAGAGCAGCGACATGGAGGCAGGAATAAAGCAAACGATTTTGTTTCAAAAAAGGAAGCTGCAAACATTTATTCTTGCGTTAAGTATCATTGTGAAAAAAAAAATGTCAGCCTTTGGGAATTTTTTTTGCAAAAACCTAGGCCCAGATGTACTAACATTTCACGCTGGGGTTACGTCGCTTTTTAGACATACCTTATTTAAAGCGAGTGCCTATGCCCCAAAACCACACACACACATACTTACCTGGGACTGGTGTTCTGGCCAGTCTAGGCCCTTTTGGACCCGCCTCATTTACCTTGAGGTTTCTACGCCTCACTCCTCCTGCTCTCTCTCCTCGGGCGTCCTCTTCTTTCCAGCTTCTCTCCTTCTTTCTCTCTCAGCCACTGTGCCTTCTGATCTTATACTCATTTTGTTCTCTGTCATTAATTTTTGTGTGAGATGGAAAGAAATAAGAATTCATTTTGTGAGAGAAGAAAAGAAAGAATGAAAAAGAGAGGGGAAGAGGAAAGAAAGAGAAAAGAATGAAAGAAAGAGGATAACAATACAGAACAATTTCAAATGGACACAACCTTATCTAGTATGCTGTAAAATAGCAGCAGACAGACAAGAAAAACACACTAAAAGGAATTTACAACAGTGTTGGCAGGAGATGGGATGTCATAAAGATGGAATGTGCATTGGAAGCATCTTGCTATCACATCAGACTCACAACGGCAACACTAAAGTAATTATAATGTAAAAACAGAAACAGTGGTGCTGAAGGGAACTAGCCAGGGCCGGACTGGCCGCAGTAGGCACTGGCGTTTCGTACCCGTAGGGGCTGGTTTTGTTACCAGATGCCGGTTTTGCAGCAGTGCTGCAACACTGGCCCCCTGTAACAAAAGCAGAGCGGTGCTTCTCACTAGCAGCCCCCCTCCTGGGGGCAGTCGTGCAGCAATCTGCCAGGGCTGGTTGCTCTTCCAAGTCCGTCGTGGAACTAGCTTGTGTGCTGATGTGCTCTCTTTATGAGAGAGCAAACTGCTGTCACTCAAAGTGAAGTTGACCAGTGACTTGAGTGTGCTGACCCACTGTCCCCAAACCGTGAATGATGCAACAACAGATGAATGGATGAGGAGGTGTGTCAAAGCTGCTAATGGTAAGCATATCATACATATTTTAGTAAAATCAAAATGTCTTGGCTAACACCAGCCCTAAAGAAGTGGGGATCATCATATAAAGAAATTCACTAACCAAGAAAGAGATATAGTAGACTGTTTTAACCCCTTCGGGGCTGATGACGAGCTGGGCTCGTCATGGCGTAGCCTCCTCGCACGCTGATGCCGAGCCCAGCTCGTCATGAATAATGGGATTTAGAAAATCTGAGCGTGCCAGCGGAATTCCGCTCACACGCATGTGGTTAAATTCATTCATGGCTTTGTTGACAGAGAATAAATCACTGTATATGTATTCACGAGGAGAAGTGTGGCTCACTGGTTAGAGGAGGCAGACCTGGAAGCAGAGGTCAGCCCGGGACCTGGGTCAATTCCCGGCTCGGCGGGGTCTTGAGTCCTAAAATGTCCATGGACTCGACAATTCTCGCTCCGGTGCCTACTCGATTCACGGGTTCACACTCTGCGACTCTGGGCAATAGCTTGCTTAATCTCCACAACGGCCCCTCGCGGCGGGATGCCTTGCTTTCACCTTGTGGATACCCTGCCGGGGTTATCTCACAGGGGAATACCAGGACGGGTTCCCTATGCAAGCGCTTAGAGACCGGTTGGTGATTTGCGCTATATAAATTCCTGTACATTTACATTCTCGTCAAGCTTTAGGCTAGGCAAGATTGGCTCAGCCTTGTAATCCTTCCTAGATACATATAGGGTGAAAAACTGAATAGAAAGCTGGGTCCAGGAGTGTTATGCCACATATCCATACTGGTGACTCCACACAGATACATGAGGCAGTAAGCTCACACAGATGATGGTGCCAGCAGGAGACAAGGAACCAAGGAAGGGTGACAATGGGACACAGCCAGTGGTCTGTGGACGGAAGGCCCTGGGGCTGAGCTCACTGGAAGGAGAGAAAGAGGACTGACTATCAGGACATATCAGGACACGAAGGGATTAAGTCTGGAGTCATATTTGGGCTAGGGGGGGGCACCCAATAATACTCCCCTGTCCCTGTACAAACCCAGTGAAAGTAACAGGCCTGACAAAGGTTCAAATGGAAACCCAGTCCAAGCAGCATGTACTTTAGTATATAAACCACCCTCTGGGGTCCTTATTCAGGCCATTCCTATACAAGCTCATGGGGAGGGATGTATGACATCACAACGCATGCTTTTACATCGCAAGTTTTACAACGCATGCCTTTACAACGCATAGTGTTGAGGGGTGCTGGATAGTGAATAGTTTAATTTACTATTCCAACTCCAGTCCCCGTGGATAGTAGGGAAGGTGTTGGATAGTAAATTAAATCTATTCCCTATCCTAGAACGCCCCCCCAGCGCAATGCGTTGTAATGGTTTGCGTTGTAAAAGTTGCGATGTAAAAGCACTGCGTAGTAAAAGTTGCGTTGTAAAGGATGTTTCCCATGAGGAGGGGAAAGAGAAGCTCCATTGTAAGCAAACGCTTGAGTTTTATTTTACAGCAGCGTCATTTCCATCAGAGCAGACATATAGTTGAGAACCTCGCTGAGCGCGTCTAGCAATTATCACTGCAAAGCTCCAAGTACAGCAAGAAACGAAGGGAACTGGAGCCATAATGCAATATGCAAGTGTTATTT
The DNA here is from genome assembly GCF_964263255.1 of Lissotriton vulgaris. Taxonomy (NCBI): domain Eukaryota; kingdom Metazoa; phylum Chordata; class Amphibia; order Caudata; family Salamandridae; genus Lissotriton; species Lissotriton vulgaris. The sequence goes on from NC_141700.1 coordinate 691,219,770, forward strand.
TGATTTAAACCAAGTCATTTTGATCCAATTAAACATTACTCATCCTTCACATGCCAGCTGCTTGCTCTCCGTGACATATGCTTCGTCGCAGCACCCACCGTTACCTCACAGGCCGGCAGAGTCATATATCACATGACAGAGTGGGATTTAAGAGCCCATGCTACTGCGCTGCAAAGGGAAGGGCTGTCAAATGAAGCCCGGGAACCCTGTTTCCCGCTCTTTCACGAGGCATGTTAATGCTTGGAGCATTTGTTCCCATGGATTTCCATATGCTTGAAATTATATACAATTTGCCAGCTTTTACAATTGCTAGTCTTAGCTTCGAACACATTCTACGCTTCTAAAACCTTGCATGCAATTTTCCTTTTTTACTGCCCCTGGTTAAACAATAAGAAATGAGCTACGCTGGGATTTAAATGTTTTGTTCCACCTCCTCCAAGAGCACAATGCAGCACAAGGTAAAGGACTTTCATTTCAGCATACATGTGTTCATTTAGCCGGCATCTCCTACCTCCTCGCTTCTAAAGTGTCGTGCAAATCAGTGCTTGGAGTGAAGGTCGCATCACTCTCTTGGAGAATGCTTTAAGAAAACAGAGAAAAACGATTCTGAAATAGACAGGAAAAAAAGTCGATTTTCGTTGAGTTGCCTTTGGTTGAATGGTACACAAAAAGTGGTGTATGGAATGCTTGAATTATTCTCGGCCACGGGGGGCAGTGGCGTAACGAAACTTGGGGCCCCCCCTGCAAAGCGCATGAAGGGGGGCCCACATGCTCCGGATCCAATAAGGAGCTCTCAGGCCCACCCTTTCACAGTGCTGCAGTGGACCCCTGGAGCTCGGGCCCATTGTACCATTGGGGCTGCAGGGATTTTTGTTGCGCCACTGTCCAGCCAGGCCCCAGCAGGATATCTGTCTCAAGCTCAATTTGAGGCCCTCTTAGACCCTGGGCCCCAAAACAAGCCTAGATTTAATGTGGCTTCTAAGATTTAATGTGGCTTCTGCCAGCAGCCATGCTCTAACTCCATGCGCAATGAGGTGATTTGCACATGGCTGGGTCCAAACGGAGGTGGCATGGTGAGCAAAAGAACGATGGGTTGGAGTGCTACCCCGAGCGATAGCAAATTGTAAGCATTCTTCCCATCACCTTTTGTGTGTTTCATGTACCACCCTAAGCTGCCTGGTTCTGCCCAGAAGTGGGTTCCATGCGACTACCAGTGGTTAAACAAATTGCAAGCATTCCTTCCATCACTTTTTGTGAGCTTGACCTAACTTTTGTGTTTGACAAAGAATTAAAGAAACAGTAGTGATGTTTATTGTAAAAAATAGTCAATACCCATCTAGTAGCACAATGAAACCAGAAAGCTGGGATCAGTCCTGACTTCCCTGTTACACCAAATTGTGAATATGCTCTGTGCAAAATAATATAAACAAGGAATATAGGGTACACGTGACAATTGACTTGCCTCATAGTTTACTTGTGGCATTATCATCAAGGGGAGGATGGAACTCTGTATTTGAGTCCTCTGTAGGCAGATTAGTCACAAGCAGACCGACCACCATGCCTGCAGCACCACAGAACAGGGTACTGTTGGCTGCATTGCAGAGTTTTTACTCTATATGCACTGAAACCAAATTAATTTTTTGAGTACGATCAATATATATATATATTGTGACAAATCACTTTATGGCCTGGTGTATCAAGCGTCCTTGAGCCCCACACTAGGTTGCTCTAAGTATTACTCCTTGTTTTTGAGATTGATGCTCCTACTTAAAAGTTTGCACAGCAATCCCCTGCCAGTGCTTAATTTGTGGAACGTTGAGGCTGGTAGGCATCAATACTCAAGCATTAGGTTTGGGGCTCATTTTTGGGGCCGTGGTCATTTTTCATCATCAGACTTTGACCCAGAACAAGAGAGCAAAAGGCAGAAAATGGAGGAAAAGAACAAGAAAGGATTGTAACAAAAAGAGAAAGGGATGAAAAGATTATGCAAGAGCGAAATAAAGAGGCTGCAACTGTAGGATGGTGGAATAAAGGAGTATGAAATAGAATAAAATCCGGCAGCCTTGGTACTACTCAAAGCCAGCATTTTGAGTACAGCGCTTATTTTTCTTTAAGGACTGCCTTCCTAATTTGAGCTAGGTGTGCATTATACCTAACAAATGAAACGAAGGGGAACAGCTGGACTAAACATTGTGTGTGTCACGTCCAATAAGTGACCAGAGCTGTTTGCAATATTCTGCCTGAAAGTTCTCGCCCACTCAGCACAGCAGCTTCTTTTAATGAGTTCCTAGGGGCAGAGCATTCCACATAAGCAAGACACTCATAATTTGCTCATTCAAGGGGTCCCGCTAAAAATATGGTTAGAAGTGCCCCATGCCATGCGTGACATCTTCAGGCAGTGCTCAGTTTGTAGCCAACAACGCTTTGCATGGTGAGATTTTTGAGGGCATATTTACTGTGTATGAAGTTAAATTACAAGTCCCTGAATGCAATGAGCTATTAACTAAAAGACTAGCAGGCACATACATCAAAGCCTTTTGCGGTCGCAAATGGTGCGATTCGCAAAAATCGTCCGTTTGCGTTCGCAAAATTAGCTTTTGCGATGCATCAAGGGTCATGGCCCTCGCAATTTGAAAATTTGCAATTAATTGTGAGTTCTCAAATTGCAATTGCATTTATGGAATCACACTCGACAGGGAACCAAGGCTGAAGACTTTGGCTGTGATTAAACAAATGACACTACATAGATCAATCTCTAAAAATTCCACACTAGTTAGAAGTAAAATGAAGAAGTGATGGAAAGTCTCTTTGCACCCTACATTAAGAGGACTGTGGTAGAGGTGATCTTAATACGGAAATAAGTTGACACACAAATACAGACCATCAAGTCCGGTCCATAACAAGCAGCCAAGAATAGTATCATGGCCAGCAATTGATTTATTTAAAAGAAAATACAGGTAACCCTTCGATTTAGAGGCTAACTGTCGATCCTGCTGAATGCCAGGGCTTCTGAATGCCCAGGCAGCCTAGTCTGTTTTCTTCCACCACCAACAATTCCTGCCTACATCTGACAGCTGGAATTTTAAAATCCATACATTATCCATTTGTAATTGCTTTACTGTTACTCCTTTCCTCTTTCTTTGTTCCTTGCTCTCTCTTGCTGTGGGTCAGAATGTGGGGAGAAAATATAATTTCCGGTCCCCAAAAATGAGTGCATCCACCACCATAGGAGCTGGTCATGAGCTTTGGGGTAACCTTCATGACACAAGAAAATGAGTTGTTATTCAAGCAACAGCTCAAGCCACTCATGCCTTTGACCGGACAGCTAGGACCACAGAGGTCCAGTGGAAGAATGAAATATGAAAAGGGAAAGTATTTCATGGGTGTATAATTAATGACGTGTGCTTCTGTGTGTGTCTGGTGACCACATGTCTTTCTGGGTTTGCATAGCATACATTAAATTAAAGAATCAACAGATTAATAGCATCACAACATACAATTCATGAAATTAAATAATTTGGTTAAGGAATCAACAAAAATCATGTAACCGCAAATAATAAAAAATAAGCAAAAGCAGAATTCTACAGTTGTCTTTGACAAAGGCCTATTTGTTTAAACATGCAGATGCGGCGCATTTCTCCCTTACTGATTTGCATTGCAGTTATAACAACGTCTATCTTGGACAAGTGATTGCTTGGTTACAATTAACAACATCATTTTACAAACAGAATATTTTTCACAATTGTGTTTTTAGGACGCAAACAAAAACGCTTGTGTGGCTCTGCTTGAGTTCAGTGCACTGGAAACGCGAATGCGCGCCTAAGATCAAATGAAAATACTATTGACTAATCCAATGAGTACTGTGCTGAGTGGACCCCCTGCAGCTCGCCCCCCCCCCCCCCATACACTGCGGTGGATGCAGGGCCTGTGTTATGCCCCTGGTTCAGGGAGGACATGTCCTCGCAGATCGGGCTGGACTGTTGTCTTTAAAGGAAGTGTCAAGATCGATTTGCATATGGCTGGGTTCAAACTGAGGTGGCATGGTGTGCAAAATAATCATGGACTGGGCTTGAAACAAAAGGAGGTGGTGGCACTGTGTGAAAAATATAGATGGACCGGGATGCTGCCCGAGTAATTACCAGTGGCTGAGATTAATTTAAGCATTGCATCCATCACTTTTTTGTATGTTCAGTATAATTGAATAGTAGGCATAAAGGGAATTTCAATTTTGTCAGCAGAATTAGTGAATTCATCATTTTACAATTTGTGAATGTGCACAATTTGCTGTTCTATTACATGCTGTCAAATTCTCCTGCATATATTTTATGAGAGTATTCAGTCAGTGACTTCTTAAGGAAGGATTTGTTAGGCCTTGGGCAAGATAGATTTTGGGTATCTCTGTTTGGAGCAACTTTGAATTAATTACACCTTTTTGGCTCATTAAAGTCCTCATGATGGCAACAATTTTGAATAATAGGCTAAACCTTCTGAAAAAGGGACACACAAAAACATCCGAAATCTCAAACTGCCTGATGTCTGCCAGTCAAACAGCGCCAAAAGAAAGTTTGAACAAGCATTAAAAAATTGAATTTGGATCCAAATAATTTAGTTGCAACAACATTTTATGTGAAATTCAGTGTGTAACCAGCTTGTTACTCCCACTATAGTAAAAGAAAAACATACTAAGGGTGACCTGTTATATGTTTGGAGGATTAGTGAATAATATTAACATAAGACATATACACATATCCCTACAAATTTGTTTCCAAATAATTGTAATCACAAATATATTCCTCTTCACAACTGGCTGTCTTCCTGCAGCATTGAAAATGAAAGCACTGATCAGTGGATTTTCAATATTCCATTGGGTAAAATCTAATAACTTGGACCTAATTTCTCTCCATCTGTCTTATCCCTCTTCCACTTTTTTATGTAGGCACTTCTCTGGCTACATAGTTACCTGTGATGCTGTAAAGTAAGATACATGGGATGGTGCAGGATACCAGAGATGGACAGAGACAGAATGAAAGCAGTATAGCAAGAGAACTGAAGTAGAGGAAGATGAGGGTAGAGATAGACATGATGTAGTAAAAATGTGTGAGTCAAGAGAGAAGTAAAATAAACAGAGAAAGATGAGGTCGCCAGAAGGAAAGCGAAGGAGAAGCAGAACGAGAAAGACTTGAGTAGAGAAAGAGAAGTACATGAATATGTACGTTTTGAGTGTTGTAGAAAGAGATAGTGATAAGAAGAAGGAAATGTAGATGGAGAAGGAGACCAGTAAAATACCACAAGAGGTGAGGTAGTGAGAGAGCTAATTTATTAAAATAAGTGAACTAAAGAGAGGTAAAGGAAGCACACAGTAGATATAGACAGAGAGACATGAGGAAAAACAAAGCTCCCTTGACTACCTCATGCAATGCATTGAGATGCGAATGGATGGAGTGGAATGGTCAGACAAATTGAAAAAACACAATCCTTCAAAATCTGCACAGCCGTGGTTATGTTTTAAAAGCAAATAGTCTATAGCAGGCCCAGCTCTGTAAAGCTGCTTTTCTTGTTCCCTGAACATCCAATAGCAATTCAGCTAAAGCAGTTGGAGTTTCATTTATATTTTTCACCATTAACATGCAAGCCTGTTTATTATCCTAGTGTTATACACTGTTAAGCAAGGAACGCCTAGTATGGATGAAGCTAGACAAATATATTCAGTTTGGATAACAAGGTAATTTCAGAATCACAGTCTTTAGACAAATGAAATGTGTCTCTAGCATAGCGAGAATGTAAAGCTGAATGCAAAAGAAACATTAGACGTCCTAATCGTGTTGAGGCACTTGGTACACCAGTCAGGTTCGCTGTAATGTAGGTGTATGACGTATTGCCAAATAAAAAGAGCCATCCCTTGGGTAGTTGAACATGCATAAAGTGATTAGCAACAGACACTATATACTTTCAGGACATATTGTTATCTTCAGTAGTACACATACGATCGCTCTGTAACTGACACAATGCACTTTGCTCTCTGGAGATGTTACTCATAGAACCATCAAGTTTTAGTTACTGGCACATGCCTATTTTGGTAGGATCACATATAAGACTATAACAACAACAGAGAAATTGTATGTTATGATATGGGTCATGTTTTTCCACAGATTTCCTGTCATCTCAGGGCAAATACTACAATACTCATATAGTGATAGGTGGGTTCTGACATTGCTCTCTTCCACCACCTCATCAGTATTGTATTTGTTTATTTTGAAGGTTTTATAGAGCACGAACAAGATACTTGCGGATATCAGAGAGCTTTACACTAAGCACGGCTAATATACAAACAAATAAATGCAGGTAAATCACGTATACATAACATCTTGAGCAAAGGACAGCAGTAGGGTACTTAACAGGAACATACCCATTGAATCAAGTCAAGGGCAGATAAAGTGACTAGGATGTTTAGTTGGACCCTTGTCATAGTAAGGATTACTAGTAAGGGTACAATTGAACTCAGAATTTATTTAGTCTATGATCAGGTGAATTTGCCATGGGAATCGCTTTTACTTCCTTTTTGAAAGATGCAGTAGAAGCATTCAGTCTGGTTTCTGGGGGAAGTGTATTCCATATCCTGGGCGCCATCCCCGAGAAGGTTTGTTTATAAGTTTTCTTCTTTTTGAATCTTTGAGGTTTCAGTAGTAGGTTTTCCACACCTCTTGAGATCTTATCCCACCAGAGATCTTTAGTTTCTGTGCGAAGTAGCTGGGTGCCTTATGATGTAAGGCCTTATGCGTCATGCACGCTATTTTTAGATGAATTCTGGCATCAAGCGGTAGCCAATTCAAGGTTTTTAAGTCTGGGGAAATATAGGGAACTTCTTTTTAAACCAGTGATGAGTCTCGCTGCAGCATTTATCGAGGCTCTTATGGGAGCTGTTGTAGCTTTTGGAAGGCCACCACAGAGAGACACTTCCATACTCCACACAAGGGATAATTGGAGCTTGAACTGCCAGCTTGAAGTCATTGACTGACAGGAAGGGTTTCATCTTCCTCAGTGTGTTTATCTGGAAGTTTGCTCCCTTTGTAGCATTGCTAATGTGTTTCTGCATTGTGAGGTTGCTGCCAAGAGTTATTCCCAAAGATTTTGCTGAGTCCCCAGTGGTTTGTTGAACGTTGAGTGCAGTAAGATGTTTGATCCAGTCTTGCATTATGGGGACTTTGGTGGGTGGAGCTATAAGGAGGAATTCAGTTTTTAGAGCGTTCAATTTGAGATGGTTTTCTGCCAGCCAGGTCTGGGTGTTCCTGAGCATTGTGTTAAGCAATATAATGTCTTCTAGGGTGTTGATCTTAAGATAAAGTTGTGTATCATCAGAGTACATATGATATTGCACGTTAGATGCAAGTAGCATTTCGGTGAGTGGTTCCATGAACAGGTTAAACAATGTCGGAGATAGTGAGGACCCTTGCGGGACCCCTGAAGACACTGGTACGGGTTTGGAAAAAGTGTTGTTGACCTTGAATTTTTGCTTTCGGTTATGGGGAAAAGAGGTAAACCAGTTTAACACTGACCCACTCCAAGTTTCAGAGGGTCTATCAGATTCTCGTGTTTGACCGTATCAAAGGCTGAGGATAGGTCCAGTAGGATGAGAAGGCATGATCCGTTCTGGCCAAGGGTTTGTAGCGCATCGTCAATAATGTGTGTCTTGGCTGATTCAGTGCTGTGACCCGCTCTGAAGCCTGATTGGTGTTTGTTAAGAAGGTCAAAGTGATCAATATGTTTAGTCAGTTGGTGGTGTACACATTTTTCAACTAATTTGGCCAAGGTAGGAATATTGGAAATAGGACGATAGTTGTTTAGGTCCGTAGGGTCAGCAGTTGGTTTCTTTAGGATGGGTGACACCTGTCCGACTTTGAGGCAATCCGGGATGCAGCCTTGTTGAAGTGAACTGTTAATGATTTTGGTCCAGAGAGGCAGAAGCCATTGGGTTAAGTCTTTAACAGCGTTAGCAGGGAGAGGATCGGTGAGGTGATTGGCAGGCTTCAGGGCATTAAGAATCTTGCCTAAAGCTTCTTCAGTGTAAGTAGCAAAGGATGACCAGGCTGCATAGTTTTTTATGTCAAACTTTGAGAGGATTTGGTGTGGCGCGGTTGGGAGTGAAGGGGAGGTTTTAGTATGAGGACTGGTCTGTAATAATAGGTCATTTAGGAGATCCTTCTTGATGTTGTCTGTCTTCTGATTAAAGAAGGCAGAAAATTCTTCACAATTGGGTTGTGGTCGGGCTATGTCTTGTAGCTGTTGAGGTGCGTCCTTAGATTGAGTTTTGATTAACTCGAAACTTTTTTGGGACGATTTCTTGCTTGGTCTAGTTGGTGGCTGAAGAAGTCTGCTTTAGTGTGCTTCATCTTTTTGTAATAGGCATTTCTCTTTTTCCTTAGTAACTTGAGGTGATTAGCAAATGGGACTGATCACCATTTGCGTTGAAAAGTTCTGAGAGCCCGTCTATCCTTGTTAAGTAGACCGTTGTACCAGGGATTAGAGTCTTTAGTGGAAACTCTCTTTAGTTGAAGGGGGGCTACCTCGTTAATTGTCGAGGTCATGGAATTGAGGTAGTGGTTGGTAAGATCATAGACGTTGCAGGAACCTGCAGGGGGCAGAAGAAGGTTGTAGCTGGAGGAAGGTAATGTGTTGGGGTGGAGTTTTTTCAAGTTTCTTTTCCAAATCTTTGGTTTTGTGGATTGAACCTAGTTGAGTTCCACTGTTTCCTTGATAAAGAAGGTGATAATATGATGGTCCGATTAGTCACAAGGTTGGATCGACTCCAACTGAATGGCGTTAGTTTCGGAGATTATTAAATCCAGGATTGATCCTTTATTATGTGTAGGGCTGTTGAAAATTTGGGTGAGGGCTAGATCATGGACGTTTTTGAGACTATTGACCACTGCGTTGTTGTGGTCATTCCAATGGAGATTAAAGTCGCCAAAGAATATTTGGGTATTTTGCCACCTGGTGTTCGTTGAAACCATATCCATGAGGTGTTCAGTGGAGATGAGGTTGTCCCCAGGTGGATAATAGATGATGTGTAGCGAGCATACTGGTTTGCTGTTGCGGCTAATGTCAAAGCATATGTATTCTCAAGAGGGGAGTACAGGGGATATGGCTCTGTTTACAGTGATGTTGCTACGATGTATACTGGCGATACCCCCCCTATCTTATCAATTCTATCCAATCTAATGATGTCATAGTTAGGGGGCACTAGAATGTCGATGAGTGGGGTGGAGGATTCCGTTAGCCAGGTTTCGGTTAACATTATCAGGTCCAACTCCTTTGAGATGATGAGGTCAGCTATATCCGCTGCATGTCTAGAGGCAGATCTACGGTTAAGGAGTGTGCTTTTAAGGTGGGGTGTGATGAGGGAAGAAGTGGGATCCTGAATTAGAGGGACTCTTCTTAGGTTGTTGTTCATGATTCCTCTATTGTTGTGTGTAGAGGACCTGAATGAGTTGAGGGGGATAGTAGGGATGGTCATCTGAGTGGGAGATAAGGGGTTCGTGAGAGAGGGTCCATAAGAGTGTAGTAGAGAGAGAAGATCGCTGTCCGAAAATGGATTGGGGCTTCACATTGGGTGGGTTAATGTATTATGGGAGGGAACAGTTTGCAAACTGGGTGGAGTAAGTTTTGAGGTGAATGTTAGGTGGTACGGGCGCTCGTTTGATTGAGATGTTCTTGAGGAAATAGTGCGCAATGGTTGTCTCGACATCACTTCCTTAAAAGATTGGAGTTCCTCTTTGGTTTGGTGAAGTGTGGTCATTATCTCATCCAGTCTTGGGTCTGGTGCGGTTATGAGTGAGGTTGGTGGCTGTGTTATGGATGTGGATGGCTGTGATGTGGTCAGGTTGGGTGAGTGATCAAGTGCAGGTATGAGTAGTGTTGGGGGCGATGTTGTGCGAGCGGGTGGATGAGTTGTGGATGTAGATGGCTGAATTGTGGGGGTGGCTGGCTGGTGTGTGGGTGTGGGAGGGGTAATTGGGAGCAGGGTGTGCTCTGAGGGAAACGTGTTTTGAGAGAGGTCATGGGGTATCATATTATGTTCCAGCTACTGACCTGGGGGGGTGGCTGTGATAGGGGGAATACATGTAAGGAGTAACATTATGGGGCAAGGATGAAGTAACGGGAGAGATGGATATGGGGGGATGTTGTTAGGGGGAGGGGAGCTATGATCTTATGCTGAGTGGGTTCAATATCTATTGGTGGAACATATGCTGCCTCAGAAATGCTGGGAAGTAGAGTGTGTGGGTATGGTGAAGTGATGTGGGGTGTGTTGGTCGGAGGGATAGTCTGGGCGGAAGTACCTTATGAATCTGATGCCACTAGTGGACGGGTGGATGAGGGGTGAGGCTATCAAGCATGCTGGGAGGTAGAGTGTGTGGGTTTGATGAGATGAGGTGATGTGATGTGAGGTGTGTTGGTGGGAGGGGTAGTCTGGGTGGAAGTATCTGGAGAATCTGATGCCAGTAGTTGTCGGGGTGGTAGAGGGGCAAGGCTGTCAGATGGGGTGGGTGATGTTACCTCTTGTGTGCTGGCGATGGGAGAAGTTTGGATAGCAAATTGGGGTTTAGACACTAGTTTTTAATGATGGGGAAGATGTTGTCCAAGAGATTTAAACTACGGTCTGTGGCTCAAAAGAGGATAGTTCAGTTATTGTAGATGGTGATAGTTGCTGTCGCTTGGAATAGCTGGGAGGGGGAAATACAATTAACTAGACCATGCACGGTTTTCCTTGTGGAAGAGATTGAGAGTGAAGCTAGGAATGCTCTCCTCCATTAACAAGAGTAGGTATTGCAACTAAACAGGTGGAGATAATGTCAAGGGTACTCTTTAAGTTCCGCATATAGAAATGAGATTTGTTGAGAAAATTTTGTGCCAAATAAGCCCACATGTCCTCCAGATGCTTTAATAATGTTGTCATTTGATACTGGTGGTTGAATTACTTGGCTTTGGGCATCCCTGTACCCTCCTGATTCCCTCCGTACATGCCTGAATCCACTCCAAACACTGCAATCAGGACATAAAAATGCTATGCTGTGGTCTAGGAGAACAGAGAAGAAGCAAGTTTGATACATTCTTGCAAACAGCATTTATCAGCAGGCTCATGTCCCCATTTCTCCTCTCCAGGTCTCATTACAACTAGGATATTGTCTTTTCATGTAGCTATGATTTCAGCAGGTTCAGGAGGGTTGTTGTGGGGTTCAATCCATACTTTGGCTCATGGTTCCTATCAGTGGAGCCAAACTCTCCCTCTACTCATACAGTAAGAAGGGCTGGGAAAGTCCCCTTACTAACAATTCCTCCACAGACTAGAATGATGATAATCTGAGCAACATGATCGCAGGGTTGCACTACTAAATCAGTGTCTCCACTGTTCAACAGTATCACATTTATCTCTCCTTGGTAATCAGAGTCTATTAACCCTCCAAGAATTTGGATGCCTTTTAACCCCTTGGCCGCGGCGGTAATTCCGCCGGGCCGCTGGGGGGGAGGGAGGGGAGGGTGGCGCCGCCATGCTTGTGACAGAACCACTCCCTCACGAGCCATGGGCGGGCTGTGCTTATGATGGAGTGGTTCTGTCACGGCTCCGCCCACTCACTAATCTGCCCGCACAGGCAGGGTATCAGTGCCGCTTGAACAGAGTGGCTGCGGCATGAAGGAACCACTCCGTCATGAGCACACGCCACCCGTGGCTCATGACGGAGTGGTTCCATCACAAGCATAGAAGGGGTTAAGGCAAACCCGCAGGGAGGGGCAATCAAACCAAAATGCGCAAGGGGAATATGAATTCCAACCCTGGTTCCAATAAAGCTAGATCTCGTTATTTCAGTCTGTGCATCTGTAAAGCAAATAAATCAAGAACTACAGCCTCTGTGTTGGCCTAGTATGGAACTAAGCCCTGTGAGTTGTCTCACAGTACAAGATAGTGTTAGTGACCCCATGAGGCTGAATCTGCCAAGCTGGTGTCAACATTCGCATTAACGGAGTTTCAGCATGTTGTTCAAAATGAAAAATGCATCATGAAAGTTACCCCTCCAAACTTTTAATGATCCATTTGACAATTTTTTCAGATGAGCTTTCAACAATCGCTTGTGGGTTGTAAGGGATATGCTGTGCACAATAATCCTGCACCAATTTGCCTTTGAATGAGAAGCATTGTCAAGTCAAGTCAAGTCAAATAAAGCTTTATTCGTTTTTTTACAGAGAAAACCATAAAAGCACATATAATACAATATAAAATGACTATGAAATGCGATCAAAAAGACATGCTACGTATTAAAAACAAGTTAAAAGTTTAGATTTATATAGAATCATGTAAAGTTTTTTTAAATGGTGGGGAACACAAGACAGTTAATTCATTGATGCTCTGCACCTTACTGCAAATTTCAAAAAGCTACTAGCTGCATTGATTGTAAGTTCATCTTCAAGCATATATAGCTTAAGTAAGGCTGGCCGGCACTGTCTTAAGCCCCACAATTTGAGGAGCGGAAGAAGATGTTTCCTTCTACCCCAGTCATAGAATTTACAGAATAAAATAACGTGAATGTTGGATTGTTTGGAGACATTGTCACAAGGACAGACCGCCGGTGTAACCGACCAATCGTTTACAGTGGGAAATGTTAGTAGGCGGAAGAAGCAGTCTGTCCTCATCCTTGTCCGCAGCATTCTCGTATAGGGGGTGATGAAGGGAGAAAGATAGGATGGGATGCCGTCATCATGTAGTAAGAGGTTGTGGTTAGCAATCGATTGTTTGTTACCTTCAAGATAGGAACGTCTGTCTGTAAGTAAGCCTAAACAGCAAGCTTTAAGGTCTTTTTTGGAAATCGTTTGGCACGTTGTGGGGTTAGTAAACATATCAGCTAGATCCAGGGAGGTTAAAAATTTCTGTACATAGGCGAGCCAGGGTATGAGAAGCATTGTCACTTTTAGTGTTTTCAAAGTGTTCTGCTGAGTGGCGTGTTTACACAGAAAGGCTTTCAAGTAGCCAGAATAAGTATCCTCCTCTGTACATGCATAGTGACAACTCCGACTAGTTGGCATTGGTCAATGTAGATGATCTACCATATCTGTCCTGTCAGCTTTTCCCTATCTAGCTGACAACTCATCACCTGTGGGACTGGTTTGTGTTGTGAATGCTGACAGATGGGACATTGTATGATCTCAGTGTTGACCAAATCTAGGGGAACATGCAGCTCTCTATTCTCTGCCCACCTGTTAGTGGCTTTCTCTCCCAGGTGTCCACATTTTTGGGTGTCCACTTAGCCATTCCCATCAAATCAGAATCCTGTGTCACTACCTCTGCAATTTTGTTCTTTTTCATCTGAAAATGAATTACACCACTGTTCTAATGAGTCTGTAGGGTAGTGGGCATCTACTTGATATAGAGTAACTGTGCTTTATCGTAACATTTATCAGATCTCTGGCCACAACTCCTCACCCCACACCTCTTTTGAATGTATCATCTAGTGATGGGCAAGCGATATGGGAAGCCAGGGAGGTAACCCATTGGCAGTAGACCACAAAACTGTGCAAATGTAACACTTTCCAGGGAATTCTTGTTTCAAAGCTTGATACACAGCATACAGTAGTAGTTAGCAATTTCTTGGTCACAGGATTGTACAACACCACTTTACAATTTCTTCTAGATCCCACATACCTGGCTGAGCCAACATTAAATCATACATGCCTCTTGTCTTCAGAAGACAAAGTTGCAAATGGCCCACTCCACTTCACAGGGGACTCCTGTATCTCAGACACATCCTGTAACACCTCTGTATATTGCATAGGGGCCTACACCACCTGCTCATGCAAATCTGTAGTACCTTTGGGGCCTCCTCTGGCCCTGCCTTGTATGCACCAATTTCACTTAATTATGCTGGTTTCCTGTGCATGCCCTATTCTACGAGTCTTTGGGGAACTCATCCCTCACTGCATTATAGAAATCCTAGGTCTCAAAATCACATTATGCCCCAGGGTCAACTGGTCGGTGTCCACCAGTGCCCAAAAACATGCAAGCAACTGTTTTTCAAATAAGGTGTACCACTCTCCAATATCTGGTACCTTCTTTGCTAAAAATTCAATAGGTACCCTCTTCTTTCCTTTTATCTGCCTCAAACTACAATTACCATACTGCTCCTGGACTGTCACATTCAGCTCAAAATCTCCCTCTCGTACTGGCCACAAATCCAAGGCACGCTGTATAGCCTCCTTGCATATTCAAATGCATTCTGTTGCTGCTCTCCCCACTCAAACCCATGTTTCTTTCATGTCACCTTGTACAAAGGTGCCAAAAACTGACTTAAGTGCGGGATATACTGTCTCCAAAAACCAAACAATGCAATGAGCCTCTGAGCTTCATTCCTATTTTGTGGCACAGTGAGGTCTTTAATCTTTTTCTCACTTGCAGCACCACCTCACTGTGTAAACCAGCCTCAGAAATAGCCAAATGCACCTTCTTGTTAACCCTTCCTCTCTGTTTTTTTTCACTTATAGTGTGCTAAACATTCTGCTACCGTTTCAGCCACAAGCTGATAAGTTTCCAACTTATATTTCTAACAATTTATTCTGACATGGCAGTGTTACAGAAGTATTCTTGGCTTCCACTAATTGTTTTTCCATTGCTTCATGCTCCTTTTCTAACTGAATACATTTTTCATGCAGTTTTCTATAAGCATTTAATAGGATACAGCCTCTTCGACCCAATGTAGAAGACTATTTTCCTTCTTCAATTGGCACTTTTTACAGGCAAACTAATAGATCCCCTGACTGCGCATCAAACATACACAAAAATGTTACAAATGCGGGATCGGCCCGCCAGTGTAGCGGGCGCATTCTAATGGGATGTGCGGGACCGCCGCACCCTTAGCGGGCATTCCCATTTCCCGGGGGTAGGGCGGGCGGACAAAGTCTGCCCACCATACTAATGACCCCCTAGGTCTGGTGGATGACTTCATTACTAAAGAGGTTCCCCAATTCAACTATATTCTCGGCATGATTCCTCTGCTTGACCCTTACTAAGACTGCTTCACTCAACATTTTATCACAATGCCCTGAACATCATGTACAAGGTCTCTTTTCCCACTATGTACAAATGTCATCTTCATCCACAAGGTGACAGGTCTATCTACATATTCATATTCCCTAATATATACGCACATCGCAAGGCTGCTTACTATTATAAAAGATGAATATCCCGACACATTAGCAGAGGAGGTACTTCCTGATGACACCAGAGGTCCATTCATGCTGAGAATTCACCACGCAGAAGTCTGACATCTCATGAGGGGTGTCCACTTCATGACCTTCATTCTCTCCCACCACATAATAGGGTTGGATCATCCCTTGGGGAATTCTTGGCTCTACAGCTACACACACTCTAGGTGCACTTAGAGTAGGGTTCGCATAGTAGGAGAACTTTCGATTGCTGTCTTGTTGTGGAATTTTAGTTTGCGAACTGAACATCATCTGCGCCATCTTGTCATTCATGTACAATATGCACGGCAGCTATTTTAGGTACCATGGTCTCCCTGTTCACGATCGATCGCCAGCGCGCTCCCCTGACCCTGCGAGCATCCCCTGCACACCCTGGCTGCCCCCGCTCTCACATGCACAAGTCATAAACCCTCTCCTTCCGCATGACTCTGTCCTTGGGAGTCACACCCGCGCCTGACCAACACTTCCTTTCCTTTCATGAATACCCCTCTTTTGATAAACTCTTCCTCTGCGCTCGATTGTCCGCGCAGACCATTCCTTTCATGAATACTTCTCCTTTGATGACCCCTTCCTCTGAGTCCGGTTGTCCGCACGGGTCCCAGGCCACCACCTAGCCGGGGGATACAGTTTATTGCCCCCCTATTGTATGGAGTCGCTCTTCTTCAAAGGAGCTACTATTGATCATGGCCTCCCCACCCCCAGGGATACGATCAGGCGCACACATCCTAAGAATCGGCGGAACACTCAGCTGCGTGATAGCCCCCTCCTATTGTATGTGGGGTGAGGACCTCTACTGTAGATACGTGTGGGGGTGGGTCTGAAACGGGGATTCCGGGGATGTCTTTTCATACTTCAAAGAGTCTTTTCTACAATAAAGAATGCTCACATGTCATAAACCAGGGTTTAAGAGGCCAGGCCTCAGAGAGGTTGTTAGAGCACCTCGAAACGATACCTTGTTGTCTGATCTGATGTGTTCTGCTCCGTCGGAATAAAACTTCTGTTTCCTGCCTTCCAGTCTCCAGCGCCTGCCTCTTTGTTTGGTAACTAGAATGGTATAGAGGCAGTTAGCGCCGGGCAACTTTGAAAAAGGCCATCAGCCCTACCTTTTTCACATTGTTTTATATGCCAGCATATATACCTTGGTTTAGCACCATGGTACAACTATAGCTACTATTCACGCTTTTGGTGCTTGTAATCACTTTTATCTGTGTCTGTCTATTAATCATTGCAGCACATGTGTTCTATACAAGAATAATGTTGGTTCAATAAATATATTGAAAACATCCCTCTGTGTATTCTCTGTAAACTTCTCTGAGAATAAGTAAGCATGAGTGACTGAGTGCAAGGTTCTGTACTGTTTCCACAACCCCTGAGGGGTCAGAGTTGTCATGTTCAGTTGTGGCCAGAAACCATTTGCTCCCTGGTAAGGTTAAGAAGGCTTACGTTGTTGTAGTGAGCTAGCTGGTCTACAGGCCAACATATCCTGCGGGGTGTCTGGAATCAGTCTTGCCATCAAGCCCCTAGTTTATGTTGCCCAAACAATGCGCAGATCCCATGGATTAGTGGGGACTACACAACACCTCCTGTCAAGCGAGGACTGGTAGACACGGTATATAACAGCTAAAATCTGTACAGTGAGGCCCTTGTAGTCCACAGAACTCCCTAGGCAAGGTGAATGGCTTGTTGAGTTGTTTAAGATAGCATTTCTTCGAACAACTTGTTTAAGGTGCAGGACTCCACAGAGATTTTTTAACATATCTGGTCTCTATTCTTTGACACCTCCCATGAACAATAGGGTAATGTTTTCTGTGCACCCTCCCCTCTACCCCCTGGCTTGGGAAGTCGGACTGCCAAATTCATAATCAGGCCCTTAGTAAATTAGGGTCTAAGGGGCTCATTAGGATGTTGTGACGTTTGCCACCGCATTGTGAGCAATGTTGTTATAGCAAAAAATTTCCCTGTCCCACTCACTTTTTCAGGGGGCCCCATGGGAAGTATGGACTCTGGGCAATTACTGACTTCTCCCATGTTAAAAATGCACTCAGTAAGCATTCCAGTTTTATTTTTTCAGCAAAACAGTTGTAAAATCTCTAAATGATATATCACTGTCTCTGCTATAAAGTAATTTTCAAAAATATATTCTGTTTTCCACAGACATTTGAAAAAAATCATATTTAGAATTATTCGCTTCTATTTATGCAGCCATTGAGTCATCTTGAACAATAGCACTATAAACATAAAGCTTTGTAAAAAAGTTTGCAGTTAATTAGTGTTATTATGTAATATTTCACAAACATTTATATTACACAAAAACATGAGAATTTGTATTATTGACGCCAAAGTCGTAATCAGGCTCTAACTGTTATGTATATGTACTTTTGGGAATGAAATGTGTTTTGCGGGTGGGTTTTGTCAAATACTTTTCCAGGTTTCTGTCAATGAACAAGTTCAATGGGCATTTGGAGTTGTAATTTTTTTTTTAAAGAAATCAGTTTGGTTTAAAATAAACCAAGCATATTCACTTTGATTTCCTTTTTTTCATGTTTCTTGGAACACTTCTTTTTTTCATTTTTTTTTTAGATTAATTTATCTTATTTTAGTGGGATAACTAATTTTTGTTATGTGAAGTCAGAGAAAGATCTGCAGCTACTGAACAGTACGTTTTAATTCTTTCATTTGTTTTGGGGTGAATTGTGATATTACATTATTTAAATTGAATATATGTGATTGTATTATGTAATTTTTTGGATCATATATTGTTAAGATTTTTGAATTTTATTTTATCTATTATGGCTGGTGATAATTAATAAAATAAAAAATATATATATAATTGTATTATATCAGTTATTATTATTGCTGTTATTTTAAACAGTCTGACTGATCTAATAACATATTATTTAAAAATATATATTTGTTATGTTGGCTTACAATTTGTTGTATTTTTTGAGGACTTTGGAAGCTTAAGATTTATTTTATAGTATGCTTTTGCTATCATTTCAAAGTAATGTAGTCCTTTGTTATTTGTGAAGATTTTGACTTGAAATTTAGAGCGTGTTGTACATTCTTTTGGTTTGTTTGATAAGTTTAGGGCCAATTTGACTAACAGATTTCTCCATTATTGTTCATAGCAGTTTTGCTCTTTTTGTAATGTTTCTATAAATCTGTAAATTGTAGGTTAAGTTCTGCCCTGTGTGAATTGGAAAGCATTGTACCATCATTCTAATGCATTGTTTTTTTGGCTTCCTGTGCCGAGAGAGACCGAAGGTAGCATGGAAAGAGCAACCACCGCCAACGAAACTGTAAAGTATCCTCTGCTCTAAACTTATTCTGAATTACTCGTTGTTGTTTTTAGAAGGCCTCCCTGACCCACTGGGATCCCCGATGAGGTAATAATAACCCAAAAATAAGGTACGTGAAAATGCGCCATATTGCCGGTCGTTGACGGCTCCACTGGAATAATGGGGCTAAAATATCTAAAGTTACACGGGGTCACTTTATTGCTAATACGAATAAGAGGCAACAAGCAAAGACGTGAGAATGGGCACACAGACTGAAAAGCGACAGTAAGTTATGAAACGCAATTAGAACGCACGCATGAGTATTGAATGGGATGTTGAGTGTGACAATAAACTATATGCATGATGACTTACCAATATCGAAATAAATTAGAGGCAATGACTAATGATATGCGAATGGATGTGCAAACTGCATAGCGCCTTCAGGCTAAGTAACGCAATCTGAACGCATGCAAGACTAATGAAAGTGATATTGAGTTGAAGAATAAGCCGTGTGAATGATGACAAACAGCATACCGCCGAACAGGGGTATGAATGCCTGTTATGAGCCATACACATTTGCCAAGTTTGAGAAAAAAGAAAAAAATTGCCATTGATGAGAGAGTTGACCCTGACCAAGAGTTAGGGACGGTCAATTGAAGTATTGCCATTTTTTTTTTTTAGTTGCTACGCTTGAACTTGCGGATTATACATTCCTGGTGAATTTATACCAGTATACTAGTTTTATGTAAACCCACTTCCCCCATTCCCATAGTCTAGTCTATATTTTTCTTTACAGGTACCTAGCGTCCTTCAAAGGGCCTGAATAAATGACGCTTCCTTTTTGAAAAAATGGCATACTAGGAAATACCTACATTGCTTATTACACAAAGAGACATCCATGGTCTCTCCACATCCTACACATTGGTCCTGAAGAAAGCCCGATTGACCTATTGAAAACCAATGGGCTAAAACATGTCGACCTATATCACGTACTACAATGTGAGAGAGTCATAATCACTCTCAGTCACTTAACTTTGTTTTATTGTCTCTAAAACCAGAATCAATAAACACACAAATCTGGGAAGAAGAGATTTTTAAACCTATTCACCTCGCCAAATCACAAACACATCACTGATCACTACTGCTCCTAACTAAGGGTACCACCTCCTGGTGGAGGGTGCAAAACAACTTAACCCAATGATTATGCACACACGTGTGAGGGAAAGCGGAGAACCAAGATATACCGCTTGAGCTGCCACCTAAAACACGTGCATGAGGGTTTTTTATTGGGACTAGTATGAACAAACGCTGCATACCCTACTTATGCAGGACAAGTGATCCTTCTCTATTGATTATATGAAGGTGCTGTTATAGACAGTTCACCATGGTATTTGGAATTTGGGTTGGCACCTGAAGGATGTAGTCTGCCAACCCAAGTGTCTTTAAAACTGTCCATTAGGGGACTACATTTGTCTTCATTTTCATGGCAGAAATGGCTTTCCATTAGTAGATTGTAGAGGTTATTTACTTGTGTGACAGCAAAAAAGTCTACTGCTATCATTTTTTTATTTAAAAAGCAAATTGGTTGTTTATGGAATATTCTACACTTAGTGCAGATATTTGAAGATGTCTCCAAATACGTTGATTGAAATAATAGTAACAACCTTATATAGCTGCATGGTGGTATGCTTTTAGAATTGTTTGAACATTGGCTTGTTTAAAGGGTAGTAGTTACTTGCTGCATGATTTAAATGGTTTAGGAGCTCATAATAAGTGTTGCTTTGTTTATTTGGCAGTAGGGCATATATATAAGGGACATTTGTGTTTTGATATTCACCATAAATTTTGTATATCTGAGTAAGTAGGTTGGTATACATTTGATGTTCAACAAGTTGTTTGTTGTAGACAATATTAGAATTTGTTTCTCATTATTTAGGTTGTCATGTATAAGGAAAGGTTCCTCAATATGTGTAATTGTTAATTATTCATGTATGTCTATGTCTTGGTATCTCCTAGGAGCAGGTGGGGTATTGCTGGTGGCTTTTTTATTTATTGCAATTAATGTTTTAAAGTATGGATAGGTGGTAATGGCCTTGTCATGTGATCAGGAAATCTAGGTAAAATATCATTCACGATTTGGCTTTTAGGTTCCTTGGAGCTGGAGCTTGCCTCTCTTATATCTTGCAATATTTCTTGCACTTCAATTTCTGTCACATTTGGGGAGTGGTTGTGATCTCTTACATGAATTACTACATCATCTGTTGTAGTTGACCTTCCATAGTATGCATTAGAATAATATTTTGTATATTTCCAGTTTATTGTTTCTGATGATGCTCGTTCTTGGCTACAGGTGTAGCCCTTGTGATTTAGTAACTACTTTCCTTTTTGTGAAGTCATGAATTTGGTGGCCTCTGTCATTGTATCTGTAAGTATTGTAATATGAATATATAATATCTTTTGCACGTTTGTCATTAACACGTTAAAAATCCAGGTCTTCTATTCAGCATACTTACATGTATGTTCTGGTGATATGTTTCACCCGGTTTAGCATCTTTTCCCTTGGAGGTGTTTTAATGTGCAGCAGCTGCTTTTGTTGCTGTTGATTGAAAAAGAAAAACATATGTTCAATCAATCAAAATAGGTTTTATTAGATATCACGTCGTGAATCATAAAAGCTACAAAGTTCATCCATGACAATACATTAAAAATAACCAAAATACAAGTTTAAAACAAGGTACAAAATTCTTCTGTTTAAAAACAAGAATTTTTAAAAAGAATTAAAAGACTGCCATTGCAGCACAATCATATGTTTTCTATTTACCACTGCTTCCTGTAGTTAATAACAGCCAGCAAAAAATATGACATTACTGTACAGATAAAAAATATTTTGTAGTATTTGCAGGTAAATGAACGCCGGGTGACATTGTGTAAAACTTAACTGTAATAACAAGGGTTTAATGAATTTCTGTCTCAACCCTGAGAAATGTTTATAGAAAAGCACGGTATGCATAGTGTTCTGAGATGAAATCTCATCACATGTGAAGTTCCCTAGGTCAAGTGACCAGTTGTTAGTGATAGGAAAGCTAATTAAGCGGTGGAAAATATCCAACCGAAAGCGGGTAAGCACAAACCTGTGACAAGGATTATACAGATTGACTAGATATGGTTGCATGTGAAAACTTGCCAGGATCATTTGATTCCTCAGCACAGTTGGTTTACAGATTTCAGACGTTAATCTAATTTTCTCCAATAATGAGATGCATTTCAGTTTCCAAGCTTTCCTTTGCACATTGACCAGACTCTTGGGGAGATTGAAATATTCAGGATGACCGAGGTCTGTCAGAAGGTTGTTCACATATTTGAGCCATGGAACGTTAAGGGCGCTTGAGGATTATTGGCAATCAGCAATTATGGCTCAATTTAACTTTGTATACCTCATTTTGTGCCATAAAAGCACTGTCTGGATCCTAATCAGGTCAGCCATGTAGAGGGCACCTACTTCAGAATGACACACATAGGTTGGGCT
The DNA here is from genome assembly GCF_964263255.1 of Lissotriton vulgaris. Lineage (NCBI taxonomy): Eukaryota > Metazoa > Chordata > Amphibia > Caudata > Salamandridae > Lissotriton > Lissotriton vulgaris. The sequence goes on from NC_141700.1 coordinate 691,241,817, forward strand.
ACATTTCGGGAGAGCAAGGAGAGACCTGAGAAAAACATTTTCTTCAAGCCCTAATATATCAATCTTTCCATGCCCCCAGAGCTCAGCCCCGTACAATGCAGAGGATCTACACTTTGCATTGTAAATTGTCATCATCTCCTTTGGATGTTTAAAAACAAGCTGTCTGGCAAAACTTAACAGGGTCATAGTAGTTTTCATGAAATGGAGTCGCCTTGATTTAATTGCCCCTCGCCAATAACCTGATTGTTTGAAGACAATGCCCAAATATGAAAAAGACTCTGTAAACTAAATAGTGGAACCCTCAATAACAATGTCACGGCAGCGAGTGGCCTTCTTCCCGATCTTCATGGCAAAGGTTTTGCCTATGTTGATCTTTATACCAAGGTTTCACATGAACTGAGCGAATTCGTACACCAGGCGCTGCAGGGCAATGGGAGTGCGAGTGCATCGTCGGCATAAAATAATGCTGATATAGGCCGGTGTCTCACCTGGGGTAGATCAGCACATTTGCTTGCCAGTATGTCTCCTACGCTGTTAATATAGATGTTAATTAAGAAGGGGGCAATTACACATCCCTGGCGAACACCTTTTCCTATTTTAAATGACTCAGTACAAATACCATAAAGGCCATAACGTACTCTACCTCTGCCTTGGGCATACAAATCCCTAAGGAAGTTCACGATGGTGCAGTCCAAGCCCATGTTGGCCATGCTTGCCCATAATTTATCGTGAACTACCAAATCAAAAGCAAAAGATAAATCCACAAAAACTAAAAACAGATTGACACCTTTCATGTACACGTCTTTGCCAATAAATAAATCTAAATGAATGGCCTGCTCTACAGTTCCCAGCCCAGCTCAAAACTCGTACTGTAGGTCTGAGAGGATATTATTTGTTTCGGCCAAATCCTGAAGTCGTCCTAAAAGCATTCGACCAGCCACCTTTACCAGGCAGACCAGAAGAGAGATGGCCTGTAATGCGCTGGCTTGTTGCGGTGACCCTTCTTGAATATGGGGACAATAAGCGACTCAGGCCAGGTGGATAAAAATCCCTGTTCTTGGCAGGCTTAAAAAAGCACAGTAAGGATGGGGCCCCTGAGCTCAATATTTACATTTAAACAGATCAATAGGGATCCCGTTGGGCCCTGGGGCTTTTGCCCCCTTACTTTCTTTCAATGCCAGAACAACTTTGTCCAAGGAAAACTCTGGATATCTTGATGCCTCTAACGGGCCAATGGAATTGGACGCATTGGCAAGAGGAGTGGGCTCATTATGGGCCGAAACACTAATAGAGGGAATTACAATGCCTTCCATAGGGTAATATAGATTAGTAAAATGAGATATCCAAGCGTCCTCTAGGATAGCTATCTCTGCACGGGGAGAGTCTGGGAGATTATGAGAGGGAGACTTGATGACATGCCAAAACATGGTATTATCATTAGATAGACTAGACTCAAGTAACTTATTCCATGTATCCTCCTTCACATTTCTTTTCAATTGTTTAATGGCTGATTTATATGCTAGTCTACACTCCCGTACTTTTCTTGCAGTTCTAGGTTGTTCTGTTAGGGCTAATTTCAAATCTCTGTGAGCTTTTGTACACGCTGAGTCAAACCAGCCACACACACCCGCCGCTGGGAGCGCAAAGACTTCTTGGGCTTGGAGTCACCACCAAACAGTGGCAATCAGAAGTGGCGGGCAGGAAAACCTGCGTCCCGCTCTGCGGTGTCGTTGGTGCTTTTTAAAGCGCTTGCCAGGTGCAGGCTCCTCCCACCAGGGAGCATTAAGAGTTCTGGGGCTTGGAGTTCCCACCAAACAGTGGCAATCAGCAGTGGCAGGCAGGAAAAGCAGCGTCATTTTAATGGTACTTTGTTGATGGTTTGTAGGAGTTAAGGTCATTAGGTTTGTTTTTGTTTGCTAATTGGGTGGGTTTATCATTAGCTATTTATTTATGTATACTTACTGTCTTTTGTTTGTTTTTTTTTTTTTTTGGAAAACCTTTATTAATACTTCAACCAGTTACAAATATGGGCCTACAACCACCAGGGCCGGCCGCTAATCAGTTTCATCACAGCAAGTCAGTTAGGACAAGACTTGGCCTCCCGGGAAGCGAATGTATCACAACTTCAATTAAAACTGGCTATAGACCATACCATGCGAATGACAGGATACTAAAGGCTCCATTTTACAATAAAAAAATAGAAGGATCAGGTGCCATACAATATCACAAAGTCGCATAAAGGGCGGGCAAAATAGTAGGATTTCCACAATTAGCTCGATTTCATTTAAGACAGTGGCGCTTCGGCATGCAATTCAGGATAAACAAGCATACAATCACAGTTCGCACCAGTTAAGCGCCCGCCCAATGATACTGAAATACCGTGAAAAGTATAGGCACAGATAAAAAAGTCGACAATTGACAGAATAATGGACCTACTACGCTGACCCCAGAAAGGGAGAAACGAAAGAAAAGGCAAGGAAAGATAAGAAAGAGAAAAAAGGCCATAGAAACAATACGGAAAAACAAAATTCTCCTCTCCCAACCCCCCACCCTGCACCCCTGCAGATGACTACGGCCTACCCCCCTAGCGTGCCTGTCGAACCAAAGAACTGAAACCCGAAATATAGGAAGAACAAAGAGAAAGAAAGAAGGGACTAAACCCCTACCCTAAAAGGAGGAATGGAGGAGGGCTATATCATACGCATTCCCGGTCTCTCCCCACCGCCTTAACGAAGAATCCCCCACACAGCTGACACAATCGAGCAGACCACAATAGAAAAGTACACCGAAGGAAACTATAAACCCCGCCCCGGTCTCCGTTAACCTAGTAAAGCATTCCCATTACCGTTTAAACCATAGTGTGAAACCCCAAACAACAGTCTCAGCCTTGGCCCCGTCGATCAAATTTGCTGATTCCCTCCGATAAGTAGAACCCCATCATCAAATTGTCAAAATTTACACAGAAGTTGCCGAAATATGGTCTGTTAGATGGATAAAGGATGGCAAGTCCCAAAGCAGACGATCGGTTCCAACGATGCCCCTCCCCTACTCCAAGGCCAGGCACTGTCCCGTCCGCCATCTTGATGGACCAGCTGGGAAGGGGGTGCAACACAATCCAACACAGTTCACAGTTTCGACCAAAAGTTTCCAAATCGGGAACAGCAGTTAAATGTTCCACCGGTTGCAGAACCAAAGATTCCGACCATATAGTTGAAACGCCGATCTCAGCATGATCGAACAGTTCCACTTCTGTAGGGGCAGGCACAGCTCCAAGCACCGGGTCTGAATGCACCGCTGGGGTGTCTGTCGGGAAGTGAGCTGGCCGCCGGGTCTCGGGCAGCGAGTCAGGGTCCGGTCCCGATCCTCTAATTCCATCCGCTGCCGACATCAGATTCCAGACCTGGGCCTCCATAGTCGCCTGAAGTGCCTCAAGGGCTTCCAGCACTGACCTTAATGACGGGCCCCACTTAGCCCGCTCCGCCGGGTTCCGCATAACATTAGGGATAGTGATCCCCACGGAGAGTCGCCTTCCCCGGGGTAAGAGTAGTCGGAGCAGGAATGAACCGTGAGGGACAGATCGTCAACATGCGTTAGTGCGCGCCAAGTCTCCAACCCAACGGCACCGGCGATGCGAACGCTAGGCCTCCGGGTCAGGGACCCCCACCACACCGCCTCGGCCGTCACTCGTCTCCTCACCTCCGATACGGTGCCAGGCAGCAGATCGGCAGCAAAGCAATCCAAAAGATGTCAAAAGTTCCATGGACCGGACCCTGCCGCCCTCACCGGTCCGCTGTTGTTCAACTAGGATCCGGCTGGACCAGCACTCGAGACCCCGGCTTCCAGACTGGGTTAGGCCTCAAATCAAACCTCGACATTACTCCACTCCACAATGTCGGAAAAATCTCGGGATCGCTCCATCGGACTGCAGATTAGTTCATACACACGGATATGGGGCGGGAAATCAGGATAGATGACAGGATCTTCGAGCGAAAGACGGAGGTCAGCGGAGCCGGGAGACTATGCGACCATCTTGCTTGCTGTCGTAGCTCCTCCCCCTATACTTACTTTCTTATTTAATTTTCTGGTACTTTATTGGTTTTCAAGTTGTATCATTTTTCTTTCAGGAGGTCTATGTAAAAATGATAAAAGTTTGAAATTCTGTTAATATTTATTTGCTATTTTATATTTTTAAGTTTGTTAACAGTTGTGTTTTAGTTTAAACATAAGTGTTACCTATTTGATAATGCTGTTGTTGAGATGTATATCTTGCTTCTTTAATGGTTTGCAGAAAGATTCCGACAGAGTGTCCAAGACTTGCAGCTTTTCTTGTTTTTGAAGTATTTAGTTGTTTTAATTAGTGTGCCTTTTTCCATATTTTTCTTCATAATATTACTTATATATGTATATTTAATAATATTTAGGTTGGTGTTTTCTTGTTTGTTGTTAATGCCCATTTTTGAGAGAAGGGGGTTTATTGTATATATATTACATTTGTAAATTTTTGTGGTAAATGGTGAATATGTTATTGATATAATGTATTTCTATTCAAATTAAAGATGTGTATAACAAGTTTTGTTTTTCATTTAAAGAAATTGTTATATGTAAAAAATGTGTTTTTAGTGTTTTAATCAATGATTATTTAATTATTTTGGCAATCATGTTGTCCCCGATATTGTGTGGATCGATTTTTTTTAACATATTATTTATGTATTTAAAAGTAACAATATTCTTGTTTATGATATTTTTATTTTCAAAATATGTAAAAATCGATATTTTAAACAACATTTGTGTTCTTGATATTTGTAGTTTTTATAGTTAAGTTTACAGAGTCAATATTTTTTTATTGATATTTATTTCCGATATTGTGTTTTGATATTTGTTGGATTGATATTATGTCAGTGATCCATGATCAACAAAAAAGAGCTTTCAGAGTCCTACTGAGAGAGTCTTAGGCTCCAACCACTCATTGGTTTTCCTGAGTATAGTATCTAATTGGGCTGAATTTGTGTGCTTCCACTAAAAAGACTGCTTGTGTTGCACTTTTTGCCTTCTAGCAAAGTTTATACCCGAAATAGCAGAACGGAGTTGGTTATGGTGGCACGCCAATGATAATTGCTATGGACCTCATCTGTTTATTATTAAATGTTATGCTAAAGGCTCTAGGCTTAACATATCCATTGTGAAAAGTATATGTTAAAGTCGATATGCATTAAAGGATGTTTTAATTACTATATTAACACCTTCGTGTATGTATTTTGCTACATGGAAAGTCATAGATTATAGCAGTAGACAATGCTTTGGTAGTGGTCACCCAGTGTGACAAACCTTTGATTTAGAAGGTTTGCTCTGTGACAATCCTTGTTAGACCATTTTAGGAGTGATAGTATCCTGCTTAGCCACCTGTAGGGTTAGATACCGTTCCAATTTTATGTCAGTGTGCCTGATGGTTTTCTTGTGAAAACAGATCACATTAAAGACTGTGGGCCTGATTAAGTGTGGGCGTAAAATCCATTTCGCGGGCGAATTTGCGGATTTTCCGCGATTTCGCGATCCGCGAATCTCGCGAAAGCGCGGTAAAATCCGCGAATCAGCGGGGACGAATTTTCAGCCAAGCAAGGGTTACAGCAGCAGGTGCAAAAGTTGAACCTAATTTCTTTGTAACCTTTTACAAAAGGGATACAAACAAATTAACTTCAACTTGGACACCTGCTGCTAATTGCTTCCTGGCGCCTCCTTATCTACTTTCAACTATTCTCTGACCCTGCTCTGACCCTTGAAGCAGGGTCAGAGAATAGTTACAAGTAGGCAACGAGGCACCTGTCCAAGGAATTAAACCTCATCAAGAAGCACTTACAGATATAAAAAACAGGAAGAAGGGAGAGGATGGCAAATACACCCATTTTGAGTTGTCAGGAGGGGTTAAACTAAAAGAGACCTTTACAGCACAATTTTCATATGCATTTTGCTAAAAATAAAAAGCTGTATGTTCTGTAGGGGCAACTCAGGAATCTGGCCCTTCAGAGATCCGGCCTCTCTTTCTTTCTCTCGTTCTCTCTCTCCCTCTCTCTTTCCCTCTCTATCTATCTATCTATCTATCTATCTATCTATCTATCTATCTATCTATCTATCTATCTCTCTCTCCCTCTCCCATAAACGACTGCATGGGTAACTTCGCTATGCAAGCGGCTTGCGAAGACGCAAAAAACCCAGCGAACACACAAAAAACCCCGCGAACACGCAAAAAAACGAAAATCCGCAAATTCGCACCAATTCGCAAATTTTGCGGATCGCAAATTCGCAAATCCGAAAATTCGCGGATCGCGAATTCGCAAAATTCGCCCATGCTTAGGCCTGATGTAGTTATGGTGAAAAGCTACATTCCTGTTTACTGCACTGGAATTAATATGTCCAATGCCATAGGCCTGGTCTGCTCATTATGAAACAGAAACATTGGAACAAAGGCTCTTGATCTAATTAATTGACTTTGAAAAGCATAAATTAAAACTAGTAAGCCTTTAACAGTAAGTTGTAATCACATTGTGTTACAGGATCAATACAGGTATTTTGTTACATGTAATCTCACAACATTTTCACTGTGATGAATCATGTTAGACCCTCTTGAAAGGGTTGTAGGTTGTATAATGTTTTGCAAGCTGTATTTTTATATATATATATAATTGTATAACTACATGCATTATGGTTGCCAGTTAATATGCACGTAAAGAGACCGGTGTTTAGCAAAACCCAAAGCCAATATTAAAGGGTAAAAGGTTCATCAGGAGGAAGTGGTGTGGCGCAGCGGCCAGAGCGGCTGACTCTAGAGTGCAGGGCTCATGGTTTGATCGCCAGAGCAGTTCAGCACCATGTGACTCTGGGCAATAGCTCCCTTAATCTCCTCAATAGCCCCCAGCACCTTGAAACCTTAAGGGGTGATATGTTTGTGCTTTGCAAATATGGATTCTTATTATTATTACTATTTATTATTAATATTATTATTATTATTATTATTATTATTATTATTATTATTATTATTATTATTATTATTATTATTATTATTATTATCAGTTCATTAGGAAAAGCCATGCCAGGTTTTATAGGTTTAATTTGGTTCTTCTGAAATGGTATGATAAAGCAAGTATACCTGACCTACTTATTGTGAAAAGGACGTGTTAAAGACAATAGTCTTTTGACTATGGATTGTTAATACATTGTGATAAAGCCTGTAAGCATGCATGTTGTTACGTGGAATTTTACAGATTACCATAGTATGGAGGTGTATAGTGTTGATGACCTACCCGAACAAAGCGAGTGGATAGAAGATATACAGTACAATCATAGGATCAGGTTGAATGTATGATGTTACAAAGCATATATTTACAATGCATGCACTTACAACACAGTTTTTACATTGCAACATCCACTACAACACATTCCATTACATCACATGCCACTACATCGCATATTAAAAAACTACCTTTACAACGCATTCCATTACATTGCATACTACCTTTACAACGGATATCATTACAACGCATATCATTACATTGCATTTAAGGTAAGTATTGGATAGTATAGGGGTCAAATTGAGTATCCTAACTCCAGGGGGTGCAACAGTAGGGTAAGTGTTGGATAGTGTAGGGTTTAAAATTACTATTCTAACTCCAGGGGGTGCAACAGTAGGGTAAGTGTTGAATAGTGCAGGGGTACTATGCGTTGTAATGGTATGCATTGTAATGGTACGTGCTGTAATGCCTGCATTGTAGTGACATGCAATGTAGTGTTATGCGTTGTAAGGGTATGAGTTGTAATGCCTGCGTTGTAGTGACATGCGTTGTAAAGGATGTTGCGATGTAATGACTGCATTGTAAGTGTAGAGAAATGTAATGACTGCATTTTAAAGGTTGTTTCCCATTAGGTTAGGTGTCTGTGTAGCACTAACATATGACTGCCTTACAGCCACTTCAGAATGCTTTGAGACAATGAGGTATACAGTTTTACAATTTATTTTAGTGTTATTGGACTAAGGTAGGTGGTCATGGTATGCAGGTTGATACTGAGCATCAATGGGAGTATGTGGAGCAGGAATTTGAGGGGACACATCTGAGGTTCCGTGACGATTTGAACCCGTGTTTTCAATATTGTCGGAAATACATAATATTGGTATCAGCGAACCGCAAATGATCCATTTAGCATATCCTGGTGTTTTCGCTACGCTACGAGCAAGAGTACTCCTGTAACAAACACATTTCTGATCTACCCATGGCATCCATCTTAGATCATGGCAGCCATTTTGTGTTTCTTGCCCTCACATACGCAATAACCTTTGATCACTTCATTTCGATTAAGGACACGTAGCCTTAGCCGGTGATTCACCTCTTTAGTGACACGTGCACCTTGGAACAGAACACGCTGTAGCTGCATGACTCGACAAAGGCTGCCTCCTCTGCCCGAGGCCAGTCCTGCTATACTGGTTCTTGTGGTCGTTGGCCTGATCACGATTAGGCGGCCGAAGCCGGTAGCCTTGCCCATTTACAACCCACAAACATCCCTTATCCTGCTTTTCTATCTTCTGCACCTGGCTCTGCTCCTTTCCTTCTGGGTCTTTATTAGGGGGAGGTAACGAAATTTACAATGAGGCGGTCCGGGTCTTGAATGAAAAGTTGACATGAGATTATGATGGAAAAGTGGGAACCCCTCGTTCGTAATGTTTTGACATCAGATATTGTCGACGATTCCTGTGCAACGCCAAATATTTATTGTTTAGGACACAAAGGTTTGGGAATGTACTAACATGTGAAGAATTTGCCTGAAGCCCAATTTTTAGTATATAAGGAGCAACCCTCTTTGTACAAATCGAACAGGCTCCTAGACACTGCCCATGCGTAGTTTCTGTGACTTCTGTGTCCCTGCAGTAATAAACCTTTGGTCTTTGACGCCACCATCGAGAAGCCCGTGTTTCTGTTTATTTGTGCACCAAGACAGGTGGAACTCCGGGGTCTTCGGGTGTTGTTCCCTGACACCTCTGGACGGAACCAAAAAGTCCAGAACTCCAATTGGCGCCCAACGTGGGGCGACGTCATTCGGTACCGGTCCAAAAGCCTGAAGAGTTCGAGAAGCTTCGTGTGAAGATTCCTGAGGGAGGCGCCCCACTTCATCGATCCCGGCATATCGCAAAAGTGGCCCGACGTTCTCTTCCACGAGGGTTCCCGTTCAGGACGGCTGCAGTGGGCTGTTGCCTTGACCGTCGCCCTGTCTTGGACCCGAGGTGCAGTCCTTAGTACGGCGAAACGTGACGGGTTTCTCCTTGGTGACGTCTTCAGTGCCTCAGTTAAGTATTTAGTGGTTGCTAGCTGGTTATTTCGTGAGGGTTGTTAAAATCCTTTTTGGTTCTAAGTTTGGTTTGGTTTCGTAAGATTATCACTGGTTGTTCTGGTTACGATAATCTATTTGGTTTAGTTTGGGTATCGATACATTTGTTCTCTTTTGGTAGGCCTAAGTTCTTGGTTCGAGTGCACCTTCTTGTTTGTATTGTTTGTTCTGTGTTCCGGATTATAAAATGGTAAGTCGGAGAAATTGTATGTTGTCGTGTTTTGGTTGCAACAGTGATTCACGATTGGAGGACTCATGTCTGGTTCCTCCGATTGGGACTCCTTTATATGATCTTTACTGTAAGCATGGTGTGGGTCCTATATCTTATAATAAGGTGTGGGTCCGATACACTGAAAAGGACGGTGTCCTTAGTTGGCCACTGCATGGTAGTTTTGAACCCGAAATCCTTGACAATTTGGAAGTGAAACTGTTTAAGAAGAAAGCCCGGCCGGCAATGTTTGATTCTTTCCGTTATTGGCGAAAAGAATCTAAACAGAGAGAGATTAAAAGGTTAAAGAAAGAACAGAAAGAGCAAGAGTTAACTTTAGAACAAGCGGCTCAGCAGCTGCAAGATAACGAGTCTGAGAAGGCAATGGAGATAGCCACTAGAGAGCGTAACTTAGCGATAGATAAATGCTATCCTGCCTTGCCATCGAGTACGACTAAGATAGTAGAAGATCCCGAAAACGATCCTCTGTTGTCTTACTTGTTACGGTCACCACCACCGTATGCACAGGGTATTGCGGCTCCACCCGTACCAAATGTTCAATTGCCGGTTGCTGGACAACCTGGTATTCCTGCTCCTGCCCCTCAGAATCAAGCTCCTGTACCTCCTGTGGTTAATGTAAATGTTCCTACGGCACCTCCTCTTCCTGGGTTGCCGACTTCTATACCTATACCTGTATCACTTACACCTACTGTTCCACAAGCTATCTTCCTCGATACTCCTACTGTCCCGCTATCTGTTCCAACTGCTACTGTGTTCTCTGCATCTGCCAGTATGTTGACTCCGCTTTCTGTTCGTCGAAAAATCACTGATTCTGTCTCTAACATTCTGTCTCCTTTCTATAAATCTTTAATTAAGACTCCTACTTCTGACTCTGTACAAAGACGTAGTCAGCTCCCAAGTACTGAGGAACGGGGAATATTAGATTCCACGGCTCTCAGATGGATTTCGAAAAGTAGGAGATATAGTTCGAGAGATGTACTAGATACGTTTATGCAGTGGAATGAACCAACGCAACGATATGTCTTTGACGAGATGTGCTCTCTTTTACGTGAGGAACTAGAAGAAGATGACTCTGAATTGAATTTAGAAGAATTAATTAAGGTTCAGAAAGAGTTTGCTGCAGGAATGATAGTAGGTCAAAATATAAAAGAAGCGATGGAACTGATTTTAAGTTATAGGAATGATCCATCACTTCGTTCACCGAGAGACTTAGAGAGAGGTAGTACGAAGCAGAATCGCCAATATCCAATGAGGGAGGTTCCTCCGATTTGGCGCGATGCTGTGCAAGCTGATGCAGTCCGTGGTATTGCAGCCGCTCCGGCACAATTCCAAAGAGTGTGGATACACATTCTGTGGAAGCGAGCCGAAGTGTTAGCAGTGAAGCAGGCCTTGCCAGACCCGCGTAAGAATCCTGCTGGATACTATAAGGAATTAGCGCAAACAGTTGAGGCCTGTGTGATGAATCTGGCGGACATTGACATGTTATTTGGGAATGTAGTTCCGCAACCAATTTGGGCTAAAATTCGTAAAGAGAATCATCCAGTTGCCCTAGGTGGTGATTGGGCAGCTATCATTGCAGCGGATGGTCAGCAAATAGGTGGTTCCAAACCTGAACCTCTAATTGCTAATCTTCCAGGTAGGATAATCGACTTAATGAAGACTCTGATGCCCGCATTGCGTGTTAATTGGGACAAGTTGTCCGCATGCAGGCAAAAGAAAGACGAAAGTGTCTCCGACTTTTTCACGAGGTTCGAAGAGACTTTTGTAGATCACAGTGGTCAGGATATGAGCACAGAAGGAGGACAGAGATTGTTTGTTGATAAATTCGTACATAATTTGTTACCTGAGCTATGCAATAAATTAAAAGATTCCGAGAGTGCGTGGGCTGTATCCACAACTGCGCAAATACTTGCAACTGCACAGTATTATGAAAATAGGGATAAAGAAGAGAAAGAGAAATCAGATAAAAAGACGAAAGACTTAAAGACTAAAGTCCTTTTGCAACAGGCGTATCCGCCTCGCATGAATCAGACTAATACACAGCAAGGTTCGTATCAAAGGACAGATTATAGTTCACCTAGACCACAATACCAGTGGAATCAGTGTGCATATTGTAAAAAAGAAGGTCATTATAAAAATGAGTGTCCAGTCTTAGCGCAAAATAACGCAGCAGCAGCTCAGAGAGGTCGTGGTGGTTTTGTGCAGAATTCTAGAGGTCGAGGACGAGGTGCTATGCCTCCACAGACAAATGATCGCCCTTCCAACCACTTTGATCAACGAAATGGACAGTCTGCCCAACAAAATAGATCTCAACAGTATCATGTTGAAGACTATTGTGAAAATGATGAGGGATTTCAACAAAATGAGTACTAGGACAGCCATGGACAGAGAGAGGGAGTAGTATCAGTTCCAGTGGATCAGAGTGGGCCTTATGTCGCAGTAGCAACATCAGGTGTAGTCGAACCGTTTCTGTTGGATACTGGTGCCGCAAAAAGTTCTATCATACATGCGAAACTCCCTGGCGCACCTTTGTCTGGCTCAACAAATGTTTCTGTAGGTTTTTCAGGCGCCCCTGTTTATAACCCCGTATCTGGTCCTTTGTCTATTTCTGTTGGACCGTGTCAATTGAAAGCACCCCTGATTTTGACGACAGGTTGTAATAAAAATCTGCTTGGTTTAGACTTGTTAAAACGCCTATATGCGACATTGTACTGTTCTCCGGAAGGAGTACAGCTTACGTTGGGTAAAAGAATCACCTCTCCGATGTACTTGTCTATGGATGCACTCCCGCCAGAGCTACGTTCACTCCCTGATACTCTTTGGGCGACTGGTCCTAACGATGTAGGCCTTTTAGAAATACCACCATATGTAGTCACTTTGAAAGCAAATGTAAAATTTCCACGAATCCCTCAATATAAGATCTCTAATGAAGGTGAACGTGCACTTTTACTGATTGTGCAAGATTTGATTAAGAAAGGTGTGGTTGAAGAAACTAGAGGAAATGTCTGTAACAGTCCTGTATTACTGATTCTGAAACGAACTGATCCTACAAAGCCTCCAGTATATAGGTTTGTCATTGATCTCAGAGAAGTTAATAAGATTGTGGTCCCGCAGTTTCCTGTGGTTTCGGATATTACTGCCTTGTTAACATTGATTCCTGCTGCAGCCACATGGTTTTCAGTCATTGACTTGAAAAATGCCTTTTTCAGCATTCCAATAGCCGAGGAAAGCAGAGATATTTTCGGCTTCTGTCTAGGAGGTCGGAGCTTCAGATTTAAACGCGCTCCACAAGGCTATTGTGAGAGCCCATCCATTTACAGTCAGGCATTAAAAAGTCAGTTAGATTCCTTTGTACTTCCTCCAGGTTCTGCTCTAGTACAGTATGTAGATGACCTTCTAGTGGCTGCTGATGACAAGGAAACTTGCAAAGCAGCTACAATTTCGTTATTGCATCATTTGTCCAATTTGAATCACAAGGTGTCACCTTCGAAAATGCAATATTGCTGCCAAGAAGTGACCTACTTAGGTCATCTCTTGTCAAAGGAGGGAAGGAAGTTGACCCCAGAAAGAATAAAAGCAATTACGCAGATGAGTGTTCCTCGCACACAGAGAGAAGTGCGTGCCTTTTTAGGTATTACCTCTTACTGCAGGCAGTGGATCCCAAATTTTTTCTCTTTTAGCAAAACCGTTGGTAGCTTTGACTGGGAAAAATGTTCCGAGTCCGGTACCATGGTCTGCTGAATGTCAGGAGAGTTTTTCTGAGTTCCGAAATGCACTTTGTTCAGCTCCCGTATTGGGCACACCCGATTACAGCAAACCATTCACGCTCTATGTTCACGAGAGAGAAGGTTGCGCGTTGAGTGTTCTGACACAGAAATTTGGTGATAAACAACGCCCTTGTGCGTATTTTTCATCAACATTAGATCCGGTAGCTAGAGCGTTACCTAGTTGTTTGAGAGCTACAGCGGCAGCTGCGGCTTCCATTCGACAATCTGCTGGTTTGGTGATGAATAACATGCTAGTGGTCATGGTTCCTCATGCTGTGGATACACTCATGAACAGAACCAAGACACAACACCTTACCAATGCGAGATTATCTGGCTACGAGCTGACATTGCTAGCGAGTCATATTCAGATCAAAAGATGCAATGTATTGAATCCAGCAACACTGTTGCCGACTAATCAAGAGTCGAGTGATTCTGAACCCCATGATTGTTGTTTCAGAACCGAGGAAGAGACAAAAGGACGAATTGATTTAAAAGACACCCCATTGTCAGATCCAGATGGCACGTTGTATGTTGATGGGTCATGCTTTAAATTGGAGAATGGTGATGTGACTGCTGCTTATGCAGTAACGACTTTGAGTACGATTGTGGAGACTGCAAGAGTGAGTCAGAATTCTGCCCAAGCTGCAGAGTTAATCGCTCTAACAAGAGCGTGTGTTCTAGCTAAGGGAAAGAGAGTGAATGTGTTCACAGATAGTCAGTACGCTTTTGGCGTGGCCCATAATTTTGGCCGTTTGTGGAGAGAAAGAGGTTTCATTACGTCCCATGGGACTAAGATTCAACATGGTCAGTTAGTAAACGACTTGTTGGAATCTCTAACCTTGCCGACTGAAGTTGCGATTGTGAAATGCAGTGCGCATAAAGCAATCACGGATGATGTTGGTCGTGGGAATGCTTTTGCTGATGAGACTGCTAAACAGACAGCTAGAAATATGATGAGTAGAATGTATGTTGCAACATCTGCAAGATGGATTTCCGAGTCTGGAATGTGTGAGGATACAGTGGAAAGTGTGAAAGAGATTCAGAAAGAGGCAACTGAGGAGGAAAAACGTGCATGGAAAGAAGTACGGGCAAGTTGGATTCGAGTGGGTGTTGGATTGACTTGTCGGAACAACAGCGTTGGATGTTGCCTGATGCGTATGTGCTTGCAGTGGTGACAATGGCACATGGAGTAGCGCACATAAGTTCTAAAGGAATCTTTAAAATGTTGGCCCCGGTCTGGAAGAATGATGGGATTAGTAAATGTGCAGAGAGAGTGGTGAAAAATTGTATGGTATGCCTGATGCATAATCCTGGCAAGGGAACTCCTACTCCTGCTGGTCATTTCGCTCCACCCTCTTGCCCCTTTGAAGTGATTCAGTTAGACTTCATTCACATGGATCGGTGCAATAACTTAAAATACGTCCTGGTGGTAGTTTGTGCTTTCTCCAGATGGATCGAAGCATATCCACTAAAGGACAATACTGCCCTATCAACTGCCAAAATTCTTCTCAAAGAATATTTCCCTAGGTTTGGAATGCCACGGACTGTATGGTCAGATAACGGAAGTGAGTTTATAGGGAAAGTTATGCAGAGTGTGTGTGCCGGTTTAGGTATTAAACAAAAATTTCACAGTGCAAACCATCCCCAGTCTGCTGGTTTAGTTGAGGGTTACAATGGCACCCTCAAACTAAAACTTGCTAAAATACAGGCATCCACGGGTTTATCCTGGCCAGACGCACTACCCTTGGCTTTGTTATCGACGAGAGCGACTGTGCATTCTAGAGTAGGGCTTAGTCCATACGAAATTGTCTTCGGCCGTCCTGCTAATGTGTGGGGAGTGCCTAGGCCGAAAGAATTTTGTTCTTTGGAATATCCAATGTTGATTGATTACCTTTACGACTTGACTGCTAAATTGAGTCTTATTCACCAACAGGTTTTCGATGCATTGCCAAAGCCTCCGGAGAGTCCAGGTCATCAGCTGAAACCCGGCGACCACGTTGTGGTACGAAATTTTACGAGGACAAAGAACCTTCAGCCAAAATTTGTTGGACCCTTCCAGGTGTTGTTAGCAACGAGAACTGCTGTTCGTGTGGCTGGTCGCAAGCACTGGATACACGCAACTCATGTCAAACGTGTGCCCCTACCACTTCCTTACGACAACTGGGTGAAAAAGGGAATTGGTGCCTCTGAATTCGAGCAAACACCCAAGTTTATCCCTTTCAGCGATGCCGAATTGATAACTGACTCTCCTCCTGAAACTACTTCTTTGACTCCTGAACACTTGCCCTCTGCATCAGAAGAAACTTTGCCATCTGCGAACTTGAACATTGCAAACTCTATTGACAACACACTGTTTCCTGATCAAACGGTTCCTGCAAAACTAAGATACAACTTACGGTCTCGTAATATGGACAAATAAAGCAGGAAACTGCCTATTGTGATATTTGAAATTTTGAACTTTTGCCTTCAGCCAGGAAGTTTGCTATTGTTTTTTTTGTTTTTAAAATTGCCTTGCCGTCTGGGTAGCCGTAGGGTCGTGACTGTGTACCTAGTTGAATCTGCGGGGGTCAGACACAAGGTCGATCTTTCTGTTGGTTCTGGGAACTCCCAGGGCTGATAGAGGCATTTTCATCTACGTACACATCATCAGTGGTCGCGAGCGGATTGTAGAAGATGGAGCTTCCTGCGCTGCAACGAGAAAATGTGATTTATGTTCGCAGAAACAGACTTTACAGAATCCTTCATAGTAAATGTTTTCTGATGCAATGTGCTATTACATTTTTAATTGTTTTAATAACGTTGGTGGGTGGAATCGTTTTTGGTATAAATGTAATCTTTGTGCCAGTAACTACAGTACCTCCCCTTGATCCTGCTACTTCTACTGTTTCTTCCATACACTCTTTTCACTCGTTTCCTGAACATGAGCAAGCTCGACGCTCAGAATTCATTAATAACACTTTTGTACAGCTCTTGCACCAACACCAACTAGTAGTTAACACTACAGACTGCTGGGTGTGTGGCTTGATACCCCACACTATGGATAAAGGCATTCCCTACCTGGTTTTGCCTTTTAGCTATAATGGATCATTTCAGGCCCTTCAAACCATCTTTGCTTATGCCCTTGAAACCTATCCTCCGCGTCCACCACGTTCCACTAAATATAACTCTGCCAACAAAGCTTTAGTCCAGGGAATTATTGACATGATCAAGGACGTCAATAATACTCCATCTTACCCTAGAGACGAATTACGAGTATATTTGAGTTGGAATTCTTCAGAGTATCGCCTTAGCTTGGGAGAAAGCAAACGGAAAAGCTCCACTCCAATCTGGGTCGTACCTCACCGAGGTCAGGTCTGTTTGCAAGGTAATGGGAGAAATCCGAGAGCTCAGCTAGGGAGGAGTGAGTGCGTAGAGACTTACGTGTTTCCGTCTAACTCTTCCCCTGCTTTTCTTACTGCTAGGGGTACCTACTTCATCTGTCAAGACAGAGCGTATACATGGTTGCCTGCTGACTTTTCAGGTTCATGTTATATTGCTCGACTGTTGCCTCCAACATACACTGCTTCTTCTGACTACCACAAAGTCAGAGTAGCAAGAGGTGTTTTCAGCAAGGAAGACACCACTGGTCAGGAAGCTGGAGACTTCTTCAAAGGTTTCCTTCCGTTCTGGGGGCCTATGGCCAATAGTAGAAACATACGTCAGCTAACACGGGTAGTTGAATCTACTATTTCCGAAACTGCTGGTGCCCTTAGCAATTTGACAGCTGAGCTTCAGGCGGATAGACTCATGACGTTGCAGAACCGTATGGTTCTAGACGTAATACTTGCAGATCGAGGTGGGGTATGCAGAATGATCCAATCGAGCTGCTGTGTCTTTATTCCCAATAATGCTCCAACAGTCTATGAGGCGATCTCTAAGCTACACAAGATTTCCGACTCTATACACGTAGACAAGGGAAACTGGTCCTTCATGGAGTGGTTTTGGACTCTGATATCAGCGTGGGGATGGAAGGTTCTGATGGTCATTGGTGTCATCTTAGTATTCCTATTCTCATGCTGCCTGATTATCCAGTGCGGTCCTGCTCTGTGTAGTCTTTGTGCTGCAACCTGTTTTAGAAAACCACCTGCGTTTGGAGAAAAGGCGCGAGAAAAGATGATGATACAACAACATGTCACTGACCTGATGAGCATAGAATTAGACTCTGACATAGACTGAGTAATTGCCTATGTAAGGGCAAAAGGAGGGGCTGAGGTTCCGTGACGATTTGAACCCGTGTTTTCAATATTGTCGGAAATACATAATATTGGTATCAGCGAACCGCAAATGATCCATTTAGCATATCCTAGTGTTTTCGCTACGCTACGAGCAAGAGTACTCCTGTAACAAACACATTTCTGATCTACCCATGGCATCCATCTTAGATCATGGCAGCCATTTTGTGTTTCTTGCCCTCACATACGCAATAACCTTTGATCACTTCATTCCGATTAAGGACACGTAGCCTTAGCCGGTGATTCACCTCTTTAGTGACACGTGCACCTTGGAACAGAACACGCTGTAGCTGCATGACTCGACAAAGGCTGCCTCCTCTGCCCGAGGCCAGTCCTGCTATACTGGTTCTTGTGGTCGTTGGCCTGATCACGATTAGGCGGCCGAAGCCGGTAGCCTTGCCCATTTACAACCCACAAACATCCCTTATCCTGCTTTTCTATCTTCTGCACCTGGCTCTGCTCCTTTCCTTCTGGGCCTTTATTAGGGGGAGGTAACGAAATTTACAATGAGGCGGTCCGGGTCTTGAATGAAAAGTTGACATGAGATTATGATGGAAAAGTGGGAACCCCTCGTTCGTAATGTTTTGACATCAGATATTGTCGACGATTCCTGTGCAACGCCAAATATTTATTGTTTAGGACACAAAGGTTTGGGAATGTACTAACATGTGAAGAATTTGCCTGAAGCCCAATTTTTAGTATATAAGGAGCAACCCTCTTTGTACAAATCGAACAGGCTCCTAGACACTGCCCATGCGTAGTTTCTGTGACTTCTGTGTCCCTGCAGTAATAAACCTTTGGTCTTTGACGCCACCATCGAGAAGCCCGTGTTTCTGTTTATTTGTGCACCAAGACAGGTGGAACTCCGGGGTCTTCGGGTGTTGTTCCCTGACACCTCTGGACGGAACCAAAAAGTCCAGAACTCCACATCTTTGATTACTAAGAAGCTGCATCTGATTTGTCATGATTCAGTAAGTGGTGGCAGCAAAATCTTTCACCAGCTCCCCTCTCTGTCCATTTCCACTCTTATGCCCTTGGTGATCCTACTGAGCTATGATTACAAGGTGGGCGATAAAGCCTATGGTATTGAACACAACCAGTAAATATTGATCCCCTTTACTGTGGCATTTACTGGGAGCATTAAAACCATTATATTTCCTAAAGAAATGACTATTGTATTTGTAATCAGTGTTTTTTTCACCAGGCACCAAAGTGCTAAAAGAATGGTTACAAAGAGTAGTTCAATTAAATTCAAATCCAATCATTATTCGATCAAGGTAAAATGATCATAAAAGCACAGATAAAAGAAAACAAAATTTCAGAAAAGGAGAAATTCTCCACTCTAGTTCATCATAAATTCTCGGATAAAAAAGCACAAGCCTAATACAATAACATTATTTCATATGTTAAAAAAAATACAGTACAGTTGGGTTAGTCATGGGGTAAGCTCACTAAACTTAACTTGGGGACCCACGCTTCCTCTTTCTCATGCAGGCCTATAGGAATGTCGCTACCGAATAACAAATCAACAGATCGGATAATGATTATAAAAAAAATACAACGCCACCCGACACTGGTTAAAATTCCTTTGTTTTAAGTTTGGAGTGAGGTAGTGATTCCTTTCTTTCTTATAGAGCCTGCAGAAAAGAACTAAGTGCAACTCTGTCTGTGATGAAAAATTGTCACATGGGCATACACTTAAGTCCGAGTGATTTTTTCTGCGTACCCTAGCATCAAAGGGATCATGTTCAAGCGGAATCTCAACAGTATGAATTTATGTTGGTGGCCAAGTGATATTTACTAAATATAAAAAAACCTTTTCTGGTAATGAAGGATTTTGACAATATGAACAGACCGCTTGTTTATCTTTATGGTATTCCTTTCGTTTGTACTCAGACCGCAATAAAAATATATTTGTGACCTTTTGTTTGGAGACCTTTCGGCAAGCCAGTGGATTATAAAACAAGTCAGGGAGGTCGATCTCCTTTAAAGCAGATTCCACATAACTTAGCCATCTAGAAGTTTTCCACTTATCCATGCTTAAACAGCTCTTTATTATTGTCTGGGTGAGTATTACTGTATCCCTCCGCCAGATTGAGTGCCAGAGGAGAATCGGGGCTAGCATAAAATCAGAAATGTAAGATATAGCCAATTCTGAATGGAGGATATCATTTGAAATCAAAGGAGGAAGGCCCACTATGGATTTTAAAAAACTGTTTTCAGTGGATTGGAGTGATGTCTATGTTACCGTACCCCACACACCCGCCCCATATGTCGCTGCTGTCTTTACCTTGGCCTGATAGATGTTTTTCATAGGTAGGATAGGTTTCGGGCTCAATTTCCGAGCAAAGGATTTAACAGCAGCGATACCTCTATCCATTGCCAACTTCCTTCCTTCTATCAATTTGAACCATGAAAGGTCTCTGTCAAAGAGTACCCCCAGATAGGGGAAAGAATCCACCACCTCTATTCTTTTGGCATCCGCGTGCAGGTAGAGTATTTTATCTCTTTTTTTTGCCCCCCTATTATTACAAAGGACATGGTTTGGTTTACCTTCAGTTGAAGTGAATACATGTGCATTTATTAGTCGTTGTAAGCCAAGTCAGGTTCTGGCGATTAACACCGCATCATCCACGTAAGCCAATATTAGTAGCAGTTTGGAGTCAAAGAGAGGGACATCTTGGGAGGCCATAGTGAGTGCTTTCCCGCCTCCAATAGTATATAAGGAAAAGAGCATTGGGGCAGGGACACATCCCTGCCTTACTCCTCTAGCAATATTAAAGCGGCATGTACAGTCTCCGTCCTTGGTATAGCTGACTGCTGCCTCAGCATTTACATACGATTGTCTGATGAAGTCTAGTATTGATTGGTCGACCCCCATCCTCTCCATTATATTACAAAGCTTAGCATGGACCACACAATTGAATGCGGCCGTAAGGTCCAGGAAAGCCATATAAATCCTTTTTCCCTTCAATATGGTATATTTTTCTATGGTCAGTGCTAATTTTAAGCACTGATCCACAGTACCCCTTCCCTGCTGAAATCCATACTGGGCCTGGATCAAGATGTTATTTTCCTTATCCCACCCCTCTAACCTAGAGAGGAGGAGACAACCCATCAATTTAGATGTTGTATCCAATAAGAAAATGGGTCTATAATTCTTTGGATTATCCCTCTTCCCTTTTTTTATGAATTGGTACAATCACGCATGTTGACCATGATGGGGGGAACCTACCAGAGCTATGCTATTCATTACATTTGTCAGGAGAGGTGCCCATAGGTCTAAGTTTTCCTGAAAAAAATTGATTGGGACACCGTCCGGACCTGGGGTCTTTCCCTTACTGCAGGATTCTAATCCGACTTTAACTTCAGTGAGTGAAAATATGAGGGGGTCATAAGACTTTTGCTCTACAGTCGTGGAGCGGATTGGAGAGTTATATTTTAAGGCAACAATGTTTTCAAAGTGGGAGACCTATGTTTCCTCATCCACATTTGTATCTATTGTGGTGTCACTATGATTTTTAAAATAAGGTGCATTTACCAATTTTCAAAAATCTTGGCTGTTTCCTGTGCTAGCTAAGGGTGAGCGCAAAATCCGTTCCGCTCGCGGATTTTGCGGATTTTCTGTAAATCTGCAATCCGCGAACTCCCGCGAATTTACCGAAAATCCGCGAAATCCGCGAGCGGCGGATTTGGGGGGCAAAAGTTCAAGCCTGTTGAATTTGTAACTATTTTAGGATAGCGCCGGCAAGCTGCCAGCGCCATCCTAAAATAGTTACTAAGTTAGCTTCAACAGGGAGCACCTGCTTTATTTGATCTATTAGTGCTTCCTGATGAAGCTGATTTAGTAACTATTTTAGGATGGCGCTGGCAGCTTGCCGGCGCCATCCTAAAATAGTTACAGGATGATGGGCACTGGCAGGCAGCTCGCTCAAGGGACCCCTGCGCTCTTCGGTGTGATGGCAAAGTTAATCAGCCCCCCCAAAAATGTGAGTTTTGTCGAGGCTGGGCAGGTGTGCGTTCTCCCCATATCTATTGTCGAAAATTAGCTTTGATGCTTGATGGAGGCCTTTGCATTATTGACTTTCACGAGCTCAATCCCTGTGCAGTTCCTGTGACCACGAGCTTCTGTGATCCGTGCCTGTCCTTTTATGCACACAAGAGGCATGTGAACTCGCATATAAGCCCCGTCCGTTTGACCCCTCCCCACACACTAGTGGTGTGCACCGTCTTCGCGCCCTTTACCCACTTGATGGACAGCTCACTCGAGGGACCCCGGCGCTCTTTGGTGTGATGCCAAAGTTAATCAGCCCTCCCCGAGCGGTAGCCATTAATGTGCACTTGCCCCACAGCCCACGTTTCCTGAAAACATACTATTTCATGCTCTAGCCATACACTTAGCCAGTTATTATCGTTCAGTTTGGAAACAATACCAGCTACATTCCAGGACGCTGACTTTAAAACTGCTTTTTGTTTCCCCTGTTGTCTTGTTGGTATCTGTAGTATATCACCATAGCGGGGGCCAAGATGGAGTGACTCTCACTACTCCCACTGCTCTCTCTGTGACTTAATTTCACCGGCTAATGTCAGTCGCAGGCTTCTAGATCAGATAGGGGTGAGAATTTATTTTCAAGTCTTAAATCTGTTAACCTGGAGATCCCCCACAAGGCCCCCGTGTCTGTCTCTCCATCTGTTGGGGGCAGCCACCTGTTGCTTGTCTGGAATGTGGTCTATAAAAATAGTCCAACGATAACACCCTAATATTGGAGTTTCTATCAAAGACATTACCCAAATTATCCAAAAGGAATCTAACAATAAAACCATTATTAAAATTTAAAACCACACAATCTCCCCACATTTCTTTGCTTGTAGGACCTACCCAGGTAACTCTTCTAGCCATAATAATTTGACATTGTAGGTTCCTGCTCCGGCCCCCCTCCCGCTCCAATGTTTGGACCACCCAGTGCATGGCTTTAGACATTAGTTGAGATGTTGATTCTGCCTGGCCCTCCCGCAGTGATGGCACATTTCCCAATACCACCACCAGGGTGGCAGCCACCGGGGACAAATGGAAAGTCTGGGTTGCAGCCGGCATTGGTCTATGGGCCGATCTTTCAATCTTCTTGTTAGCTCCTGGACTGCCTTTCCCTGGAAATAATCCACTTTGCCCAGTTTTTGCACCATTACAGTTATCCATTAATGGATTGGTTTTATCAACCACTTTATTCAATTCTTTGGCGCATGGTGGGCTTGGGTAGCTTTGGGCAAATTCACTGGACATGTCAGCTGTCAGGGTGTTAGTCTTGTCAGTACTGGTGGCAGAGTTAGTATCTATAGGGGGTGCTTAATTTTGGGGTGTATTCATCATCCTTACAGATTTTGGAGGTTTAGCAATTAGGGCTATTTTGCTTGCCTCTTGGGTAACTTGGGTAGTTTGGGTTTCTCCATCTGAAGTTGACCTGTTCCTTACTAATAGTGCCTCTAAAGCACGAAAGTTATTCTTAGCCTGGGATTCCAAGCCATTTATTTTTCCTTCAATCCGGCTCAATCTCAATGTAATGGGGTTTAGCATGTAGAGACCAAGGTTTCTAATCTCTGCCACATAGCCTTATTCATCGCCGGACATGGGGGGGTCATAGTTTCCAAGTTACTCAGGTCACCTGGGTCTGTATCTGATGTGCCACCCTTTTTTATTCGGCCTTGAGGTCTTTGCTGATTTCAGTCTCTGTGCCCCCCCCCCCCTCTTTCTCTTTACAGCAGGTTCAGGAGTGGATCTCGTAGATTTTATCAATACTGCTGGCCTGGTGGAGGCTTTTTGAGTAGTCTGAGTCAGGTCTGGAACAGGGGATATCGGTCCCATGGATATTTCTGGGTTTGGTTCTAATTCTATAGCTCTGTCTGAGCTAAAAGGTTGGCCGGGGATAGTATGGGGTGCCAAGCCCTCCAGAGAAGATATTTTATGGGCAAAAGGCTCTAGAGATGCTGTTTCATACAGCACCCCCATGGCCGCAACCCCCAGGGTTGAAAGGGGCGAATGGTATCTGTGCCCCCCTAGACAATCCTGGCACTGCATCCTCACCTGCCCTCTAGCCGGCTTGTCTGGGGACACAAAAGACTAGTGACTAACCCTTTGTGAGTATGTTTAGGCAGAGCCTATGAGATATAAATGTGTGGTAAGTGATAACTCATCTCCCTCACTAAGTCAGAGAGGCTCATTCTGAAACACCAAGCTTCCCTTTGTCTCACTGTCTGAGAGCCATTCACAAACAACAATTGCCAGCTACACCTAGTCATGTGACCCAGGGACAGGCTGCATCCACCAAATGGTTGGGACAAGAACATTCCAACTTTCGACAAGAGGCATTTTTAGAATGGTGAATTAAAATCCGACTTTACTATGAACAAGGGGTTTTCATTACAATTCTTTCTACAGCAAACTCGACCCGTTCACCTGCTCCCAATTGAAGGTTTTCACTTATTAAATGTAATTAGGTAACTCAATGTTATTCTATGAGAGAGGTAGGCCTTGCAGTAGCAAAAAACAAATGTAGGAGTTTGACACTTGCAGGACATGTACAACTAAAAAAGCAAATGTCCAACTATATGAACACACTGTACCCTGCCCTTTGGGCTCTTCAGAGCCTACCCTAGAGGTGTCTAATACATATTAAAAAGGAATGTTCGGGCAAGGCAAAAGGTTAGATTTACTAGGTCAAAATGCAGTTTAAAACTACACTAACAAGCCGCAATGACATGCGTGAGACATGTTTTAAAAGACTACTTAAGTAGGTGTCACAATAAGTGCTGCAGCCAATCCCGGGTACATGAGATTCCATTTTATTAGGGACTTACAAGTAAATATGCCAATTGGGTGGAAGCCAATTCTGCCACCTTTAAAGGAGAAAGCACACGTACTTAAGAACTGGTTAGCAAAGGTAAAGTGCACAGAGTCGTAAAGCCAACAAAAACGATATCTGTGAAAATAGGAGGAGTGAAGGCAAAAGGTTTGAGGGAAGACCACCCTAAGGCTCGCAGGTCTAACACTATGTATGTCACATTAATGATAAGTTTTTACTGTGAATGGAGCGTAATTAGGAGGCATGGCAAAATAGAGAAATTTTGGAGAAGTATAGCAAAATTCTCGTAATTACGTAAGTTAAGGCAGCATAATTAACATTCCTCCCACTCATCAACTTTTTTCCCTTAAATATGTCTTTCTGACTATGGAGAGCCAGCCAGACCGCTGTTAAGACGCTCTTGTGTAGGGTTGTCATGTGAGTGCTATGTATGTGGCTGGGAAGATACACCCTTGCACATCCTGGTACTTTAAGCATACACTGTGGCGAAAGTCCTCCAAGCATTTGTAACATTTATTTCCTCTGTCTGTGTGGAGATGCAAACAAAAGTTTGCGCTGGAGCGTATATGGATGTCTCTCCACATCGCTTGTCCCCCATTGGATAAGAGAAAGTTTGGTGGACCTTCTCGCAAACGATCTCCAATTCTTCCTCTGCAAACCTGGGGGCACTGTCTTCATGCCCATCATTCATTTTTAAGGGATTCAATTATTAAAGAAGAAGTAGGATGGAGGATGATTGCACTACAGAGAATTGATGGCACAGGAAGGGGTCCCTTCCATTATATAATTTCCTGCTTGTGTCCATTTGTGGATCTCCACCCCCAGTCCGGAGATCTCCACAAGCGTAGTAGAGGAAGGCAAAAAATTGAATATTTAATTAATTATGCCTTGAATGTGAATGATGATTGTATTAATAAAACGTAGTAAATAGGAATGTGGCCACTTCATTGAAAATGGCAGCTGCTCCAATCTTCCTTAATCCTGCCTCTCTAAACTCCCCCTATTTGGGGTTGATCTGTGGTGATCTCTGTGACCTGCCCCTGGGGGCTGAATATGGTGAGCAAAAGTGTGTTGCAGGGGAGACAAGCTGGGCTGATGCTGCACCATTGGGCGCTGGAGGCTCATGCAGCCCAGCAGGGATGTGGAGCTGGCGGTGAGCGGGTCGGGCCCCTGGACTTCTGTGTGGCAGCCGTCCGCGGTTGGGACCTCAAAGCGCCTGCTGCCAGTGGGGGGCTCCAAATGCGGCCTGATTTCCTAGGTCAGTGCGCCGAGCGGGGATGCCCGAATTTCCCGGCTTTGCCTGTGGGACTCGGGGCGCCAGGTTGATTTTCAGAGGTCCTGCACCCCTCGTTATGGGGTTCACTGCCCAGAGGACTGGGGCTGGAAAAGGTGAAACATGAGGCAGCCAGGAGTGCAAGGGAGTAGTGGCAGAGTGCCTCTGGCGTTATCGAGCTATAGAAATCTCTCTGTCCTCCATCTTGTGACTGGCAGTGTCCTGCCGGCCCGAGTGAAATCTCCCAATGCTCCATTTGGGGAGGCCCTTTTGGACCATTGCTTGCCCCCAGTGGTGAAATACTGCCCCCCTGGTCATGGATGTTATCCATTGGGTGGCGGGGTGCTGGGCTGGTGGTGCAGACCATGACTGGGGGCGCAATAAGTGGACACTTGGAGCTCCACCCCTGTGCTTGACTTGCAGCCTGTGCCTGGGGCAAGGCCTGCCTGGAGCTCTAGGGGCCTCTCCATTGCAGTCTGAAGACTTCTGACTGCCCGGACCCCTTTGGAAGCTGTCTGTTCATGACAACCCGCTGCTTGCTGTGGAGGATTGGCCGGTCCTGACGGGGAGGCCTGAAAATACTTATCTGCAGCACTGTAGGCAGACGCTCTGTGGGTCCTGCCCTGTGATCTGGCAGAGGCCGCGACCTGGCAGTTACACTCCCAATGGATAGCGACGAGCCTACAGGTGTTGGGTAGATACCAGGAAATCTTTTGCAAAACGAACTGCTTGTGACACCCTTCAGACTATCCAGGGATTGGGGAGTATGACTGATCATGCCATGACCTCTGACACCAGTGTGATCCTAAAGGTGATATCCCAGTCACGTACAACCTTGGAGACAAAGATAGGAGCGGTTGGGTCCAATATGAAATCTGCTGTGCCAGGATCTGTGAAAGGTAGTGGACAGGATCATGGAGGCAGAGACAAGAGTGTCTACTGTGAAAAACTTGGTGTCTGAGATGGAGTGGAAACTGATGCACCTGTCCTACATTTCCAGGGGCCTAGCAGTGTGAGTGGCGGATGCAAAGGTGCATGCCTGCCTGAATAACTTTTGCCTCATGGGATTTCTGGAGGGTTGTCAGAGAACCTGGCCTGAGATGTTTCTGGACCAGAGGATCTGCTCTATTATGCCTGCCACTTTCCTGTCCTCCTGTTTTCTTATTAAGAAAGCCCATTGGTCGCAAACCCAAAGATTGCCCCTGCCCGACCAGTGATTGCATACATCCTCACCTGCCATGATAGAGACACCATACTCCACCATGCCTCGTCACAGGACTCTGGATTCAATTCCACAAGATCACGATATTCTTGGACTACCCCAAACTGGTCCAAGATCAAAGCTGATCATTTCTTGAGGCCAAAAATAAATTACACAGTCTCAACATCCACTACATGTTGCTGTTCCCTGCTAAACTCAAGGTAATGTATTCATCCAAAACTCTTTTCTTTGAGACTCCTGAGGTGGACTTTCAGTGAAATGGTGGGATCCTGCGCCGTAGACCAGCTGAGGGGGGTCCTTGTGACCTGGGATTCCTGCTCTGACAATACTTGGGGGGGCCGTGTACTGAGAGGCACATTCTTCTTGAGCTCAGTTTGTGTTTGGGCCTGCCGGCGTGATGCCAAGATGAGATCAGCAAAGGGAGCAGCAGGGCACAAGTCCTAAAAAAAGAAGTGAGGGGACCCTGTCATCGGAAGTGACGTCATAACAGAAAGTGACGTCACGAAAGGTGACGAGCTCCTCGTCCCAGATAGGCCAAAGAGTGAAGTCCAGCTGTTTGGCAGGGGGGATGGTGTTCACCCGGTAAAATAAGTGGGGGGACGCCGTCCACCCGCGTGGTACCCCAACTCGAGCCCTGGGGAGCAGGGTGACACAATCCTTATGTTCCTCAGGAGCAGTACCATCAATATGCCCACCTTCCAGCAGCTCCGACTCTGTAAAGTTTAATCACCAGAGGTTCAGAGAATACAGCCAAGGGGAAGGGTTTTAGGGAGGGTACTACGGTGAGGGAAATCATGAATAATATTTGTGATTACAATACTTCTATATAACAGTTAATATCATATAAACAGACTTGGAAAATAAATCATGGCATCAGTGGTGACTCCTGCAATAATGATCTGTTGTTTATTTCAATAGCGTTGTTGTTCAACAGTTCTCAAGGCAAGTCTCAACAAAAGGAATCCTAAAATGCTAATTCTAATTGCCATGACAACTACGGTCTTTATCACAGCCTTGAGAGATGGCTAGTTTGCTCACCAAACAATTTTAATGGTATCGGTACTTAATCACAAAGCGTGATCTTCAATTCAAGGCACTGTTACACATTCTAAACACTAAGAACATTTGCATCAAAATGTTGCGATTTCACTGCCAACAATGTAGGCTACTTGACAATGGCACAGTTCAAGAAAACAAAGGCATCTCCTACCTGCATACCTGCAGGAAGGATCCCTATCGCTGTAGCACAGGACTCGGGGCTGCTCAAGGATGCAGGAGAGCTGGAGGTTTGAGATGCTGCCGTAATATTGGTGCAACATCCAGGAGACTTGATAATCCGCACTCTGCAGCAGGGCGTGGCCACTTTTATATGTAGTGAAGGCAAGATGGCGGCCGAGAATGATAGAGTCTCATTCTATGAGCTGCTGTCCAACTCTTGCGAGGCTCCCCAGGGAAACTGAAACTAAAACGCCACAATGTGAATGAGTCTGGAACTAAACGTAGAAGCGCACTTACAGGGAACGTACGTTACAATTACAATATAGTTTCATCATTTATACAGAGCCCACCTTCTTCAGTGTGTCCCACTGTTCGAGTAGAACAGTGTGACTCACTGAAGAACTTCTACCGCATCAGTCGCACATTATCACAGCCAATGGCAATTCTGTTGACTATTAGCATCACATTCATTTTACCACATTAGCAAATGTCATAGGTATCAAATTGCACAGCTGATCTTAACATAGCGTTTATGTTGACATCACATCAATCATTGCCTAACATGAAATGGCAATGCCAGAGTACTGTCCCAACTCGTATGGAACATGAAATGGACCCAGAGCTGGACCATGACACATGTCCTCGCCTTGGTGTGAGATTGTTAGTTCCCATTGGTTCACAACCCTGGCCCTGGATGGTTGACACCGGTAACCAGTTTAGTTGGGTGGGATCTCTTGGGGTGTAGCGGCACAGTCGCTCTGTTGGCACCAGCGGCCACATGGCCACATGAAAGATACTTCAAGTCCAGAAGTATAGTGTGGGAGGGATGGGGAAAGGGTGATTATTCTTATTGTTATTTCTTGTTTCTCTTTCAGATGGGGGCGCACCCAGTACACTCACCTACCATGGCCCCAGTACATGATAGTTGATACTGACCCGAACCAGCTTGGCCAGGTTCAATTAGCGTCTTAGAATGTCAATGGCCTGTTAGATCAAATCAAGAAGATGACTGTAGGTTTGTTTCTGCAGGAAACAAACCTACTAGGTAACAAGGTTCCCTTCTTCACGCACTACGCTATGTCCAGTGTTTTCATTTGGGCTTCTCATGAGGCTCCCGGTGTTTATGATTCTGGGGCAAAGACACCTCCCTTACACAGTGCAACAGACCTGGACTGACCAATGGGGTAGGTATGTGGCGGTTACTGGCCAGTTGTTCGGGGACTCCCTGACACTAGTCAATGTGTATGCACCACCCCTCCCAACAATTCCTTTCATGAGGTGCTGTTATCCCTCATTGGTACCCCTCCTATGGAACCCTTGGTACTGGGAGTGACTGGAACGGGTTATACATGATAACCTTCACAGGTTCGGGGAAGGGGAGGTGGACTGGCCTCACATAGGGTCACTCCCTGATGCAGCCATTTCTAGTAGTGTTGGACCCAGCAGATGTGTGAGGAGGGTTTTACCAGGTGGACAAGGGCTACACGTTCAACTCGGGGGCACACAATACCTCCTCCCATTTGAACTGCTTCCTTCTCCCAAAGGCTCACCTTCAAAAAAGCCATAGATGCATAAATCTTGCCTGTGGACTTTCAGACCACTCCCGATTACCCTCTCCTGTGCATGAGTCACACACCGTAACCCTTCTGCTGCTGCCTCAACCCATGGTCCATCAAGACACAACCCTCACCTCTCAGTTGGGGAGGAGGGTCGGCACATACTTAGCCATTACTCAACACTCAGTAGAGTCCCTGAGTGTTCTTCTCTTTATTTCTCTTTATTTGTACCCCTATGTTCACTGTCCCTTCCCACTACCCCCTTTTCCCACTCCCGTCATTCCCACTCCCTGTCCCCACCTACTGGCTATCCCCTCCCACCTCCCAGGCCTAATAATGGAGGCTGCTGGGGGGCAGCATAGCGGCTGCATGCAGCCCCTGCACCACTGCGCAACTGGCAGGCCAAAGGCAAGCGTGTCGGAACCCGTACATGCCTGGATCACGCCATGCACCAGAACCCCTGGTCCTCTTACCATTAGCCGCTACACCTCCAAGGAGTGTGGTAAATATTTGATTTACCGTCCTAATTTCTCTGCAGGTAAGTACTTAATCAATAATAACTCAATCGGAAAGAAAGAGGCAGAGTCTGTGGTGTTAGAGTTCTTTGGGGTTTTATTCCTTAAAAAGGAATGGTTCTAGAACTGGATATCATGTTCCTGCAACCACAGGGGTTCAGGAAGGGATAGAGCAATATTTTATTGACAATACATAGCTTATATACTTAAGTTACATTATAGAAACCAATACAGTAGGCGTAACAGCTGAGAGAAACAAGATAACAGCATCCACGTGGTAGTGATACGTAATTTAGAAGGCGTGAACTAGGCGTGAACATAGAGGTGTGTGCTAGAAACGTCATAGGTAGGTGTCACAAGTGGGTGGCAACAAAACAGAATCTTGTAATGTCAGCAGAAATCTGAGGCCTGGATGCGCGCGCAGCTGTATGACGTGTGATTGACGTGAAAACTGGAGGGTGCAGGGGACTTGACATTTACACTGACGGAAAGAGACAGAAGTCTGGCATGTCAGATCAACTCGTACCTCTATCATATCTGATATCTGATGTTTGGGAACCATATTATCTAAACGGAAAAGTCTCTGGGGCAGAAGCTATTCTATACTGACTGTGAGTGCGTGTATAAGCGCCTAAGTGTCTACATGAGAATGCGAGGGGCATGGGCCTTCCATGGTAACAGAGGCTATGAATTACTTGCACGGAGACAGTGAGGCCGGGCCCTTTGCTCTGCAGCTGGGGGGATGTTTACTTAAACTAGTAGGCAGGAATGCATTTTCGAGGAGCGGAACAGATAATTCGAAGGTTGAATACAGTCTTGGCAGGCAGCAGGCTGAGCTAAGCGCCATGAGCCGCACAGGGAGTAAGGCAGAGGTCACGGGTACAGAGACAGCCTGGGCTGAAGTTTTCGGAGTCAGAAAGCAGGAAAAGAGGCTCGATGGCAGAATTCAGGGCCTACTTCGCCAGAGCTGAAAAACGTGTAAAGTACACCATAAAAAGACGTTGGCATAGCATACTTAGGAACGGAGCATTCAACCCATTCAGGGTGGGTCTGAAAGAGGACATGTTAACGTTGGACGCAAATGTATTTGCGTCTTCATAGCTGGCACAGGAGGGAAGTTACATGCACTTTAAGCTGGTACATGGAGACGGTGGGGTACACGGTAGGGAACATTAATTTGACCATAAAATTTATATTTCCTCATTCCCTCCTTGTTCCCTACGGACCCTTCATGATATATCGATCCTCATGAATCGATCAGTCTGTTCTTGTAACATCATTTGTTCTTCTTTCTTTCTTTCACGTTTTGAGAGAAAACTGGAATGTTCAATGCACGATGTGGCACACAGTCCACAAATCGCTGGCCCACACTGTAGGCACAGGCAGCAACTGAATACTATGACAAGGGCAATGCCTAGGAAGGATAGGATCTTCCATCCCCAAGCGGTTAATGTTGTCCAGAACCAACCGGACCAAGTCCAGGTGCCTGGATTCTGATGTATCTGATTTGCAATTTTATGAAGACGTGTAATAGCTTGATATACCGTTGGCGCGTTTTCTGGAATGAAAACACAGCAACTTGACCCGATGACCTTACAAGCTCCGCCTCTATCTGCCAAGATGACGTCAATAACAAGACGATTCTGAAGAACAACAACCCGCATGGCGGACTGCTCCTCTGTTAAGTTACCTAGGGCGGAGGCAGTTTCATTCACTACTGCTTCAAGTGTTCTGGTTAATCTGCGTATTAGTTTACTATTTTGGACGGGGCCTGTGAAGAAAAAGAATCCTTTATTGAAATCTGTGTATTGCTCCCATGCCGTTTCAGTGTAGTCGACAATCGGGAGATCTCTTCGGAGCCTATTCTTTACTAGATTTGTATTTCTGTGATAATCAGGAGGAGCTAGAAAAACAGGGGGCAGAAGGAATGCAATATAACAGGTACCATCCCAATCTGGAGGCAAGCGTATGTATGCGGTATGGCTACAAACAAAGTAGGAATGACGGGTAGCTCTAAAGGAAGATTTACCTTGATCACTGAATTCGACCACAGTAGTACATTTACTATGACCTAAGTGTACTGAACCTTTCTTACTGACACATAAATCACCAGTGACTGGTAATACTGACATAGCAGGGAGAACTGGTGCAGCTTCGGATTCAACAGTAAGAATCATAAGGTTAATTGTATAATTACCTAATCCATATACTTCATTTTCTAGATCAGTTCCTATTCTAGTGGGGAGTCCCTTCTTGTCAGGGTAACAGGCATTAAGCAGAACTAAGTTCAAGTTTCCCCAAACCCAGCTCCCTTTAAAAACAGCAATATCAGGATCTAAGGAATTAATTATTCTGAACCATGCACCACAGGAGCCATTGTGAGTGAACGGGTACGGAAAGAGGGGCAGAACTCCCTTGTATTTCTGGTAGGGAGGGAGTCGGCCACATATCCAGCAGTTGGTAGCGTTGTTGGTCTGATGGGAGTGATGTAACATACTAATGAATGTGTTATTGCGCAGCGCAAGTCTGTAAGAAAGTTCGTGGGGAGGTAATTCACTAAAAGAATGTTCAGCAGTGACATTGTAAGCAGATTGTTCACGCTTGAAAATAGGGTAGTATATGGGAAGCAATATACTAGCAACAATAATCAGAAGACTTAGAAAAAACATAATCAATAATGTCACTATACAGTGACTGCGGAGTGATTTGCAATATGTACGTTTCTTGAGTTGTCTCTCTCTCTCTCTATCTCGATCTAGGGGAGACATGTCAGAAACTATTTAACCGATTCACCTAGGGGAGGACTTAAACAATTAAACTGTCTGACTTGCTAGATCGGAGTTTCATGCGGTACTCTTCTTGGGGAGTTTTCTCTTGTTTCGGAACTTTAAAGTCACTAGGTTCGATACAGTCTTTGGAAGGGGTGGACGAGTCTTTTTCTGGCATCAGTTCATTGCACTTTTTTATATGGCTTGTATGGATCCACCCCTTTCTGCCTTCAACTTTGATGGCGGTCCTCGTTGTAAGAAGGACGGTCTTCGGCTCTTTCCAGCGGGGCTCCAGCGGACTTTTTCTGTCGAAGTTCCTAATTAGGACCAGGTCGCCGGGACGGACATCATGCGGCTTTACATCAGTGTTGTCAGGGAAGGCTGCGGCAACCTGTGAACGACATGATTGGAGTGCAGACATCAAGGAGGCAAGGTAATCTGTCAACATATTACAATCAACATCGGTAATTTTCTTAGGAATGGGCGTCCCCCACATATTCGGTGGTCTGCCAAAGACCACTTCATACGGTGATAATCCTGATCTCGAGTGGGCGACCATTCTCATATAGAACAATGCAACTGGCAGGGCGACTATCCAGTCGACCCCTTTCTCTTTACAAACTTTAGCAAGGCGGGTCTTTAGTGTCTGGTTATGCCTCTCTACAAGGCCAGCGGCTTCGGGATGTCGGACACAATGGAATCTCCACTGATATCCTAGCAGCAAGGAAACCTGTTTCATGAGTTCGGATAAGAATGGCTGTCCGTTATCTGAGTACACGACACGAGGCAAGCCGTATCGTGGGAAGAATTCTCGAACCAGCTGCCTGGCAGTGGTCGGAGCAGTGTAATCTGGGACTGGATATGCTTCGGTCCAACGGGAAAGTGCACAAACAATTACGAGGACATATTTGAATCCTCGACAACGGTCCATCTGGATATAATCCATCTGGAGGACTTCAAAAGGGTGATCGGGAGGATGAAATCCACCTTGCTCTACAGGGACGCTTTTACCTGGATTGAACTGACAACAGATCATGCAAGTACGCACTTTCTGTTTTGCTGCTGCTCGTAAGTGTTTGTTATACCATAGATTCTGTAAACTGTCTAACATCGCTTTCTCTCCTAGATGTGCTGGACTATGTGCTGTATTGATTATGACTTGAACCATAGAGTCGGGGAGAAACCATGTAGATTTTCCCTTCGTCATCCAACCTTGATCTGTCTGGATCCCTCCTAGTTCAGTCCATTTCTTTATTTCATCTGCAGTAGCATGTGTCTGAATATCGATTACATCTAGTGTGGGATCCCTGACTGTCATACAATGTGTCGGTACTATTGTCTTTGTCACGTCAGTTGTCTGAGTGTGAGTCAATGCTGTATGTTTTGCTGTCTGGTCTGCCAGGTCGTTACCCTGGGAAACAGAATCTGTAACTTTAGTATGTGCTTTACACTTCATGACGGATATGCCTGAAGGCAGATGTATTGCTTCTAACAGTGCTTGAATGAGGGGACCGTGTTGGATCTTGGCACCGTGAGAGGTCAAGAAACCTCGTTCTTGCCATAACATTCCGAAGTCGTGTACAACTCCGAACGCATAACGGGAATCCGTGTATATGTTAACATTTCTGTTCTTGGCTAGTATGCAGGCTCGGGTCAGAGCAATAAGCTCTGCCGCTTGAGCGGACAGTGTGTCAATACGATATGTTTCTTTAACTTCAGTTTCAGTGGTCACTGCATACGCGGCCACTAATTCTCCTGTACTTGTTCTCATGCATGAACCATCCACGTAAAGTGTCAGGTCTGGATTTGTCAATGGAACATCGGTTAAGTCTCGTCGGGGCTTTGTTACTGTATTAATGATCTCTATACAATCATGCGGCGCTGGATCTGTCATAATTGAAGGTAACAATGTTGCGGGGTTCAGAATGCTGCAGCGTCTGATTTCTATGTGTGGCTGGAATAGTGTTAATTCATAACCTGTCAGTCGTGCTATAGTCAAGTGTTGAGTCTGAGTTCTGTTTAAAAGAACCTCTACAGAATGTGGAACTTGTACTGTTAATTGATGTCCTAAAACAATTGAGTCGCTCTGTCTGATTGCTAGTGCTGTTGCTGCTACTGACTTTAAGCACGCAGGGAGTGCCTGGGCTACTGAATCCAATGTACTTGAAAAATAAGCGCAAGGCTTATGTGAACCTGCTTGATCTTGAGTGAGGACAGACAACGCTGTACCATCACGTTCTGTAACAAAAAGTGTAAAAGGTTTGCTGTAACATGGTGTCGCTAAAACTGGTGCTTGGCATAAAGCTTTCTTTAATTCTTCAAAAGCTTGTGTGTGTTCCTGAGTCCAAGGAAGGGCAGTCGAAGTTGCTGCCTCCTGTGTCGTTAACTGGATGAGTGGTTTAGCTAGAAATGCATATTGAGGAATCCATTGTCTGCAGTACGAGGTGAGGCCTATAAAGGCCCGCACTTCCTTTTGTGTCTGGGGTTGCGGCATATTTACAATTAACTGAATGCGATCAGGAGTGAGCTGTCTCCCCACTTTGGACAGCAAGTGACCCAAGTACACAACTTGCTGAACACAGAATTGTAGCTTCGAAGGGGACACCTTGTGTCCCTTGTCGGCCAGAAAATGTAAAACTGTCAGTGATGCTTGTTCACATTCGGGCTCACTTCGTGCGGTGATCAGCAGATCATCGACGTATTGCAGTAAAGCGGTGTCAACTGGCATTTGAATACAATCTAGTTGTCTTTTCAGTGCTTGACTATAGATGCTGGGGCTTTCTGTAAATCCTTGAGGTGCGCGGGAAAATTTGAAACTTCGTCCATTTAAACTGAATCCGAAAAGGTATTGGCTCTCTGGGTCAATAGGTACACTGAAGAAGGCGTTCTTGAGGTCAATTACAGTAAAGAACGTTGCTTCTGAATCAATAGCAGTCAATAGGGAAGAGATATCGGGGACCACAGGGTACTGTGGTACAATGTATTTATTCAGTTCTCGTAAATCAATCACCAGCCGATATACTGGCGGTGCATTGGGATCAGTACGTTTAAGAATCGGAATGATAGGGGAATTACAGATATTGGAGTCGGTCTCTACGACCACTCCTTGGGCAATGAGTTCTTCAATGATTTCCAGTAAAGCCACTACAGCATCGGGTGGTAACTTGTATTGTCTGATTCTCGGTAAAACAACACCTGATTTCAGTGTAACACGGTATGGTGTAATGTGCATGCAGCCTACATCGGTTGGGCCTTGTGCCCACAGGTGATCCGGTACATTTTTCAATCTGACATCAAACTCTCGTAATACATAGTGACCCTTGAAATCTCGCAAGAACAATCTAACTCCCTCCGGAGAACAACATATCACAGCTCCTAGAGCCTTCAATGTTTTGATACCTAACAGATTTTCTGGACATGATTTTGTAAGTAACAAGTCTGTAACACGTGATAATGGACCCACAGCCAGGGGGACTGGTTCTGATACCTCATTTACAATAGGCTGTCCTGAAAAACCAAGGGAAACATTCTGTGAGCCTGAGAGGGGTGCCCCTGGGACTTCGTCATGGCTGATTGTTGTGCGGCTTGCCCCTGTGTCAATTAAAAACTTTCTGTCTTTTCCCAATACTTGACTGTGTACATAAGGACCCTCTTGATCTACAGGAATCTCAATAAGAGGCAAGCCAAACTCCCTCTCTAGGCTGTTTCATGTGTATCGTGGATAATCGGGGTAAGCAGATTGGGCATACTGGTACATCTGTTGTGAAACTTGCTGAGTCGCGGCAATGGGCTGTGGCTGTGGTACCGCTACCGTCTGTGCTGTATGAGACGAAGCATGCATAGGCTGTGTATTCTGCATGGGCTGTACATTCTGTGAAGTCTGTTGCTGGGCCTAGTCTTGTCTTGGTGGATGCGGTCTTTCTTTAGTTTTACCTGTTGCTATGTTATGTTTCAGAACTGGACATTCATGTACGTAGTGACCTGGCTGCTTGCAATAGTTGCATGTCCCTTTAACGGGAGCTGCTGCGTGACCTGTCTGGGTCGTACCCTTTCTCTGGCTGTCGGCTGGAACTGATTGGGCCACTAACATTTTCATTTTCGTGTCTTTCATACGTTTCTGTTCATGATCCTGTTCTTCTCTAATTCTGTTCTGATGGTATTGTAACATTTGTAACATCTGTGATGGCGTATTTGCTTGCCATGTACTCTCAACCTTGTATACACGGTTTTTAACTGCTAACAGGGAATTCTCCACTAACTTCGATACAAAAAGATGCGGGTACGACTCGCTACTTGGTTTAAGACCACTATTAATAATGAAACATTTCTCGAATCTTGAATAGAAGTCACTAGTATCTTCATCTTGCTTCTGTTTACAGGCCGAAATTGCGTCCCAATCTTCCTTTCTAGTTGTCAGTAATCTTGGCAGAACCTGTACTATCAAACCTGGTAATGCTTTAGTTTTCTCCCCAAGGCCTAGCCCTGGGGTACGTTTTTCCTCCTCGTCTTCTATTTCTGCCCATACAATCTTTTTGTCTCCCACCTCCCATTCTTTTTCCTTGAGTTTCTCGTAGATGCCCGTGGGCAGCAGTACCTTTAACATTTTCATGATATCTTCATATGTGTAATCCCCCATCAGTAACATGTCTTTAAGTTCTCTGTGAAAACCTGCAGGGTCTTTATCATGACAGGGTACTAGTTTCTTCATTTCTAACAGTTCTAACTTGGTCAGGGGTGTGTGTACATACACACGTTTCAAGTTATTATCGGTTCCCATAACTGGATGCACTTCTCGTAATGGGTTCTGACTTTCAATACCATGCAGACGCTCCATATGATACATCTTTCTTTCTGGGGGCGGAGCGGGAACATATTCGGAGCTTAAGAACGTGTTGTATCTGTGCCGTTGTTCTAGAATTATTTGTATTAACTTGGTACTTAGACCTCTCCATCTATCCATGAGTAGTGCTTCTAATGTATCGTGTAAGGGACCTGGGTCAGAACGTTGGTTTCTGTATAACGTGAGGAGGTGCTGAATCATGTATACACCTACTAATTTCTGTTCGTCTGGGGAGAGGTTCAGAAATGTCTGCGCTACAGTGTCATCATTGTATATATTCGGATTGTCAGCCCATAGTACTGCTGACCGGGCTAGTTCTTGTTCATCCATAGAATTGAGTACATGGTACCCCATTCGTTCTCGAAGCATTTTATCAGTCTCTTGGAACTGATGTTCAGGAGAATTCGGTTTTGATATGCCAGAGAGAAAAACTCTCTTGCTTTCTGGACGAATGCCTTTCCTAAGGTAAGTTCCCTTACCTACATACGCTATCGTGTCTGTAGTCTTTTCTTGTTCTTCAGGTTCTTCCTCCTCCTCGGAGGAAGCTTTTTCTTTCTCTTTTTCGTGTATTTCTATCACTGCTTTTCTTATTCTCTTGTACATACTGGCTATGCAACCCCCTTTATCATGTTTTCCTTCGGATATATTTTGACCCCACCTGTTGAGTCCCTCTAGTTCATCCTGTTCTGTCTCAGGCCTGTCTCGTTCTCTTATTAAGCAATTTATAAAAAAACGTAGTATATATGCTTGAGTGTCAACTTTCTGATGCGCCATGGCCTCCTTAATACTGTCAGGGTCTTCCCCAGTCTGGACAAAATGATATATTCTATCTAGGTGCTCTTTCATTCCTGAGAAAAACAGTAGGTAATCTGTAGCATGTCGTAAGCGTAGTGATGCTATCATCATTCTATCGTCTTTGCCGGGTACTGGATCATATCTGCAAACTGAAAGCGGTTCTTTGAGTATGTCGAGGCGGGGTGATTGGAGTGTAAAAGGGTTCTGCATATCCCTAAGCTGTAATCTGTGTGTTGGTGGCGGGGTCCGGTAACCCCCGGTCGCACCTCCTGAGGCGGAAGCTTGGACATTATCTCTCTGTGGAGTCTGTATCTGTACTTGAACTTGTCTTTTAGTAGGATCAGGTAGAAGCGGTTTCGGTATATCAATTTTAGGTGCGGGAAGTGGTGGAGGTGGAGGAACGATGGGCTGTCGAACGGGGAAACCTGGTTGCGGTAATGGCGGGATATGGTCTGGAGGCGGGTTGCCACCCCCGTCACCGTCAGTAGGCGGGACGCGGACAGGCAGATTGGTGTAAGCGGGTGCTACATCCTCTAGATAGGAATTCAGGAATATGTCTTTAGTAGTCCTGTGATTTACTTTAGTTGGAACCAATGGTGGCGGCAGATTTTTCGGTATTTCTGAAGTGGCCTCAGGCGAACCCTCGGCCACGAGATACATGCCATTTACGAGATTGTTTCGTGCGCGGTCTATTTGCTCTGATTTTACTCGGATCCCTTCAGTAACTAATTCGTTTTCTTGGGCTTTATCTGATTCTTTAAGTCTGTCTTCTCTACGGAGTGCTTTTTCAGCACGCTTATGTGATTCCTTACGCCAAAATTCTATGGCGTCCTTCTGAGATTGTCTGGCTTTCTTTTTCCACAGTGCTTCTTCTACCTTCATGATGCACTCAGCATCCCATGTTCCGGTGACAGGCCATCTATGTCTTTCGTCTAGATGCTTAGTATAATCGGCCCATAAATCTAGATACAATATGGCATCTAAGCCATGCTTGTGGTACATAGAATTTCCAGGAGTGTCCCTAGGGGGGATAGGAATTTCTTCCTCTAGTATCCCTTTCCTAGTTCCTATCTGCTTTAACTTGTTGAAAAACGGCATCTTGTTTACTTAATACTGAATGCTCAATCCTTGCTACTTAATACTGAATACAGCTAGTTACACAAGAACACAATAATGCACATTAAAAACAGTCACACTCATACCACGACATTAATCACATGAAAGACATTTGAGACATATATGACTACCCCCTATACCGGATGTACTGCTAAACAGCACAGATACACTGCTAAGAACAGTGCAAGAACTTGAAATAACTGATATACTGCTAAACAGTACAGATACACTGTTGGAGACAATGCAAGAGCTTGAATAACTGATGTACTGCTAAACAGTACAGATACACTGTC
The DNA here is from genome assembly GCF_964263255.1 of Lissotriton vulgaris. Taxonomy (NCBI): domain Eukaryota; kingdom Metazoa; phylum Chordata; class Amphibia; order Caudata; family Salamandridae; genus Lissotriton; species Lissotriton vulgaris. Next base: position 691,281,906 of record NC_141700.1, read on the forward strand.
TAAAACATTGCAGACCGAATTTGTGTACCCAAACCCGTCTTGATACGTCCCAGCAATGGTACTCACCGGGAAGCACGGAAACAGAAGGCCTCGGACAACTCGACTGGACTGGACCGGACTCGACTTCGACTCGACACGTGGATACTTCGGAAACTGGTGGGCCTCTTGACACCTCGGACCTTGCTTCTTTCGGCTAGGCTCTGGTCGGGATCCTCCGCACTCCTCACCGCCTCGTCTGGGTGCTGATCGCAGTCTTCGTCACCTCCGTGGGCCAGAGGGAGATACAGGAAATCCTGCCAGTACGCGTAGTTTCCGTCTAACTGATGGCAGGGGACAGAGCTTGCAACGCACCAACCGGCGCGTGGGGTGGGGGAGGGGTCCCTATTCGGGCGCCAGAATAATGTGGTAAATATTTGATTTACCGTCCTAATTTCTATGCAGGTAAGTACTTAATCAATAATAACTCAATCGGAAAGAAAGAGGCAGAGTCCGTGGTGTTAGAGTTCTTTGGGGTTTTATTCCTTAAAAAGGAATGGTTCTAGAACTGGATATCATGTTCCTGCAACCACAGGGGTTCAGGAAGGGATAGAGCAATATTTTATTGACAATACATAGCTTATATACTTAAGTTACATTATAGAAACCAATACAGTAGGCGTAACAGCTGAGAGAAACAAGATAACAGCATCCACGTGGTAGTGATACGTAATTTAGAAGGCGTGAACTAGGCGTGAACATAGAGGTGTGTGCTAGAAACGTCATAGGTAGGTGTCACAAGTGGGTGGCAACAAAACAGAATCTTGTAATGTCAGCAGAAATCTGAGGCCTGGATGCGCGCGCAGCTGTATGACGTGTGATTGACGTGAAAACTGGAGGGTGCAGGGGACTTGACATTTACACTGACGGAAAGAGACAGAAGTCTGGCATGTCAGATCAACTTGTACCTCTATCATATCTGATATCTGATGTTTGGGAACCATATTATCTAAACGGAAAAGTCTCTGGGGCAGAAGCTATTCTATACTGACTGTGAGTGCGTGTATAAGCGCCTAAGTGTCTACATGAGAATGCGAGGGGCATGGGCCTTCCATGGTAACAGAGGCTATGAATTACTTGCACAGAGACAGTGAGGCCGGGCCCTTTGCTCTGCAGCTGGGGGGATGTTTACTTAAACTAGTAGGCAGGAATGCATTTTCGAGGAGTGGAACAGATAATTCGAAGGTTGAATACAGTCTTGGCAGGCAGCAGGCTGAGCTAAGCGCCATGAGCCGCACAGGGAGTAAGGCAGAGGTCACGGGTACAGAGACAGCCTGGGCTGAAGTTTTCGGAGTCAGAAAGCGGGAAAAGAGGCTCGATGGCAGAATTCAGGGCCTACTTCGCCAGAGCTGAAAAACGTGTAAAGTACACCATAAAAAGACGTTGGCATAGCATACTTAGGAACGGAGCATTCAACCCATTCAGGGTGGGTCTGAAAGAGGACATGTTAACGTTGGACGCAAATGTATTTGCGTCTTCATAGCTGGCACAGGAGGGAAGTTACATGCACTTTAAGCTGGTACATGGAGACGGTGGGGTACACGGTAGGGAACATTAATTTGACCATAAAATTTATATTTCCTCAGGAGCTCCAGGCCCTGAACCTCGAACTCTGCAAAACATGCTGCTTTATGTCCCCTCCATGCCAGGACCCGCCACCACTGCCATTTATCCTGCTACACATGACCTCCTACCCACACTGGACCCAGCACAGCGACCACTCAAAAGACAAACAACCACGCCAGTGCATCCTGCTCAAAGTCATAGCCCTCAGCAAACACACTACTGAAATCTGGAACACCATCACCACCCTCGCCCCGGATGTTGCCTTCATCACTCAGACGTGGCACAACCCAATCTCGAACCCTGACATCGTCGTCGCCACACCTGACAGCTGCAAATGATACACAGAGACTGCATTAACAAACACTGTGGTGGAATAGCCATATTCTTCTATTAAACCCTCTGTTGTACCACCTCAAACGATGACGACGCTCATGAAAAACTTCAATTTCCGACTGCAAATCGATGCTAAGATAAACATATGAGTCACCCTCTCTTACAGACTCCTGGGACCCTGACCAGCCTTCTGCGCCTCCATCTCCAATCTCATCACCCCCCTCACCATCAACTCCTCCGCTACATCCCATCTTTCACATCGATGTCACAAAGGACGCCAACTCCACCTCCCTCCTGGAGAACCTCAACAAAATTGGCCTCACCAAACTAGTCACCAAACCCACGCACAGAGCCGGACACACACTCTACGCTATCTTTACCTCCAGCGACAGAATCAAATTCACACATGTCACAGAGCTCCCCTGGACCGAACATGCCATCATCCCCTTTACCATCTCTGACACCCAACATATCATCACCAAACATCACAGCACCACCCACCATAGCTGGGACAAGTTAACCCGAGAATTAATGGACCCAGTCACTCACTTCCACACCACCCGAAACATTGGCAGATCTTGACCAGGCCATCCACAACTTCTCCGCTTGGATCAACAAATGCCCCGACAGAGCCGCCCACTGTAACCAGCAGAAATAAATAAAAACTCAAGACAAGCCACCTGGTATACCTCAGAACCACCAAGTGAAACTGCTACCGACACGACAAGCGATGGTGCCTCACCAAGGACATCTCAACAGAGCCACTCACAAAGCCACCTGCATGCACTACCACCTGCGCTTCAAAGAAGCCAAAAAAACAGCCATGACTAACCGCATCGACACCACAGCGAACCACATGAAGTAACTCTTCAAAATCATCAAGGAATTCTCCATCCCGGCAGCCACAGAGAACACCGTCCACCCCAAAACCCTTTAAGACTACTTCCATAGCAAGATCACCACCATATATAACAACTTCGACCTCCAACCCACCATGTTCAGCCCCAACAACCTCGACCAACCTGCGAATACCAGCCACGCGATAATGAGATGGCCTCCATCCGACAAACAGAGCACCATGAATATGATGTCATCCATCTACTCCGGAGCACCCACCTACTCCTTTCCCTACATCCCTTCAACCTCGTAGCCCAAAAAATGTACACAGATCTCACCAGCATCCTTAACACCTCCTTCTACACAGCAACCATCTCAGATGGATGGAAACACACAGAGGTCAGACCCCTCCTAAATAACCCCTCTGCTGACCCCAGTGACCTAAAAAATTAGAACAATCTCTCTGCTCCCATACCCAGCCAAAGTACCTGAGAAAGCCAACATTCAACAACTCACCGATACTTGGAATAAAAAACTCTACTTGACCACTCACGGTCAGGATTACGGGCCAACCACAGCACCGAGGCTATGCTGCTCACCACCACAGACAACATCAGAAGCCTTCTCGACCAGGGAGAAGTTGCGGCCCTGATCCTCCTCCACCTCTCTGCAGGTTTTACACTGTCTCCCTCCACATCCTCATTTCAGAATCCACAACATCGGCATACAGCAACATGCTCTTAAGTAGATCTTCCTTTCAGGACGCACACAGGGCATCTGCCTACCTCCCTTCACCTCTGGTCCCAAGGACATCATATGCTGCGGGTCCCAAGGATCCTCTCTGTTCAACATCTACTTAACCCTGTTGCAGACATCATTAGATCCCATGGACTCATCATAATCTATGCTGATGTCACACAACTCATCCGCTCACTCATTGAGGTTTCCTCCAATGCCTAAACCAACTTCTGCAATGCCATGACCGATGTATCCAAATGAATGAGAGACAGCTGCCTCAAACTCCGAAAAAACAGAAGCACTGATCTTCGGAAAAGACGCCTTCGCATCGGACCACAGCTAGTGGCCAGCAGAATTCGGACCAACACCCACCCTAACAGACCATGCACTCAACTCTGGTATCATCCTCTGCAGCCAACTAACCATGGAACATCAAGGCAATGCAGTCACCTAGTCATGCTTCCACACACTGCACATGGTCCACAGATTCTTGATGGATCCCAATCAACGCCAGAAAGACACAGGCCCTCACCACCAACTGCCTCGAATATGGCAATGCTCTCTACACCAAAATTTCCACCAAACTGCTCAAGAGACTCCGGACCATACAGAAAATTAAAACCAGACTCATCCTGGACCTCCCCAAAGGTACCCACATCACCCCTCAACTTAGAGACCTCACTAACTTCCCATCCAGAAGAGATGGCAGTTTAAGATCTTCACGCACACATGCAAGGCTCTACACAAGATAGGAACTTCCTACATCAACCATCAAGTGAACTTTCACCTGCTTTCACTTTCAATCGATCTCGCGGACATCCCCTGCATCCATCACAGCTGCAGCTGGTGCCGCTCCTTTTCCTAAATCGCCATCAATACCTGGAATGAACTGCCCCTCCACGTCCAAACAGCACAGTCCCTGGTGGACTTCAGAAAGTGACTCAAGACCTGGCTCTTCGACAGAGAAGCAGCACCCTCAGGACCCAGATACTGCTAGGAGTGACAGTGCTGTACATTACAAATACTGATTGATTGATTGATATGGGATGCTCTAAATCCATGTTGTGGGGGAAATTATCAGTTACATTTCTGTGAAGGAATATCAAAAGTGACAGGAGGTCCCGAATTGCGGGTTCGGGGCCTGGAGGCACTCTACTTACATGACCCTGACCCAGATATCCTCCTGCATAAACCGCAAGCTGAATCACAACTGCGCCATCTTCAACTGGTGAGGCCAAACAGATATAGCTGGCCTTACAGTCCCAGATCTATCAGTGGGGGACAAGGCCAGAAGGTTTCATCACCATCCCTGCTCCAGCATTGGACACCGCTCCTCAATCCTCTACTTGTTAAACTCTGAGAGGTCCAGGGTCACTGAAGAAGATGCAATAGCACAACTATTTGTCCTCCCCTATGTGGATATGTACGCCTTTGCAATCATATACATGACATGCAAATCCAGCAATTTGTGTTGGACTTACCTCTTATGCCCATATATTTGTCCAACAGGACAATGCTTGATGAAGACCTTATTCCCAAGGAGCTAGCAGAGGCCCTTGGCCCCGGCTGCCCTACAATCGCTTAAGGCACCAGGCCCCAATGGGTTCCAGTGAGACTTCTTTAAATGATTTACAAGAAAACTTGGGGAACCCTTGATGGCGGTTATTTGAGAGGAGGTTGCCTCCGGATCATTTCCCCCTGATTTTCCTCCCGGCAGAGATTGTGGTGAATCCCAAACCAGGGAACCCCCCAGACCAATGATCATCCGATCGTCCAATCTCCCTAAAAAATACAGAGGCCAGGGGCGGGCATGGCCAAGCCGGCAACCAACATGGCCGCCTGACTCTGTAACTCTGGAGCAGACGCCAAACGTTTTTTCCGCCACACAATGTGAAGCAGCTGAAATCCAGCGCCTTGTACCCGATTCGTGAGTTACAGAAGCTGGGAGTCCAGATGAACCGTTTGCGGTCCCAATCTACGTCCACATCGTCAACATCAATTGTGCTCCTGGGCCTGACGCCGCCCTCAGAAGCCCAGAGACAAAAGGGGTATTAGGCGAGCTTGAGGGTAAGGATCGGTGAGCGCAAGGCAGGCTGAGACCAGCTGTTGGCTCTAGAGATCCAGCGCGAATTGAAGCTCCATTCTAATTAAGGTGGGGACAGTGTAGATACCTTCCTATGCGATGCTGCCACTCAAGGAAGTTCTTATTGCTTAAATTTGCGAGGAGGAAGGAGCATGCATCCAGAACGGCCCGGCCTCCCCATAAATTTTCAGCAGTGCTTGAAACTACGAGACTAGGCCACAAATCCCAGCTTGAATGCTATCAGGGATCTCCCACTACAGCGGCACATGGTTAACGATCACCAATATCCTGTATATGCTATTTAACCGGATCCATCTCATTCCTTCTTCAGGGGGCCTATGCTGACATGAACTCTACATTTCACTGCTCGGCTTAACAGCTTTTCCAATGACGCACGCCTCATAACATTACATACATTATTCATGGCAGGCATTGGCCCGTAGACTATCGAGGTGGTGCCTTGGTGTTGGGTTTCATCCAAGTGCCATACCGCAACTCAGTCTTCTTTCTAAACCAGACCAGAAAACTCGGAGATTACCTGATATAGGTGCAATGGGGCGCACTGACCCCAAACAATGCCAGTTGAACTTTGAAGCTGGAAAGACCCCCAGGCACGATGAAACAGAGGGCACCAGTGAAACAGAGGCACCCCAGCAGGGTGCTTCTTCAATTATGGTTGAGCTACATGCGTGCTTCCAAGCCATCATCACCCGCCTAGACACAATCACCGATTGATTGGATGACATACATGGACGTGTGGAGGCACAAGATGCCCGTACTGCGAGCACTGAACAGTGAATTTCCAATCTGGAGGACGCACAGACTACTTGTGGAGAGAAGACTTAGGAGAGTCTTCTCAAACAGCTTGCTGCAAAGACTCAGGACTTGGAGGTGTGACCGCGCAGAAAAAATATCTGCGTCGGGGATATTGCCAAATACACAAACACGGGCCCCATCCATGGCCAAATTCATAAAATTCGGCCTCTTCGATATCTTTGGAAAGGAGGCCTTTTCCTGCACATTTGCTGTTGGAAGAGCACATCGAACATTGTGACCCCGCCCAGCACAAGGGACAACTCCAAGGTTGATTATTTTCAGACTCCTTAATCATCACAACCAGGATGTTGCGCTCTGGTTATCCCATGAGAGCGGCTCCCTCACAAACCAAGGATCAAATATTGCTCTGTTCCCGGAATTTACTCCAGTCATACAAGTAGCGCGTCATAAATACTTGGACAACAAGCATTCTCTCCAAAAAGCAAATATCAAATATGCCATGTTATATCCGTCCCGGCTTCGAATCCAGATCGAGGGTAAGGCACATATCTTTGATACCCCTGAAGACGCAGCGAAGTTTTGGAAACAGCGCCAGATCGTGGAAAGGCTTCATGGGGTATACAACTGTTACAACAAAGTTTTTACCACGCACTACCATTACAACGCAGGCATTACCACGCATACCATTACAACGCATTGCGCTGGGGGGTGCTCTAGGATAGGGAATAAGTATAATTTTATATCCAACACCTTCCCTAGTGTCCACGGGGACTGGAGTTGGAATATAAAATTATACTTACCACTATCCAGCACCTCTAAGCGCTATGCGTTGTAACGGTATGCGTTGTAAATACCGCGTTGTAATGGTATGCGTGGTAAAAGTATGCATTGTAACGTCATACATCCCTTCATGGACATGTCGACAACTGAGACCCTGACTCCTAACCAGCTGAGGACTACCTTGTGACCTGTGTATGTGCTCTTTGTATCATCATAGCCTGACTCTGAGTACAAAAGCTTGATGACTCTGGTTTGCGCCTGCCGAGAGACATTATACATGGTCTGTAAGTCATGGGTTCACTAAACAGATCTTTCATTCTTGGATCACTGTTAACTATGTTATAATTATAAAAGTGCAGAAACAATGTATTCATTATGTTTATCATTTTCAAGAACGCTCCTTTCGGACCGTTGACTACCTCCCCAGGATGTTCTCTTGCTCCCTTCTTCTTTCTCCTCCTCTTCTCTCTCTCCCTTCCTTATCCCTGTTCCTTTTCGAGTGGGATTCACCAGGTGCATTTTTTTGTGTAGCTGATGTGGGTGGCGTGAGGTTGGGATTGTTTATTACTGTTTACTGTTCTCCTTTCTGTTGGTACAGAGCAATAACTCCTGATATTATTATGGGTGTGACCCTTACATATTTGCTTGATATGGTCCAATGCTATAGACAGATTAGATGACCCCACAGGTTGAGCGCAGCCTTGGTCTGCGCCTTCGATGCCTATGCTGGAATGTGAGAGGACTGTCAAATCCCAGGAAAAGCCATCAGATCCTTGCTTATATGGCCAGACATACTATTCAAACAGCTTTCCTCCAGGAGACGCACTACGCTTCACTCCCGAAGAATGGGTCTGCAGCATCATGGGGCAGTCACCGTTTATTTTCCTTTTACAGTTCATACTCACGATGGGGTACGTATATTGACCCATCAATCTCTCCCATTTCAGGTTTCAGTAGTTTTGACGGACGACGTGGGAAGGTACATCTTAAAACTGGGTACACTAGGAGGGGAGCCACTTCTATTAATGAATGTATACACACCGGATATAGATACCACAGACATTCCCCAACTTGCGGCACAGGTTGATTGTTTTGATGCTGGCAACATTCTCCTAGGGGGCATGTTTAACCTCACGTTAGACCCCATTGCAGACACCACTGGCCCTGGCCGCATCATGAAACCACATGCAACACAGGTCCTTACTACATTACTGCAAACCGCACTGTTAGTAGACCCCTGGCGCATGAAACCTCCAACAGTCGATATTACCCCTTCTTTTCTGCCCCTCACGGCTCTTGGTACCGGATCGATCATTGGTACCTTATGCCGCAGCTCTTATTGGAAGTCCAGACGATCGACTATCTGTCCAGTACATTATCCAATCACGCCCGAGCTCCTGGTGATGGATTTCCCTATGATCCCCAAGCAGTGGCCATTATGGAGGTTTCCAGCCTCAGCTTTGCTCAATTCAGGTTTTCATTCAGAAGTTGGCAATGCCATCAGGGAATATTTCCTGTTGAATGAGGGACCAGTGTCCTCGCAATCCATGCTATGGGACGCCTTCGATCCGTATATACATGGGGTTTGTCACTCGAAACATGCTGGCGTGCTTCAATCCATTTGGGGGGAATTGGAAGTAGTCGAGAGGAAACTCAAAGATATAGACGCAGCAGCGCAGACTGCCTCGTTGCCCTTACCGCTCCAGGACCGTGCAACACCATTGTCCGAATTTACCAATTTAGCCGCCCAAGAGATTAAATATTTTGGCAATTACGCAATGGCCCGAGTGTATGGAGAGGGCGAGAGGCCCATTAGGACGCTTGACTACTCCGGGCTCAATATCAATCAACATACATTACACACCTCGACACCAACACTAATAGTACCTTGACAAGGGGATCTGAAATCACTGCCGCTTTTCTATCTTATTACACTCACTTATATACAACACGTAACCCCCCCTGCAGGGCAAGCCCTGGCCAGTATGACGTTTTGCGACTTTTTAATCACGCTCGATTTTAGGCGCATTGACACCCACGTTTAACAGAACTTACGGTGAATGTGTAAACATAGTTTAGGGAGCGATCTTACTTCCCTGTAAACAGCACTCACTTTTACTCACATTTTACTAGTGAGTGGGTTATGAGTGCACAGACTCACCGCATGAAGTGTGTTGTAATATATATTCACAGGCTCTGTTCGAAGCCCAATGGTGCTCGTTGCACGCCAATGACAGGCATGACCACCTATGAGCCATGCAATAACACCCATCGCATCTCTTCATCACTTTGGGTGTCATAATTTGGGAAGCACTTCGCACACACCCTATGTCTAATGTACTGAACTGTGTGTTTGTCTTTTTTCTTGTTTTCTTCTTCCTTTGCAGGTTCTTTTTTTCTAGAAACCCTGGAGAAAGAAATTCTACAACCACTTAATAATTTTGGTGTTTTTTTCACGTAGTCAAGGGCAGGGTACATCTTAGTGAGTGTATACCTCCCGGGCTACCACCACTGGTCCTGACGGAAACCCAATAATCATAGCAGCGGTTGAAACATGTAGACCATTTTTATTTTCACTACAAAATCCTTGACAGTGACACCATAGTCCTACCTAATCTGGCATGGTGCCCAGTTTATAGAATTTTTATTGCTGCCCAGACACTCCAGAATAAAGTTTTGATAGTGAGCAGCTTACTGGACAATTTTTAAATTACCAACCCCTTTTTTACTCTCACAAAAAAATCAAAAAACAAACCCGCTCCACTGTAGTCAGGTGTCGCAGCACACGCGGATGGCACTCGGCTGTCCGACTGGAACCCCGATGATGAAGCATGTCACCAACTAGGTTGGTGAGTGAGAGGTCTTCTAACAAAGGATGAATTTGTCCTTTCAGGCATTTTTGTGCACCTCTTTTCTTCTGACTGAGGCATAAAGCAACTCCTTGTGGTACTCCTCCATTTGTTTGTTTGATATATACGCTACCCTGCTTCCACCGCCTTCCCGCCCGAGGGATATTTGGCAACCACTGAAGAATTACTTATTAACACAGCCCCTGGACGAACACTGAAATGCCCAAAGTAGTTATGGGGGGCCGGAATGCGATACCTAGGATAGTAATATGGTGCGTCTTCCTGCTTGATATTGTTGAGGGTACAACATAGACAGTCCTTGATTCACTGTAAAAACTATGCAACCAATTGTATTAGACAGAGCCCACTTTGCATGTTATTATCAACCTTTTCGATGAATGCTCTTGTACCCTGTTTGTTGATTGGGTCATTCGCTTTGTTATTATTGAAAGGTGTAAATCAATTTGAGATGCTATATGCTTTCATGTACCATTAGTGTGTATGTATCTTGCTAATCTCAATAAAGAAAATAAAAACAATTAAAAATACAGAGGTTAAGATTTGGGGCAAGGCCTTGCCCAGCCATCTGTGTAGGGCTATCCCTCCCTGGTTCACCAGGATTAGGAGGTTTTTGTGCCTGACTACCAGGCAAAATATCCATAGAGTGTACCATGCACTTGTCCTGGCCGATCAATTTGAAAGCTCCACGGCAATACTGCTGGCAGATATTGAACAAGCGTTTAACTTGGTAGATTGGAGATAAATGTTTATACTCCTCCTGTGGCTGCACTTTAGGCCCAAATTCCAAAAAGATATCAAGTTCCTCTATACAGACCTTGCTGCCCAGGTTTTGTAATTTCCTCTCCACACCCTTCTGCACTGGGCTGAACATGTGCCAAAGGTGTCCATTGTCCCTGTTGCGCTTCGCTCTTGTCATAGAGCCTCTTGCTGAGTGGCTGGGTATAGACGTGCAGGCCTTAGGATTTGATTTGATGTGGGGGCCAGGGGATAGGATCCTAGTCTCCAGATTGTTTACGAGACTTCAGGTCTCTTTTTCAAGTCTACCATTTTCCTGGTCACCCCATCCCCAGAATTTGGACTGGACTTCTGGCCTCAAGATAACCATGTATAGATTTAAATATTTGGGGATACACGTCACTCCTAATCTCTTCCGGGCATGGGAAATAAATATTCGGCTGCTTCTTGATACATTGGCGGTAGATGTAAAAACCTGGTCGACCCTTCCTCTGTCCCTTCTGGGCAGGTCTGTCATATTTAAGGTGGTCTTCCTCCCTCGATTCCTTTACCATCTGTAGAATTACCCGTTCCCCCTCCCATGTACCATTTTTTAGGCGCTACTGTCTATGTTGTGTACTTTTCTATGGAACTATGGCACCCCTCCTGTAGCTCTCACTAAATGTTTCAAATCCACGTTTGTTGGGGGGAGTGCCACTGCCCACATCAAGTTCTACTATTAAGTGTCCCATCTGATAATTATCAATGAATGGCTGGGTGACAATTAGGGAGACCCGGCCTTTGCGTCTGAGAGATAGGCACATTAGGGAACTCCAATCCATCAATTACTCTATAGGAGGGCGGGTGTGGTTTCAGCTCCACCCAGTTATTTGAGTGGTTCTACAAAGATGTGGTGGAACCGGAGGCTCATGGTACAAGCTCCACTTTGGGTGGGAAACCTGCTTCTACAAGTGGTGGCTCTGGGGTGCTTCTCTGCATGGGATACTATTGGTATCTCAACCCTGAGGGATGCTATGGAAGAAATTATGCTAAAATCCTACACCACCTTCCAAGACGAGTTTTGTTTAAACCATAGCCAGTTCTACCACTACCAACCAGCTCTGCCACACAAGGAGTTCAAACATCTGTGAGAAGGCAGCCCTCACTGCGTACAGCCCCTTTGAAGCCAAGCTGTTCCTCAGAGGCCTCAGTGCCCATAAAATCACCCAGATCTACCGATCTTTGCTTGACCACATGCCCGACTCCCTTGCTTCACTACGTACAGCATGGAAGCAGGATATAGGGGAACTGGCAGAGGAGGCCTGCACGGAAGCCAGGGCATCTCCCAAAAATGTAAACACTACTCGGCTGTGACTTATATAGCTGAAATACCTCAATTGCACATATTTTATGTGGCACAGGCTCTGGATGATGGGAAGGGCGCCCTCCCGTGCCTGTCTCCACTGTGTAGATACAGAGGGGACTATCCTGCACACTGTGTGGGAGTGTGAAGTAATGCAAATTTATTGGACACAAATCCTGCATTGCCTGGGTCATGCGTTGGGATGCCCCATTCCGTGTGATACTTGATTAGGTGTATCTTATTATGGTGGATTTTGAGGATCACAAATACATGACCACTTTCTTTTGGCCCAGCCTTAATGTGGCTAAAATGGGTATAGCTTGCCACTGGAAATATGCTGCAACACCCCCAAATATAGAATGGAAGCAAGGTTTAGAATGGTGCATAGATAGAGAAAAACTGGCATACAAGGACTTGGCTGCCCCCAAAAGTACATGAAAGTGTGGCTGTGATGGACTGACAGGGGGTTCTCCATAGCACAACCCATTGACCATGGACCAAGACTGGATTCAGAATTACAATACTAATATTGCTTGGACGAATGATGCAGCCTGCGTCAGGACTCTGGATATGTTCTTTTCCTCTGTTTGGGGGACCTTTTAAAGTATTGGTGAGTGGGTGGGGAAATTAAATATGATTTGTCCCTTGTTTGTTTTTATTTTTTGCCCTTATGTGTTGAGTTGTAATATTTGTACTTGTGTTAAAAACTTAACAAAATGTGTTTAAAAAAAACATAGTATGGGCTGTGGTCAGAAAGCCACATTTTATCATACATTGTGGTCTTACCCCATGATACGCCCTCTTTGGGAGGGAACCACGAATCACATGTGCACAGCCCTGGGGAAAGCTATAGTACTAACCCCAAAGTTGGGAATATTAAACATTTGGGATGCTACTGACCTAACTGAAGTCGAACAACAATTCACGACACTGAGATACACACTAGCAAGGAGAGAATTGGCTACGGGTCAGGGGAGTGTGAACCCGCCTCGTGTCACCCTGTGGGCACAGAAATGGATAAAGGTATGCTGGCGGAGACAGAGGTCTACAGGGCTTGGGGATGCCCCAAGAAATGGGATAGGAAGTGGTCACAGTTGAATAAACATAGAGGGGATCTCTATGTGTTGCCTACTGTGGAAATGGAGATGCGTAGACAAGAGACACTTGTAGGAGATATGTAATGTGTACCCATGATTAATGTTGTACAGGATCATTTGGCTGAGAACAAGTACTATGTCGTCCAATCATGTATAACTGTGATTTAAATCAATAAACAAACTTAAAAAAAAACATAAACCTAGTATATCAATGAGTGGATTAGTGATGTGCTAATCTTTGCATATTAAAATGAGATTTGTTGGTTTGTTTGTTGTAGCGTCATGTTAGTACAACAGTATTGTCTCAGGATGACATTTGTGGGTAGGGAAATAGCCCACCAATCATTATTGACTGGACAGAGTCCAACTACAAAGATACAGAAACCAAGCAAGCAGCCAATGGTTGATCCGGCACCTGCTGACACTGACCTCTGTTCTGTGTCCCACCCTGTAAACCTGGATGGGGCCGTAGTCCAGGGATTAGGGCTTCATGCAAGCTCATCGGCATATTGATGTTGGTAATCTGTCTACTGCCACCTAAAGAGGAACGACGCAATTTACTGCTTGTTTACAGCCCACGTTTGCCCCAGCTGTCATCTGCCTACTCCTCGCCGCCCCCGCTTTGCGGGCGCCGCTCGAGGTTACCACCGGACTCCCTGATCACGAGAGGAGCCCTGCAGAGACGCTCCACCCCTGCGGGACTGTGAGGACCAGCGGGCGCTGCGCCAGGAGATTCGCCACAGCTGGCCCTCTTCCCTCCCCCCTCCCGCCTGGACTAAAGAGTGGAGGGCTCGGGTGCTCTGTGTAATCTGTCTACTGCCACCTAAAGAGGAACGACGCGATTTACTGCTTGTTTACAGCCCACGTTTGCCCCAGCTGTCATCTGCCTACTCCTTGTGGCCCCCGCTTCGCAGGCGCCGCTCGAGATTACCACCGGACTCCCTGATCACGAGAGGAGCCCTGCAGAGACGCTCCACCCCTGCGGGACTGCGAGGACCAGCGGGCGCTGCGCCAGGAGATTCGCCACAGCTGGTCCTCTTCCCGCCCTCTCCTGCCTGGACTAAAGAGTGGAGGGCTCGGGTGCTCTGTGTAATCACCCTACTTAATAGATAAAAACAGTCCCAAGATAGAAGTGGCTATAGACGAAGATACATGGGTGTCCCACTTCTCTAAAATCTTTAAAAATACTGCAACAGCAGGTGGGACAGAAAACACACACCCAACAGTCGAATATCCAATACCCCTGCACTTCGACATTCCTGACCTGTTAGTGGCACTGGAAACAAGTAAAAATGGGAAAGCTCCAGGCCCAGACGGGGTCCCAGTGGATCTCTTTAAATCTCTGGGCCCCCATTCTTACTAGAGTGTGTACAGCAGCTGCAAACGTGGGACTGATAAAATCTTGGACCAACTCCATCATGGTCCCCATCTTTAAAAAAGGGGACCGTCAGGACGTGAAATGCTACCGCCCCATCTCATTGCTGGACTCTCTGGGTAAGGTTGTAGGTAGAGTAATACTTAAGCGACTCCAGCAATGGGCGGAGGAGGGAGGCATTATTTCCGACCTTCAGTTCGGATTTCGAGAGGGGTTTGGAATGGTAGAGCAGGCCCTTAATCTCAGCCTGATATTGGGCAAATATACCCAGGCAAAGAAGGACACGGTTTATATGGTCTATGTAGACCTGTCCGCCGCTTTTGATTGCGTCTCACATGCAAAACTTTGGATGGTCTTAAGACAAATGGGAGTGGATCCCCCTCTCCTAGATTTTTTGAGGGAGCTCTATTCTAAAGCATCGGCGAGGGTGCGCTTTGGTGTAAATGGAGAGATGACGGCGTCTTTTGGAGTGGAGCGTGGAGTCAGGCAGGGGTGTGTCTTGGCCCCCTTTCTCTTCTCATTGTACACTAATGGCTTGGAGCTAGAGATGTTGAGGGGGGCCAGGATCTACCACGGGTAAAACAGCGCCTGATTCCCGCTCTGCTTTACGCAGATGACGCCGTCATCCTGGCGTGCACTCCGCGAGAATTACAGAAATCCCTGAATAGATACACGGACTTCATGGGTGGACTGGACCTACACGTGAACGTCAAGAAAACGTTTGTCATGATAGCACGTAGAAGTAAAAAACGAGTAAAAAACATCTATCTAGACAACCAAAAACTCGAGGTAACCGTCCAGTATCCGTATCTAGGAATCATGATCGATGAAAGGCTGACTTGGAGGCCAGCAGTAGAGGCAAGGTGCCACCTGTTTAAAAGATCCATAGCGGCCCTGATGAGTTTCTCCCAGAGATTGGGGAAGAGGGCACCAGTGGAGCTTTTAAAAATTTATAGTGCCAAGTGTCAGGCTATTGCCTTGAACGGAGCGGGAGTCTGGGGACACGTAGATGTTAGCGCCCTTCAGGTAGCAGAAAACACCTTTCTCAGATTCCTTTTAGCTACTCCGAGATGCACTTCAATTTATGCATCCCATCTGGAACTCGGAATTCCTTACCTAGAGGATTTGCTAAAGATCCAACCATTGATGCTATGGCGGCGCATTTGGACCTCAGACAAAAATGCGCTGACACAGGCAATCGTGGTAGACACAATGGCTCTTGATCAATCCTCAAAAGTAAAGTGGCTTCGCTACATCAGAAACTTCTTTAAAGACCTTGGTATCGAGAAGTACTATTTCCAACCTGAAGCTATTATTGACCTTCCAAAGGGAGTCTTGAAACAACTGGCCCTCAGACATTTAGAGTCCTTGAGGTTGACTTCTGAGTCGACAAAACCCTCGGTCCTTCATGCGAATCTGATTCAGGCTACACATTCTATTCAGCCGTACCTAACATTACAGACTAGCACACATGAGAGAATGTTGATGACAAGATTCAGATTGGATCTTTTTTATAGATTAGTAGCATTCCCTGAGAGTAACAGATGGGACCTTATTCCACCTCCTTGTCCCTGTGATGAGGAATCTATACAGTCCAACATACACACAATACTGTTCTGTAAGCTCCATCATCCACACAGGAAAATCTGGTTACTACCACTACTAAGGCGTTGGAGATTTAGACAGTGTCGTCCTGCAATGCTACGTCTCCAAATGCTGGAATCTGAACTTGTCTGTTATCTTATCCTTAATTTTCTAAAATGTGTTATGAAGCACAGGAAAAATCTGTAAAATGTATCCCGGACCTAGCCCCAGATGATGAAATGCAATAATCTGACACTCTGTTTTAAAATATGTCAATCTGTTTTTGTATGAATTTTATTACATTTCATAACATGCTCACTCGTTTAAATATGTAATGTATTTTCAAATGCTGCTTTTATGGTTTTCCTTGTGCAAAGCCGAATAAAGAAAGAAATAATAAATATTGATGTTGTGCATTACCCAACCAGCTACAATATTATTGCACCCAACGTCTGGGGAGTACATGTGAACCAACCCCTCAACAGGGCAAGACATCTGAAGCATGATGTAAGTGCATTCAATGCTCCCTCTTTCACATTTGTGTGCCCTACTGACTTTAGGAGCTGGATTGCTTCCCATTGTAGTATACCATGGGCCCGATTCACAAAGGTAAACTTGGACATTTGGTCTAAACTTTGACCAAACATCTAAGTTTACAACTTTGAGAATTCACAAAGGGCATTTACGAATACTTTCTTATGTCCGCACTCAAGTGTCATTTGCTTTATTTCATGGCTCCATTTATTATTAAGATAGTGTGTTGCAGTACCAATGATTGGAAATGTGTGGTAGATGGCTTACGCCAAAGCTTGACTGGAGTAGCTTTGAGTGTGTATTGTCAGTAGTACTGCAGTAGGACGCGTAAGTGTGCATTTTGTGAATAGCAAGAGTTTTACTCATTTGTGGAGGTGTCTTGTATTTGCATTTCCCTCCATAAACTACTCATTAAATGTACTTCAACCCCTCCTATTAGTAGTACATATTGCCCATTTTCCAAACACTCCTCACTGTCCCTGCCACATTTACTACAAACCATATACATTTGGTGCTGAGCTCTCCACACTTGCAGTGATAGCCCCCAGAATGAAAGCTAAGACGCCTATGTTAACAGAAGCTGAAAGTCCTGATTTTGACTCCAGTGGGTGGCGACCTGTCCATTAAGGGGATAGTGGATTAATCTATGCTTTTCTCAGATTTACTCCCTTGGTGATGGGGCAAAAATTGTAGCAAATGGTTCTGTCTCACGCTGCACTCATGATTACAAGCTCAGAAAAATATTTAAGTGTTTGTTCAGTTTCAAGGCCTTATAAACAAAGTCCCATCAACACATCCATAAGCCTTTCTATTGGATCAATCACTGCATTCTAACTAATTTCTAAAAGAAAAATGTAAAGCAGAATGTCAGGCAGGATAAGAACAAGTGATATCCTACAAAGAAGGACATTCATCATATAAGGGTTTTTGCACATTAAGAAACTTAAGATGACTTAAAAAGTTAACATTTGCCAAATTGTGCATTGTTGATTGTTTACAGTAATCTTCGCCATTCATGGTGGAAGAAGTAACCGGTAAAATGAACTGTCAACCATTTCACAAGCTATATTCGCCAGAGATGGCATGCTTGCACGGTGATCAAAAGCTATGGGAGAATGGCTCATAAAAACTTCAAACCTCCTGTGCTTAAATATTCTCTTTTGATCATCTACATCAAAAGGCTGGGCTAGTGGAATTTCAAGGTGCTACATTGATGCTAATTTTGGAGAAGGCCTTATTGATCAGGAAGGTTATTGGCTGAATACAAAAAATCCATTTACACAAACTTTAAGGTTGTATTGCCAGCAGAATGGAAAACATATCCAGCTAAAGTAGTTTATCTATCCAGGGTGTATAGGATGTTGCAAAGTTTTTCTTTGGTGAATTTTGCTTAATTTTCATGATTATCAAAGTCTTCTGCGTGTGGGTTTTCAAGTTTAAAATTAGGCTTGCATGCCGCTTTTAAGTTGTTAAAAAAGTTTCCTAACATCTATTCAGTTTCAAATTAGTGAGGAAAACAGTACGTGAATTTTCAGCGCCAACTCTAACTTGCTACGATATATCACAGGCTGTTGGGACAAAAATGCATGGTATAGATATAGGAAAAGTAGGAAACTTTGAGAGCCACAGGAAGCACAATAATGAGGTTCTACAAGAAACTTTGCAGCGTAGCCAAAGCTTTGCACACCTGTAATCCTTTGTTAACCTCCTAATCATGGATGACTTGGCTGCAGGAAATTTGGTTACTGGTTGAGGGGGTGAAACTCTACTCAAGCAGCAACTACAATTCTTGCCAGGGTGAAATACAAAGAAACCCCAAATTAACTTGCGCTTAGCTTCTGGGAGCATGTCACAAAAGCAGTCAGGAGTAACTTAGAGGCAATGTGTAAATATTCATGCAGCAGGTCAAACAGTATTTCACCTAGACAGTTCATGATGGAAGGAGTCTATCTATAATATTCTGACATTCCGCAGCCCCATCAGCATCCATACAGGCAACACAAATATTAATGCATGTGGAGTGATTATAGATGAACCCAATAAAGGAAAATGCAAAGGCAATACCCCTCAGGTATAAGGTCTATGGCAGTTGTTGGTATCCCATGAGATCATGAAAATCAGCCTCACCAAAAATTAAACAACACTAAAGGAAAGGCATATTCCACAATCTGTGTAATTCTCAACGACAATACGCAACAATTGAACCAACACCCTCCCTCATCTGCTTCCGTGTTAGGCCTGTACCAACAAACAGAATATCAAAACGTTTTAGGACCCAAGTGAAAATTTACCGATTCATGCCCTTCTATAGGTACAATTCATATTGCCCTTATATAGGCATAGAAATCATGCCCATGTTTAGACATAACCCATCCAGTCCAAATACAGGCACTGCCACTTCTACTAGTTCCAAAAAGCCACAACGATTTCTTGGAAAACTCGGCTTCAGCAGTCAGGGACATCCCCTTTCTTGAATATTGATTTGTCCTAGAAATCCTGGCGTTTTCAAAGAACTACCATTCCTTTGGGGTTCTTTGGTGACGTTATTATGTCCGACTTTACGTCAAACTAGGCACCTTCAAGGTATAAATATGCCTTCACTTGCCCTAGCAAACACACAGTGGTTCGGATCAGCTCGACTATCTACTTGGCCGACGCAGCTCGCTACAGCAAGTGACGAAGGAAGCCGACCCTCCAGCTGACACACTGACAGAGAGGCTGCCTTTCTCTCGCTGAGAATCCAGCTCCAGTGTTTCCAAGCTCCCGTTGCGGGGTGTTGGGAATTCAAGTCTGCGATAGAGATACTAGACCTCCTTCATTCTAAAACCAAGGTACAGAGCTGATTAGACCCTAAGAGAAATCTTGGATAGATTCTTGGCAAAGAAACTAAACCTATGCTATACCATACTTACTTCTTCCCTCGTACTAGACCTAGGTTAGGTACATTGGGGTAGTTGTATTTTAGAGGCACCAGTTGAGTACTTTTAGTCTTTATTTATTTATGTATGTATTTTATGGCTTAGAAACCATACCATGGTTTTACAGTATTATTTTATAATACTCTTCTTACTGTACGCATTATACTTTGCAACCAGTATTACGATTGTAGCAGTTCATTTCTTTTGCATGAGAAAGAACACTGTTCAATAAATGCTTTTATTGAAAAGCCCCGTCTCTCTATTTCTCTGCACCTCTGGTGAAACGAAGCATGCACGATTGACTGAGTGAAATATCTATCTATTGTTTCCACGACTCTAGAGATACTTCTTATTCTTGGCAAACAAAGTTGTCATGTTTATGCGGTTGTCAGAAACTAATCCCTTCTTGTTTATTCGAGAAAGTTTCTAGTGACCTCTGAGCTAGCTGGCACTCACAATTAAGTCTAATATATTCGATAGAGACCTAGTCAACCTAAGTCCTACGTCAAATCTATAGGATATGTTATTCCAATGCACAGAGCCTATTGGGAATATAGGAACTACTCTACACCTCGGTTCCCTTAGTCCCATCCCATTTGGACTTAGAGCCCTGCTGCTTTCTTACTACCTGCTGTCCTCTTTGAAGTCTGATTCTTACAGTGCTACAGAGTGCATCCTTAACCCTTCGGTTCTTGGTCAAATCATTGATTTGCCTGGGCATAGTCACGGACAACCTGCTCGCTGTGCCATGTAGGTCAAACCGGTATCTGTGTAATACATGTGTACTCTTATTCAAACTTCCATACTTACCACGTGCTCCCTATCTTTTGGCACAAAAGCCGAAGTTCCTACGCTTCACTTTAGAATCTGTGCCTTTAATGCTGGTCTTGCCAGCCACTTCGTTTCTTTGATCTGCCTCCCTGTTGTAATGAATGTGTTCTTTCTGTTTCTCTCTCTCTCCAACCTCCTTTTGCCCTTGCAACCAGGTTCCCTTCACTCTCCTCAATTTTTACCCAGGAGGTGGACAGACCTTCACACGAAGGAGGGATGGATTTTGATATCCTGTACTTACCAAGAGAAGGGTCATGTACAACACATTTATCTGTGTGCTAAATTGAAGATCGTCCTCAAAGATTACTCAAAAATATATTTTTTTGTTAAATAATGTTTTATTTAAATCACTCACAAATGATAGGCCTTATATACTAGGATTAGGTGTGGGTACTAAAATCTTCTTGTCAAGGTAGGGGAAAGAGGGCTGTATTAACTGAGCCAAAGAGCAGGATCTCAGATGTAGCATCATTTAGGTAGAGCCAGTTATTATTGTGCATCCATCGAAGAACTAGGAAGAGACAGTGCGTCCATCTTTGGATATGCGATGGAATAATGTATCTTCCTTGTACAAGTGATACACTATTGGATTGGAGTCTCAGATGCCGCCTTCCAGAGGTCCCAGGCAAGCACTGAAAAGCGTTAGTGATAAAGGGAGAGCTGAGAGAATTTGTAGTTTTCCTAAAATGTTATTTCTGTGCTCTCAGACAAGTTAAACTTGTTATTTTTCGCTGACTATATATTATGAGTAGAATCACCTGAATACTCATAGTTTTCTTCCTTATGAAACCCATGCATTTTCATAACATTGAGGGACCCTTGAATGAACTTATGATAACTGCCAGCCAGAAATGTTTGCGTCAGGCGGAACTAGATTCGGAGTAATATAGGTAAGCCAGCGTTGCATATTCTGTATCACAAATCTTTAAAATAGAATTTAAAACTGAAATGACACAGTCGCACGGTGCGGCGCTGTGTAGGTTTTTTTTCTCATTTTTTTAAATGTTATCTATTGCAAGAAGCTGATAAAGCGGCGGCACTGAAGGGGGTTTACTGGAAAGCATGAACTCAGTTATTACAGCGAACTACGCAATCGCTTGTTTGGCACAAATATATGATTTTATTCTGACAGCGAGCGGAGTTTACATTCGCACGCCAGAAGGTGGCAGCGCTGGATATTAAATATGTTTTGCAGGATTTATGTTTGATGGATTTGAAAATCCGAAAGAACAAACAAAACCAGCCCAGAAGCAGATAGATCTGTTTGCTAAGTATCCGTTGTGAAAGGACTGGCAAAAGCACAAACCTCCAGCACCATGTTTGTATCTGTGAAGAAGCAGCTGCAAAGGTCCCTGGTGGTACCAGCATCTACGCAGTGCCTGGCGTCAGGTGACATTGACACGCGCCGCCTCCTACAAAAACACTACGTTAATGCGGCATTACACAGAAGTGCTGCGCAAACAAATGATGGACGGAATGCCGAATGAATCAAACATTCACCCCCAGTCAAGAGATCTGGGTTAAAATAATCGTACTTTTGCTCACCATGCCACCCCTGTTTAGACAATGCTATGCAGTGCACGCAACGAAATTTGTTTTATTTAATATATATGTTTACTTACCTGTTAAACTCTGTAATCCATACATTACTACCCCCCACCATGCCCATCACCCTCCCCACATCACCGCCCGGCCGGTACTCCCACTACCGGCCACGGCTGGACCCAGCCATATGCAAATCAGTCTTGACCCTGTGCCTCATTGGGACAGTCCAGACCGAACTGCCAAGCCAGGTCCTCACTGGACCAGAAACAAGCATCCAAGGACCAGTTTCTGGGTATTACCCTTTATTAGCCAGACTAGCTTGTAATCAAGCTATCCATTGGGCACAGGTGCAAGACTGATTTGCATATGGCTGGGTTCAAATTGGAATGGCATGGTGAGCAAACAAAACGATGAATTTAGGCCCAGATCTCTGTACTGGGTGAATGTATGACATTGTTCTGCATTCTGTACATCATTTTTTTGTTTTTGCATTAAACAGAGGAGCAGGTATTGTTAGCTCAAAGTACACCCTCTACCAGTGCTAAGCACAAAGGCACGTTTACATCTCGTCGGGTTCCTTTGGCTTTACTGTTCCTTCTTCCTTTTCTTTATGGCGTCGCGCCCTTCTTCTCCCTGTTTCTTCTTGCGACATGGTCTGGTCCTCGTGCTGTCGTTGGCCTTCCCGACCAGTCTTCCCCAGGCAGCGTGCACTCCACCTGTTTCTCTCTGGTCTGGGCATAGCTCTCCGGCATGGTGTTCTTCTCTTCTTTGACTGGACCGTTTGTCGCGATCTTCTCTGTTGCTTCTTTTCTTTCCTTGGCGACCAGACTGGGTGGTCGGCTTTCATCTTCGGCATGAGTCATCATGCTGTGCTATCTTCTTCGTGGTCGCTATTCACCGTCACAGTGTTTTGGCGTTGACGCGCTTTGTCTGCGCGGAGGAGGGTTGCGTCACCGCTCCTGGTGCATCTCTGGTGCATGCCGCCATGCGTGCTGACGATGGCGCTCTGGTTGCTGTGAGACGTCGCTGTCTCTCTTGGGGGCCTTTGTGCTCTGTCCCGTGGCGTTGGCGTGTCGCTGTGCAGCGTCACTCTGGCACTCCTTATTCCTGGCGCTTCAGGCACGTTCCGGCGCAGTGCTGCGCGGTCCTGTCGTGCGGGTGTGGAGTTCTTGCACTCCTGTTGCGTTCTTGCGCTTTTTGGCGTGTTTCGGCGTTTCTAGCGCATCCCTGCGCTGTCTTGTGATGTGCTCCTTGCGCTGTCTGGAGCGTGCCTGCGTTTCTGGTGTCGCAGTGCTGACCTTTGTTTCTCGCTTTGTTCTTTGAGTGCTTTGGGCACTCCTTGTGCTCTCTTGCGCTTGACCACTGTCCCTGTTTTGCTAGAGGGCGATGAGTTGCAGTTTGCCCTTAGCTTTGACCCTTGCTTTTGCTGCACTCACTTGCTGCTCAGTCTTGTGCTGCTGCGTGGCGTTGCTGTGCCAATCCTATGCTGTTGGGTGTGTAGCCTGCTCGGTACTGCCTTTGCGTTACCTTGTCTTGTCCTAGGCTTGTTTTGCACTGGCGTCAGTTCCTTGGTTTGTTAAAGGCTTGTTTTCACCATTTGCTGCAATATTTGATAATGTCCACCAGGTGGCAGTGTTGCTTTTTCCTAAATCGAGGCTCTAGCAGCCTCCCAGCGCTGCAGGCCTCACGTACTTCTCGGGACCAGTCCAGTGTGCCGGGTGACCAGATTCCTCATGTCTCTGCTGGTTAGGAGCTGCAGATGACCTCCGTGCAGCGTGGCATGGAGACTTGCGGGGGCATGGCTGTTTTCCTCCCGGTCCTTGCACAATGCTGTGAGTCCTGCCGCACCTCCTGAGGTACGCTCTAAAATGTTGCAGTGAGTGTTCTGTCGTGCTAGCTTAGCGCTTTAGTTTTGGGGGGGGGGGGTTTGGCTAGCCTCCGTTTGCCTCGGCCGCTCTGGACGGCCATCGGTTGCCCGCTGTCACCTTCTTCCCTGCTGCAGCCTCGCACTCCACATGCGGCACGGGAGGAATGTAGGCACTAATCCTCGCTCTGAGTGTGGATTGGGGCTCTTGCCGCGGGTGGGCTCCGTGTTGCACACTAGCCCCCGGCAGCTCTTCACACGCTGCTGGTCGTTCTCCGACTCCTCGCTCTGTCCCTGGCTGCTGCGGGTGGGCTCCGCTGTCGGCTTTAATTTACTTGTGAGCCGCTGCACCCTCACAGGCTCACCTCTGCGCGGCAGGAGTCGCTGATAGCAGGCCGCGGGTGGGCTCCGCGAGCTTTGCTTTATTAAAGGGACAAATGTCTGCACTGTTTGGGGGCACAGTTATTTCCCTCGCGGGAGACGGTTGGCACTTTCATAGGTGGGTCACCATTACTTATTGTGGCGGGTAGGCTCCGCTTCAGTTATTCAGCGCCCGGCAGCTTGTGTGTGTCGGTGTGGGCTCCGCTTACTTTCCTTCACGTACTTTCTCCCTCGCAGCGGCAGCCGCTCATCACACATGCTGCGCTGCGGGAGACAGGAGGCGCTACAGGCAGGCCGCGGGTAGGCTCCGCTGGCCTCGCTTTGCTTTAAATTTGATTGTCGGCCTCCACGCGCCCGGCAGGGTGCCACGACTATGCGGGTGGGCACCGCTTAGCAATACAGTCTCACGGGGGTCGCTTCAGGCTGGCGCGGCCCCTCCATGCATTTTCAGCGCCCTGGCTCACCTCAGCACTGCGGGACCACTCGGGTTTCACTTTACTGGCGGCCGACGCGGGTGGGCTCCGGTCGGTCCACTCTTCACCGGTGGGGCACTGTGTGGAGTCACTGTGTTGCGGCCAACGCGGTGGGCTCCGGTCGGCTCTCACTTCTCCCCCAGGCAGGGGGCAGCTCACGATGTGCTCACGAGGTGCGGGGTCGGCTCCCGGTCACCTCATTTCCTTCTCTGGCCCGGGGCTCGTCACACGCCCCGTGGGTCTCTCGGCGGCCGGCGCCGCTGGGGTGGTGCCTTTCGGGCAGGCAGCACTCTCTCCTCCTTTTCGGGGTTTTTGTAGCCACGGCACACGTGGCTAGTGTTACCGCCTCGTCGCCAATGTAAAGATGGGGCCCTAGGCCCGCATGGTGTGAATAAGTGTGACACGGACACCAGCTTAGGGATGGTAACTCTGGCCACGAGCACGTGCGCTTGGGGTCTTTTATTAGCAGCGTCACCTGACCCTGTGACGTCTGTGGTGGGTGGGTGCACAGTGTATGGTTACACTGAAAACAACTAGACTGTGTCCTGGCAGGACACTACAGCAACGAAGCCGTAGTTCTTTTTTTTTTTTTTTTTCCTTATGCAACTAACCACCATTGACAACGCCAGTAGTCCTGGCTTGTTGTAGGTGTGATTTGTTGTTTAATAAATCTGGATGCAGTGACAGAAACAGCAAAATGCCAGTCAGAGGGCACTCTATGCTAAGCACTATGGGGCAGATTTATGAAGGGCTTGCGCCACGTTTACGCCGCCGTTGCGTGACGCAACGGCGCGGAAACGTGGCGCATCCCTGCGCCCTATTTACAACGTGACGCATCTAGGAGATGCGTCACGTTGTACAGCACTGCGCCATGAGGAGGCGTTCCTGCGCAGGGGGGGCGTTCCTGCGCAGGAACGCCTCCTGAAAGTGGCTGAGTGAAATCTATGAGATTTCACTCAGTCACTTTCAGGGCAATGCTGCGTCAAAACCCTGCGCCTGCTTGAAGCAGGCGTAAGGCTTGAGGCAGCATTGAAAGAATAGGCCCCCCCCAGAGCATTGCTGGAGCTGCGTCGCGCTTGCGACGCAACTCCAGCAATGCGTCACTTTTACGGCACAGATGCGTGACGCATCTGTGCCGTTTTTGCCCCATGGTGCGCCGCATCATAAATGCGGCGCACCATGGGTGGCGTAGCTGTGGCGCACTGTGGCGCATGTTAACTGGCGCATCCCTCGGGATGCGCCAGTTAACATAAATCTGCCCCAGTGTTTTTAAACCAATCCCCTAATTACAGTTGCCCCGCCCCTTTGAGAGACCCCCGAGTTTTTTCATCACACTGAAAGCCCTGCCCATAGTAGAATGCTAGGGTAGTAAACCCCAGCGAGATAACCAGTATATTCTGCTCTCTGAGCACAACCTGGTGGCTTAAATCTGGGGACGTGGTCTGTTTAAATCTCTGCAAAGTTTTTACCAAATAACAGAATACACCATCCGACTTTCCATTAATCAAAATGTTTATTGACGCCTGTTGTCGACGTATTTAAAACATTTTTATTGAGTCCTTTTATTGGCGTCTATTTCAGTTTCCAAGGTACACTTGACACAGCTTCTGGGAAGAGGATATAAGCATACAGCAGTATATTTTAATTATAAGTACTATAATTTAAAATAAATATATTATGGACAACAGCGAAGGGGATACTGTAAAATGCTTGTTTTGGAGGGGGCTAAACACAGGCGCTAATTACATGTAAAGCCTGTGCTTGTTGAATGAATGCATTATCTTTTGGCATACTGAATGCTTTTTACTTCTGTTTTAAAAACGCCATTCCAAAATCGCTACCTGCCCGTGCTTGCATGGCAGATATCTTGAAACTTTTCTTACATTTAAAGAGAGAGAACATTCCAAAAATGCCACCATGTTTGCACCTTTTTAAAAGAAAATATTTTTCAAGCTGGCCACTGTGCATGCACACACACACACCGTGGTCCCCAGATTCATTATAGCGAACACAAGCCAAACAAGATGAAGGTGATTTTCTCAGTTATAGCTTCCCTAGGTTGGCGAGTGACAACAGGAACTTTTCATGAGTGCCTCATAGCAGGGGCGGCTCTAGGCTATGGCGGCCCTGGGCAGGGAGCGTAGGTAGGGGGACCTGGAAGAGGGCATCCGGGCGGGGCCGAGCGCCCCGGACCTCAGGAAAGTGGAACAGAGCCGGACGCCGCCAATTCCTGCCAGGGGCCGCCACGCAAATATTTATCCATCCTCAGAGGATTATTATATAAAGGATATATATTGGTGTGGTGTCCCCTGGGGTTTGGTGGCCCTGTGCAGGTGCACAGCTTACACATGCCTAAAGCCTCCCCTGCTCATAGCTGAAGCATTTGAATGGCAAAGGCAGAAGAGCCTTGGGCCCTAAAAACATTTCTACAAACTGATATTTATATTTGTAACATTTTAGTCTTTCCTCTCCAGTGGCATTAACAACTTCTGGCTAGTGCTGGATATCAGTTATATTGGGGGAGTATATCAACGCCAGGTCTCTAAACATTCCCTTAGACCCTTCTCTAATTATAGTGTTCTCTAGTGCTAGATACCTCCTAAAAGGGACAATTGCATTTTACTAAAAGGACATCTCTGATGCTTGTTTTCTTTTCACAGAGCCCAGAGACATGCATTTGTTAGTGGTGCTCCATTATGACGTGGGCAAAGGTGGGGGCAGCACTGCCAAGTGCCACACACCACAGGTCGGACTACAGGACTGCAGCTTCCATTGATGCAGCAAGTGCACTAAGTGAACCCAGATTATTGTTGTATTTCATAGTACAAACAGTAGCTAGGGGGCCCATTTCTTTCCTTGTACTAAAGCCCATGAACTAGTTGTTACGCCACTGTCAGACTAACACAAATCGTTTACCATTCTGACCCTGCAATAGTTTGTCACACAATTTTGAGAACAACGCTCAGTAGTGTCTGCAGCCTAGATAAATAATGCGGGGAAAGATTCACAGTTTATTTATTTATTTATTTATTTATAGCATTTGTAGAGCACACTGTTACCCGTGGGTGTCCTGGCGCTATGTGAAATCTTTTCAGAGGGTCCTGGCAGAATAGTGATGCTTAGTTGACTATTCCGTGAACAGACAAGTTTTTAGAGCCTTTCGAGAGGTAAAAAATTTCGGTATATCTCTAAGCCTATGGGGAAGATTATTCCATGCTTTGACTGTATTTGCCACACAGCTTTTTTCACCCCTGGTGGCCTTTCTACCAAATGGCACGTAAACCAACTTAGCATCCGATGAACGTAGTAATCTGCTTGGCGTGTACCAGTAAAGGCCACTTAAACAATGGCAATGTCACACATATGCAATCTTGAAACTTGGAAGCTATAATGGGATGAGGTTGGCAGAGTTACATACAGAGCCCTACTCAACAGAAACCAAGGGATTAAGGACAGAAACACATGTGCTTCTTTATCAGTCAGCAGAGTTACAGACAACAAGCAAAGCATTTTTAATTGTCTCTGTAAGTGGTGCCTCCAATTGAGTTTTAAATATGTGTACATCATTGGATGACCACTGAAAGGGTGCTAAACATTTAAGGGCTAATTATGATTATGGTGGTGGTCCGTGGACCGCCAGACTGGCGGTCCAACAACAGTATTACTAGTTTGGTGGTTGCACCGCCACTGGACAAGTGCAACTACTGGGATCCCTTATCCCGTGGTGGTGATGCAGCAGTCTGAGGCAGCAATATGCTGGTGTTGCTGCTGTGGCACCCCCAAGCATATTACAAGTTGCTTCACCTCAACTTACTTATCCACGGCGGTGAACCTGCCATGGAAAGGGTGGCAGTGAGACAACTCAGGGGGCCTTGTAGCCTCTGTGCATGGGGGTGCATGCAGCGTGCACATGTTGTGCCCTCCTGTATTTCTGCACCCCCAGTCCCTGCATGGGAAGAAATGCACAACATGGTGCATTTTTTCCTGTTCAGGCCCGGGACCAGGGTTCAATTCCCCGCCTCGGCGGGTCTTGGGCTCAAAATTCCACGGACCTGATAATTCTCGCCTCGGTGCCTATTCCAATCATGGAGTCCCACCCTGCAACTCTGGGCAATAGCTTGCTCAATCTCCACAACGGCCCCCACAATGCTAAGGATGA
The DNA here is from genome assembly GCF_964263255.1 of Lissotriton vulgaris. Classification (NCBI taxonomy): domain Eukaryota; kingdom Metazoa; phylum Chordata; class Amphibia; order Caudata; family Salamandridae; genus Lissotriton; species Lissotriton vulgaris. The sequence continues at coordinate 691,310,764 of NC_141700.1, forward strand.
CTGGCCTCCACCTTGGGGGTGCCCAGGAGTGGACGCCTCACAGGGAAAGCCAGGATGGGTTCCACAGCGGTATTCGTACAAGAGGCTTGAGACCCTTGCGGGTGAGTAGTGCGCTAAACAAGTATCAATTTACATTTTACATTTAATGTGCTACAGCAGTCCCACGGCGATACCTTCCTATGGCTCTCCTTTGAGCCTTAGAAAGGCACCGCCAGGGGACAGCCACAGCACACACCGCCCGCAGAATTTAAATCGTAATCGAGTTTGGCAGTCTTCCTGTGGGGCATTGACGTGCCGGCCCACAGGAAGACTGCCAAACTCGAAATCAGGCCCTTAAGCAGTTATCTATTCAACATGCTAGGCTTGAACTCAATTTTATAGCACATGCATGACGTTTTGTGCCTGAGGTTTTCTTCCACTACCTCCAGGATAGGTTAAGTATATATGGTATTGGTATAGTAATCATTTTAATACTAATACAACAACTACTACTGCTAATAATAATACTAATAACAATAATACTAGTAATAATAATAATAATAGTAATGGTTATAACAATAATATTAATATTATTATTATTGTTGATAATAATAATAATAATAATAATAATAATAATAATAATAATAATAATAATAATAAAAACGGTGGTACCCATATAACACAACATTTTTCATTCTGTTGTGTCGTGACTCCAGGCTGTCTGAAAAGCTGATGGGGTAGGCGTAAACTGTGAGGAGGGAATGTGCTGGAGCTTCATAATAAGGGAAAGCAAGAGGTGTATTTCTTGTTTTTTTCTAAAGGTCAGGCACACTTTCTAAGCCATCACTTACTTTGTCCATATTTCCTCTAAATTGTGAAGTTTATGGGATTCTAAAAGTAGCTGTTCAGCACCTAGGCAGTCTGTCAGAGTTTTCTGCAGGCTTTATGCATGGAGAGCTTAGCATCCAATTAATGTGATAAATATTTACAATACAAAAAATCCGAGAATTCAAGTCACTCATGCAATGAGTAAATCAAAAATAGCATTCTTGGATGTAAATGTGGAAATACAAGGACAACACATTGTCACGACATTACATCGGAAAACCACGGACAAAAACAGTTTGTTACACTATCAAAGCTTTCATCCCCAAAGTTTATTGAACAAACCACCATATTCACAGTTCTTAAGACTACGGTGAATTGTCACAAACAAAGAGAGAAGTATTGAGAATATTTCTGAGTTTAAGGCAAACTATGAAAAAAGAGGATATCCGAGGAAATTGCTGAACGAAGCACAACAATGAAAAATATCATCAATAAGAGATGGGAACTTCTGCAATCGGAAACAGACTTTCACAACATTTTCTCTTAAAGACCTTTGTTTGCTTATACCCGTTCAAAGAACATCAAAGAACTACTTAACCAAAGAAAGGGTAAATTGAAATCAAAAGACTTTAAGGGCATGCGAAGATGTACAAACTGCGTACACTGCAACAACGTGATTGTTGGCAACTTGATTTCCCATCCGCATACAGGACAAACAATTGAATTAAAGTTTGAAGGTGACTGCAATACTAATCCCGTCATATATGCTATTATATCACAACATATACATTTGATTAAATATGTGTAAATGTTAACTATTCAATACACTTATTACTTAAAAAAGCATATACATATAAAACAAAAATAATTAAATAATACAAACTAATATTATTAATGGGGAAAAAACCCAAACTTAATACGTGTTATACATATATAGTTCTACTCACTAGAGCAGTGGTTATTAACCTTTTGATCCCCACTGAATCATTTCTAGAGTCCCGGGACCCCACTTACTCATTATTGGAAGCCGTGGACCCCTGGACTAAGCAATTTTGCATGATTTCAACTTCAAAACAATATACAAAAATACAAAAACAAGTATACACCATGACAAATGCTCAAATATTTAAACATTATATTTAATTCTCAATCAAATATAGAAAAACCTTTCAAATGTTCAATGTTGCTTCTTAATTTGTATTTCTTTATTAGTTTTAATTTATTTATCTTACTAATATTTAATCTTGTAAAATAGTTAGAGGCTCCCTGAGTAGAACTCATGGAACCCAACGGACCCTCAAACCACAGGTTAAGAACCAATGTGGTAGAGAAATGAAAAAAATATATATTTAAAAAACACAAATAAAGGAAAAATAAAGATTATACATACAGTCTTACATATATGTATAATGTTATCATTATATCTATATATAAGTAGATCAATACATAAATAATACATAAGCTGCGCAGGAAAAGAAAACTAATCTCCCAAAACCACCACTCAATGACTCATACTATTCCTCTTTGACTAATATGAACCCCAAAATAACCCTTTCCAAACTCTTTCCTGTCCTATCCATCCTTTATCCTATTCATCCAATTAACAGGCTACCTGACTCATCTCAAACTTCTTTTACTACTATGAACTCCCAAATAATCCTATCTAAACTCTTCCCTACTCTATTTACCCTTTATTCTATTCATCGAAATAACAGGCTCACATGTCCACTACTCCCAAAAACAATTTAGATTCCCCTCTACTAATTCACCTTTGGGTTTTGGAGATGCAAGCTACTCACCAAAAAGAGCTTCAACGCCTTGTCAGGGGTACTATGCACTGTATAAATACAATTATTAAGTAAAATTCTGAAGGAGCCTATGGTAGTTTCTTTCTCTCCTGATTTCTGATTCACTGCACTCAGTACAACTGCAAGAGACAACGGTTTTGAGTGGTGTCTGAGGTAACACGATGCTCAAGAGGCCATTGTGGTCATTCAGCACCTATTCTCACGTGATCGGAGACACAACCAATGAGAGCGAAGCATAAGAAAGAGCTTTTGTAATGTTTAGATAAAGCGCGAGCCATTGGACCGGCATCGCGCTAATGCCGGAATACTTTTGTGGAACAGCAAACAGGATAGAGAAGACGTTTTTGCACGTCTATAAAGTGAGTAATACGGAGATATGAATGGGATGACACATAGACAGGAGCGGAACCCTTTGAAACAGTGACTTTCTATAACGATTTTTTTCGTTTTTTCTTGCCAGTTTTGACATAGTGTTGTGTTCAATGCAAGCAGTGTAAAGAGGAAGTAAATTGAGTGCCTATTAGGCGTTTTTCTTGTTATATCAGTGCACTAGAGCACGCACACACCTGGGTGTTATTACAGATGGTCACATTTTTCGCACAATGTGTAATTAGCATCATGAACATGCATGAATGTTTGTGTTGATATTTTATTACTTTATCACTGATACAGAGTATTGTTATGCCTTGTTTCAGCTCATATGGTCCCAGATGAAGGTCATAGCGACCGAAATGCATTGGACTGACTAAAGAATACACATGTACAAATAAGATGTTTAATCAATGAACATAATCAGTAAAAGAAAGAGTTTTTCGAGAAAATAAAGAAATGAACATTTGAAAACTTGTGTGGAGTGAACTTTAGAGGAACTCTGGGTAGTCCCCAGTAGGATCCAATAGCAGTGCATCAAGGGATGCTTTCACTTTTCTAGTGGAAAGCACAACTTTGGATTCTTTATGAGACGCCTAAGGCAAGAGGCGCCGCTTTGATTGCACGCTCAATAACAAGAGGAGTTAGTGAACATAGAAACTTCAGTTCTGAAAAAAAGCAGTGCGCTCTGAGCCTCTCAACGTTACAGGTGTAAATACACATATTTGCATTTACATAGGAATTCGTTATGTACCACCACCTAATAGTTGGTGGTAAATACGATTCCTTAAAGCCCTGTAGCACTGTTTAAAGTGCTACCTACATGTCAAAATACAGATTCAGTAAATTTACCATTTCTGTACAATTACTGAATCTGTATTTTGACATGCCCTACATCTCAGTATCCAAATACCGGTCGGCAACGGCCGAAAATCGGTATTTTCGGCCGTTACCGACCGGTATTTGGATACCTACATCTGGCCCTCAATCGATTTCAAATCAATGGTATCTTTCCAGTGATTATAACCCTGTAAGGCCAATTCAGTTTTAAAGGAATTTAAATATATTAACTTTGTGAGTATCAAAATAAATTTAGTTTAAGACGGCAATTTCAATTTAAAGAAATAGGAGCCTGGATTGCACGTGTTGTAATCAATAAAATAGGTTATCTTATTTCTAAGTGTTTTTGAACTTCCCTGTAAGGGAGTTGGACTATGCTCCCACTGCGTATAATTAAACATAGGTCCTAACGTGTTTTTTTGTGCAAGAAATGGTGGCCATAATGTTGATTACAGAGTAAATCATCATAATTTGCAGTATTGAAATACAAATCTTCAGCATCAAAAGCAGTATAATACTTCAAATCAGAAAACAATGAATTTACTGCTTGTACATCCCAATCATCAGAATGTATGTCCTGTGTTACCAGATCTCCTAAGGAAAAGTGAAACAGGTGTGGACCTCCGTCAGCCCATGAATTTTGAATGCAACTTCATCCCAAACGATCAGCAACAGCGAAGGCCAAAATGTTCACAAGGGGTTGATCACTTTTCATGCTATGGGACAATGTATGGTGAGCCGGAACTCCATCCTCAAACTTTACAGCAGAGCGCTCTGGCAAATAATCACCATTGATGTGTAAGAAGAACACTGTCACAAACCCAATCAACATGAAGAGGAAAATAAGGATAAGCACCAACTAGATTTAGGTCCAGGGTGGGACCAGGTAAGACGTTTCGAACCAAAAGATGAAAATGCTTGTTTCCGTCAGTGGAGGTGCCACAGAGAAGGACGAGGAGGAGTCATAAGAGAAGCTTGTACGGTCTTCAAAATAACCGCTTGCTCCCACGTTCATTAACAGCGGTAGCACAGCATCAGTTTCATGATGTAAAGGACTGTCCAGTACTTCAATATGGAACTCATCCGCAGGATAAGGATACTCAAGGTCTGCATTGGAAGGCACCATGGTGGAAAGCACAGCCGGCAAAAGGCTAGCAGTAGTCTCAATTTCACCCTCAACGACATGGGGATTAATAGAAGATGCAGAAGTCATCAGATTTAAAGTAATAGAGTTGCATGAAACAATTGGTGTCACACTATTCAGAATCGGCCAGATGTTGTAGTTTGACATTGTCAATCGAAATGTATCCGTTTTCTATGCGACCAAACAAAGGCGGTGGTATGACTGTACGAGTACCCTTCAATCCAAGAACTGGGACGGGTGCACAATAAGTGGGACCAAATTATTTTTTGCTCTCCAGCTTTTCTGTTACCAGATATCCAATCTTAGGAAGCCAGCCGGTGACAGGAATCAGCATTGCTGTGTCATTGGAACAGGGCGTATGTGCTGTAGGAATATTTGATGTTACATATAGGTGTTTACACAGCGAAACCTTTACTGCGCAGGCATTACAAAGCAAGTTGTTCCGACTTGCGCTGGAGGGCGCTGGACTTAGGAATAGTATGATTTACTATTCCAACTTCAGTCTACGAACAGTAGGGAAGGTGTTGGAAGAGTAAATCACACTATTCCTTAGGTTAGAGCGCCATCCATTGTAATGACTTGCATTGTAATACCCGTGTTGTAAAGGTATTGCGGTGTAAATAGTGCGATGTAACCGATGTTTCCTGCTCTGTAGCGTAGCTGTCACTGGTCTGTTGTATGTCCTGTAAAATAGTAGAATAGTTATCTAGGTCAAAAGTTGCAGCCACCGCCACAACATCTAGACCATCAAGGTCAGGCACTAACATTTTGATGCCAAAGAGCATTTCGTACTGGGTCTGCCCACCCAGAGATCTTCTTGGGAGATTATTAGGTGCAAGATGAATCCCATACAAATGGGCCAGCCAGTTCCTGCCAGTACCTAAAACTCTAGCTGTCAAAGATTGCTTTAAGTCACAGTTCATTTGCTCCACTATAGAATTGCCCCCATGCCTGTATGGAGACAAAACTGTACCAGCACCCCCGAAGACTTCATCGCATCCTAGTACGCTTTAGAGGCGAACGCTGGACCTTGGTCAGAATGGAAGGTGCCACAGACAAAAGTCCCGACACAGACACGCAAATCTCTAATGACATTTTGAGCATCAGCACTGCGTTGTGGCCAAACCCATAGAAATCTAGTGCACGAATCAACTGCAACAAAAATATATTTATATGCAGTATCAGGAGTCAATGGACAAGAGTGATCAAAATATACACAGCCAAACGGCTGATTCGATATATATAGCTGTGTTTGCAGTGGAGGCGAAACCGAAGAATGTTTAATTTTTTGACAGATATCACAAGACAGCACATAACAACAGGTTTCTTTATATAAACCAAACCACCAATAACATTGCTGTAAAATAGAAACATTCTCAGACACTCCAGCATGTGCCTAAGCCATGTCTTCCTGTGCGGCTATAATCAAAGGAAGTCTGCGGTCTATGTTGGGAATCAGCTGATCCCCAACTGGAGGAATTGTAGCATAAGGCACTTGTTTGGGAGCTAAATGATAAGAATACTTTAAACGGAATCTCTGTGGGTAAGCAGTTGCATCCTTCGTAGCAGCTATAGCTGCCAAAATGTCATTATCTATCTTAGTCATGGACCTTGTAACAGCTGCAACGGAGCACGCGGCTACTGCAGATTTGGCTGCCTTGTCAGCCAAAGAATTATCAACAGCATGAGCTCCCACATGCTGATGGACAAGAGTATGAATAACCTGTGTGAGATGCATACGTTTTCTGAACTCCGCCACTCGAACCCAAAGCATTTTATGCTTTATTGCGCTGCCTTTAGCGTCTCGATAATCATTTTGAGACCAAAAGAATAAGTTATCATTATAAGCCTGGCCACAGTAATAAGAATTGCACACAATAAGAGTATTCACATTAGCAAACTGCAAACTCGAGAGCTAGAACAAGAGCTCACAGCTCAGCCAATTGTACAGTACCTTCCACAAGTGCCTGTGTATGCACAATCGAAGACTCAAATTCACCATTTACAATTGAACCAGCAACAATAGCGCAAACTGCTGAGTAAGCATGATTGGACCCGGTGGCCGGTTGAGCCGAGCCATTGGTATAAATAATACATTTGTATTCCTCTAAAGGAAGCAACGATAATGGAGGAGGATGAACATGTTCGTACTGTAGTAACTCCTGTGTCTGAAGAGCAGGATCAAAGATAAATGTGACATCAGACGATCTCAAAGAGGTAGCCCATTGTATTCAACCAGGGATGTAAAGATTTAGAGTTCAGTACACTTGCCTTAGTCACTGCTTCTAAAGCAGGGATATGCTAAACCATAAGAACGCGTTTTCACTGCGCCAACGAGCGTTCCTTCAGAATCGCCATTTTGAACGCAGTCAAAATCTTTTCAACATTCAAAAAGGGCATTTCCACATCAGTGTACAAATGTGATTTGTATGCAGTAGGTACTGTTTCCCCTTCGTTAAATGTTAAATATGTGAAGCCCACAGTCCACGGTACAATACGTATAACCAGGTTCATAGAATTATAACGAATCAACAAGAAGTTAGTCTCTAGCAGATCAGACTGCAAATAACGTCGAATAGAGGTATGTTCTGGAAGCTAGCAGGCAGAAGTAAATGTAGGTTGTATCAAAGCATAGAGCAGATCCATAATCAGGAATGTGTATCCTCCTGAAATTAAAAAATCCCAGCAAAGATTGAAGTTTCTTCAATGTCGATGGAGTTTGCAATTGTGCACATTTTTCCAGAAAGAGGGGGGCTAACCCCATACCTTCATTATTGAGCTCGTAGCCCAAAAAGAGAACCGTCAAACGTCCGATGTGTGACTTGGCAAAATTAAATTTGTAACCGTAGTCTGCAAACAACAGAGCAATGCTGTTGACTTCGACTAGATGAGGTACCAGTTCATCGTCTGCAAGAACAACAATTGATGGACAGAATGCAGAACAATGTCATACATTCACCCCAGTGGCAGAGTGGGCTATAGAACAGTGATGGATTAAACCCAGATCTGTTGACTGGGTGTGAGGGTTTGATTGGTTCAGATGCTCCGTCCATCACCATCCCCTTTTGTACCGCTTTGTTCGCCATAAGTTGGCAAGGCATGCTCAGACGTGAGTCCCTTGCTCACTTTGCCACTGGATTCAAGCAAGCCTGGCTGAAGACGGCTGTAATGCCAGAAACCGGTCCTAGGAAGCTTGTTTCCGGTCCAGGGAAGGCATGGCTTGTGAGTTCGGGCTGGACTGTTCCCATGAGGCACAGGGTCAGACTGATTTGCATATGGCCATGTCTGAACTGGGGTGGCAGAGAGGGCTAAAGAATTGTGATGGATTAAACTCAGATCTGTTGACTTGGTGTGAGTGTTTGATTGGTTCAGATGCTCTGTCCATCACCATCCCCTTTTGTACCGCTTTGTTCGCCATAAGTTTGCAGGGAATGCTCAGACGTGAGTCCCTTGCTCTCTTTGCCACTGGATTCAAGCAAGCCTGGCTGAAGATGGCTGTAATGCCAGAAACCGGTCCTAGAAAGCTTGTTTCTGGTCCAGGGAAGGCATGGCTTGGCAGGTCGGGCTGGACTGTTCCCATGAGGCCCATGGTCAGACTGATTTGCATATGGCCATGTCTGAACTGGGGTGGCAGAGTGGGCTAAAGAACGGTGATGGATTAAACCCAGATCTGTTGATTATGTGTGAGTGTTTGATTGGTTCAGATGCTCCGTCCATCACCATCCCCTTTTTTACCGCTTTGTTCGCCATAAGTTGGCAGGGTATGCTCAGACGTAAGTCCCTTGCCCACTTTGCCACTGGATTCAAGCAAGCCTGGCTGAAGACGGCTGTCATGCCAGAAACCGGTCCTAGGAAGCTTGTTTCCGGTCCAGGGAAGGCATGGCTTGGCAGTTCGGGCTGGACTGTTACCATGAGGAATAGGGTCACACTGATTTGCATATGGCGATGTCTGAACTGGGGTGGCAGAGTGGGCTAAAGAACGGTGATGGATTAAACCCAGATCTGTTGACTGGGTGTGAGGGTTTGATTGGTTCAGATGCTCCGTCCATCACCATACCCTTTTGTACCGCTTTGTTCGCCATATGTTGGCAGGGTATGCTCAGACGTGAGTCCCTTGCTCACTTTTCCACTGGGTTTAAGCAAGCCTGGCTGAAGATGGCTGTAATGCCAGAAACCGGTCCTAGAAAGCTTGTTTCCGGTCCAGGGAAGGCATGGCTTGGCAGTTCGGGCTGGACTGTTCCCATGAGGCCCATGGTCAGAATGATTTGCATATGGCCATGTCTGAACTGGGGTGGCAGAGTGGGCTAAAGAGCAGTGATGGATTAAACCCAGATCTGCTGACTGTGTGTGAGTGTTTGATTGGTTCAGATGCTCCGTCCATCACCATCCCCTTTTGTACCTCTTTGTTCGCCATAAGTTGGCAGGGTATGCTCAGACATAAGTCCCTTGCTCACTTTGCCACTGGATTCAAGCAAGCCTGGCTGAAGACGGCTGTAATGCCAGAAACCGGTCCTAGGAAGCTTGTTTCCGGTCCAGGGAAGGCATGGATTGGCAGTTCGGGCTAGACTGTTCCCATGAGGCATAGGGTCAGACTGATTTGCATATGGCCATGTCTTAACTGGGGTGGCATAGTGGGCTAAAGAACGGTGATGGATTAAACTCAGATCTGTTGACTGGGTGTGAGGGTTTGATTGGTTCAGATGCTCCGTTCATCACCATCCCCTTTTGTACCGCTTTGTTCGCCATAAGTTGACACGGTATGCTCAGACGCGAGTCCCTTGCTCACTTTGCCACTGGATTCAAGCAAGCCTGGCTGAAGATGGCTGTAATGCCAGAAACCGGTCCTAGAAAGCTTGTTTCCGGTCCAGGGAAGGCATGGCTTGGCAGTTCAGGCTGGACTGTTCCCATGAGGCACAGGGTCAGACTGATTTGCATATGGCCATGTGTGAACTGGGGTGGCAGACTGGGCTAAAGAATGGTGATGGATTAAACCCAGATCTGTTGACTGGGTGTGAGGGTTTGATTGGTTCAGATGCTTCGTCCATCACCATCCCCTTTTGTACCGCTTTGTTCGCAATAAGTTGGCAGGGTATGCTCAGACGTGAGTCCCTTGCTCACTTTGCCACTGGATTCCAGCAAACCTGGCTGAAGACGGCTGTAATGCCAGAAACTGGTCCTAGGAAGCTTGTTTCCAGTCCAGGGAAGGCATGACTTGGCAGTTCGGGCTGGACTGTTCCCATGAGGTACAGGGTCAGACTGATTTGCATATGGCCATGTCTGAACTGGGGTGGCAGAGTGGGCTAAAGAACGGTGATAGATTAAACCCAGATCTGTTGACTGGGTGTGAGTGTTTGATTGGTTCAGATGTTCTGTCCATTACCATCCCCTTTTGTACCGCTTTGTTTGCTATAAGTTGGCAGGGTATGCTCAGACGTGAGTCCCTTGCTCACTTTGCCACTGGATTCAAGCCAGCCTGGCTGAAGACGGCTGTAATGCCAGAAACCGGTCCTAGAAAGCTTGTTTCTGGTCCAGGGAAGACATGGCTTGGCAGTTCGGGCTGGACTGTTCCCATGAGGCACAGGGTTTGACTGATTTGCATATGGCCATGTCTGAAATGGGGTGGCAGAGTGGGCTAAAGAACGGTGATGGATTAAACCAAGATCTGTTGACTGGTTGTGAGTGTGTGATTGGTTCAGATGTTCCGTCCATCACCATCCCCTTTTGTACCACTTTGTTCGCCATAATTTGGCAGGGTATGCTCAGACGTGAGTCCCTTGCTCACTTTGCCACTGGATTCAAGCAAGCCGGGCTGAAGCCAGCTGTAATGCCAGAAACCGATCCTAGGAAGCTTGTTTCCGGTCCAGGGATGGCATGGCTTAGCAGTTCGGGCTGGACTATTCCTATGAGGCGCAGGGTCAGACTGATTTGCATATGGCCATGTCTGAACTGGGGCGGCAGAGTGGGGTAAAGAACGGTGATGGATTAAACCCAGATCTGTTGACTGGGTGTGAGTGTTTGATTGGTTCAGATGCTCCGTCCATCACATCCCCTTTTGTACCGCTTTGTTCGCCATAAGTTGACAGGGTATTGTGGTAAATAAAATATTACCCTGTCATAATTTCTATAGTTAAACAAAGGATCATGCATATAATGAGAGGCAGAGTCCGTGGTGTCCGCTTCAAAAGGGCTTTATTTCAATAACTCGAGTTAGGGGAGAATCGGTTCCATCACCACTAAGGTTCAGGAAGGGTCTTCTAAACTTTATTCACAGAGTACAATATTTATACATTCAATTGCATAGATAGAGGAGGAGCGCTCCAGGCAGAGCAAGAGAAAGAGAGAGATAAGAGCATGTGGGCGTGCAAGAGGGCGTACATGTGGGCGTTCACTTGAGGAGTCATAGGTGAGTCATAGGTGGGTGGATACCTGAAGGGGGGTTGCATGGCCAGCTTGAACCTTACCCTACTTGTGTGCACAACTTGGTCATGACGTGCAATTGACGTGTAACTGGGGGAACTGGGGGAAGCTGACTTTCGGTCTAGTAGGGAGGCCTTCAGTGTCAGGACGACTAGCACGTCTGGTATTATCTGATATCTTATGTCCGGGAATGTATTATCTGTAGCAAAGGTCGCTCATCACCAAGAGCCAGTGTGGGCATATATTTCTTCGTTCATTGCGAGGGGGCCTCAGGCTTTCTATGGATGCGAGCTCTGTAAATCACTTAAACGGAGACAGAAAGGCTAGGCCCTATCTCTGCAGACGGGTTCTGTTTACCTTCTTCACCGGGCAGGAATGTGATTCTGTAGAGCAAGCAGATAACTGTTGTGCAAAATACTGTCTTGGCACCCCGGGCTGGGCCCCTCTCGGCTTAGCCAGAAGTATGTGAGAGGTCAGGGATACGTAGCTGCAGCCCTCAGAGTGTCTGGATGCATGAAAACCCTAATTCGGAGACTGGCTCAGGCTGCGCCACAAAATGGGTTCTTCTCTATATTAAAAGGGCACAATGCAAACACATGGGCAACATGGGCCTCAGTGCAGAATTAACGTTTCTTTCATGGAAGACTTGGTAACTGACATCCTAATGTGGGACGTGAATGCAGAGGCATCATTATTGCAGGCCATAGAGGGAAAATGCATGGGTGACATGCACATACACTAAACGTTGGGTACAAGCAGGGGACACATTGGCCATGTAAAATTTCATTTTCCTCATTCCCTCCTTGTCCCCTACTGTACCCTTCAGGACACATCTATATTCATGAGACCGTATATTTGATCATACAGCATCATTTGTTCATCTTTGATCCTTTGTATACGTGGATGTGGAACACAGGCAGTGGCACACAGGCCGCAAATCGCCGGGCCACACTGTAGACAGAGACAGCAGCCGAATATCATAAGCAGTATCATTCCTAGGAACGATAACACTTTCCATCCCCATGCCGATATTACACTCCAGAGCCAACTGGACCAAGTCCATGTGCCTGGGTCTTGATGTATCTCGTGAGCAATCTTGTGGAGCCTTGTTATTGCTGCGTACACAGATGGCGCGTTATTTGGAATGAAAACGCAGCAACTGGAGCCGATCACTCTACAAGCCCCGCCCCTCTCTGCCAGGATGACGTCAAGAACAAGACGGTTCTGAAGAACAACAAGTCGCATGGCAGACTGCTCCTGGGTCAAGTTCGCCAGAGCAGATGCAGTCTCATTCACAACTGCTTCCAGAGTCCTAGTTAACCTGCGTATGAGTTTACTGTTTTGGACGGGACCTATGAAGAAAAAGAATCCTCTATTGAAATCTGTATATTGCTCCCAGGCTGTCTCAGTCTGATCAATCACTGAGGCATCTGTCTCTCTCCTGTGTCTAACATGCTCTAGTCGTGAATCTCGATGATAACTGGATGGGGCTAGAAAAACGGGGGGCAGCAGGAAAGATATATAACATTTTCCACCCCAATCTAAGGGCAGATGTACATAGGCTGTCTGACCGCAAATGAAATAGGTATGGCGAGATGCTTTGAAAGAAGACTTTCCTTTATCAGTAAACTCTACTACAGTATTACATTCACTGTGTCCCATATGTACTGATCCTTTCTTTCTAACACACAAATCACCTTTTACTGGTAGGACTGTAATAAACGGTGGACCTGCATTTTGCTTGGGCTGAACATTCAACATTATAAAACTGAGGGAAGCATTTCCTTGCTCGTACTCTTCATTTTCTAGATCGGTCCCCTTCCTTTGGGGGAGTCCATCTTCATCTGGAAAACATGCCTCATTCATTACTTTATTCAAGTTTCCCCATATCCAATCGCCCTGGTAAACTGTGGACTTTCTGTCTATCGATGACATTAAGGCAAACCATGCTCCGCACGAACCATTGTGGGAGAACGGAAAAGGGAAGAAGGGCAGAACTCCCTTCGTCTTTTGAAAAGGTAGAAGTTGGCCACATACCCAGCAATCTGTCGCATTGCTGGTCTGATGAGAACGGTGCAACATCCGAATAAAAGTATTGTTGCACAGTGCTAGTCGATATGATAGTTCATGGGGTGGCAGATCACTAAATGTATGCTCTACGGTGTCATTAATAGAAGAATGTATATGTGAGGCAATAGGAGGAAAGAAAACATGTAGAATTAAGCTGATACATATTATAGTGATGCACAGAAGAGACATAAAAATCAGAGTTACTATACATCTACTACGTAATATCTTGCAGTATTTCTCTTTCATTTTGCTCTTTTTACTATTCTGGTCCGCGATCTTATACATGTCAGAAACTTGCCTAACCGATTCACCACCTAGTGGACTTAAACAATTAAACGCTGTCTGACTTTCTAGACCGTAACTTGGACCTGTATTCTTGCTGTGGAGTCTTTTCTAGCAAAGGGGTCTCAAAGTCAGTAATGTCTTTATTCTTTACCAAAGTTCCAGAGTCTCCAAAGTACTTTTTGCAGTGATGGGCATGGAGCCATCCCTTTCTTCCTTCGACCTTGATGGCTGTCCTCGTGGTCAGTAACACTAATTTCGGTGTCTTCCAACGCGGCTCAAGGGGGCTTGATCGATCAAAGTTCCGAACGAAAACGAAGTCACCAGGGACTATGGCGTGCTCTTTGACCTGGGTGTTGTCAGGGAAGGCGGCGGCAACCTGTGAACGACAAGAGAGTAGTGCAGACATCAAGGAAGCCAGGTAATCTGTCAGCATGTTACTGTCAACATCAGTTATTTTCCTAGGCATAGGCGTACCCCACATGTTCGGCGGTCTACCGAAAACCACTTCTTATGGTGATAGGCCTGTTCTGGAATGGGTTACCATACGCATGTAAAAGAGGGCAACCGGCAAGGCTTCCATCCAATCCACGCCTTTGTCTGCACAGATCTTTGCAAGTTTTGTCTTAATTGTCTGATTGTGTCTTTCGACAAGGCCTGCTGCTTCAGGGTGTCGCACACAATGGAACTTCCAATTGTATCCTAACAGAAGTGACACTTGTTTCATTAATTCAGAAGAAAAAGGCTGACCATTGTCTGAGTACACGACACGGGGCAATCCGTATCTAGGGAAGAATTCTCGCACCAATTGCCTGGCGGTTGTCACAGCAGTATAATCTGGGACTGGATACGCTTCTGTCCATCTAGATAGTGCACACACAACTACCAAGACATACCTGTAACCTCTACATCTGTCCATTTGGATATAATCCATCTGGAGAACCTCAAAAGGGTGGTCAGGAGGATGAAATCCGCCTTGTTCCACCAGAATGCCTTTACCTGGATTGAACTGGCAACAGATCATACAAGTTCGTACTTTTTGTTTCGCTGCTGCACGCAGGTGCTTGTTAAACCAGATATTCTGTAAGCTGTCTATCATTGCCTTCTCTCCCAAGTGTGCTGGACTATGTGCTGTGTTTATGATCACTTGTACCATGGAATCTGGAAGAAACCATGTAGCTTTGCCCTTAGTCATCCAACCTTGGTCAGTCTGGACCCCTCCTTGTTCAGTCCATTTCTTTATTTCGTCTGGAGTGGCATGTGTCTGTATGTTGAGTACATCCTGAGAAGGATCCCTGACTGTCATACTTTTTGTCAGTAATGGTACCTCTGTCTTTGTCGTGTCTGTTGGTGTCTGGGCTGTAGGTTTAGCAGGTCGGTCTGCCAGGTCATTACCCTGGGAAATGGTGTCTGTAACTTTGGTGTGTGCTTTGCATTTCAGGATAGCTATGGCTTCAGGTAAATGTATTGCTTCTAACAGGGCCTGAATAAGCGGACCATGCTGAATTTTAGCACCATGAGAGGTCAAGAAACCTCTTTCCCTCCAGAGAACTCCGAAGTCATGAACAACGCCAAAAGCATACTGTGAATCTGTATAAACGTTTACTTTCAAGTCCTTAGCTCTTATGCAGGCTTGTGTCAGAGCGATGAGCTCTGCTGCTTGTGCTGACAGTGTGTCTAGTCTTTGTGTCTCTATGACTTCAGTAGCAGTGGTCACGGCATATGCTGCCACTAACTCTCCTGTGCTCGTTCTCATGCATGAACCATCTACATAGAGTGTCAGGTCAGGGTCTGGCAGTGCAACATCTGTCAGGTCTTGTCTTGGCTTCGTCACTGTATTCATTATTTCTACACAGTCATGTGGTGCGGTGTCTACTGTACTTGAGGGCAACAGTGTAGCAGGGTTCAGAATGTTACATCGTCTGATCTCTATGTGTGGTTGAAATAACGTCAGTTCATATCCTGTCAATCTCGCTACAGTCAAGTGTTGTGTCTGTGTCCTGTTCAAGAGAACTTCCACTGCATGCGGTACCTGTACTGTCAGGGGGTGTCCCAGCACTATGGAGTCACTTTGTCTTATAGCTAGGGCTGTTGCTGCAACTGATTTCAGGCACGCAGGTAGAGCCTGTGCCACTGGATCCAGTGTACTAGAAAAATAAGCACAAGGCTTGTGTTTTCCTGCTTGATCTTGTGTGAGGACTGATAATGCTGTTCCATCTCGTTCAGTTACAAAAAGCATAAATGGTTTGCTGTAACAAGGAGTCGCTAAAACTGGTGCTTGACATAAGGCTCTTTTTAATCCTTCAAATGCCAAGGTGTGTTCCTGTGTCCAAGGGAGGACAGTCGAAGACGCTGCCTCCTGTGTTGTCAAGGTGCAGTAGTGTGGCTCACTGGTTAGAGGCGGCAGACCCGAGAGCAGAGGACGGCCCGGGACCAGGGTTCGATTCCCGACGCGGCAGGTTTCTGGACCAGGGTCAGCGGACTCGATAATTCTCTCGCCTCGGTGCCCACTCTGATCAGCGATCACACTCGGCAACTCTGGGCATAAGCTTGCCTCATCTGCACTAACGGCCCCACCAGACCCCCGGGGATGCCGGTCTCACCCTGGAGATACCTATTAAGGGACCATCTCTCAGGGAAGCCAGGAAGGGTTTCGCAGCGGTCGAAGCGCGGAGATACTCCTCCGGGAGTCTATCCTAGCGCTATATAAACCTGCAATTAATTAATTAATTAACTGTATGAGTGGTTTGGCTAGATAGGCATACTGGGGAATCCACTGTCTGCATGTTCTGCGACCACTCGAATCCTCAGGGTTGGTTCGATGCTCAAATAGTTTCCATCTCTAAACCGCCCCAAATCTGCTATGAATACTACGCAGACTAAAGGATGGTCAAGCGAGGGAGATAGGGAGAAAGCCAGGAAGGAAAGGATGGGAACAGCGGGGAGGGAGACCTTAGAAGACACAAGAAGAGAGAAAGACAAATAATTACTAATCACCCTTTACTCTCTTCTTCTCGTTAACAATGTACTTTTGTATGCACTACCACTAACCTGTAAAGGAAAAAACAATACATAGACATTCACTTTGGAGTTGTGTATAAGGAGTCTTCCTACTTCCGGAGGCTGAAACAACAATAAGGAATATCAGACAATATTCTACGTACACTAGTATCTCCACTGAAACCATAAGTAAAGCACACTACCTGTCTAATATAGACGAACCCCTTCATTCATACACAACTCCTGTAAAGAAAAGAACAGCATGTATTCAGGAACAGTTTTTCTTGGGCAAGGCGCCTTCCGTGATAAATAACATGTAACACGATACACCTTGTAACTGTCTTCTGACAATCTGAGAGTTACGTCACTCCCCAACAAGTAAGGTTTAAGGCAACACGATACCCCTTGTATCTGTCTCCTGACAATTCGAGAGTTACATCACTCCCAAACAAGTAAGGTATAGAGAAACAATCAATGGAACACAGTTTCCTTAAGTCTGAGGATCTTCAATGACACTTTGTACAGTACTATCCTCCAGGGCCATGTAACACTCCTGGCCCCCAGATACGAACTTAATCGTCCAGCCTTAATATACCATGTGCAGGCTCTTGTACCCTCTCCACATGGAAGCACCACCACAGTTACGGAGAGCTTCAGTTCCAGCAAGCACGATCCCGTGCAAACAATGAAAACGCTGTTTGTTTTGCTCCACAAACAGACGTGATAGGAGCACCAACAAGTACATAGAGAACGGTGCCGAAGGCACCCTTACCAGCCGCCAAACACTCCGGTCCAAACCTCCAGTCGCCAGTGTGACAAAATAATCGGCAGCGTCCTGCCCGGTCTTCCTACTGATATGCGCCGCGACCACGTGACCCGGAAGCAATCCGATCACGGTCGCGCATGGCGCTACTGCTTCTGGGGATTGTAGTTTGTGACGGGCTGTGCCCACGTAAACCTAGTGCCCCCTAACAGGACATCCCCCTCCCGGAGGGCACAGACAGGCACAAGGCTTACCAGGATGGCGACGGTAGAAGGCAGCCACCAATCTGGGAGCATGCACTCCCGATGCTGGTTCCCATGAGTTCTCCTCCGCGCCATAGCCCTTCCATGCAATCAAATACCACAATCGAGCCCGACTGACCTTGGAATCCAGTACCTTCGCAACCTCGTACTCTTCCCCCTGATCCACCCACACAGAAGGAGGCTGCATGCGAGCATGCCGAGCAGCTGGTTTCAACAACGACACATGGAACACAGGGTAGATCTTCATGTGGGAAGGCAAAGCAATCTTTACAGCAACAGGATTCACATGTTTAACCACAGGGAATGGACCTATATAGCGTGGATTGAAAATGCTATATCTTCTGAATCGAATGTTCCTGGTGGACAACCACACCAGATCACCCTTCTTATACACAGGCCCCTGTTTACGATGTTTATCAGCTTGCGTTTTATACATCAGTTTAGCATTCACCAAATGTTTACAATAACATTCTGTATTGCTGAAATTCTATCTCTGACTTCGGGAACACGATCACCCCTGATAGGACAACTAAAAGGGATGAACCTGGGATGAAAACCATATGTGCTGTAAAAGGGTGTGTGTCTCGTAGAGCTGTGAAGTGCATTGTTATAGGCTATTTCCGCCAACCAAAGCCATTCCACCCACTCGTCCGTATTGCAGTCCACATAACATCGCAGATACTGCTTCAAGGTTCGGTTCAACCTTTCTGTCTGGCCGTCTGTTTGCGGGTGAAAGCTGGTCGACAACGCTGAAGAGATATGCAAAGACGAACACCACGCTTTCCAGAATTTGGCAGTAAATTGCGAGCCACGGTCCGAGACTATTACCTTCGGTAAACCATGTAACCGCACAACGTTTTCCATAAGCAACCTTGCCAATTGACCTGCGGTGGGAAGGGATTTGCATGCCACAAAGTGTCCCATTTTAGTCAGATAGTCGATGATTACGAGAATGACTGTATGGCCTTTGTCAGCAGGTAGTCCCACAATGAAATCCATGGATATGCTTTCCCAGGGTACCTCCGGTGTGGGTAGAGGTTGTAGCAACCCTTGTGGTTTCCCTGTCAAAGGTTTGTTTTGCGCGCATATTGTGCAGTCTTTGATCCATTCAGGAACATCTTTTCTCAATGACGGCCACCAGAATTGCCTCAAGATCTTTTCACAAGTTTTTTCCACCCCTTGATGGCCAGCACAAGGGTCTTCATGGCACCACTGAAACGCCATGCAACGTAATTGAGAAGAGGGTAATAGCAACTGCTTCCCTTTCATGTACACCCCTTGTTTCTTGATCCATTCAGGATGATATTTCAACCAATCCTTCCACTGGAATGTGTTAAGACCCTTCCGTATCTTCTGTAAGAACTGATCGGTGTGAATCACTCCTATCACTTTGTGTTCCTCAAAGATAGCTCTTTCTGCGGGCACCACAGAACTGACGGTAGAATCTTACCTAGATAGTGCATCTGCTTTCTTGTTCTGGCTCCCTGGTCGAAAGGTGACAATGAAATGGTACTCTTCAAAGAAGGTCATCCACCTCAAAAGACGAGGAGTGAGGAGACGAACAGTCCTCAAATACTGTAAATTTCGATGATCTGTGTACACGGTTATGGCATGTTTTGCTCCCATCAACCAGTGTCTCCACTCTCCAAAGGCCTCTTTAATTGCGAGAAGCTCCTTTTCCGTGATGGTATAATTTTGTTCTGCAGCATTGAACTTCTTTGACATAAACGCCACTGGATGTAATTGCCCTGTTTCTTGGTGTCTTTGTGAAAGAACTGCACCCATGGCCACATCTGATGCGTCTGCTTCTACAATGAATGGAAGACTGGGATTTGCGTGTACTAAGACGGGAGCAGAGGTGAATGCTGTTTTTAACTCATCGAATGCATCTTGAGCCTTTGAAGTCCATACAAACGGGATGTTTTTCTTTGTCAAATGAGTGAGTGGAGCAGCTTTATTAGAAAAGTTGGAAATAAAACGTCTGTAAAAGTTTGCGAATCCCATAAAGCGCTGGATGTCTTTGACGTTTTTTGGACTGGGCCACTCTGCTATCGCTTTGACTTTTCTTTCTGCCATTTCTTGACCAATCGGAGTGAGAATTACACCCAGAAATTCCACTGTGGACACGTGGAATTCGCATTTGCTAAGCTTGCAAAACAAATGATGGTTTCTTAATGCCTGAAGAATAAGACTCACATGTTGGACATGTTGTTCTTCATGTGTGGAATAAACCAGGATATCGTCAATGTAGACAATCACGAATTTATCCAAATACTCCCTCAAAACATCGTTTAAAAAAAATTGAAACGCGGCTGGGGCATTGCACAGCCCGAAGGGCATTACTAGGTATTCAAATAAGCCGTACCTTGTTTTAAAAACTGTTTTACATTCGTCGCCGTGACGCATCCGGACCAAATGGTATGCTCCACGCAAATCCAATTTCGTATAGATTACTGCTCCCTTGACCTGTTCAAGCAACACGGTTATCAATGGTAAGGGGTATTGATTTCGGATCGTGATCGAGTTCAGAGCTCTAAAGTCAATACACGTTCTCAACTCCCCATTTGCTTTAGGAATAAAAAACAGGGGAGAGGCCGCTGGTGAAGCAGAAGGACGAATGAACCCCAACTCCAAGTATTTATCCAAATATTTCCGTAAGTGGATGTTCTCTGGTTCGGTGAGTGCGTATATTCGACCACATGGCACGACTGATCCAGGTTGAAGATCTATTCTACAATCGTATGGTCTGTGGGGTGGAAGGGTCTCTGCTTTCTGATCACAGAAAACATCCTGATATCGTTCATAACAGGACGGCAGTTCGATATCTTTCTCTGCCGCAGTTGCAATGTGTAGCGTCTTTCTGATGCATGACTCCGATGAAGCCCAACAATGTGTGGCACAATACTCTGAAGATAGCTCCAGCGTTTTCTTTTCCCAATTGATGTGCGGGTTGTGTAACGACAACCATGGTAAACCCAAAATTACACCATACGATGGAGCAGAAATGATGTTAAACGATAAATGCTCCTGATGTCCTGGTAGACATTCCACTACACACGATTTAGTGGTGTGTCGAATGGGCCCTGCTTCTAATTGCTTGCCATCTACCGCGAGTACCGTTTCTGGCTCCATCTTCTCCTCCAATGGAATATTCAAATGCTGCGCCTCCATGATGTCCATGAAACACCCCGTTGCTCCGGAATCTACCATGGCTTGGATGTTACAAGGTTTTTTATCCACATATATGATGACATCGATAAAAAGTGTTCCTTGGACCCACTGTTATTCTTCTGCAATGAAGGGATTCCCAACACGCTTGACGACTCCCCTTCTTTACATCGCCAGCTCTTCAGTTTCCCGACTCTGCGTGCGGGTTTTGTACAGCTGTGGCTGTAGTACTATATCTGGAACGGCCTGGTTTGGGTTTAACAGGGCATTCACGAAGGTAATGTCCCTTTTTCCCACAATAAAGACATAATCCATTCCGTCTTCTATGTTCCCTTTCCTCTCCAGTCAATGCAGCTCTCACTGTTCTGATTTCCATCGGTTCTGAAGAAGAAGCTCCTGTTTCCGACGTTTTCTGCTTCTCATATCTTGTTGGGTATCTATCCTTCCTAACATGTTCGCCTTTGCGTTCTCTCATTCTATGATCTAGTCTCATAGCAAGTTCGATTAACGCTGTACATGTTTGAGGTTGAGGATCCACTTGCGCTATTAAGTCTTTCAAATCCTCTCTGAGTCCTTGATAGAAGACTGCCGATTGTTTATCTTCAGGCCATCTAGTTTCTGTGACCAACCTTCTGAACGTGTTCACATATGTCAATAGATCTTTATTCCCTTGTTTAATGACTATCAGCTCCCTATCTGCTGCATAGGTGTCTGCACGCCTATCAAAAGTCTTTTCGAATTCGTCTTTGAAAGCATTCCAATCATGTAGCAGATTATCATCATTTCTCACTAAAGGAACAGCCCATTGTGCAGCGTCGCCTGCCAAATACGATATTAGAAACGACACCCTGGCTTGGTTGGTGGCAAATACCTTAGGTTTACAATTAAAGTGTAATAGAACTTGTGATAAAAACACTTGCACTTTATGTGTGTCGCCCGTAAATTTTTCAGGTGGCGCTAAAGGTATCGGGGTTGGGATTTCCACCACCATGGCAGGAGAAGCCGTTTGTGAAGAGCTTCCCATATCGAAAGGGTTGCGTTGCATCCTATCTACCTTGGCTTGTAGTGCAGCCGTTTCATTGCGAGAGGCTGCTAATTCAACTTGGACCAAAGCTAAGGCGGCCATTACATCATCCATTGTGGCCATTGTATTTGAGCACGACCCAACCGGGAGGACAAGGTATTCGTGGGCCGATTATTCTGTTCTGCGACCACTCGAATCCTCAGGGTTGGTTCGATGCTCAAATAGTTTCCATCTCTAAACCGCCCCAAATCTGCTATGAATACTACGCAGACTAAAGGATGGTCAAGCGAGGGAGATAGGGAGAAAGCCAGGAAGGAAAGGATGGGAACAGCGGGGAGGGAGACCTTAGAAGACACAAGAAGAGAGAAAGACAAATAATTACTAATCACCCTTTACTCTCTTCTTCTCGTTAACAATGTACTTTTGTATGCACTACCACTAACCTGTAAAGGAAAAAACAATACATAGACATTCACTTTGGAGTTGTGTATAAGGAGTCTTCCTACTTCCGGAGGCTGAAACAACAATAAGGAATATCAGACAATATTCTACGTACACTAGTATCTCCACTGAAACCATAAGTAAAGCACACTACCTGTCTAATATAGACGAACCCCTTCATTCATACACAACTCCTGTAAAGAAAAGAACAGCATGTATTCAGGAACAGTTTTTCTTGGGCAAGGCGCCTTCCGTGATAAATAACATGTAACACGATACACCTTGTAACTGTCTTCTGACAATCTGAGAGTTACGTCACTCCCCAACAAGTAAGGTTTAAGGCAACACGATACCCCTTGTATCTGTCTCCTGACAATTCGAGAGTTACATCACTCCCAAACAAGTAAGGTATAGAGAAACAATCAATGGAACACAGTTTCCTTAAGTCTGAGGATCTTCAATGACACTTTGTACAGTACTATCCTCCAGGGCCATGTAACACTCCTGGCCCCCAGATACGAACTTAATCGTCCAGCCTTAATATACCATGTGAAGGCTCTTGTACCCTCTCCACATGGAAGCACCACCACAGTTACGGAGAGCTTCAGTTCCAGCAAGCACGATCCCGTGCAAACAATGAAAACGCTGTTTGTTTTGCTCCACAAACAGACGTGATAGGAGCACCAACAAGTACATAGAGAACGGTGCCGAAGGCACCCTTACCAGCCGCCAAACACTCCGGTCCAAACCTCCAGTCGCCAGTGTGACAAAATAATCGGCAGCGTCCTGCCCGGTCTTCCTACTGATATGCGCCGCGACCACGTGACCCGGAAGCAATCCGATCACGGTCGCGCATGGCGCTACTGCTTCTGGGGATTGTAGTTTGTGACGGGCTGTGCCCACGTAAACCTAGTGCCCCCTAACACTGCAGTATGAAGTGAGGTCAATGAAGGCCCGCACTTCCTTTTGTGTTTTGGGCTGTGAAAGGTTAGCAATTAACTGAATGCGTTCTTGTGTCAGCTGTCTACCCCTCTTGGACAGCAAGTGTCCAAGGTACACCACTTGCTGTGCACAGAATTGCAATTTCGAAGGGGACACTTTGTGCCCCTTGTCTGCCAGAAAGTGTAAAACTGTCAGTGATGCATTTTCACAGTCTGTTTCTGATCATGCTGTAATCAGAATGTCGTCAACGTACTGGAGCAGTGCTGTGTGGGTAGGCATATTAATACTGTCCAGCTGTCTTTTTAATGCTTGACTGTAAATGCTAGGACTTTCTGTAAAACCTTGTGGTGCTCTCGTAAATTTAAAACTGCGTCGTTTTAGACTAAATCCGAAAAGATACTGGCTGTCTGGATGAATTGGAACACTGAAAAATGCATTCTTCAAGTCAATTACTGTAAAGAACGTTGCCTCAGAATCAATAGCAGTCAGTAATGAAGAAATGTCTGGAACCACTGGGTACTGTGGGACTACGCATTTGTTCAATTCTCGAAGGTCAACAACTAGTCTGTAAACTGGTGGTGCATTAGGGTCTGATCGTTTATGGATAGGAATGACAGGTGAGTTACATACATTTGAGTCAGTTTCCACTACCACCCCATGTGCAATGAGTTCGTCAATAATTTTCAATAAGGCCACTTCGGCATCAGGTGGTAACTTGTATTGTCGGATTCGTGGTAACACTACTCCTGCTTTGAGAGTGACACGGTGTGGTGTTATGTTCATGCAACCCACGTCAGTCGGACCTTGTGCCCATAGGTGATGTGGTACATTCTGTAGTCTATGGTCAAAATCTGTCAACACATAATGTCCCTTAAAATCACGTAAGAACACTCGCACTCCTTCCGGAGAACAACACATAGCTGCTCCTAGTTCTTTTAATATCTTTATACCAAGTAAGTTTTCTGGACATGATTTAGTAAGCAGCAAATCTGTGGTACGTGACAGTGGACCAACCCCGAGGGAGACTGGTTTCGATACTTCATTAACAATAGGCTTTCCTGAAAATCCCAGGGAAACATTCTGTGAGCCCGAGAGGGGTGCCCCTGGAACCTCGTCATGGCTGATGGTAGTTCTGCTCGCCCCTGTGTCAATCAGAAATTTTCTGTCTTTTCCCAATACACGACTATGTACATAGGGACCCTCTTGATCTACAGGAACCTCAATAGGGGCAAGCCATTTTCCCTCTCAAGGCTGTTTCATGAGAATGCTTGGTATTCTGGATAGTCTGACTGCGTGCACTGATACATTTGTTGTGTGGCATGAACAAGCGGTGGTGGGGGTGGAAAAGTCGCTACTGTCTGTTGTGTGCTCTGTGGGGTGCTCTGTTGGGTGCTATTCTGCCTAGGAGGGTGTGGTCGTTCTTTAGTTCTGCCTGTAGCTATATTGTGTTTCAGGACAGCACAATCCTTTACAAAGTGACCAGGTTGTATGGCTGAGATACCCGCCACCCCCTCTCAACACAATCCCCAAGGATGGGAAACCGGAAACAGTTCTGAACTTTTGGAAGGCGGGAGGGAGTTACCCTCCCGGCCGTATTTATTAAAATATGAAACAAAATTAAAAACATTAAAATAACGGTTTCATATCATGTACAATTTCATTTCCACATTACGATGTTTTGGCTAACCTTAACATATTTCTAATACAAAGGTTCTCCTAGCCGAAACTAACATCCTACCAATACATTTTTAACTTGAAATTGTACATCCTAACGTTAAGGGCCAACGGCAAGGTCGTAACCGGTGCCAGATCCCTAAACCAGAAATACCCCCTCACTTGCGAGGGGCGACCGCACAGAGGGCTGTACCTCATGTGCACATACCAATTTCCCTTGTCTTGACGGGGGCCCCAATTAACTCGACGCCATTTTATGGTCGTCCGAGGACTCGTGTGAGGTGTCTTGAAGGTAGCCTAGACCCCCCCCCCCACCCCACACAACTTAGCACATCTGCCGTCGCAGATGTCCTGGCCCCGGGAAATTCCCAGGAGGGGCCCGTAGCCCCTCCTATCCAGGGAGGGGCCTTGACCGCCTTCCCTTTCCTTTCGGCGTCCCATCCTTAGAAGGGACCGCCTCCCCGTTGAGGGGCCAATGGCCACCTCCCCCCGGGCGCTCCCATCCGTAATGGGTGACGCCCCCCCCATAGGGATCTTCCAATTACTGCTCACCGATCATGACCTTACCGCCCGACCGAAATAAATACGACATTAAACTAGAAATACTAAAACTAAAAGACAACAGATGCTCAAAGTATGACTATTGAAACATCACTGATCAACACTGGTGCAAATACTTTATTTGATAAAATATACTGTAAGGAATTATCCACTTTATTGCATACTGAATCACTACTTTAATCACAACAACCTGTAAGAAAATAGAGTTAGCACATCAAAACTTTATTTCAAAACCGCTTGCTGTCTCCAGGGGCTGGTGGGTGGGTCAAAAATGGCTCTTCGTTCCGTCTCGAGCTCACGTGCAGCAGGGAGGTGCAGCTTCAGAGCACAGGAACAAGAGGATGCTTCTTTGGCTTGTTGCTCCTTTTATCCTTCTTCGGGCGGGCGTAAACCCGCCTCCGCCCGCCTCCGGGGGCGTGGCTGGCGGCTTCAGTGTCTAGGACAACCCACTCCAGGGCGGGAAAAAGCGCGCCCCGGCTACGCCGCTTCGGGCATACCAGCCGAGACTCGCCTCCCGCCCAAGATGGCTTCCCGGGGGGATCGGGGTACTCCACCATACGTTCGGGGGGACCGAGTGGTCGCCCCTTTCCATATGGCTGAGATACCCGCAACCCCCTCTCAACACAATCCCCAAGGATGGGAAACCGGAAACAGTTCTGAACTTTTGGAAGGCGGGAGGGAGTTACCCTCCCGGCCGTATTTATTAAAATATGAAACAAAAATTCAAAACATTAAAATAACGGTTTCATATCATGTACAATTTCATTTCCACATTACGATGTTTTGGCTAACCTTAACATATTTCTAATACAAAGGTTCTCCTAGCCGAAACTAACATCCTACCAATACATTTTTAACTTGAAATTGTACATCCTAACGTTAAGGGCCAACGGCAAGGTCGTAACCGGTGTCAGATCCCTAAACCAGAAATACGCCCTCACTTGCGAGGGGCGACCGCACAGAGGGCTGTACCTCATGTGCACATACCAATTTCCCTTGTCTTGACGGGGGCCCCAATTAACTCGACGCCATTTTATGGTCGTCCGAGGACTCGTGTGAGGTGTCTAGAAGGTAGCGTAGACCCCCCTCCCCACCCCACACAACTTACCACATCTGCCGTCGCAGATGTCCTGGCCCCGGGAAATTCCCAGGAGGGGCCCGTAGCCCCTCCTATCCAGGGAGGGGCCTTGACCGCCTTCCCTTTCCTTTCGGCGTCCCATCCTTAGAAGGGACCGCCTCCCCGTTGAGGGGCCAATGGCCACCTCCCCCCGGGCGCTCCCATCCGTAATGGGTGACGCCCCCCCCCATAGGGATCTTCCAATTACTGCTCACCGATCATGACCTTACCGCCACAGGCCGGATAGTTGACCGGCTATCCGGACCCCCCACAAAACTCCTACCTAAAGGTCATGCTGTAAACACTTTAGCCAGGCTACGAGGTCTCCTATGAGTAACGCATTCCCCACCCGGGACAAATGGACCCCATCCTCTAGATACATACTGTCTCCCTTGATACAACCATGAGGAATAGAATGCAATGCACTTGAACGGAACAGTCTACCCAATTTGTTATTCACTTTCTTCACCGAATGATTTATAGCAGACACCGAATTCGCCCCCCGCCACACCTTACGTGGAATCATATGGGACCATGCAATTGTGCACCCTGGAACCCTTCTCGCTAACCAACTTACTGTGGATAGTATCGCCTCGAGAAGAAGTCGTCTACCAGTGGTCACTAAATCATTGCCCCCAAGATGCACTATGATTATAGATGGCGGTGACCTTGTCCGCCCTAACAAACCCTCGAAAAAGGATTGAAACTGGTCAATACAGAGCCCGCCCCTTCCGTAGAAGGTCACCCTGTACCCGTATTCCCCAGCTATGTGAATCATGTCACCTGCTTTGAATACGTCCGCGGCACGCCTCACGTATGAGTGGCCCACGACCCATACCACTTTTTTCGCAGCCGGTGATCTCTGACCGCTGGTTCCCAGGTGTCGGGTCGACTGCACAGTCCGCCCCGCCTCGTAAGCTTGCGAAACTGTAAACCAAACAAAAACAAGAAGCGTGAGTACATGATATCGGCTTCACAACATGTGCAACCGCACATACCTTTTATAACAATTCGAGGACCAACGCCCCAATTGTTTCACTTTTTCCACACTCAGACCCCTGGCTGTAGCCTCTGTAGCAGCCCCTATCCGAAAGGAATGGGTCCCAAACTCGCAGGGGTTCAAGCCCGCGGCCGAAATTGCCATTGCAAGCACCCGCTGGAACTGAAACCTCGTCAGTGGGGTGGCATCAGCGTGTCTCAACAAGGTCCCCCCCCATGATGCCGCCCTCTGCGCTAAATAATCCTCTACGCAAACAACGGGGCACATGGGAGATCCGGGAATCCGATGTATGACTACGCAGTCCCCGATCGCACCCTGATCAGTCTTGGACCTGAGAAACGAGACACTCATCGTCTCCCCCTTTACCTGAATGTGCTCTCGGCACAGTCCCCCCACCGTATCCTGCTTGTTCTTTGCCACCAGTTCGCTTACTCGCATCGCCCCATGGAATGCTAATGCAAAAGCGGCCCGGAATAACACTGTTTCATACTGGGATGAACATGTCGCAGGGAGTACGGAAAATAACAGGGCCAACCTTTCCAGACCTATCGGGTGCCTTTCATCTACTCTGCGACCCTCAAGGCGTTGCCACCCACGTAGCGCTTTCTGCACAACGAAAGACGCTGTCGGGTCCTGGATCCCATGAGCCCTTGCCATAAAGGAAATGGCGGCCCGATGCCTCTGGGCCGTAGCTACCGATTTGCCTGCCTGATGTAAAGACAGCAAAAATTTTACGACATACACCTCTTGACCCCAAAGCTCCCCACTAGCAGAACCCAAAAAGGACCAATAGGAACGGAACGCCCCTTCATATGCCTTCCTTGTCCTGGGTGCTAAACTCTCTCCCACGAGGTTTTGTAGTTCGGGGCACCGAGAGACCAGAGAGCTTCAGGAAAGGGTGCCGCCACCGGGTCCGCTGTGGGCAGAAAACCCCAGAAGGCCTGCATACGGAAACGAGAAAGCGCATCAGCCGCCTGGTTCAGTACCCCCGGTACATGTCTTGCCCTAAAGAGCACGTTCAATTGCATACACAACAACACAATTTCCTTGAGCAATCTCAGAATCCATTTGCAACGTGCTGCCTGACTATTGATACACTCAACCACGGTCATGTTATCGGACCAGAACACCACAGAGTGATCCCGAAACCCCTCAGGTCATGTTTTCAGGGCCACCAGAATAGGGAAAAGTTCGAGAAAAGCAATGTTACTCGTCAGCCCGCACTCGTGCCACCATGACGGCCACTTTTGATGGCCCCACAGTCTTACCTGGCGCCAATGGCACACCAAAATGACTCATCAGACCACAAAATTCCTTTAAAGCCTTTGCACATTCTGGGTCCCCGGCTGCCCCCAGGAACAGAAAATCATCGAGATAATGCATAACATGCTGAAACCCCGTCTTTCTCGTGAATACCCATTGCAGAAAACAACTGAATTTTTCAAAATAAGCACAAGATATGGAGCATCCCATTGGCATACATTTGTCCATGTAATAGCGACCCTGAAACATAAAACCAAGGAGACGCTGATCGTCTGGGTGTACCGGGAGCAACCGGAACGCTGACTCGATGTCTGATTTGGCCATCAGCGCTCCGGGCCCCAGGCGATTCAACATGGCGACGGCCTCATCGAAAGATGCGTACCGCACCGAACACACCCCCGGGTCTATCGCATCATTCACAGAAAGACCTCGCGGGGCTGACAAGTTATGTATTAATCTAAACTCACCCGGGTCCTTCTTGGGGACCACTCCCAATGGGGAACAAACAAAGTTAGCAACTGGTGGTATGTCGAATGGTCCGGCAACCCGCCCCCGAGTCACCTCTTTCCCAATCTTTACCTGTACCACCGCCGTATTTTGCAGGACCGACAATTGGTTCCTACAATGCGTCTTACCCTGAAAATTCCCCACTGGGATGCGGAAACCATACGAAAACCCGTCTCGCAACACCCCAGCGGAGACATGATCCGGGTATTCATTGAGCCAAGGAATCATTGCCATGGTATCAACCGGGGTAGGTAAAGGCGACCCTCGGACTATTTCAGACCTGTTTGGCGCTTCCCCTACCTCCGTTATCACCCGTTTTGGCTCTGCACATGGTCTCAGGATGCGAGGACTGTCCACACCCCCCACAGTCGTGCCTAAACTTGCATGACCCCTGGGGCCTTGTACATTTTCCCCTATTAAAATTCCAACAGATTCCCTTTTTACCTGCGTTGCCACTCGACTTCGAGTGATGCTCGTTACCTGCACCCATCCGAAAGGGCGTCCCAGATGAATGGCGGGAAAACTCACCCCCGTTACCCCCCGACAATGGTGCCTTTAACATGCCTGAATTCTCCATCTTTTGCCAAGAAATGGAGTCGTAACAATCCCAGGTCAAAGCTGGGTCGTGCTCCTTGGCCTTCCGAAAAACATTATCATAGCAAAACCACTGATTGCCCTCATATGATTGAGAATACTCCATAATACGTGTCTGATATATAGGCAACTCGGTCAACATCTCAGGCCTTCGTTCCCCCATAATTGAAGTGAATATGCCAAACGCTCTGCCCCAGTTACCTATGTTCTCATCGACCTTAAAGGCGGCCATCTTGGCGCGCCAAACACTCGGATGCAGAAACTCTTTTTGACCCTTCACATGCTCGATCTCGTAGTGATCAGTTAGCAAAGAAAACATGTTTACATACTTATCAGCCCAAATCTTTTCCTTGACTTCAATTGGAATATGCTGAGCCACTTTCTCCCTTCGTGGGGGTACAGACCCCTCCCCCGCAATCGGCAGTAGCCGCTTACCTAAAGTAGAAGCTGTAGTCGCTGCCGAACTCGTGCCCGCTGCGGTTTCACCCACCGAAGCCTGTGGGGGAACAGAAGAACATGGTGCCTTCACAGCCTCTCTAGATTCTCGCAATTGCCTCATTACTGCCCTGGCATCATCTGCCGTGGTGCCCTCACTATCTTTCCCCAACCACGCTGCCAGTTGTGCAGCCAACTCGGGAGGCATATCCCCCCCGTTCACAGGGGTGACTACGACGGGGATTGGTTGCCCCTCATTCGGAACCGGGATTGGCTCCTCAGTCGGTGTATCGGGAACCGGGGCCTCTCCCCCAGATGCCCCCCTTTTGGACCTCTTGCCTCTCCCGCTGGGGACTACTCCCGGCAATGCTGGTCCGACGACTCGCTTGGGGCCTCCTACACCGTTCATTGCAGCCATCTGCTTCTTCATCTCGGCCATGTCTTTTACGAGCATGCGGAGCATCTGATCGGTACCGACCCGCTTTCCGACCTTCTTGCCCGGCATTCTCCAACGATGATATCTGAAAGAACAAAGACAAAATTACAACGCTCAAAAATGGCTCTTTGTTCCGTCTCGAGCTCACGTGCAGCGGGGAGGTGCAGCTTCAGAGCACAGGAACAAGAGGATGCTTCTTTGGCTTGTTGCTCCTTTTATCCTTCTTCGGGCGGGCGTAAACCCGCCTCCGCCCGCCTCCGGGGGCGTGGCTGGCGGCTTCAGTGTCTAGGACAACCCACTCCAGGGCGGGAAAAAGCGCGCCCCGGCTACGCCGCTTCGGGCATACAAGCCGAGACTCGCCTCCCGCCCAAGATGGCTTCCCGGGGGGATCGGGGTACTCCACCATACGTTCGGGGGGACCGAGTGGTCGCCCCTTTCCATTTGCAATAATTACAGTTCCCCTTAACAGGTGTCGTGCCATTTCTGTTCGTGTTTGCCGGTACCGTTTGGGCAACCAGCACCTTCATTTTTGTCTCTTTCATACGTCTCTTTTCCTGATCCTGCTCTTCTCGAATCCTGTTCTGGTGATATTTTAACATTTGCAACATTTGTGAAGGGCTGTTTGCTTGCCAAGTACTCTCAACCTTCAGTACTCTATTCTTGATCTGGGGTAAGGAATTCTCTACTAATTTGCTCACGAAAAGATGTGGATATGATTCGCTACCGGGCTTAAGGCCACTATTAATAGTAAAACATTTCTCAAATCTAGAATAGAAATCACTTGTGTCCTCGTCTGGTTTTTGCTTACAGGCTGAAATAGCATCCCAATCTTCCTTTTTAGTAATCAATAGTCTCGGCAAAACCTGTATTAGGAGTTCAGGTAGTTCTTTAGCTTTGTCACCAAGACCAACCCCCGGAAGCCTGGCTTTATCCTCTGTTTCCAATTCTGTCCAACTTAACTTTTTCTCTCCCACCTCCCAGTCTTTTTCCTTAAGCTTTTCATAAATACCTTCAGGCAACAGTACTTTGAATAGTTTCAGAATTTCAGCGTACGTATAATCTCCGATGCGGAGAATGTCTTTTAATTCTCGGTGAAACCCCCCCGGGTCTTTATCATGGCAGGGCAACATCTTTTTCATTTCCAGTATTTCTAATTTCGTTAAGGGGGTGTAAACATACACCTGTTGAAGCACGTTGTTGGCATCTTTGACGGGATGTACTTCTTGTAGGGGGTTCTGTCTGTCTATGTATAGGTGCTTTCTGTCGTGGTGTGGGGCGGGAAGCATGCATGTGGTCAGAGAATTCAAGTACTTATGTCGTTGATCCAGAATGACATTAATTAAGTCAGTACCCAGGCCTGTCCATCTTTCTAGAATTATGTCGTCCACTAATTTATACAATTGACCAGGATCGGAATATTGACTCTCATACAACGTTATCACATGTTGAACCATGTAAATACCGGCCAAACGCTGTTCGTTCGGCGGGAGGCTCAAGAAAGTCTGGGCCACTATATCATTGCTATATATATTAGAATTGGACACCCACTGGGTGGCTGACCGGGCCAACTCCATTTCGTGTGGGGTGTGAGATCGTTCATTCCCTATCCGTCAATTCAGTGCTTTTTCAGTAGCTTGGAATAGATTTTCAAGGGAATATCTTTCTTTTATAGCCTGTCCCTGTTTACGGTAGTCGAGGCACTTGGGCCTGTCAAACTGTCGTGCTTTGCCTACATAACGTATCTTGTCTATCGTCTCGTCTACTTCTTCCGTTGATAACTCGCCCTTCTCGTCAGTCTCTACTTCGTGTATTGCTAATATTTCTTTTCGTATTTTCTTCATCATGTTGTCTGTCTGTCCCTGTTTATCATGCCGACCGGCATCTATGTTATCACTCCATTCGATCAGTCCTGACTTTACATCCCCGTCTCCTTCGTCTTGTTCCCTGGTTAGGCAGTTAATCATAAAACGGAGGATATAGTTCTTAACCCCCACCTTTCTGTGTTGCATGGCTTGTGCTATACTCTCGGGTCCCTCCCCCGTTCTAATGAAACGGTATATTTTATCTAGGTGTTCTTTCATGTCAGGTAGTGTGACCAAATAGTCGACGGCTTGTCTTAATCTTAGTGAAATCACGAGCATTGAACCCTTTCCTGGTTCTGGATCGTATATACAGTGTGAAATTGCTACATCTACAGTAAACTTATATGGCGTTGATGGCGTTGGCCCTCCCCCTACGGCCCCGGGCCCTACGTCGTCTTTCACGACCTGGTGGAGCTGCTGGAGCTGGTCTGCTGGTGGGGGCGGAGGGAAATCTGCGTTTACGTTTGCATTTGCGTTCGCGTTTGCGTTCACATTTCCATTTGCGTAATCTGGTGGGGAATCTTCTAGATAGGAGGAAATAAAAGCCTCGGATGCTGTTGGCTTTGTTCTACGTACTCTAAAGGGTACAGGTGGTGGCGTTCGCGGCCTACGGGGTGTTTCTGAGGGGGTCACTCTAGCTAGTTCTTCTGAGAGGACGGGATAAATACCAGCAATGACGGCATTTCTTTCTCTATTAGCCTGCTCTGCCTTGACCCGTTCCCCCTCCTCCCGCAGTTCTTTTTCTTTGGCCTTTTCCGCTGCTTGTTTACTTCTCTCTGCTTGGTGGAATTCTTTCTCTGATCTCCTATGTGCTTCTTTACGCCATAACTCAATGGCATCTTTCTGAGAGGGTCTTGCTTTCTTTTTCCATAGCGCTTCCTCTACTCTCATAATGCATTCAGAATCCCACGTTCCCGAGGCAGGCCATCTGTACTTCTCCTCTAAATCCTTTGTGTAATCTACCCATAAGTCTAAATACAATACGGCATCCAGCCCGTGCTTGTTATACATGTAATGACCAGGTGTGTCTCTAGGCGAGATGTTAACTGGCTCTTCTAGTATTCCTTTCCTGGTCCCTATCTGACGTAATTTCGAAAACAGTGGCATGTTGAAGCTAACTTAACGAAAACACAATACACAACAAAATAGTCTGACTGTAACAATCATTCCCACTACAACACTAAAACACTAAAACAATACATTTTAACTGATACATAGACTTGAAAAACATGTACTTGAAAACAGTTAACTTTATGCACTGGAATACAGTACAACCATACCGGTCTCGTAAAGAGACACGTCTTTACCGAGTTCACCTTTACCGTGAACCCGTCTTTACCGTGTTCGTGTGAACGAAACACGTCTTTACCGTGTCCACGAAAGTGGACCCGTCTTGAACTTTATGCGTTCCCCATAGTGGTACTCACCGGGAAGCAGAACTTAAAGGCCTCGGAAACTTGATACTGCGCATGCGCCTCGGAACAGGTGGACCTTCGGAAACCTCGGACCTTGCTCTCTCACGGCTTGGGCTCTGGTTGGGATGATCCGCAATCCTCACCGTCTCGTGTGGATGCCTGGTCGCAGTCCGTCTCCTCCGTGGGCCTGAGGGAGTAAGCAGGAAGTCCCGCTGGCGTGTACACTTTGAAGTCCGTCACGGCTGTAGAAGGGGGCAAGGGCTGGACCTACATCGCCGGCGCGTGGGGAAGGGGATTTGTCCCTATTCGGGCACCAGATTTATGTGGTAAATAAAATATTACCCTGTCATAATTTCTATAGTTAAACAAAGGATCATGCATATAATGAGAGGCAGAGTCCGTGGTGTCCGCTTCAAAAGGGCTTTATTTCAATAACTCGAGTTAGGGGAGAATCGGTTCCATCACCACTAAGGTTCAGGAAGGGTCTTCTAAACTTTATTCACAGAGTACAATATTTATACATTCAATTGCATAGATAGAGGAGGAGCGCTCCAGGCAGAGCAAGAGAAAGAGAGAGATAAGAGCATGTGGGCGTGCAAGAGGGCGTACATGTGGGCGTTCACTTGAGGAGTCATAGGTGAGTCATAGGTATGAATAGGGATTATTTCTTTCCTGTCTAGCCGTTCCCAAAGGGTTACGATGCACCCTTTTGAATCTGAAGACAAACCCCTCCTGTGTGGAGTGCCCCAGGGCTCTGCCCTGAGCCCTCTACTGTTTAATGCTTATGTGGCTCCTCTGGCCAAGGTAGTTGAATCCTGGGGCGTCAGGGTGGTCTCCTACGCTGACGATACTCAGCTTATCTTTTCCTTTCGAGACCATTCTGACTCCCTCTTCTCCAACTTTAGAAACTGCCTTGGTAACATATGCTCCTGGATGTCAGCCAATCACCTTGCCCTTAACACCGACAAAACTGAGGTTCTCTTTTTCAGTAAAAAATCCCCCCCCCCTGCAACCCTCTGGTGGCCTACCATTCTGAATCCCCCACCCTCTCCCGTGAAGGCAGCTTGTAACCTGGGCTTCATTTTTGACAACTCTTTGTCCGGAAATGCCCAAGTTAACAAAGTGGTAGGGGCCTGTTTCTCTAAACTCCGCATGATCAGAAAAATCTTCCCCTTCCTCCCTCTATCCTCACGCAAAACTGTAGTCCAGGCCCTTATCATCACCCATCTGGACTATGCTAATAGTCTATATGCAGGTGCCCCGCACTATCTTATTGACCGCCTGCAAATGGTCCAAAATGCGGCAGCCCGGCTCATCGGTAACATCCCCGCCCGTACTTCAGTCAGAGCCTACCGAGAAGAACTTCATTGGCTTCCCATTTCACGACGCATAGACTTTAAAATCCTGATCCTGACATTTCGGGCTATCCATGGTACTGGCCCACTTTATCTGAAAAAGCGTCTCAAGATCTCTGTTTCAGCCAGACATCTCAGATCCAATAACCTTCGTCTTCTGTTGGTTCCTAGATTCAGGCTTTCTCGGACTGGCGGCAGATCTTTCACCGTCACTGCCGCCAAGCTCTGGAATAGCCTCCCCCTTGACCTCAGGTTCTGCGAATCTGAGCCAGCCTTTCGCCGCAAACTCAAGACCTGGCTGTTCACTAGGCGGTAGGACTTGGAACTGCCAACTCTTCTCCGTTTCCCATTTTCTCTGTGAGATATGATCTTGGTTACTCCTCATGGGGACAGTCATGTAATCTTAGCGCCGGGACACCTCCATCGGAGGTAGCTGCGCGCTCTATAAGCTCCATAAATAAATAAATAAATAAATAGGTGGGTGGATACCTGAAGGGGGGGTTGCATGGCCAGCTTGAACCTTACCCTACTTGTGTGCGCAACTTGGTCATGACGTGCAGTTGACGTGTAACTGGGGGAACTGGGGAAAGCTGACTTTCGGTCTAGTAGGGAGGCCTTCAGTGTCAGGACGACCAGCACGTCTGGTATTATCTGATATCTTATGTCCGGGGATGTATTATCTGTAGCAAAGGTCGCTCATCACCAAGAGCCAGTGTGGGCATATATTTCTTCGTTCATTGCGAGGGGGCCTCGGGCTTTCTATGGATGCGAGCTCTGTAAATCACTTAAACTGAGACAGAAAGGCTAGGCCCTATCTCTGCAGATGGGTTCTGTTTACCTTCTTCACCGGGCAGGAATGTGATTCTGTAGAGCAAGCAGATAACTGTTGTGCAAAATACTGTCTTGGCACCCCGGGCTGGGCCCCTTGAGGAAATATAAATTTTATGGTCAAGTTGTGTTCCCTAGCGCGTACCCCACCGTCTCCATGTACCAGCTTAAAGTGCATGTAACTTCCCTCCTGTGTCAGCTATGAAGACGCAAATACATTTGCGTCCAACGTTAACATGTCCTCTTTCAGATCCACCCTGAATGGATTAAATAGTCCGTTCCTAGGTATGCTATACCAACGTCTTTTTGTAGTGTACCTTACATGTTTTTCTGCTCTGGCAAGGTAGGCCCTGAATTTCTGCCATCAAGCCTCTTTTTTGGCTTCTGACTCTGACAGCCTCAGCCCAGGCTGCCTCTGTACCCGTGAACTCTGACTTACTTTCAGCGCGGCCCACTGCGCTCAGCTCAGCCTGCTGCCTGCCAAGATTGACTATAACCTTCGAGTTATCTGTTCCGCTCCTCGAAAATGCATTCCTGCCTACTAGCTTCAGTAAACATCCCCCTCAGCTACGGGGCCAAAGGGCCGACCTGTTTCCGTACAAGTAATTCACAGCCTCTGTTACCATGCTCCCATGGAAGGCCCCATGCCCCACGTCCTTCATGCAGACACTTAGGCGCTTATACACTCATCCACAGTTAGTATAGAATAGCTTCTGCCCCAGAGACCTTTCCGTCCAGATAATATGGTTCCCAAACATCAGATATCAGATATGATAGAAGTACAAGTTGATCTGACATGCCAGACTTCTGTCTCTTTCCGTCAGTGTAAATGTCAAGTCCCCTGCACCCTCCAGTTTCACGTCAATCACACGTCATGCAGCTGCGCGCGCATCCAAGCTTCCGATTTCTGCTGACATTGCAACATTTCTGTTTGGTGCCACCCCCTAGTGACACCTACCTGTGACGTTTCTAGCACACACCTCCAGTTCACGCCTAGTCCACGCCTTCTGATTACGTACTAGTAACACGTGGATACTGTTATCTTGTCTTCTCTCAGCTGTTACGCCTACTGTACTGTTTCCTATGACATGAATTAAGTATATAAGCTATGTACTGTCAATAAAATGTAGCGCGCTCTATCCCTTCTTCCCCCCCTGCGGTGGGAAGAACATGATATTCTGGTCCTGACCATTCCTTTTTGTGGAATAAAACCCCTAAGAACTCTAACACCACGGACTCTGGTTCTTTCTTTCCGATTTGAGTTATTATTGATTAAGTACTTACCTGCATAGAAATTAAGACGGTAAATTATATATTTACATCATTTTGGCGCCCGAATAGGGACCCCTCCCCCACCTCACGCGCCGGTTGGTGCGTTGCAAGCTCTGTCCCCTGCCATCAGTTAGAAGGAAACTACGCGTACCGGCAGGATTTCCTGCATCTCCCTCTGGCCCACGGAGGTGACGAAGACTGCGATCAGTACCCAGACGAGGCGGTGAGGAGTGCGGAGGATCCCGACCAGAGCCTAGCCGAAAGAAGCAAGGTCCGAGGTGTCAAGAGGCCCACCAGTTTTCCGAAGTTTTCCGAAGTTTTCCAAAGTCGAGCCGAGTCCAGTCCAGTTGGGTTTTCCGAGGCCTTCTGTTTCCGTGCTTCCCGGTGAGTACCATTGCTGGGACGTATCAAGACGGGTTTGGGTACACAAGTCCGGTCTGCACTGTTTTTAGGCAGTGTATCTGTACTGTTTAGCAGTACATCCGTTATATAGGGTAGTGATATATGTCTCAAATGTCTTTGCATGTGATCAATGTCGTGGTATGAATGTGACTGTTTTTAATGTGCCTTACCGTGTTCTTGTATAACTAGCTATAGGTATTAAGTAGTTAGGGTTGAGCATTCAGTATTAAGTAAACAAGATGCCGTTTTTCGACAAATTAAAGCAGATAGGAACTAGGAAAGGGATACTAGAGGAAGCAATTCCTATCCCCCCTAGGGACACTCCAGGAAACTTCATGTACCACAAGCATGGCATAGATGCCATATTATTTCTAGAGTTATGGGCCGACTATACCAAGCACCTAGACGAAAGACACAGATGGCCTGTTAACGGAACATGGGATGCCGAGTGCATCATGAAGGTGGAGGAAGTACTATGGAAAAAGAAAGCCAGACAATCCCAGAAAGACGCCATAGAGTTTTGGCGTAAGGAATCGCATAAGCGTGCTGAAAAAGCACTACGTAGAGAAGACAGACTTAAAGAATCAGACAAGGCCCAAGAAAACGAGTTAGTTACCGAGGGGATCCGAGTAAAAACAGAGCAAGTAGACCGCGCACGAAATAACCTCGTAAACGGTATGTATCTCGCGGCCGAGGGTTCGCCTGAGGCCATCTCAGAAATACCGAAAAACCTACCGCCACCATTAGTTCTAACTAAAGTAATGCATAAGACTACTAAAGACATATTTCTGAATTCCTATCTAGAGGATGTAGCACCCGCTTACACCAATCTGCCTGTCCGCGCCCTGCCTAACGACAGGGACGGGGGTGGTAACCCGCCCCAAGAGCAAATTCCGCCAGTACCACAACAGAATCCTATTGTTCCACCACCTCCACCACTTCCTGTACCAAAAGTTGATCTACCGAAACCACTTCTACCTGATCCTACTAAAAGAAAAATTCAAGTTCAGGTACAGACTCCACCGAGAGATAATGCCCAAGCTTCCGCCTCAGGGGGTGCGGAAGGGGGTCTACACACCCCGCCATTGACACGCAGGTTACAGCTCAGGGACTTTCGGAGTCCTTTTACGTTCAAGTCTCCTAGCCTTGATATATTCAAGGAAAACCTTTCAGTTTGCAGATATGATCCAGTACCCGGTAAAGACAATATAATGATGATGGCATCACTACGGTTAAGATCTGCTACTGATTTCCTGCTATGCTATGCAGGTATGAAGGAGCGCCTAGATAGAATATACGAGTTTATTCAGACGGGGAAAGACCCTGACAGTATTCAGGATGCCATGGACCGTCTGAAAGTTGACGTTCAAGCACAGATACTACGTTTTTTCATAAATTGCCTAATAAGAGAACGAGACAGGCCTGGGACAGATCAGAGCGAGTTAGATGCACTAAACAAGTGGGGTCAAAATATATCTGAAGGAAAACATGATAAGGGGACTTGCATAGCCAGTATGTACAAGAAAATTAGAAAAACAGTGATAGAAATACATCAAAAAGAGAAGGAAAAGGCTTCCTCCGAGGAGGAAGAAGAGTTTGAAGAACCAGAAAAGACTACAGATACTATAGCGTATGTAGGTAAGGGAACTTACCTTAGGAAAGGTATCCGTCCAGAAAGCAAGAGAGTTTTTCTCTCTGCCTTAACCAACCCGAATTCTTCTGAACACCAGTTCCAGGAGACTGATAAAA
Organism: Lissotriton vulgaris; assembly: GCF_964263255.1. Lineage (NCBI taxonomy): Eukaryota > Metazoa > Chordata > Amphibia > Caudata > Salamandridae > Lissotriton > Lissotriton vulgaris. Next base: position 691,350,572 of record NC_141700.1, read on the forward strand.
GACTCCGAGACCGAGTGGGGTACCACATACTAAATTCAATGGATGAACAAGAACTAGCCCGGTCAGCCATATTATGGGCTGAAAATCCGGATATGTATAATGATGATACACTAGCGCAGACATTTCTGAACCTCTCCCCAGACGAACAGAAACTAGCAGGTATATACATGATTCAGCACCTCCTAACGAAATACAGAAACCAACATTCTGATCCAGGTCCCTTACATGAAACGTTAGAAGCACTACTCATGGATAGATGGAGAGGTTTAAGTACCAAGTTAATACAAATAATTCTAGAACAGCGACATAGATATAACACTTTTATAAGCTCTGAATATGTTCCCGCTCCGCCCCCAGAAAGGAAAACGTATCACATGCAATGCCTGAGTGGCATTGAAAGTCAGAACCCCTTACGAGAAGTACACCCAGTTATGGGTGAGGATCATCTCTTGAAACGTGTGTATGTACACACGCCACTGACCAAGTTAGAACTGTTAGAAATGAAGAAACTAGTCCCGAGCCATGATAAAGACCCTGCAGGTTTTCACAGAGAGCTTAAAGACATGTTATTGATGGGGGATTACACATATGATGATATCATGAAAATGTTAAAGGTACTGCTGCCCACGGGCATCTACGAGAAACTAAAGGAAAAGGAATGGGAGGTGGGAGAGAAAAAGATTGTATGGGCAGAAATAGAAGACGAAGAGAATAAACGTGTCCCAGGGGTAGGCCTTGGGGACAAAACTAAAGCATTACCAGGTTTAATAGTACAGGTTCTGCCAAGATTACTGGCAACTAGAAAAGAAGACTGGGATGCAATCTCAGCATGTAAACAGAAGCCCGACGAAGATACTAGTGACTTTTATTCAAGATTCAAGAAATGTTTTATTATTAATAGTGGTCTTAAACCAAGTAGCGAATCGTACCCGCATCTTTTTGTATCAAAGTTAGTTGAGAATTCCCTGTTAGCAGTCAAAAATCGTGTATACAAGGTAGAGAGTACATGGCAAGCAAATACGCCATCTCAGATGTTACAAATGTTACAATACCATCAGAATAGAATTAGAGAAGAACAGGATCAAGAACAGAAACGTATGAAAGACACGAAAATGAAAATGTTGGTAGCCCAGTCGGTCCATACCGACGGAAACAGAAAGGGTACGAACCAGACAGGTCACGTCGCAGGTCCCGTCAAAGGGACGTGCAACTATTGCAAGCAGCCAGGTCACTACGTACATGAATGTCCAGTTCTGAAACATAACATAGCAACAGGTAAAACTAAAGAGAGACCGCATCCACCTAGACAAGATCAGGTTCAGCAACAGACTTCACAGAATGCACAGCCCTTGCAGAATACACAGCCTATGCATGCTTCATCTCATACAGCACAGACGGTAGCGGTACCACAGCCCACTGCTACGACTCAACAAGTTTCCCAACAGATGTACCAGTATGCCGAATCTGCTTACCCTGAGTATCAACGATACACATGAAACAGCCTAGAGAGGTAATTTGGCTTGCCTCTTATTGAAATTCCTGTAGATCAAGAAGGTCCTTATGTACACAGTCAGGTATTGGGAAAAGACAGAAAGTTTTTAATTGACACAGGGGCAAGCCGCACCACAATCAGTCACAATGAAGTCCCAGGGGCACCCCTCTCAGGCTCACAGAATGTTTCCCTTGGTTTTTCGGGACAGCCCATTGTAAATGAAGTATCAGAACCAGTACCCTTGGCTGTGGGTCCATTATCACGAATTACAGACTTGTTACTTACAAAATCATGCCCAGAAAATCTGTTAGGAATTAAAACATTGAAGGCTCTAGGAGCTATAATCTGCTGTTCCCCGGAGGGAGTTAGACTCTTTCTACGGGATTTCAAGGGTCATTATGTGTTGCGAGAATTCGATGTCAGATTGAAAAATGTACCAGACCACCTGTGGGCAAAAGGCCCAACTGATGTAGGTTGTATGCATATCACACCATACCGTGTTACACTCAAGACAGGAGTTGTACTACCACGAATCAGACAATACAAGTTACCACCCGATGCTGTAGTGGCTTTACTGGAAATCATTGAAGAGCTCATAGCACAAGGAGTGGTCGTAGAAACCGACTCCAATATCTGCAATTCACCCATCATTCCAATTCTTAAACGTACTGACCCCAATGCACCGCCAGTATATCGGCTGGTGATTGATCTTCGAGAGCTGAATAAATGTATTGTACCACAGTACCCTGTGGTCCCCGATATCTCGTCCCTATTGACTGCTATTGATTCAGAAGCAACGTTCTTTACTGTAATTGATCTCAAGAACGCCTTCTTTAGTGTACCTATTGATCCAGAGAGCCAATATCTCTTCGGATTCAGTTTAAATGGACGAAGTTTCAAATTTTCCCGCGCACCTCAAGGATTCACAGAAAGCCCCAGCATCTATAGTCAAGCACTGAAAAGACAACTAGACTGTATTCAAATGCCAGTTAACACCGCTTTACTGCAATACGTCGATGATCTGCTGATCACCGCACGAAGTGAGCCCGAATGTGAACAAGCATCACTGACGGTTCTACATTTTCTGGCAGACAAGGGACACAAGGTGTCTCCTTCGAAGTTACAATTCTGTGTTCAGCAAGTTGTGTACTTGGGTCACTTGCTGTCCAAAGTGGGGAGACAGCTCACTCCCGATCGCATTCAGTTAATTGTAAATATGCCACGACCCCAGACACAAAAGGAAGTGCGGGCCTTCATAGGCCTCACCTCGTACTGCAGACAATGGATTCCTCAATATGCATTTCTAGCTAAACCACTCATCCAGTTAACAACGCAGGAGGCAGCAACTTCGACTGCCCTCCCTTGGACTCAGGAACATACACAAGCCTTTGAGGAATTAAAGAAAGCATTATGTCAAGCACCAGTTTTAGCGACACCATGTTACAGCAAACCGTTTACACTTTTTGTTACAGAACGTGATGGTACAGCATTGTCTGTCCTCACTCAAGATCAAGCGGGTTCACATAAGCCTTGTGCTTATTTTTCTAGTACATTGGACTCAGTAGCCCAGGCACTCCCTGCGTGCTTAAAGTCAGTAGCAGCAACAGCGTTAGCAATAAGACAGAGCGATTCAATTGTTTTAGGCCATCAGTTAACAGTACAAGTTCCACATTCTGTAGAGGTTCTTTTAAACAGAACCCAGACCCAACACTTGACTATAGCACGACTGACAGGTTACGAATTAACGCTATTCCAGCCACACGTAGAGATCAGACGCTGCAGCATTCTGAACCCCGCAACACTGTTACCTACAATTATGACAGATCCAGCCCCGCATGATTGTATAGAGATCATTAATGCAGTAACAAAGCCCCGACGAGACTTAACAGATGTTCCACTGACAAATCCAGACCTGACACTTTATGTGGATGGTTCATGTATGCGAACAAGTACAGGAGAATTAGTGGCCGCATATGCCGTGACCACTGAAACCGAAGTTAAAGAAACACATCGTATTAACACACTGTCCGCTCAAGCAGCAGAGCTTATTGCTCTGACCCGAGCCTGTATTCTAGCCAAGAACAGAAATGTCAATATATACACTGATTCCCGTTATGCATTCGGAGTTGTACACGACTTCGGTATGTTATGGCAAGAACGAGGTTTTCTGACCTCTCATGGTGCCAAGATCCAACATGGTCCCCTCATTCAAGCACTGTTAGAAGCAATACATCTGCCTTCAGGAATATCCGTCATGAAGTGTAAAGCACATACTAAAGTCACAGATTCTGTTTCCCAGGGTAACGACCTGGCAGACCAGACAGCAAAACATACAGCATCGACTCACACTCAGACAACTGACATGACAAAGACAATAGGACCGACACATTGTATGACAGTCAGGGATCCCACACTAGATGTTATCGATATTCAGACACATGCTACCCCAGAAGAAATAAAGAAATGGATTGAACTAGGAGGGATCCAGACAGATCAAGGTTGGGTGACGAAGGGAAAATCTACATGGTTTCTCCCTGACTCTATGGTTCAAGTCATGATTAACACAGCACATAGTCCAGCACATCTAGGAGAAAAAGCGATGCTAGACAGTTTACAAAATCTTTGGAACAATAAACACTTACGAGCAGCAGCAAAACAGAAAGTGCGTACTTGCATGATCTGTTGTCAGTTCAATCCAGGTAAAAGTGTCCCTGTAGAGCAAGGTGGATTTCATCCTCCCGATCACCCTTTTGAAGTCCTCCAGATGGATTATATCCAGATGGACCGTTGTCGAGGTTTTAAATATGTTCTCGTAATTGTTTGTGCTCTGTCCCGTTGGACCGAAGCATACCCAGTCCCAGATTACACTGCTCCGACCACTGCCAGGCAGTTGGTTCGTGAATTCTTCCCACGGTACGGCTTGCCTCGAGTCGTGTACTCAGATAACGGTCAGCCATTCTCATCCGAATTAATGAAGGAAGTTTCTTTATTGCTAGGATACCAGTGGAAATTCCATTGTGTCCGACATCCCGAAGCCGCAGGCCTTGTAGAAAGACATAATCAGACATTAAAGACACGACTTGCTAAAATATGTAAAGAGAAAGGGGTCGACTGGATAGTCGCCCTGCCAGTGGCACTGTTCTATATGAGGATGGTTGCCCATTCGAGATCAGGACTATCCCCGTACGAAGTGGTCTTTGGGAGACCACCGAATATGTGGGGGACGCCCATTCCGAAGAAAATAACTGATGTTGATTGCAATATGTTGACAGATTACCTTGCCTCCTTGATGTCTGCACTCCAATCATGTCGTTCACAGGTTGCTGCAGCCTTCCCTGACAACACTGATGTAAAGCCACATGATGTCCGTCCAGGTGATCTAATCCTCATAAGGAACTTCGACCGGAAAAGTCAGTTGGAGCCCCGCTGGAAATCGCCGAAGACCGTTCTACTTACTACAAGGACAGCTGTGAAGGTTGAGGGCAGGAAGGGGTGGGTCCACATGAGCCATGTTAAACTGTGTAATGAACTGAAATCCGACCCAGGCTCATCCACCCCTTCCAAAGACTGTATCGAGCCCAGTGACTTTAAAACTTCCGAACGAGAGAAAACACCCCAAGAGGAATACAGACTTAAGCTCCGATCTAGCAAGTCAGACAGTTTAATTGTTTAAGTCCTCCCCTAGGTGAATCGGTTAAATAGTTTCTGACATGTATCCCCTAGATCGAGATAGAGAGAGAGAGAGAGAATTCAAGAAACGTACATACTGCAAATCATTGCGTAGTCACTGTATAGTGACATTGTTAATAATGTTTTTTCTAAGTCTTCTGATAATAGTTGCAAGTATACTTCTCCCTATCTACTACCCTATTTTCAGGCGTGAACAATCTGCTTACAATGTCTCTGCTGAACACACTTTTAGCGAGTTACCTCCACACGAACTCTCCTACAGACTTGCGCTGCGCAACAACACATTCATTAGTATGCTACACCATTCCCATCAAACTAACAATGCTACAGACTGCTGGATATGTGGCCGACTCCCTCCCTACCAGAATTACAAGGGAGCTCTGCCCCTCTTTCCGTACCCGTTCACTCACAATGGCTCCTGTGGTGCATGGTTTAAAATAATTAATTCCTTAGATCCTGATATTGCTGTTTTCGACGGGGGCTGGGTTTGGGGAAACCTGAACTTGGTCCTGCTCGACGTCTGTTACCCTGATAAGGAGGGACTCCCCACTAGAATAGGAACTGATCTAGAAAATGAAGTATATGGATTAGGTAATTACACAATTAGCCTTATGATTCTTACTGTCGAATCCGAAGCCGGACCAGTTCTACCCGTTATGTCAGTATTACCAGTCACTGGTGAATTATGTATCAGGAAGAAAGGTTCAATACACTTAGGTCATAGTAAATGTACTACTGTGGTCGAATTCAGTGATTATGGTAAATCGTCCTTTAAAGCTATCAGCCATTCCTATTTTGTTTGTGGTCATACCGCATACATACGCTTACCTCCAGATTGGGATGGTACCTGTTACATTGCATTCCTTCTGCCACCTGTTTTCCTAGCTCCTCCTGATTACCACAGAAATACAAATCTAGTAAAGAATAGACCCAGAAGAGATATCCCACTTGTCGACTACACAGAAACGGCATGGGAACAGTACACCGATTTTAATAAAGGATTCTTTTTCTTTTTAGGACCTGTCCAAAATAGTAAACTAATACGCAGATTAACTAGAACACTTGAAGCCGTAGTGAATGAAACTGCCTCCGCCCTAGGTAACTTAACAGAAGAGCAGTCCGCCATGCGGGTTGTTGTCCTTCAGAATCGTCTTGTTATTGACGTCATCTTGGCAGATAGAGGTGGAGCTTGTAAGGTCATCGGGTCAAGTTGCTGTATTTTCATTCCACAAAACGCACCATCTGTATATCAAGCTATTACACGTCTCCATCAAATTGCAAATCAGATACATCAGAATCCAGGCACCTGGACTTGGTCCGGTTGGTTCTGGACAACGTTAACCGCTTGGGGATGGAAGATCCTATCCTTCCTAGGCATTGGCCTAGTCCTAGTATTCAGTTGCTGCCTGTGCCTGCAGTGCGGGCCAGCGATTTGTGGATTATGTGCCACATCTTGTATTGAACATTCCAGTTTTCTCTCAAAGCGTAAAAGAAAGAAAGAAGAGCAAATGATGTTACAAGAACAAACTGATCGATTCATGAGGATCGATATATCATGAAGGGTCCGTAGGGAACAAGGAGGGAATGAGGAAATATAAATTTTATGGTCAAGTTGTGTTCCCTAGCGCGTACCCCACCGTCTCCATGTACCAGCTTAAAGTGCATGTAACTTCCCTCCTGTGTCAGCTATGAAGACGCAAATACATTTGCGTCCAACGTTAACATGTCCTCTTTCAGATCCACCCTGAATGGATTAAATAGTCCGTTCCTAGGTATGCTATGCCAACGTCTTTTTGTAGTGTACCTTACATGTTTTTCTGCTCTGGCAAGGTAGGCCCTGAATTTCTGCCATCAAGCCTCTTTTTTGGCTTCTGACTCTGACAGCCTCAGCCCAGGCTGCCTCTGTACCCGTGAACTCTGACTTACTTTCAGCGCGGCCCACCGCGCTCAGCTCAGCCTGCTGCCTGCCAAGATTGACTATAACCTTCGAGTTATCTGTTCCGCTCCTCGAAAATGCATTCCTGCCTACTAGCTTCAGTAAACATCCCCCTCAGCTACGGGGCCAAAGGGCCGACCTGTTTCCGTACAAGTAATTCACAGCCTCTGTTACCATGCTCCCATGGAAGGCCCCATGCCCCACGTCCTTCATGCAGACACTTAGGCGCTTATACACTCATCCACAGTTAGTATAGAATAGCTTCTGCCCCAGAGACCTTTCCGTCCAGATAATATGGTTCCCAAACATCAGATATCAGATATGATAGAAGTACAAGTTGATCTGACATGCCAGACTTCTGTCTCTTTCCGTCAGTGTAAATGTCAAGTCCCCTGCACCCTCCAGTTTCACGTCAATCACACGTCATGCAGCTGCGCGCGCATCCAAGCTTCCGATTTCTGCTGACATTGCAACATTTCTGTTTGGTGCCACCCCCTAGTGACACCTACCTGTGACGTTTCTAGCACACACCTCCAGTTCACGCCTAGTCCACGCCTTCTGATTACGTACTAGTAACACGTGGATACTGTTATCTTGTCTTCTCTCAGCTGTTACGCCTACTGTACTGTTTCCTATGACATGAATTAAGTATATAAGCTATGTACTGTCAATAAAATGTAGCGCGCTCTATCCCTTCTTCCCCCCCTGCGGTGGGAAGAACATGATATTCTGGTCCTGACCATTCCTTTTTGTGGAATAAAACCCCTAAGAACTCTAACACCACGGACTCTGGTTCTTTCTTTCCGATTTGAGTTATTATTGATTAAGTACTTACCTGCATAGAAATTAAGACGGTAAATTATATATTTACATCACCCTCTCAGCTTAGCCAGAAGTATGTGAGAGGTCAGGGATACGTAGCTGCAGCCCTCAGAGTGTCTGGATGCATGAAAACCCTAATTCGGAGACTGGCTCAGGCTGCGCCACAAAATGGGTTCATCTCTATATTAAAAGTGCACAATGCAAACACATGGGCAACATGGGCCTCAGTGCAGAATTAACGTTTCTTTCATGGAAGACTTGGTAACTGACATCCTAATGTGGGACGTGAATGCAGAGGCATCATTATTGCAGGCCATAGAGGGAAAATGCATGGGTGACATGCACATACACTAAACGTTGGGTACAAGCAGGGGACACATTGGCCATGTAAAATGTCATTTTCCTCATTCCCTCCTTTCTTCCTTTTTACTGGGTGTGAGGGTTTGATTGGTTCAGATGCTCCGTCCATCACCATCCCCTTTTGTACCGCTTTGTTTGCCATAAGTATGCAGGGTATGCTCAGACGTGAGTCCCTTGCTCACTTTGCCACTGGATTCAAGCAAGCCTGGCTGAAGATGGCTGTAATGCCAGAAACCGGTCCTAGAAAGCTTGTTTCCGGTCCAGGGAAGGCATGGCTTGGCAGTTCAGGCTGGACTGTTCCCATGAGGCACAGGGTCAGACTGATTTGCATATGGCCATGTCTGAACTGGGGTGGCAGACTGGGCTAAAGAATGGTGATGGATTAAACCCAGATCTGTTGACTGGGTGTGAGGGTTTGATTGGTTCAGATGCTTCGTCCATCACCATCCCCTTTTGTACCGCTTTGTTCGCAATAAGTTGGCAGGGTATGCTCAGACGTGAGTCCTTTGCTCACTTTGCCACTGGATTCAAGCAAGCCTGGCTGAAGACGGCTGTAATGCCAGAAACCGATCCTAGGAAGCTTGTTTCTGGTCCAGGGAAGGCATGGCTTAGCAGTTCGGGCTGGACTGTTCCCAAGAGGCACAGGGTCAGACTGATTTGCATATGGACATTTCTGAACTGGGGTGGCAGAGTGGGCTAAAGAACGGTGATGGATTAAACCCAGATCTGTCGACTGGGTGTGAGTGTTTGACTGGTTCAGATGCTCCGTCCATCACATCCCTTTTGTACCGCTTTGTTCGCCATAAGTTGGCATGGTATGCTCAGACGTGAGTCCCTTGCTCACTTTGCCACTGGATTCAAGCAAGCCTGGCTGAAGACGGCTGTAATGCCAGAAACCGGTCCTAGGAAGCTTGCTTCTGTTCCAGGGAACGCATTGCTTGGCAGTTCGGGCTGGACTGTTCCCATGAGGCACAGGGTCAGACTGATTTGCCTATGGCCATGTCTGAACTGGGGTGGCAGAGTGAGCTAAAGAACGGTGATGGATTAAACCCAGATCTGTTGACTGGGTGTGAGGGTTTGATTGGTTCAGATGCTCCGTCCATCACCATCCCCTTTTGTACCAACAGTTCATCGTCTGTCAGATAAATGTTATCCACATACGAGGACACATCCGGGTTGATGCTGTGTAACAAAGACACAACAGGTGCAGCGAAGACCCCACGGCTGTTCTTATACCCCATAGGCAAATGCGTAAATTGTTTCTGATTTGGAACGACGGTAAATGCTGTCAAGTCTCAGCTCGCAGAAGCTAAGGTGTGACTGTAGAAACCATTGGATATATCTAGTGTTGTCTTATTTTTTTTATGAACAATGCTGATCACAAGCACAAAGCTGTGTCTGTTCTGTACCGCAACCGTAGAACAATGACTATCTACATCGCCCACAGAATTCTAAAACGCAGGCCCACGATATTCTGGCGAACCTTCTTCACCCTATATTCCCACTCGGTGCCTACGTTCATGAGATAAACACTAGGCTGTTGTCCTGAGAACGAGAAAGGTCCGAACGGGTGGGCGCTCTTTTCGCAACCTCGCCGCTAAACTCTGGAACTCTCTTCCCATGAGCATTAGGAACATCAGCAGTCATTCCCAATTCAAGTTTCTCTGCCTGAGTGGCCCTAGGTGCCCGCTACATGGTCCTTTTAGCAGTCTGCAGCCATAGCGTTGGGACGCCCCTTTGCTGGGGCAGCTGTGCACTCTACAAATCCGCCAACATACCATAACAACATATTCAAATTTTGATTATCTAATACAATGCGATATGAACCGTCTGGATTTGATACGGGAAAAGTGGATCATTCATCGGTGATACACAGGATGCAATTACACCTTAATATTCTAATTGAGTCAGAATGACACAAACAGGAGCTTTAGCTTCCCGCCTGATTGGATATTGCGGTTGTGGCTGTGGCATAGATCGTAATGGAATCTCATGTGCTGTTAAATCTCTATCACAGCCCACTTGATTACGGTACACTGCCGGGGCAAGGGCCAAAGCCCACTCCGATGCGTATGCCTGTTTAGCCTCCTCAGGGACGTATGGTGAAAAACTCAGAAGTATCACGTCTTCCCCTCTAGAAGCTGACAAAACAAATTTAGGAGGCCAAACTATCTCCGTCAAAAGTCATATGAAGAAGTGAGATTTTCCCAGAAAACAGCCATAGTTGTACTTGTATAACACCCTCAATTTGGAGGACTATTTCATAGAGTCTATCCAGGGGGTGGGGGGGGGCAACTCGAGTATCTGCTGTTCTTTCTACTGTAATAAATATATCAGTTGCTCTTGCCTCCAGACATGGACATAGTGCCTCTCGCACTATGGTAACCACCGCTGCGCTGTCCAGTAGAGTCACTGCCCATCGCCATTCTTGGAGTAGCATCCCCACCATCTGCGGAATATTTTGCTGTAAAAGAGGCAACTTTCTTTTTTTTAAATTGCTTTTATTGAGCAGAGCAGAGAACCAAGAAAACAACATAGCTTTAGTCATCAGGGAGGAATAGTACTCGTATTGCCACATACAACGCACATATATCATGTATACATAATACCTATAACGTATGTATAGTTAAAAGCTGTAGCCCAACAGACCAAAATACACTTATAAAAAAAATGTATAAAGCAAAGAGTCCTGAACATCCCGAGTTCATAAACATCAAGACAGTGATTAATTGCCCCCTTCATATATAAAACTACCTAAAGTGACTCGTGCCGGATAGTCATCAAAAATACAAGAAATTCAATTTGTTCATCAGTATCATTTTCTATTTGACAAATTTTCACATTATTACTTCAGATCCAATCCTTTACTTGGGGTTAAAAGTGCAATGCAGTGTATTAAAGTGCTTAATTTTCTAAAGTGCAGACGTGCTAAAGTCCTAGAGATCTTGTAATGCAGCCAAGTTGTCAAAAAACTTCCAAACCACAGTAAACCTTCTTGTTGTCCTGACCCGTTTATCATATGCTTCCTCGAATCTCCTTCTTCTTGCCATTTTATTTACCCACTTAAGATAAGATGGAGCCTCCTCTGATCTCCAATTTTGGAGGATAAAAGAGTGTGCTACTGAAGAGCATATTGACATATATATCTCTTCTGTTCTGGTCAGTTCTGACTTAGCTTTGGAGAGTCCAAAGAGAGCAACTTCTGTTTCGGAGTTGATCTTTTTTTTAATGGACTGGCATGTTCCTAAAAAAAACATTTTCCCTAAAGGTCTTCATCTTCAGGCATGTAAAAAGAGTATGGCGACAATCTCCCTCACCTTGGGAGAGGCAACAAAAGCATTTATTGTCTACTTCCGAATGACATTTATTAAGCTTTTTCAGAGTGTAATAAGCCAGCCATCGCGACAAGAAGGCCATCCTTTTAAAATTGTCCGCTCTTAAGGCCTTGCTTCGAAATTGGGCTACAGCCTGCCATTCCAGATGGAAAAAAAAAACAAATCGTCTTCAGGGTTATTTTTCCCAAAACTTCATCCACCAAGGGAAATGCCTTGTGTTTCATGAGCAAGGAATACCAATTTCCCACTCCCTTCAAATTTACTTTGAATAGCACATTGGCTAGGGAAGTTGGAGCCCCGCTTATCGGGACTATATGTTTTTTAATACAATTTATAATCTGTATATACTCTAAAAAGCCTGACTTTATTCGGCTTCCTACCCTACCTATTACTCCTTCCCAGGAAATAATTTTATTTCCAATAGAAACTGGCCCAAATACTCTAAGCCAATATCTTTCCATATCTTAACATAACTTGAATGAATATGCAGGCCAAACCCCCTACATTCATCCAATTTCAGAAAGGCAAATCCGGAAACATTTGGTTGCTTAAACAACAATTGAAGTCAATTAGAGTAGTCATGACTTTTTTGTGACTTTTTCGAAAGTTTAGATGTTTTTTATAATGCGGGGATTTGTGTACCGGACTCAGCAATCATCTTTTAAAAAAATATGTGTCAATCTGATCGCTTGGCTCCACCAAGCGTGCGGTAAGATCTAATAGCGCAGCCTCGGAGTATGTGCGGATGTTTCGTGCGACTAAACCCCCCGGATTAGTGTCTAGTCGAAGTATAGGCAATTCTAGCCGCCTTTTTGTTCCAAACAAATTCCCTAAATATAGTGTCAATTTCCTTAAAATATTTAGCATTAACTTTTAAGGGTACATTTACAAACAAAAATATAAATAAAGTAAGAATTGACATTTTTAGGAGTGCAACATGCCCAATCACTGTCAAGGGCAAGAGGGACCAATTATCTAATAAAGTTTTAATTTTACTTCTGGTGGAAATTTCTATGTGCACATAAACTGCAGTCATTTTAATCGAGCGCAGCCATTTTGTACTCTGTTGGTCACCTTTGTTTCGCCCTGCCCTTACTAGCATTCCTCTGACCATCTGACTGACCTGTTATGTGTACTGGGAGCGAAAAACTGTATTGCCACGACAAACCTCAGCGCCACTTGCTGCCACAAACTCGTTTTTCCTCTCATCTCTGTTTACAGGAAAACCCTTGGAAACTCTACCTCTCACTGCACCTAGTTACACAAACAGGTTCCAAATACCAAAAAGACCCTTGCAAACATGATTTATTGCACTGCAAACAGCAAGACTTGTTTTTATCAACAATGGGACCTGTTTTTATCAACAGAACGGACTCTTAGATCTGGCCGGTCTCACGTTTTAGACCCTGAAGCAAGGTCCAGCTGCAAGATAAGATTGTATGTTTGACCTGGGTGGGAAGAGAATTACTGTTTAGCTTGTGGGGCAACCTGCCCGGGGTGGGGACTCCAAGCTTGTGTAACCATGATGATAAAACAATTGCATTGTGCAAAACCTGCATAAAAGGAAGAACCAAAGGAGTTATCAGCAGAACACCTCCCTCAGATATCCCGGTGTCTGCAGTTGACGTGATCTCCTCATGAGAAATAAACTTTTTTTCTTGTCTTCCAGTTGCCAGCGCTTGCCTCATTATTTTGATAGCGAACCCAAAGTGAATTAGAGGTTAAACCCTGCACCGGGCAGCATTGAGGGTCTTAAAAGACTTGCTGCCTTTCACACTATGCGCAGGAAAAGAGGACCTCAGTGTTTAGGGGCTAAGCCTTCCTACCGCCTCAGTACCCAAAATCCTAGAACTGACTAGCTATAGTGTCTCATTCATCCACTACATAATCACGAAGCTACAAATGATTAGACAACCCAGAACACAACACACATAACTCTCTCACGAATCGCGGTAGCAAGACGTACCCTTTCGCTTACTTACTCATACTTGTAAAAAATAAGAATTAACAGAGTCACTGTTATAGCTCAAAATGTTTATTTTAACTATAATGCAGTATACAAGACACTACCAGCAGCAAAATGCATAAACCTAAAACAGTTAGCATTGTAGCAAATCCATAGACTATGAAGGGGAATGTCATCATTTACAGACAGTGGATAAAGGACTATAAGGCCTAACCACCCTTCCCTTGGAAGGAATACGTTTTATTATATAAAGGAAGATCTCTGGGCTTTGTCAGCAGATCCCATACCTTAGTGCCTAGATGGTAGTTTCACATCATTGGAACAGCATAGCTCTTCTCCCTGAAAAGTTCCCTCTCCAAGTGTGTGTTAAACCAACATGCAACCCTATTATATCAAAGCAGGAGTTTCCAGCAGCTGCGTAGCATGTTTTGTCTAAGTGCTAGGGACTGACCAGAACACAATAATAAGAGTAATTGTTTATTGACCTTGCACTCCGTGTTCAGACTAAACTCAAGGAACAGGCCGAGAACGCAGAAAGCAGACGGTTCTCATGTGAACGGCACAAACAGAGTCTTGTAAAATAAAGTCATGTAGTAACGTGCGCAAAAGCAGCATCATGGCAGCAGAGCACATGCTAACTTAGCAGTGTTGACAATGACCACAATGGTTATATGACACTACACATTCATTTTATCTTTAGCCCAGGGGATGTGGTGGTCCCTGGGGCTGCGAGAGAAGCTATACGGGTCTCTGCATTCATTTTATCTTTAGCCCCAGGACGATGGCAGTTTCCAGGGCTGCGGGGAGGCCATTCGGTCTACCCACATTCATTTTATCTTAAGTCCCATGGAGGTGGCGGTCTCCGGGACGCATGGGCCCACCCCTGCATTTTTTTAACATTTACCCTGGGGAGGTTATGGGCCCCAGGGCTTTCATAATCCTTACGAGCAGGGCCCCATGCACCTCCCTCCTTCATAGGAGGGCGACCTTCTGCACCTCCCACTTGTATATATTTGCTCATGCACCCAGGACATGGCCCACTCGGAGCTAAACATTAGTGAAGCACAAGTGCCGTGGACCCAGCGCAGCTAAAGCTGAACATTTTTAAAAATTGCTTTTTTGCTGTGCTGGGATCCCTCTGGGACCCCAACACCACATCTAGGGGTTCAGGGTATTCCTACCCTCTTTTTTAAATGTTGTTTGTGGGACTTGGCTGAAGCTGAGTCCCAAGACGGCTGCCAAAGTGTTTGCAGTCAATCAGATTTCAGCACTTAGACTGTCCGATTGTCAGAGGATCCACATCCCTATATATACATAGTTAGAAAAACTAATGAACAGATTTACATCAAATCAGAAAAAACACTTCTCTGGACCAACTGCGATCTTTTAGAGAAATTTGGTGCAATTCCGTTCAGCGGTTCAGGCTGTAGCTGTGTCCAAAGTCCCTGTGGAAAATTGCATGGGGAAAATGTGTTTTGGGACCCCCTTTTCTCGCCCCCTTGACAGATCACCCTGAAACTTTCAAGACAGCAGCTGAAGTGAGCACCATTCGAATTTTTAAAAGTTTCTGAGGTTCATCAAATGGCACCAAAGTATTGGCAAAACAAAAAATGCTCTTCCTATAGAAACTAGGACCTAACTATACTGCTAAATAGATATATATAATATAATGTCCTTCTGAAATTCGTGTATACTTTTATGATTCTTTTTTATGAATCGAAATACAGTTTATTGAATCGAATCGATATATATAATAATAATAATAAACTGTATGTGCATAGATATGGATAACACCTGTTTCTGTTTCTAGCTGGATCAATGCGAACACATGCACTGAATTCTGGTGCAAATAAAATTAACTGCAGAGCATTGGAAGTTTAAGGAAAAAAATGGATTGTCTGCCTCATGACACATAATTAACAACGATCAAGGTTTTGTAAACTCCAGACTGTGCCGCTGCCCCTTCCTAACATACCCCCCATATTAACTTTTGCTCCAGTCAAGGAGACTGTGGTCATTCTTCCTCTGCCGCAGCCCGGGGTATGGCATATTCCGGGTCTTTTGCTGCTTACCTTGAGTCAGTGCCTGCTCTGGTTGGGTCCTCCCTTCTCAGACCCTGGTGCATGACCCGTGGTAGGCAGCCCGGCACCTGAACCGCCACTGCCAACAATGGACAGGCCTCTTATCCTTCAGCACATTTCTCCCACCCGTTTTGGAAGCCCAGGGAGGCACCTGGTGCCTCTGCCAATTTCCCTACTCCCCGAGGTTGATTGCAGCAGAAACTTGGAGGCTTCGAGAGAGAGAGGGAGGAGGCAGCTATAGAAAAAGGGCTCACAGAAGGAGAAGAGAGAGAGAGACTGGATGGAGAGGTAGTGCGCGGAGACAAATAGAGCAGGGCTGGTTTGACAGTGATGCTTTTGGCCTCTTGTCCTCCAGCCCTGGCCACTGTCTTCCTAGGTTGTTACAAGTTTGCAACGAGTTCACCTACACCATATGATGATGTACAAGTAAACCCGGCAGGGAACCGGGAACACTGGAATCCAGAGTTCTGTCAATGATAGTGAGTTTGGAATTGCTGTTTTCCTATTTTAAGTTTAACTGTATTGAGGCCTCTACTCGAACTTCTGTTGCTATATTTTCTCATGTGCTGGGCCTCAGAACTTTTCATGAAGAACTGTCTGCCTTGAAACATATTTTTTAACATGACTAGAGACAAGCTCCTTGGGATGTGAGAAAGGTTTGCATTCAGATATATTTTTCCACACATTTAAAAACAGAAGGCCCTCTCCTCCGGCATCCCCAACCCCTTCAGAGCCAATGGAGACACAGTTTTGTACACGGCCAGAGAATGCCAGGTTGCCCCGGGCCACCGCAGGGGGCCACCTAGGAGGGCGGCCACCCTTAGTGCCGCATGATGGCACAGACCCTCAATGAGCGGTCTAGTGTGTGGGACCCTGGGAGTCCCGAGTGATGTCACTTCCTGCGGGGGAGGGGCCGTAGGCATATAGCCTGGGGTCACGGGCCTGGCGCCCTCTCTGACCCCAACCTGCCTCGTGGACGGACCCTCTTCCTCCTTGCCCGGACGAGCTGTGCTGCCCGGACGCTGATTTTCCCTCCCTACCATTAACCCAGCTGTCGGGCAGCAGGGGTGGGGTGAGTAGCCTAATACTATTTTGCTTTGTGTTGCAGGCGGAGTTACAGGGCGATCCAATGCTGGAAGGTACAGAAGGGTAGCCTCTACAGGAGCATGTTAGCATAATGTTTATGAAAATAAAGCTGTAACAACTTTCTCCAACAAAACATGGTGTGGTGTCTGTTATTATGGGAAATGGTTGTAAGCAGTTTGGGGTATGGGCCGATGGTGGCACTATGTTGCACATGTGGGTGAGTGAATATTCTCTTCAAACGCAGGGCTCCCAGCAGCAAAGGTCAGTTATTTACTTTCTGATGCTGAAGATATAATGAGCAGTGAGAGGTGCACAACTGCAGCCCCTGGCGACCCCTAAAAGACGTCCATTAAAGTACAACTAGTAAATGGCTTGTCTGTGTTCTCACAAAAGTTGTGGGGCGCAATATTAATTTTTATTATATTTATATTTATTATATTATTACCTATATGAAAAATGGTTTGATCCCTTTTCTATTGAAAAATCGTTTGCTGTAAAGCCACTTGTTATACTTAAAACGCATATTTCCACAAGAAGTATGCTTGAACCAAACTAACAGAATTATAAAAGCCTAAAGGCGCAATGGTGAAGTACCTTGTCCGCCAAACTGACAGTCCGTCCTCTCTGTTTAGCGTCAGGTGGACTGTCATCTTTCCGGCGCGTCAGTTGGTGGTGCTTGCAACCCTCATAATGAGGGCTCAAAGCAGCTGTGGCTGTCGGCGCTGGTGCATTAGACCGTCTACTCAATTTAGAGTGGAAGGCCTAAAGTACTTATTTTTTCCATTTTGGATCTTCGGGGAAAAACAAAGTCTCACTCCGGAGTTTGTTTTTCAAAAACAAAAGTTTGTTGCCATGGCGGCAACTCCTCTGACAGCACAGAGAGCTTTGCAGGGCCAGCAGGCTGCCCACTGCACTTTAAACGAGTCACTAGCTTTAAAGCACAACAACATCAAGGGGATCTACTTCAAAAGAGCAAAAAGACTAGAAAATACTGATAAGTACCTCAGCCGAAATACCAAACAAAAAAGATGACAAACACAATTTATATTTTTTACAAAATACTTCATTTGAAGCTAACACAAAAAAAGCTTAACTTAAAAAGTCGATGAAAATTAGACAAGACAAACGATCTTTGACATGTATTGGAGGAACGACCCATGAGGACATGCCAACCTGGAAGGCTGAATGAATGGTCGATCATAATTAATAAAATCTGATAGTATATATAAGCCATCACATGATGCTTATGCAAACTGTACATATACCACAAGAGAAATTATCATCTACCATCCACATGCAGGAAAAAAAGATACATTTGCACCAATAGGCAAACTCTGACACCTATTTTTGTACCCACTCAACGCGTTGTCCTAGTGGTCTTGCTTAAACATAGATGACTGAATGTATATTTAAAATCACATGGAAAAAAATTGATTGTTTTTACATTTACTTTATAAAAAAATCCCCGGTGGGAAGACTCTTTACAAGACTTCTACATAACCTACACCACGGAGAACGATTCTACATTTTCAAGATAGCTCGTGGAGCTACCAGGACAAGAAAATGTAGAAAACACCTCCATGGTTCATGGGTGCCTGATTGGAGAGATTATTGTGTTTGTGCAGGGCTGGCACACTGTGCGGGGCACGCAAGGAGCCTCTCAGTGTGAGGGCCGAGTGCATCTTATTTTTGGATCTTCCTGCGCGGTTGCTGGGGTGTTCCAACTCCTCCCTTCATTCCTTGTTTGTCCATGGCATGCGTTCACAGTCCCGTGCCCAGTATTGACTTCTGATTTTTATATGTGAGCCGAGTACCTTTCTGGTTGCTAAATGCCAATAAAGTCAGAAGAAAATGAGGATGAAAAGCTCTTGGGGACCTAATGATTCTCACTTTTAAAAGTATTGTGTGTGCCCAATAGGCCTCCTTTAGTGTTTTTATTGTTGGACTGCAATGGGTAAAAGGAACGTCTAGGATGGGGCTCATGGAAATTCACACACCAAAAAATTGTCTTCTGGAGCAACTTGTGACAATGTTATGAACTGATACTTTGTTATCTGAATGTCAAGTCATTGTTCATACCCCTTCTTCTTCTACACCTATTACCCCATATGCTATAATCCCAGAGCCCCCTGAGGCCACACCCACTCCCCTTCCTGCTAAAACCACTAAACGTATTCATCAAATGTTTAGTAAAACTCATCGGGGATTCGGAACACTCACATTTGCGCGGGCGTAGGTATCAGCAGTAGAGGAGGTGGTGAAGAGATACAGCCCTGCATTCCGGAGACGTCTCTAGATGCTCTGGTGGTAGATCAGGTTGAGTGCTGCAATAGGTATGCTGGTCTTTCTGAAACAGAGAACAGCTAAGAGGGGAGAAATACACCTGTGTTGGATGTTATCAATAAGGAAGCTCTATCCCTGTTATATAGCTTAAAGGGCACAATTGAGGGTCTTAAGGAGGAGGTAGTGAACCTGAAAAGGTGGTTGAAGATTTGGAGGGGAGGGTGACTAAAGCCGAGTTTCTGAGTTCAGCAAATCCAGGAAAAGGTATTAGTAGGAAGATGTGAGGGGTCACTGAATATTAATGTTCAGCAGTATTCCCCCTTCTTCCTCGTGTGCCAGTTGCTGATCAAATCTACCGCACCCCCCCCCCCGCCCTCCTACCAAATTCCCGTCCAACCATTCAGGTTGTCCTATTTGGTCAAGCAATAGATCTATCGTACATTGAGGTGCTCCAAAGGGCAGAGCTTTGGTAAAGAAGCCTGACAGAGGTGAGGTGGTTCAAGATGAGGATAATTTCCTTGATAAGAGATCTGCCCAACTTTATGCAAGGGGGGTGGTCAAAAATATTATTTACATCAGAAATTGTGACCAGAGGAAAGAAGATGTAATATTTCTTACGCAGGTCCCCAAACCTTTCTCTGGTAAATGGGAAGATCATTAATCACTCAAAAATAAGGTCATGTACTGGTTTAGGTAGGCTGGCCACTGTTATTCTATTAGAAGGAATGACATTTAGCAGGCTGAAAGGATAACTGCCCCAGAGAAAGTTGCATGACATGGTTAAAGTATATTTTGTCTATAGAGATAAATCAGATGGCCTAATGGCCATAGACTTTCGCACAATCCTGCTTGCCAACACATCCATTATAATCAAGTATTGTGTAATTCCAGTTGAGAGCCCCCAGATTAGTAGGCCTGCTTGCAAGGGGAGGGGAGCTACGCCAGTGGGACTGTTGGTACTCTGGCTGACTACAGGAAGAGGGTAATTTGGAGGAGAATGAGTTGACAGCTGGGATTGCTTTCCCCCCAAAACAGCAGTCCAGGCCCCAAACATGATGCTCAGTCTACTACTAGCCACTCAAGAAAATGGCTGTCGAGGCTTTAGGCAGGAGGTTAATGACAGTATTGTTGATAGTGATACCCAGGAGATCAGTAATGTTGTATCTAAGAACCAGTGTTTGAAATCCAACTTTACCCCTAGCGCAGCTAAACATTTTGGTGTGGAGTGTAGCAGGGATTGCCCGGATGCTCCCAGAGCAAGAATGGGATCATTTTGTAGTTCTCATGATTGGTGTTTGATACAAGAAACATGGAGTATGACCCCCTTACATAGGAGTGAGTATATACTTCCTCCTGCCTAAATGTGGTTTGGAAAGGGAAAAGGAGACCATCAGGTGGTTTAGCGATTTGGGTAAGAGTAGCACTCCAAAGTAAAATTAAAATTGTTTCAGTTGACTCCCTAGATAACTGGGCAATTGACCTTGTCCTTCCCCCTTGTTTGAAAATAATGGTTTTTAATATGGATAATAGAGTGTAACCTAGCAAGGAGGAAGTAGCAGCTCTTTATCATGCTCTCACAGAATATATGGGCAGTAACCACCCTATTGGCAGCAGGAGATTTCCACTGTACATTTGAATCCTTTGCATCAACCCTATTAGCTTTGACAGCAGGGTGGGACAAAATCTGGAAAAACATTCCCCAGCTAGAGCTACCTACCGTTAGATTGACAAATAAAGGAGCCCAGGTGCTGGTCCTATCCCCCCAGCATGACTTGAGGGCTACTAGTGGCCGGACAAATTCTGACTGTAAAGGTGGAATGACCTTTAACAGGCCTGGCCACTTAAGTAGGATCAATTACTTTCTGGTCAATTATATGCTCTGGCCAACTGTGCAAGGCATGGAAGTGGTTGAAAGATTTTATTGACCACATTGCCCTGAGCCTAATTATCTATAATTCCAGCTATAAAGAAGCGACCATAGGGGCCCAGGGTCCTGGTGACGTTGTCCCAAGCCAATATCCTAAGAACGATAAGATGGGATTGGGTGGAGGAAAATCCTATGGCTCTTGAAATTGTCAAGGGTAAAGTATTCAATGAGAATGCTGTGCTGTCTATCCTTTCTAATGAACATAGAATCGAAAAAATTAAATCTTTGCAAGAGCCACTTTACACACAGATTAGGGAAACCTTGGGTCAAGTAAAAAAGGTGGGGAATAAATGGCCCAATGCAACAGCATGGTACAACCAGGAATGCAGGAAGGCAAAGGGTGAGCTGCTACAGGCAGTAAAGCCTAAGTCTCGCCATGATCTGACAAGACTTATGAGCTGGGTTTTGTGCTAATATCAGTACTCTCGACCAGGTTTTTTCTTCATTTGTATCGACTGGAAAGAAGTGTGAGTAAAAGGAGATAAGCTTACATAGGATTCGTGGAGGTGCACACAGATTTTGATTTAGTGCCACAGGGCAAACTTTGGAAGGTGTTGGCAGAGATTGGGATCTCACCAAATGTATTGGATATCCTGATGAGATCAACAAAAAAAACAAATTTTCCTGATGAGATTACATGCAGTTTAGGCATGGAGTCAGACAAGGATGCGTTTTAGCACCCACTCTGTTTTCATTATATATCAACGGAGTAGTAGAATACCTCGACAGAGTTGGGTGTGACACCACAAAAGTCAGAGGGAGAAGGGCTTTTGTCCTTCTCTTTGCCGATGGATACATTATTGGTATTCAAGTCTCCCAAAGGGCTCCAACAGTTTTTGATTGATTTTACATTTTTTTGTGATGAGCAAGGTCTGGAGTTAAATGTTTCAAAAACAAAGTATATGGTCTTCTCCAATAGTACTCTGAAGACACCCAAGAGATGTATGTTCAATGGAGACCGACCTCTTGAATGTTTTTTTCCCTTTGAATACCTGGGGATACGTTTAACTCCAAACTTGTGCTGCCCCACCTTGAGAAAGTACATTTCTCACTTATTCAACAGACCTCCCACATAACTAAGATTCATAAAAGAACTGTGTTAGAAAAAGTGGCTTCAGCACTAGAAATTTATAATACTAAAGTCCTGGGCTCAGTTATGTATGGAGAAGAACATTGGGGAAGTGGGAAAACTGATTCTCTTTCTATGACCGAACAACGCTTTGTAAGAACCCTACTTAATCTACGGTAGGCTCTCCTTCTATTACAATTTTCTGTGACCTGGCCAAAAGAAAGCTCGCTTACAAAACAGAGTGTAAGCTCTTATTGTTTTGGCATACATTGTGGTGTACTGACCGGCTTAACCCCTAACGAGTGGGTCTAATAGACCTTATGGTATTTCCAATGGCTAACAAAATCCCTTGTTTTTGTTCCCTTAGAGTAATCCTGAGAAAATTGGGGCTTTTATGCTTATTGGACTTACCTGGAGATGATGTCCTAGTTTACAAGAGGCAGGGTTAAAGAAATCTACTGGGAAGTCACTTTGGTGGAGAATTTGTCCAATCCTAAGTGATCGCTCACTCGACATTTCATGGATTTTTAAGCCTATCCCTAATTTGAAGACACTATCGATGAGATTGCCCTGCCATTGGTGCGGAAACTGTTTCTTCAATTTAGATACAAGACACCTCCCACTATGGGGTTCTGAAGTAAAATGGTAAAGCCAAGCTTTCTTTGACAATATGTGCATATGTCTGTGTCTAAACTGGAATGGCAGGGTGCGCAAAAAAAACAATGGATTTAACCCAGATCTGAGACTGGGGTGAACGTTTTGATTTCTTCAGCATTCCATCCATCATCTGTTCTTTTTACATTTATCTTCCTAGGTGGAAAGGAGTAGCAAGCACAGACGTGGGTCCTGTGCTTGTTACACCATCAGATTCAAGCTAGGTTAGCTGATGAGGGGTGATAACCTGAAACCGGTCCCAGTATGCTTATTTCTTGGTCAAGAGAGGACCTGGCCAGGCAGCTAGGGCTGGATTGTTCCCATGGGGATCAGTGTCATGAGTGATTTGCATATGGCTGGATCTAAACAAAAATGGTGTGGTGTGTAAAAAAACAATGGATTTAACCCAGATCTATGAACTGTGTTGGTGAATGTTTGATTTGTTCAGCAGTCCATCACCTGGTCTTTTTGCAGCTTTCAAAGGAGGCCCTGAATCCTTGGTCCATTTATTATTTGTTAGCCTTCATTATAAAAAAAACTGAGGTCAAAGTGTGTTATTCCTTTATGCAGGTGAACTGGTCCTAGTAAGTATCTGAAGTGCTCAGAATATTTAGCACAATTACTAGGAGAGTCGTGGTATTTGGCTTAGTTAAATTTCTCATGGCCCTATGGATTAGACACTCTAAGTGTATTGAGTGATATCATTGGTCAATTGTTTTTATGGATGTATGTTCTTTTAGCACTGACCTGCTCTTTTTCTTACAATTTTTAATTATTAATTTAGTAGAATTAAAATAAATGTGTTATCTTAGATATTTTTACGTATATACAGGATTATGTGTCTTAACAGGGCAACACCCCATAAAGGAAAATTGTGCACTCTAGTGATAAACACTGATCACCTGCTCTGTGTGAGTATGTATGTTTTTCTTCCATGTTTGTATGTATATTTTGAGATGTGCTTTATAAGATCTTTATGATCGTAAATATAGTCTTTGATGATTGTATTTGTTCAGGAAGGTACAATCATTAACAGTGTTTTGCTCCTATGTGTGCTGCAGAATAGAGCACGCAAAGAAATGACACAGTATGGCGCTGCAAGTAATTCACCAGCGCTGCACTGCATCATTTAAATAATGCAGGTATACATCACATTCACAAGAATTTGGTACACCTCTGTGTTTTCCCTTGCACCTGCACTAAAAAAGCTGCCTAGCACCAACACAGACACCCTTGCACCATGTGCAAGGGTGCCTGCGTTGCAGGAATGATTGTTTATTTCAGGAAGGGACACATTCCTGCACATAATGATCTCTAGGCCCATAGGAATGAATGGGAAGACATTCTCAATTTGCGATTCTCAATTAGAGAATCGCAAAATGAGAATGCAATGTCAAGGGTGCCAGGGTGCTAACAACAAAAAATAGTCGACAATTTTTTGTTTTAGCCATAAGACTTCTAAAACAAAGTTTGAACTACTGTGAATATTGGAAATTTTGTGTTCATAATGTTAACTATGGCTATTTAGAGAGATAGGGACTAAAAGTTTCATTAAAATGTAGGGTGTATGGGTTATGTGCAGCGAATGAATGAATGAGAAGAGAGAGTGGAGACGAGTTATGAATGAGTAAATAGGTGAAAGCTGAATGAGAATAAAAGTTTTTTATGAGTATAATTAGGAATAAGTGGTTAGAATAGGATAAAATAGAAGAATGCAATGTATAAACTTTGATATGCCAAAATAAATAAAAGAAAAGATTTATTTCTGACAGAAAAAGAAGTCTGTAGTTCATGTTGTTGAATTTCAATAGGACAACTCTGAAAAAAGAGTGTAAATAAGGAAGCTTTCAGGCTCCGTCTTCTCTACTCTTCGGGGCTGTGCTGAATGACCTATAACCTCCCCTACACAACTCTCCCAGAGCCTGAAGTATACACACAGGCAACTAGGACAGTCCCACAGGGGAGGGAAAGGAAGGGGACAGCGGGGAGGGAGATCTGAAACAATATCAACAGACAGTTAGAAAGTACCCTCCCACACCCATAAACATTCCCCTAAACCTTTTCTTTTCCTTTTGTACACAGTATGGAATTACCCCTACCTGTCAAGGAAAATACGTGGACCTGAATCCTAGGGGAAGAGATTCGGGGCGTTGCTAGAGTGTGGTCACCAACGTCTAAGAGATATACAATAACAAACATATAATTCACATTCCCCAATGGATGAAATAATCACCCACATGATACTCATGCATACCTAACAGTGTTTGATTTCCCTCTTGTTGGCACAACACACCCTCAGGATTGAACCCCCTGTCTCTCTTCTCCTGTGTAGGGGTGAAAATAAGGTATGCAAAAAAGGGTAGACTTCACATAGGTCTCTGTATTCACAAGAGGTATCCATACAATGAAACCGGTAGATACCCGGGTACTCGAACGGCTAATGCTTCTTAGGTGTTCAGTCTTTGACTTTGCACAGTATTATAAGACAAATATTTCGAGTCTCGACTTTCTCGTTCATATAGTTCAACACCCGACAATGAATTGGTTCTGATGCCTCCCTGCAATGAGACGAGTGATAGGCGTCTCCTCCAACAGGGAGTTTGTCAGCCAAAGAAAGAAATCCCCCACAAGCAGACACGGATTAAATCTCCGCTCACAGCAAGTGCGGGAAAGTGTCCAACCCAGAACGGGACACAGTCGATATCCGTAAACAATCAGAAGTGGTATCTTACCCGACTGGCTCGATACCAACCATCCTCGAATCCAAACAGGAATAATCTGCGAAGTCGGCGTCTTTGGTACGCCCTTTACTTCCGCGTCTTGCGTGATCTACATCAATCACGCAACGTGATTCCGGGCATGCCTGAGCTTTTGTTGACATTTGTTGCCATTCTCGGGACATAACAAGTCTACAGAGTGCCGCGGACGCTATAAACATGACAGTACATCATCCCCTTACAAGGGACGCGGCAACTCAGCAGGCTTAGACGGATTGTTCCTGTGAAAACAGGCAACCAAATGTGGAGCATGCATGGACCCGGCAGGCTCCCAGGAGTTCTCTTCCGGACCATACCCCTTCCATGAGATCAAGTACAGTAAACGGCCCCTCACCCTCTTAGAGTCAAGCACCTGCTGGACCTCATACTCCCTCTCGTGCTGCACCCACAGAGGCAAAGGAACCCTACGGATCAGACAGTGAGAGGGCTTGAGGAGGGAAACATGGAAGACAGGGTGAATCCTGAAATTACTTGGCAATCGAAGCCGGACCGCTACAGGGCCAACCATTTGGAGTATCTTATAAGGCCCTATGTACTTGGGGTGAAACACGCCATACCTCCTAAACTTTATATGCTTGGTGGATAGCCACACCAGGTCTCCCTTTTTATACACCGGACTAGGCCTGCGGTATTTGTCCGCCTGTTTCTTGTATTGAACCTTGGCTTTCAGGAGGTTCTTGCGTGTGGCCAGAAGGATCTTGCGAACGCGCAACAACCTCTCCCTGATGTCAGGCAGCATGGCGCTCGTACTTGGAAGAAGGAGGGGATTAACTATCGGGTGATGCCCATGAGAACAGAAAAAAGGTGAGTGTTGTGTGGAGGAGTGTTGCGTGCTGTTATATGCAATTTCTGCCACCCACAACCAGTCTACCCATGAGTCCGTGTTACTTTGTACGTAACATCGTAAATATTGTTTTAGAGTTTGGTTCAGTCTCTCCGTCTGATCGTCAGTTTGGGGGTGAAAACTGGTGGATAAAGACGCTTGAATGTGCAGTTCTTTACACCAGGTCTTCCAGAAACAAGCAGTAAACTGGGCGCCTCTATCCGATACGATCGCCCTCGGGAGTCCGTGTAACCTGACAACATTCACCAACAAGAGGTGGGCTAGAAGACCCGCTGAAGGGACTTGGTTGAAGGCGATGAAGTGGCCCATCTTGGTAAGAAAATCAATCACCACGATAATGGCGGTTTTTCCTTGATCCTTAAGGAGTCCGACAATGAAGTCCACCGAAAACATTTCCCAAGGGTTCTCCGGGGTCGGCATTGTTTGGAGGAGTCCCTGTGGTTGTCGGTGATCGGTTTTCATTTGGGCACACTGCGTACATTCCTTTACCCATTGACAAAGATCAGTTCGTATGGTGGGCCACCAAAACTGTCTCAATGTTTTTTCGAGAGCTTTTACGTACCCCATGTGACCGGCACAAGGGGCATCATGACACCAGGAAAACACTGTTTTACGGAGGGGTTTTGTAGGAACAAGAACCTGTGTTCCTCTCATAGGTATACCCTGTTTCATAGTCTATTCTGGATGGTGACGGAGCCAGGTTCTCCAAACACAGGATTGAGCGCTCCTCCTAATGTTTTGTAGCAAGTCTTCAGATCGGGTAGCCGCCACCACCTGTGATAGATTCATGATTGCTCTTACAGGTGTGGTGTTGTGGAGAGACGGGTGTTCTTGTGGTGTTAAAGTGTCAGCTTTCTTGTTGTGTACACCTGGTCGGAATGTTACAACGAACTGATATTCCTCAAAAAACAACATCCAACGAAGTTGTCTGGGGGTTAGATGACGAGCGGCTCGCATGAATTGCAGGTTGCGGTGGTCGGTGTACACTGTTACTTGATGTTTCGCCCCCAACAACCAGTGTCGCCACTCCAGGAAGGCATCGCGGATGGCCAATAGCTCCTTCTCAGCGACCGTGTAATTGTTTTCCGCTGGGTTGAGTTTTTGAGACATGTAAGCTATTGGATGCAAGATTCCGGTGTCTTCGTCTCTTTGAGACAATACTGCTCCCAACGCTACTTCTGACGCATCCGCTTCCACCAAAAAAGGCCTCTCCGGGTCTGCATGTGTAAGGACCGGAGCCGTTGAGAAAGCGGTCTTCATACGATTGAAGGCTCCTTGTGCCTCTTGATCCCAAATGAATGGAACACCTTTCCTCGTGAGTCGGGTCAATGGGGTTACCATGGCTGAGAAATCGCGAATAAATCGCCTGTAGAAATTGGCGAACCCCAACAGACATTGAATGTCCTTGACGGAACAGGGACGAGGCCATTCTATAACAGCCCGTACTTTTCTTTCAGCCATCACATGACCAGACGGAGTGAGTATCACCCCCAAGAATTCCACTGTTGTTACGTGAAACTCACATTTCGGGATTTTTCAGTACAAATGGTGGGTAACCAACACGTGTAACACTTGACTCACGTGTTTCGTGTGCTCCTCAATTGAATGAGAATAGATTAAAATATTGTCGATATACACCACGGTAAATCGATCAAGTAACTCCCGCAACACCTCATTCAGGAAGAACTGAAAGGCGACTGGGGCGTTACAGAGCCCGAAGGGCATAACGAGGTATTCGAATAGCCCATACTGCGTCTTAAAAGCCGTCTTCCACTCGCTCCATGTCGTATTCTTACAAGGTGGTAGGCTCCTCTGAGGTCCAATTTCGTGTATACTCTGGCGGTCCGTACGTGTTATAGCAGAACAGGTATCAAGGGCAACGGGTATTGGTTTTTCACCGTTCTAGAGTTCAGCGCTCTATAGTCTATGCAACACCTCTTCTCTCCATTGGCTTTAGGGATAAAGAACAAAGGTGAAGCTGCCGGGGATCGTGACGGTCTGATATAGCGTAGAGCGAGGTATTTATCAAGGTACTCCCTCAGGAACTCGTTTTCAGGGACGGTGAATGCGTAAATCCTTCCATTCGGTACTACCGCACCCGGAACGAGACCAATGCGGCACTCGTAAGGTCTGTGCGGTGGAAGCGACTTGGCCTGAGCGTCGCTAAATACAGATCCGAACTCCTTGTAACAAGAAGGAAGCTCCACTTCTTTTTCGGCCGCAGTGGCAATCGTTTGGACGGTAGCCAAAACCCCTGAGGGACCACTTGGTTTGGTGAAACAATGTCTCTTGCAAAACTCTGAGGTATATTGCACCGTCTTGGTTGTCCAGTGGACTAGCGGTTCATGTTTCTGGAGCCACGGGAGTCCCAAAATAACCCCATAATGAGGAGCCTGGATGATGTTAAAGGACATCATCTCGTGGTGGGTGCCGTCATGAGTGAGTTCATATTCCGGAGTGTGGTACTTGATAGGGCCTGTTTCGAGTTTAGTTCCATCCACCGCATACACCTTCTAGGGAGTTGTCTTGGTCAGAAGTTGCACTCCTAGTCGCTTGGCTTCAGAGAAGTCCATAAAGCACCCGTTGGTACCAGAATCCAACATAGCGCGTATAGGTTTGTCCACAGTATCAATAGTCAAGGTCATTATGAGAAACAAGTGATTCCTTTCTTGTTGGTTCTTTGGAAAGATGGAAGGGATTATAAGACTGCTTGATGGGTTCCCTTCACCCACCATCAAAACTTGGAGTTTTCCGGTCCCTGTCCTGTAACCCCAGCGGCGGTTTGGGCGGTTTTGAATCGTCCAGATTTAGGTTTTACTGGGCAATCCCGCAAATAGAGTCCTTTCTTCCCGCAATAGAGGCACAGGCCTTGTTTGCGGCGATGGTCCTTTTCGCCTAAGGTCAGTGAAGCACGTACGGCTCCGATTTCCATAGGTTCGGGCGTGTTAACAGGTTTTTCTCCCGGACTCTCTCGTTCATAAGACGTGCCTCCCTTCTCTCGTTTCTTGTAGTTGCCTTTACGTTCCTTCATTCGGGGGTCCAAACGTAAGGTAAGGTCAATGTGCGCGTTACACGTGCGTGGTTGTGGGTCGATCTGGGCCAGCACATCCTTCAGTTCATCATTCAGCCCTTGGTAGAAAACCGCCGACTGTTTTGCTTCAGGCCAATCAGTTTTGGCCACCAACTGACGGAAGACATTGAGATACACAACCAACTCTGTGTTCCCTTGTTTGAGCACCAGAAGCTTCCTATCAGCAGTAAACGTTTCGGCTCAGCGGTCGAACATTTTCTCGAATTCAGCTCGGAACTCATCCCAGTCGTACAGTAAAGGGTCATCGCGTCTCACTACAGGAACTGACCACTGCGCTGCCTCGCTCCTAAGTAGGAAATCAGAAAAGCTACATGAGCCTGGTTTGTGGCGAATAATTTCGGTTTGCTCATGAAGTGCAGTAGCACCTGCGTCATGAAGACCTGAACCTTTTTGTTGTCCCCATAGAATCTCTCAGGGGGAGCTAAGGGTATGTGGGCAGGCATCTCAACTACTACTGAGGTGGATGGAGTCGCACTCCCTCCCGCATCAAACGGGTTTGCCTGGATCCTATCCATTCAAGCCCTTAGCTGCGCTGTTTCTGCTCTTGATGCCCCGACTTCCCTATTGGAAGCTGCTAATTCGTTTTGAACCAGCGCCAGCGCAGCTATGACTTCTTCTAAGGTTGCCATTGCTATGTGATTTCAGCACAGTCAAGAAGAATGAAGTAATCGTGGGCCGATTATTCTGTCAGGCTCCGTCTTCTCTACTTCTTCGGGGCTGTGCTGAATGACCTATAACCTCCCCTACACAACTCTCCCAGAGCCTGAAGTATACACACAGGCGACTAGGACAGTCCAACAGTGGAGGGAAAGGAAGGGGACAGCGGGGAGGGAGATCTGAAACGAGATTGACAGACAGTTAGAAAGTACCCTCCCACACCCATAAACACTCCCATAAACCTTTTCTTTTCCTTTTGTACACAGTATGGAATTACCCCTACCTGTAAAGGAAAATACGTTGGACCTGAATCCTAGGGGAAGAGATTTGGGGCGTTGCTAGAGTGTGGTCACCAATGTCTGAGAGATATACAATAACAAACATATAATTCACATTCCCCAATGGATAAAATAATCACACACACGATACTCATGCATACCTAACAGTGTTTGATTTCCCTCTTGTTGGCACAACACACCCTCAGGCTTGAACCACCTGTCTCTCTTCTCCTGTGTAGGGGTGAAAATAAGGTATGCAAAAAAGGGTAGACTTCACATCAGTCTCTGTATTCACAACAGGTATACATACAATGAAACCGGTAGATACCCGGGTACTCGAACGGCTAATGCTTCTTAGGCGTTCAGTCTTTGACTTTGCACAGTATTATAAGACAAACATTTCGAGTCCCGACTTTCTCGTTCATATAGTTCAACACCCGACAATGAATTGGTTCTGATACCTCCCCGCAATGAGACGAGTGATAGGCGTCTCCTCCAACAGGGAGTTTGTCAGCCAAAGAAAGAAATCCCCCACAAGCAGACACAGATTAATTCTCCGCTCACAGCAAGTGCGGGAAAGTGTCCAACCCAGAACGGGACACAGTCGATATCCATAAACAATTAGAAGTGGTATCTTACCCGACCGGCTCGATACCAACCATCCTCGAATCCAAACAGGAATAATCGGCGAAGTCGGCGTCTTTGGTACGCCCTTTACTTCTGCGTCTTGCGTAATCTACGTCAATCACGCAACGTGACCCCGGGCATGCCGGGAAATGTAGTCTTCTGAGATTTTGTTGACGTTTGTTGCCGTTCTCGGGACATAACAAGTCTACAGAGTGCCGTGGACGCTATAAACATGACAGAAGCAGTATTGGCATCTGGTAAGTTTCTTCACTTGTTCAAGGCTTGGCCTTACTGTTGGGAGCCTAAACCCAGTGGAGGTTTTAGGGTGTCAAAAGGACACCCTGTTGCACCCCTGAAATGTGCATGATGCCCATGTGGCACACGTACATGCCCTATGAAAAATGAAAAAAAATGCATTTTTGAAAGAAATCGCAAATTAACACCAACTTGAAGTTGGTGGTAATTTGAGATTCCTTATGCCAAATTGCACTTTTTCTGGGTCTCATACATTGCATTTAAGGAATTGCAATTGGCGATTCCTTAAATGCAATCACAAAATAGGGAATCACAAATTTGCGATTTCTTATTTTGCGAGGCTGTTTTGCTTACATACATACCATTTAGCTATTTTGCGATCGCAAATGCCGAAATTAGGTGAATTTCGGCGTTTACGTTCGCAAAATTGCCTTCATACATGTGGCCCCACAGTGCACTTCATGGTACTGATGCTAGGGTTCCAGGGTGTAACCTCAGAGTCAGAAGAATGAAGAAACAAAGCTTTAGCGACTTAACAAGAATCTTAAAGTGTGTTGAGCAGTTCAGGCTATAACTAGCAAAACTGGGAAATACAAGCAAGTGGCCCAGGAAAATGGCAACACTCAAGTACAGTTCTATAGTACAGGACCTAACACCCCACACACGTCCTCCAAACTGGAATTTTTTTATAAGATCTTAATAAAGGGGGGTGGGCATTGGCAACACCAGTTAGGTCTTGAAGCACTTGACCAACAAACCCCAGTTAAACCCTTACTACAGAAGAGGGCTTTTATATGGATCTGCACACTATCCAGGTGTAACATCTTTTGATGTGGGCTTTTTTTTTTATCACCCATACCCGTCTACACAAATAATAACTTCATTTTCCATGGCCATATTAGTTTGACCACGTTTGTACCACCCAATATTGACTCACAGCTGCCACAGGACGAGGAAGCGTGCACTTTAACTGCAAGTCTTTTCATAATGTGTTTCTGGGCGTCTCTTGTAGTGTACGATTACTGATCACTGCCCATTCTGTGTGAAAAAAGTATTATAAAACATCCTTCATATACGAGTGGAAACGATTGGATTTTCATTTTATTAATCCAAAATAATAAAGTTGATTAATCAAACGCCGGAGCCATACACAAAAAATTGTGGTATTGCTAGTAGGCACTGATCTTTCGGAATTGCCTAACATTTTCATGCAAGAAAGGGTTTATCCAACAGCTGAGATAAGCAGCGTGGGTGTTCTGGGGTGACATTTTGACAAGCTGAGATTGTTGCAGCAGGATGTCAAGTTCACAATTTCAATATGGGGAAGTCTCAATGGATGACACACGAGGATAAGCTGCTGGGCAGAGAGGCCAAGCAGCCACAAACTACTGACAGTGGTTGCCTCTACGGACCAATCAGAACCGGAAAAGATGAAAATAGACAACTTGGAGGGACAGCAAGGGTCTCACAACGAGCAATGAAGTGATCTTCAGCTCAGAAGGACAAAGACTGACACTGAGTAAGGGGATTAACATAGCTTCTAGTTGAAGTTCACCATGAACAGTGGCTGGAGAAGTAGCTGGTTGTAAGTACTAGGTCACCCGCATATCAAAAGACCTACAAATTATACTGCGGAGAAACTCACTTTATACAAAGGTTTTTAGCTTCTTTCCTCACATGTACCTTGCAGCATTTTCAGTCGCAGCATCATTTTGATTTTGGCTACATCTCTCATTTTTAATGCTCGGTGAAAGACACCAAGGGCACAAAAATCGCAGAATTGCCATACGTGTGTTGCATGCTTGGCTGTTGAAATAACTCGCTTGGAAAGGCATATGAAGTGCGGGTGCAGAATTCAACACCATACTGATGGCTTCATAAGGCCTTCAATTGTAAACTTAGAACATTGAGGCAAACCTGACGAGTTTGTAAGTTGTAAATGTAGTTTGTCAAAAAAGACACTGGATGAGCAACCTAAGTTATCATGTCATGGGTGGAAGTAGAGGATGAAGTACAACAGTGGAAGCAAGTAGTAAGTTAGGAAGTTAAAGTACTAAACAATGATTCATGGTCTACTAACAGTATAATGACATGTATACATAAGCAAGCCCACTACACACTCCTCACTACTTTCACTTCACGCCTGTCCTTGGATGAGGAAATAACTCGGAAGGATAAAATGTTAAGTGAACCCTGCCAGAATTACACAGTTCAGCAGCGTGCGCTTCCGCCCACCAGGATATGTTGTTTAAAGTCACCCACCTGTACATCATGTTATAAATACAGATTTTTTTGATGTGCCGAGACCAATCGCTATATATTATGTGACATGACCGTTACACAAGTTGTGTCTCTGCACTTTTAGACGCCCCGCCCATTCCCTCTTTACTACCACTAGCGAGCAGGGCTACCTGACCGTTTCCATCTCAGAAGTAAATGACTGTAAAAGTACTTACGGAGGGTGGTTAAAGAGGAGAAGGGCACCGTCGACCTCAGCCCAGCGACGGCCACGAGGCACAGGAGGGCGAGCATCTTCATGGTGAGGCTGTGGGAGCAGAGTGCACCGAGCCAGCGAGTCTAGGCAATATCTGCTGGAACCGGGGGGCGGGGCTAATGGGCACAAGGGCAGAGGGAGGGTCACATGCCACTGACCCTCCACTTACCAGCTCCAGCCATCCTGGAAGAACCTGTTCGGACGGGGGGGGCGAGGGCAAGCACGTAGAGAAGAAAGGGCGTGGCCAGGGGGAGTAGGACGAGGTGAGAAAAGAGGATGTGAAGGAGATAAAAGGATGTGTAGGTGGAAGGAAAGAAATGGCAAGAATAACGGAAACAAACGAGGGGAGGAAAGAATAAAGAGGAGAGCATTTTATGGAGAGATGAGAGGAGTAGTGGAGTAGGCAGGAATGAGAAAGAGATGTAGAGGAGGGGGATGTGAAAAAGAGGACTTTGACGGCCTCATAAAAATGGCGAACATAGGCGGTGGGGTGCAAGCGCAGCGCCTCCCTCCCGCCGTCACCTGCAGTCCGTGTGTCAGAGTGAGAGCTGTCTCTTGCAGCTTTTAGCAGTTGCCTTTTCGTTGTTCTTCCAGTGTGGGAATGGTGCTGTGTTTGGGCCACTCGATTGCACAGCTATGTTTTAATGATAATTGGGGTCCAGAAAACGGTTGTGTAGGCCTGATAGACTTCCTCTAACTCAGACAGAAGCATTGAAATACCCAAGCTGATTTTAGAGTTTTTACATGAGTGGGCGCTGCGGTGCATTAGCCAGCTCGATGCTCGATTGCCTCTATAAACAAGCGCACTCCTAGCGCGATCACACGGCAGCAGGGGAGGGGGCCTGCGCGATTCCCTTGCAGGAGCGTGCGACCATATGGCGCCACCATATGGCGCCGCGGGCTCCCGCAAGGAAATTGCCAGACGTGCACGTGTTGCCTTTGAAGGCAATGGAACGTGTGCACGTGTTAGCTAAAAAGCCGAAGCGATAGGAATAGGTCATTTTGCCTAAGCAGCACATGTGCACTGCGTAGGCGAGACCTAACAAGGAGAGATAAACGTATTTCTCCTCGTTGTGCCACATTAATGCCTCCTTGTAAATCTGGAGCAGTGTCAATAAAGCCAAGGGTGTTGCTGGAAACACCCACAGCAACACCCATTGCACATCCCTTTGCCGCAGATAACTGAACTGCAGATGGCCATATTTACAAGGGTGTGTTAAGCCACGCAAAGTGGCTTAGCGTTGCCTTTTAAGTATTGGCTTGGGTAGAGCAGAACCAGAGAGCCAAACAAAGTGATGCCTTATAAATATGCGGCTTAGTTTACTGAGTACATTGTTTCCTGTAGGTCTTAGTCAAGTCAAGACTTTGCTTTATACATTTTATGGGAAAACTGTAAAATGTACTAAGTTAAATGATGAGCCTGATCATGTACAAAATGAACATGAAACAGGAAGATTAAATGCTGACTTAGGGAACGCTCGGATACTGCAGTAATGCTTTAGGCCTGGCATATTGATAGGTTTGTGTTTAAAATGACAATGGGTGATATTATTTATGTGATGCTTAAAGAACTTGTATATTCTATTTGGCATAAGCTCAAGATTAAATCTTAGATACAGTGACGCTAATGCTGACCAAAAGAGAACCGAACACTGAAGTGCACTGAGTGTTAATGTAGCAATTATGCCATTGCAACAAGAGATGTATTTTACTTTCTTTGGCCGCATTGGATGAATGTGTTTGAAGTAACTATGAGCATTAGCTGAATTATTATTGTCAAAAAGTGAAATCTGTATATTTTTAAAAAATCGAGGTATTTTGGACCTGAAGTGTTTTCGTGATCACACTAATTAATGTGCTTGGACTACGTTGTGAGGTACACTCATGGGGGCACCTAGTAATTGTCTGCTAACTTTTTCAAATGTTACAGAGTTACTAAAAATAGGGATGCATTTGAGCTATGACTTAGATCCATTATCTGCCTTCATTCCGTGCTGGCGTGGGGGTGTCACTCTCATAGCTTTCATTGTAAGAGATATACTAAGAAGCCTGCCAAACTTGAACTTTCCATTGAAAGTATTTGACTCGATGGAAAGTGTGGATTGGAACAGCAAGTAAAACTGGTGATTGTTTGACAGAAACACATGAATAAATGAAGGCAAACCTCTCCAAATGGACTTCACTGAAACACTATGCAGCCTGTGCCCTAATGTCTCTTAATTAGCTCTTTGTTCTTGTAAACTGTGCAGCACAATAAGCTACAAAAAGCAGGAAATATCGGGATGACTTTGTTTAAATAAAAAAACATCTTCTGGTGCATGCACCTTTCAGCACATCTCACCCAGAGACTGAAGAAGCATGACCACATAACCCATATCCTGAGAGAACTCCACTGGCTCTCCTTATAGGCCAACACTTTCTTAAACCAGGTTTATCATTTACAAAGCCATCAAGACCAACACCTCTGTGTGTCTTGCATAACAGCTCATAATTTCTGACTGTTCGTAAAACACCAGCAGCCAGGACACTATCATAAAGAAGACTAAGAGAAAAATAATAATAATAGGGGACATGGCTCTCACGTCACGTCACTTAACTTACCATTGGTTGGTCCTGCGTGGCTCTAATGTCACTCTTGTTTCCTTGCTTCCTATTGGTTAGTGCCACCTTCTCGCCTCCGTCTTTCTCCTGGGCTTCGAGTCTTCACATCTTCATCCTGGTCCTGTCAAAGAGCCTACACCAAGTACTGCTTCCGGTGGCCAGTGGTCTTCCACGGCAGGCTCCTGCAGTACTCTTTTTTGCAGTCGGGGTTTGTAGTAGGGGTAGGTACTCAAACAACTTTTAATGCAGTCGCTTATAAGCAGTCTGTTGTTGTGCTGGGCACGGCTCCATACACCTAATTACTAATTTGTATATCATTTGGAGGGCGTAGTTAGTTTCTTATTTGTTCTCAACTTGTCCTGTTGCTGAATTTTTCAGTAAAATTATGTTCCCAAATTTGGGATCACTTGATCGACAATCTTCAGCTCAAACAGCAAACAATCAGACTCTCACCAGCACCACCCACCAGATTCCGGGCCATTTGACTTGCAATGGTCAGTATTTTAGGAGGGAGGAAGTAAACGTTTACTCTCACGTTTTGTTGTTCTGAAGGAATCTTGCAAACGAAAACACGCCCCACATTTTATTAAGGTGAGCCTCATTCATTTGGGTAGCATTGCTAACAATATCTTAAGAGCAGGCGCGGTGCGTCCATTAGGGCGTGGGGGCGTAGCCCCCCCGCCCTCAGCCGCCCGCAGCTCCGACGTTTCTGAACTTAAGTAAACTGAGTAGTTTACTTAAGTTCAAAGACCGACGCCGAGGGAGAACTAACAATGCATGCCAGCCAGCATGACGTCAGACCGCGCGTCATGTTGACTGACATGCATTGTCAGACATGGGGGCAGCAGCACAAAACAAGTGCGCATGAGTGGGGACGGAGGGTGAATTTTCACACCGTGCCCACACATGCGCACTTGTGTTTTAACTTGTTAGCGCATGCCCATTAGGTCTCCTAATGGGCGTGCTGCGGGCGAGGATTAACTGTGCCCTGGCGCTGCAGATTGGCTTAGGGGTTGCCACTCGGTGCTGCTGTTTCTGTTCCGGTTCCTCTTTGGAGATGAGGCGCCAACGCCGACCAGAAGCAGAGGCGGTCAGGTAAGTTTTCTTAATGTTATCTCCCTTGGCGCACCCCCCACCGCGACCCCCTCCCCCCGCAACCCCCGCCACCCCCCCTCGCGAGTACTGCATTGATTTGTCAGTTTGTTAAAGTGTTCATGCGTTCATCTCTTGACCTCTTCACATAGATAATGTATAGCGCTATAACATCATTGCTCTGTTTCCGACCTTGATGTTGAGGTATGTCAAACAATTGTCATCAGTAGCAGAACAGAGCGAGAGTGTCTATTCTAGATTACTTCTGATAGAGCAAGATGTTGTTCAAAACTCGCAAAGTTAAACTTCCATAATGTAACTATATTAATAGCATGTGCGTGTGTTGAATAACTAATCAATCTAGATTAAAATTGCACACACTACACACGGGACTAATGTGCTTTCATGTTGCACTTGCAAGTTTGTGAAAAATAATAAACTAACTTTGTCTGTCGTTATTGTCAGTATTAAATGCGGCAGTTTAACTAATAGCATGTGCTATATTTGTGTGCATATGTTTCGTCGTGTCTTTTCTGTGGCAAAGGCTCGTGGAAAATCCTGGTGGCCTAAAAGAAGAAGGTTTTTATTATGCTGCTTTTTGTGCCTTGGCTAGGTAACATAATTAACTGGGATAATATTTAGCGAAGGGGAGGGAAACAGAATGGGTTTCAATTCTTTATTTAATTACTGTCTTGTGTTTCTTTTAATGTTAGTTCTCGAGTGGGCCTTAGAAAATGGCAGACTGGCAGTGCTGGAAAATGCGAGGCTTGACCAGAGTGAAGCTTTCACTCATGTGCAGAAAAAAGAGTTTTCTTTCCAAACAATGGAATACTAAACTGAACTGTTTTGGTCGAGTTGTACGTGTTCTTAGAGAAGAGCACCAAGGAGAAAAAGCCTGAATCGCCTGCCAAGATTAGGAAGTGTTCGGTGAAATGTTTCTTTTCTGAGGAAGCTAGAAGGATGGAATCTAAAGAACAATAAGGGCTTATGATGTGCCCCGGACTTGGTCAGGAAAGTATGACATGAAGATGGTCTGACATCTGTCAACCAATGGGAATTCTGATGGCAAGGAAAAGTGTATTTTATGAGAGGATTAGCTAGTAAGAAAGGTATAAAAACTGGCCCTACAGGCAGGAGGGGTCTCTCTTGCTTCCCGTTTCCTGAATGACATGCTGACGGACTTTTGGCGCACGTAAGGATAGCAGCCTTTTATCATTTTATTAGGTGAAGAGAGTTTTAGACAGGGAAATAGAATTTAGGGAATGGAAACTTTATTTTGCTTTAATTCATGCTAAATGATTTACTTTGACATGTCAGACTAATAAGCCCATCCATGAATGATGCTTTCAGTTTGCTAATAAAATAATGATTTCTGAATAAGATTACTCTTTCCTTGATTTTAAAATAAAGTTAATAAAATAGATTTTGAAATGACAAGCTGGTCTTGTTTATTCATGTTCTAGTTATCATTATTAGATCCATTCGCCTATGTGACTTAATTAATGTTGTGGGATCAAAACCATGGTTAATTATTATAAACTGCAGTTGTATATAATTTTGTAAATAGTTTTTGAACAGAGTGTTTAATTAGG
Source organism: Lissotriton vulgaris (assembly GCF_964263255.1). Taxonomy (NCBI): domain Eukaryota; kingdom Metazoa; phylum Chordata; class Amphibia; order Caudata; family Salamandridae; genus Lissotriton; species Lissotriton vulgaris. The sequence goes on from NC_141700.1 coordinate 691,389,581, forward strand.
TCACATGATTAGTTTATGGGCCTAGGTAGTGATTTATGTTTAATGGTGAGTATTGTGGAGATGAATAGCGTTTGAGAGACAGCTTTTCATTAGGAGCGCTGGATCAATTATCTGGTAGCAGAGTTACGGTTGCTATGGTAACTGACATGCTACATGTAAATACATGGGATACATGTCTAAAACATGTTAAGTTTGTCCAGATGTTATATGTAGTCGAAGGGTCTTTTCCAGCAGTGAGAAAATTCCTAGTGTGCCGGCAAGAGTAGTGTGACAAGTGAGGTTACACAGTGCATTTGTTCGGGTCCAAAATAGTGGTATTGTCATATATCACTAGTGTTGTGGACGTACAGCAAATGTTTAGGGACCTTAGGTGTGATATGATAGGTTGAATGTATAGTGAGGATTGTCTATGAAATCGTAGCTTTCGAGTATAGGGACAACTGTCCTGTTTTAAAACTTACTGTGAAATGAGTAGTAGAATTTATCCAAGCTTGAGTGAAGGGTAAGGAAGCGCTGTTTCTTACTGGCAAGTGAGGATTTTTTCCGGCGGGTTAAAGTCCTACCGTAAATTTCATGTATGAATGGTTAGGGATTCTTTCCGTATGAATGTGTATGTTAGAAAAATATTTGTGAAAATAGCGTCGTCTATTTCACGCAAAAGAATGCTTGAATGATTGAAAAAGCTATCTCTTTATTTTAGCGAAACAGACAAATGGTTTGTTTTTGTGAAGTTACTAACCGAATACATTGAAAGATTTGTAAAAATATGGAGCTGTGAAAATATTTTGTAAAGGAGGGGTTAGTTCAAGGAGTGAATCGGAGACAGTGAAGCTGCAGCTGAAGCATACATCACCAGGTTCACGCTGTGATTGGCTAGCATACGTCACAGTATTTGCGCACTGATTGGCTCTTTCTGAAATACGGCAATTCTATTGGCCGAACAGAATAGTGACGTGGCTTAACCAGTTTGGCTTGTTGGTGAGTTTCGCGCATGGATTGGCTAGAGTAGCAGAACAACAAGGAAATATTTACGATCTTTTTGAAGCAAGCAGATTTATTTTAAAAACATGAGTTATTACTACATGTATGTTGAAAAGAAGCCTTCATGGTTTCAGAAATTAAAAAATATTTTCCAAAGTGACAAGAAAATAGAAACGCAAGGTGGGAAATTACTTCATAAGTATAAAACACCTGCAGCCTATATGGAAGGTGAATTTGGTTATCATACTGTTCTTTGGATGGAGAATTGGATGGAATATACCAAAGATGATGGTGTATTGGCATGGCCAGAAGATGGGTCATTTAACATGAAGGTCATGAAAAACTTGAGAGAAAAAATTATGTCTCTCGTACCTAAACCCAGACCTACACAATTTGAGGCTTTGGCTGAATGGGAAGATGAGATGTTTGATTTAGAACGGGAAAACAGAGGTGTAACAAGAGGTACTAGAATGAATATTAACAGAGAAACTCACGAAGATAGAATGCGTCGTTGGAGACAGGTAGACATGTGTAATGGTTTATACCCAGCAAGATTTAGTGAAGAATCTGGCCAAAAGAGTTCTGCAAAGAGAAATAATATTGGTGAACATAGTGAATTAGAAGACCCAGTTTTAGTAGAGATTTACATTACGAAATCAAAACAACCGCCACCTTATCAACCAGTTTGTTCATGGTCTACCCAGAGAATTCCTCAAGGAACTTCTCCAAGTGCTCCTCCTAGAGAAATTAGTGATGAATCTCCATTTAGATTAAATCAGAATAATGCAAAATTTCCTGAGAGAGTAGAAACGGGAACTAATTCTAGTATATCTGGAGAAAGTAGAAATCATGCTGAAACTCCAGCACAGAGAAATGAGATCCCAAGAAATGTAATAAGAGCAGAAAGACTTGAGGACACTCAAAATATTTCAGAATATCTTCGATCAAAAGAAGAATGAATACAGCAGTTAACTAAAGGCATGGAAGCAGTAACGGTACCAGTAACAATTGGACCCGTTGTTCCAGTTTTTGATCAAAAAGAAATTTGACATTCAGCTCTAACTGTCCCTTTAAATGCAGAAATTCAGAAAGTGGCTGAAAAATGTTATTCAGATTTATCAAAAATTCACAGAGAGAAAAAGATGCCAGATTTAACTTTTAATCAAAGTTTTTCAAATGGTCAATCTCCAATTGTTGCTGAATCTGATTCTGGAACCCCAGAAAGAGAAAGAAGTATGAATAGGTCCTCAGAATCTAAATTACTTGATGTCGCAAAATTGAAAGCAGATTTAGAGGAATTAATGATTGGCACAATTGGTCCTGGCAGTTTAAAGTTATATCAGGATGATGAATTGTTGTTCATTTGCAAAAGCATTCAATGGAAAACGAAAAATAAATATGATTTGTTAGAAGAAATAGCTGCTGAATTAGATGTAGATTTGATGAGACAGAAAAATTTGCAGAAACATTATAGAGTAGATTTCTCTGAAAAAGATATTGAAATTATGAACACCACAGGAAGGATAACTCATATAAAAGAATTGATAGTGTTTCTAAAAAGAATAGGTGAATTAAGCAAATGGAGAGTAAAATGGACAAAGAAAAGAGAGGAAGAAAAAAGAGAAAGAGGGGAAGTTGCAACTGAGTTTCCTATGAGAGAAATAGCTGGTGGAGGGTATGTTCATGTTCCTTGGTCAAGACAGGACATTTTACTGTTCACAAATGATTTTCCCAAATTGAGAGAAAAACCTGTGGAATGGTATCGTCAGGTGGAGAGATTTGTTAAGGTCTCAAAAGTTCTGTGGATTGATCTTGATGGATTCTTTGACATCGTTGTTCCTTCAGATCTTTGGACAGAATGTAAAATTTCTATGTATTGGCCCAAAGAAGAACCCACCCGAGATAAAGTAACAGGCGCACCTTCAGCTGATGTTATAACTCTATATGATAAAGTAATTGTGTGGCTGAAAAACAAGATTCCCCCAAAAGAAGTGGATTGGGTTAAAATTGACAGAACAAATCAAGAGCCAAAAGAGTCAGTACATTTCTTCTATGAAAGATTACTCCTGGTATTTAAACAATACAGTGGTTATGAGAAGCTGAGTGAGAAGGATATGAGCCATTTTATTTACAGATTTGTATATGGCTTGAGACCTGAAATTGGTGAAATGATCAGATCAGGAATAGTTGGTTGGCAATCACTTTCAGTTGATGACATCCTGAGAAAAGCAAAATACTGCAGTGATGGGATAGACGCTAAGCAGAAAAAGCTGAAAGAAAAAGCAATGTGGGCACAGGTGAAAGTAGCTGAACAACAAATTGCAGCTTTATAAAACAAAAATGTTCAACAAAATCAAGGGAAATTTAAGGGAAATTATAATAAGCCAAAATTAATGGGTAATATTGCAGAATTAAAGCAGAAACTCCCATGTTTTAATTGCGGCGAAATTGGACACTGGAAGCGTGAGTGTAAAAATCCGCCCAGAAATTTCAAAAATACATCATTAAATCCACAGATGCATAATGAGGTAAATCAGCAGCAACAGCTACAGCGACAGTTAAACTAGATAAATCAGCAGCAATAGCTACAGCAACAGTTAGTGAGTCAGCAAAGTCAGAGTCCACAACCGCCACTTCCCTAATGTGCAAAGGTACAATTCTGAAACAGGATTCTGCGGAGGTGAACAGGTAAACAGATCACCAAGAGTGAATGTGTCAAATGTTTCTCAACAATATTGGTTGAAAGAAAGTGATGGAAGCGAGTCTGATGATTACTTATGACGGTGCCTGAGAGAGGAGGAAGAGTGTGTGCTTGGAGCCACTCTGGAGGTAGATCAGTCAGGTCCATTTATTAATGGTAAAGTGAATGAATTAGAAATCACTTTTCTAGTGGATACTGGTGCTACCAGTTCTACTGTTAGATCAGTGGAAATAGAAAACCTGCCTCTCTCTGGTGACACTATCCAAGTAGTTGGTGTAGCTAATCAACAAATTAGAACAGATTTAACAGATCCAGTTAAAGTTGAAACCTGGTAAATTTAAGGACAAACATAGATTTTTTTGTCTGTGGTAGAAGTCCAGTAAACTTGTTAGGGAGGGACATCCTTTGTAAAATGAACTGCAAAATGTATTGCTCACCGGATGGTATTGAGCTTCAAACTCCAGATGAAGAAGATGGCCTTTAAAAATTAACAATGTTAATGGTTGAAGCAGAAGAAAGTAAATTATTTCCTGCTTTTGACAAAAATTATTTACCTGAAGAATTAAAAGAAAAAGTCGATATTAAATTTTGGGATTTAACTGGAGATAAAATGGGTTTAATGAACATGTAGACCCAGTGCAAATTACAGTAAAACAAGGAGCAGATTATCTGAATATTCCTCAGTATAAAATGAAAGCTGAAACAATTGAAGGAGTAATTCCTGTAATTGAAAAATTCATAAAGCCAGGTGTTTTCAAAGAAATTGAAAGCAGTCCATGTACTTCACCGATTATGGGAATCAAAAAGCCAAACTGAACTTACAGAATAGTTCAGGACCTGAGAAAGGGTAATCAAATAGTTGTTCCATGTTGCCCAGTTGTCCCAAACCCAGTGATAATTCTTTATCAGATTCCGCATGATGCAGAATGGTTATAGACCTTTGTAATGCATTCTTTACTGTTCCACTGCATCCAGAGAGCCAACAAATTTTTGCGTTCCGATTCCAAGAGCGCATATTAGCATGGTGTCGTATCCCACAAGGGTATACAGAAAGTCAATCAATTTTTAATCAGTTGCTACAGAAATCCCAGGAAAATTTAGATTTGCCTGGGAAATTGACACTAGTACAGTACATTGATGATCTTCTTGTTGCTGCAAAAACTCAAGACAACTGTGTGACAGATACAATTACTCTTTTGAATCATTTGGTAGATGAGGGACATAGAGTGTCACCTGCAAAATTGCAGTTTTGCAAACAGGAAGTAAAATATCTTGGTCACAGGATTGCAAAAGGATATAGACAGGTAACGATTGAAAGAATAAAAATGATCCAAGCAATGCAACCTCCAAAAACACAGAGACAGGTTAGGATGTTTCCTGGAATGGTAGGTTATTGTCGTCAATGGATTAGTGGATTTTCTGTAATTGCAAAATCATTAGAGAGACTGACAAAAGCAGACATAAAAGACCCGATTATCTTAACAAAAACTGAATTAGAGGCTTTTGAACAATTAAAAAGAAGTTTGTGTGAAGCACCAGCATTGGGTATGCCTGATTACGAAAAGGAATTTGAGCTGTACTGCAGTGAAAGGGAAGGATGTGCATTATAAGTTTTGATTCAGAGACATGGAAAACTGAGAAAGCCAATTGCTTACTTCCCAGCAGTTCTTGACCCTGTTGCAAAAGCATTACCAGGTTGCTTAAAAGCAGTGGCTGCAACAAGTGTGAGCTTGGAACAAAGTGAAGGGATAATAATGGGGTTTCCTGTAAAAGTATATGCTCCCCATTCAGTTGAGATTCTTCTCACCAGAAGTAAAACTCAGCACTTGACGAGCAACAGATTGACAAAATATGAAAAAGTTATTCTGGGATCAGATAACGTTTCGATTGCAAGATGTGTGAATTTAAATCCATCCACATTATTGCCTGATGGTGTTGTCACAGAAATCAAAAATGAGAATGACATTGATCATGAATGTCTAGATGTTCTAGAATATTGCACTAAATCAAGGCAGGACATTAAAGACGTACCATTGCCTGAGTCAGATTTTGTTTACTTTGTTGATGGGTCATGCTTGAGGTCGGATCAAGGTGTCCTGAATGCAGCCTACTCTGTCTGTACATTTGCTGTTATGGCTGAAGCTTCTTGTCTGAAAGGAAAACGTTCAGCTCAAATAGAAGAATTGATTGCTTTGATTCATGCTTGTGAAAGAGCAAAAGGAAAGAGAATTACCATAGTGACTGATAGTCAATATGGATATGGCGTAGTCCATGACTATGGCCAGCTTTGGTCTCAAAGAGGTTATTTAACTTCTGCGGGAACTCCAATCAGAAATGCAAAATTGATTAAAAGATTAATTGATGGCATTCAATTACCAGAGAATATTGCTGTGGTAAAATGCACAGCTCATAAAAAGGGCAACGATTATATGACAAGAGGTAATGCATACGCGGATGAAGTTGCAAAGTTTTGCGCCAAAAACAATATGTCAGTTAATCGGGATAAAGACAATGATCATGTTTTAAACTCACTAATGCTAATATCTGTAGTTGAGACATGGCAAGGAGTAAAAGATCTACAAGATGAGGCAAACGATGAGGAGAAAGACTCATGGCTAAAAGCAGGTTGCAGACAGCGAGAAGAAGATGGAATTTGGGTTTACAAAGATGACAGACCAGTAATGCCAAATTGCATGATTGCTGACGTGGCACGAATGTATCATGGTCCAGGTCACTTAGGCAGAGATTCAATGATTAGGTTGTTTAGACAAACATGGTTCAACCCAAAATTCAGGATTATTGCAGAATCTTTTTGCCAAAGATGCTTGATCTGTCAGCAGATCAATCCGAACAGAAAAACAGTTGTGAGCCTGGGAACCATAGGATGGGAGGGTGGTCCTTTTACCAGGTTACAGATGGATTTCATTGATATGCCTCCCCACAACAGATTAAGGTATGTCCTAGTGATAATTTGTCTGTTTTCAAGATGGGTGGAAGCTTTCCCGACTCATCACAATGATTCAGTTACTGTGGCAAAATTGCTTTTGAGAGAAATCATACCTAGGTATGGATTTCCAGTGACGGTTGAAACTGATCGCGGCACACATTTTGAAAACAGACTGTTACAGATGATTTGTGAAGCACTTGGTATAAAACATAAACTACACTGTGCTTACAGACCAGAAGCATCAGGTGTTGTTGAGCAAGTCAATGGTACTATCAAAAATAGGCTTGCTAAAATGTGCTTGGCTACAGGAATGAAATGGACTGACGCACTTTCACTTGTCTTAATGTCTTTGAGAAGTACTCCTGACAGAAAAACTGGTTTAAGTCCTCATGACATTCTCATAGGAAGAATAATGAGACAAGCATTTGTTCCAGGTGGAAAGGTTCTTAGCATTAATGATAGTGCAGTTATGGAGTACTGTAAAACTCTGTCTGATGTAGTGACTTCTGAGTTCCATCAGGTGGGAATTGACGTGCTCACAAGAGAAAAGGAGCAGGCTCATGATCATTTGCCAGGAGATTGGGTGAGGACAAAGGTTCATCGAAGGAGAAATTGTCTGGTACCCAGGTGGCAAGAAGCGAGACAAGTGATACGTGTTACAACAAAGGCAGTAAAATGTAAAGGTCTGAAAAGGTGGATTCACGCAAGCCATACTATTCAAGTGCCACCACCTGAAAATTCTGACGAAGAAGAAGAAGATACAACAACTGATTCAGACTCTGAAGAAGAACCTGAAAATCCAGATACTGAAGATCGACAAGAAAGTCGAGATCTGGAAAATGCAGATGTGAACCAGGCATCGAATGAAAAAGATCTAGAAATTGTGATACTAGATTCTGAAAATGATGAAGATCTGTTAGAAAAAGAAGCAGAAAAAGAGTCTGATCAGGAAGTGAATCAAGATCAGGGGAGTATTGAAAAGCAGACTGGAAGCTCTGGAAGAAGGAATGAAAATTCTGAAACAGGTGGATTGGAAGTAATTCAAGAAAAAGAAGAAGACAAATTACCAAGTACCAGCTATAAGGATTATGTTCCTAACGGATTGAAGCTGCCGAGTAAAGAAGTACCTGAATCTAGGATTCAAGTCTCTGAAACAGAAAGTGAAACTGATGAAAGTGAGATGAAGAATCAAAAGTGAGAGAATTCAGAAAAAGAGCTTGGAGAACTGAATGTAATCAATCTGAGCCAAAGATGAAACTATTCAGAAAAGGAGATAATTGGCCAAATGAGAATGAAGGCCTGAAATTCAAATTAGTGAACAAGTCAAAAGAACAAATAAACGAGATTTCAAGTCAGAAAAGTGAATTGGATAAGAAAAATCAAGCAGGAAAGAAAATAGAAGTGATTAGCAGTAGGGTAAAAAGACCATTAAAGCCAAATCAGAAGTATAAGTCACCTGAGTGGACCTACATCATTATCCCACCAGAAGTGGAAGTGAGCAGTAGTAGTCAGGAAGAAATAGAGGACACAAGTGACATTGACTAAATTTGTTCTTATTTTAGGTTAAAATTGTGATTGACATAAGGTCGAAGAAAATGTGTTAGGTGACACAAGGTCGAAGAAATTGTGTTAGCTGGAAAAACACATTGTAAGACGTAAGGTCGAAGAAAAGCTGTTAGTGGATTCCTTAAAAAAAAAAAGGGGGTGTATATTTAGTGTGATTTTCAAGAATAATTTCAATTTTTAATTTTTGTTTTTTCTGAAAGGCTCTTGTATCAAGTAAAAGATGCCTAATTATAATAATAATTTGAGATGTTCAATCCTAAGAAGGTGTTGTAAAATGTCTTCTATTTGTGTGATTTTATTAATTTTGGTCTGGTTAATTCTAGCTGTCATTTTCCCTTCTGGAATTGACAAAGAGATATACAAAGCTAATATGACTAGTAAAGCTGAGACTAAATAGCTGTTCATGATGTAGCAGGCAAAACTAATCAAGTCATTGAGCACAAACCAGCTATCCACCAAGATAGATCTGTTGGTGATTTTTCTAGTAATACTTTCTCTAGACTCCTGTCCGAATATGTCAAGGGGATGAATGTCAAAGATTGCTACGTTTGTGTGAAATTACCTGCTTCATTTTCGGAAGGGGTGACGTATAATATGCCTCACCTTACCTATGGCATAACTTGTAGTATAATAACAAGTTTGCTTTATGAAACAGGTCGGTTGGAATATTATTATTCTGACTTAGATGAAATCTTTGCAAATTTAAAAGTTGTAAATAGCTTAAATAAAGTAAAACCTGCAAAACAGATGAGGGAATTATTCTTAGTAACTGCTGAACTCAATTATGAGTACGCTTTTAAAAATAATTTAACATGTAAGCTGAGAACTGAAGAAAAAACTTAGCTAAATATGGTGGAAGAGAGAAGAGCAATCTATAAGAGAAACATGATGACGAAACATACTAAATCTAAGTTTTGGCAAAAGGAGGATGAGAGACTTAATGGAAGAAAGGAAAATGTCGCTATTAACATAGATAACCCTGATAAAGGAAAGCTTTGCATCAGAAGAGATAACACACTTTATGATAATTATTTTGTGGGAGCAAGTCAATGTGAAGATACCTATCGTATTATAGGGGGTTGGGGATTTAAAGGGGCCAAAGATGCAATCTTTCCTGGAATTTATTTCATCTGTGGGAATAAGGCCTATTACAGTCTTCCCGACCACTGGTATGGGACTTGTTTTGTTGGTTTAGTTTTCCCAAAGATATTCAATGTAGATAGAAATTCAAAGGGCTCATTTGAAATTGGTGATCACCTGAGCAGATTTAAAAGAGAAAGTTTTTCAGAAATTATTGGAGATGTATTTGGCGCAATAATACCTATAGTAGGAATTACCCTGAATGCAAATAAAATCAGAAAAGTTTCTACAATTGTTGACAGATTGTCAAAAGACACTGCAAGTGAATTTCAATTGGTCAATACTGAACTTGTTGCCATGAGATCAATGGTAATGCAGAACCGTCTTGCATTAGACATTCTGCTAGTAAAAGAGGGAGGAGTCTGTGGGACATTGCATGTCCAACATTGCTGTACATATATCATTGATAAAAGTAGAGATATAGAAATGTATATAAAGAATTTAACAGAAATACATACTGAAATTGAACCTGTTGAAGATGAAAGTTTTACAAAGCGCTGGGCTAAAAGATTCGCAACAATTAAACAATGGTTCCAAGTTATTGGTAGCTCAATCATTGGGAAAATACTTTATCCTGTAATAGTTATAGCTATAGTAATACTTTTGTTAAAGATTAGTTTCATGCTACATAAGAGAAAGAAATTTGTGAGGGAGAAGAAGAGAATTTATAAGCTCAGAAAGGATCAGGAGAAGGAAATAGAACTGGAAGAGCTTCGTGGAGCTCATTATGAGAGTAGTAGACAAATTGCTGAAACTAAGCTCTAGAAAAACTAACACAGAGTATGTTTCAAACATGATCAATATAGAAAGAGTTTTTACTGAAAATTTTTGGGTGTGGTTTGGTGATTATGAAATCACCAGATGAGGGAGTTGATAGAGCGAGATGTTGTTCAAAACTTGCAAAGCTAAACTTCCATAATGTAACTATATGTAGCATGTGCGTGTGTTGAAATAACGAATCAATCTAGATTAAAATTGCACACACTACACACGGGACTAAGGTGCTTTTATGTTGCACTTGCAAGTTTGTGAAAAATAATAAACTAACTTTGTCTGTCGTTATTGTCAGTATTAAATGCGGCAGTTTAACTAATAGCATGTGCTATATTTGTGTGCATAAGTTTTGTCATGTCTTTTCTGTGGCAAAAGCTCGTGGAAAATCCTGGTGGCCTAAAAGAAGAAGGTTTTTATTATGCTGCTTTTTGTGCTTTGGCTAGGTAACATAATTAACTGGGTAAATATTTAGCGAAGGGGAGGGAAACAGAATGGGTTTCAATTCTTTAATTAATTACTGTCTTGTGTTTTGTTTTAATGTTAGTTCTCGAGTGGGCCTTAGAAAAAGGCAGACTGGCAGTGCTGGAAAATGCGAGGCTTGACCAGAGTGAAGCCTTCACTCACGTGCAGAAAAAAGAGTTTTCTTTCCAAACAATGGAATAATAAACGGAACTGTTTTGGTCGAGTTGTACGTGTTCTTAGAGAAGAGCACCAAGGACAAAAAGCCTGAATCACCTGCCAAGATTAGGAAGTGTTCGGTGAAATGTTTCTTTTCTGAGGAAGCTAGAAGGATGGAATCTAAAGAACAATAAGGGCTTATGATGTGCCCCGGACTTGGTCAGGAAAGTATGACATGAAGATGGTCTGACATCTGTCAACCAATGGGAACTCTGATGGCAAGGAAAAGTGTACTTTATGAGAAGATTAGCTAGTAAGAAAGGTATAAAAACTGGCCCTACAGGCAGGAGGGGTCTCTCTTGCTTCCCGATTCCTGAATGACATGCTGACGGACTTTTGGCGCACGTAAGGATAGCAGCCTTTTATCATTTTATTAGGTAAAGAGAGTTTTAGACAGGGAAATAGAATTTAAGGAATCAATCAATCAATCAAAGCATTTATATAGCGCACTACTCACCCGGAGGGTCTCAAGGCGCTTGGGGAGGGGTTGTCCGCTACTGCTCGAACAGACAGGTCTTGAGCTGCTTCCTGAAGGCAAGGTGGTCTTCGGTCAGGCGGAGGTGGGTCGGGAGGGAGTTCCAAGTCTTGGCGGCCAGGTAGGAGAAGGACCTTCCTCCTGTGGTGGCTCTTCGGATGCGGGGGACGGCGGCGAGGGCGTGGCCGGTCAATCGAAGCTGGCGTGTGGGATTGTAGAAGTTGGGGCGGCTGTTGAGGTATCTTGGGCCTTGGTTGTGTAAGGCTTTGTGTGCGTGGGTGAGGAGACGGAAGGTGATTCTCTTGTTGAACGGGAGCCAGTGCAGGTCTCTCAGGTGTCCGGAGATGTGGATGTGTCGGGGGATGTCGAGGATGAGTCTTGCTGAGGCGTTCTAGATCCGCTGGAGTCTCTTCTGGAGTTTGGCAGTGGTTCCGGCATAGAGGGAGTTGGCGTAGTCCAGTCGGCTGGTGACGAGGGCCTGGGTGACCATCTTCCTGGTCTCGGTGGGGATCCACCGGAAGATCTTACGTAGCATGCGCAGGATGTTGAAACTTGACAAGGAGACGGCGTTGACTTGTCTGGTCATGGAGAGGGAGGAGTCCAGGATGAAGCCCAGGTTGCGTGGTCTGTTGGTTTGGGTGCGCTGCCCAGGGCGGGGGGCCACCAGGAGTCGTCCCAGGCGGAGGGCTAGGAGCCCAGGATGAGAACTTCCGTCTTGTCTGAGTTCAGTTTCAGGCGGCTGTTCATCATCCACTTGGCTACGTCTGTCATCCCTTCGTGTAGGTTGGCTCTGGCGGGGGCGGGGTCGTTGGTGAGGGAGAGGATCAGCTGGGTGTCGTCGGCGTAGGAGATGATGTTACGGTTGTGTTGGCGTGCGATGGCCGCAAGGGGGCTCATGTAGACATTGAAGAGGGTGGGGCTGAGCGAGGAGCCTTGAGGAACGCCGCAGATGACTTCGGTGGCTTCTGATCTGAACGGGGGGAGGCGGACTCTGTGTCCTTCCGGCGAGGAAGGAGATGATCCATTCTAGTGCCTTCTCCTGGATTCCAACGTTGCTGAGGCACTGCACTAGGGTGCGGTGGCAGACAGTGTCGAATGCCGCGGAGAGGTCCAGGAGGATGAGGGACGCTGTTTCTCCGTTGTCGAGCAGGGCTTGGATGTCATCGGTGGCTGCGATGAGGGCGGTCTCGGTGCTGTGGTTGGCCTGGAAGCCAGACTGCGAGAGGTCGAGGGATCCGTTCGTCTCGAGGAAGGCGGCCAGCTGCTTGTTGACGGTCTTCTCGATGACTTTGGCCGGAAACGGGAGGAGCAAGATGGGGCGGTAGTTTTTGAGTTCGGTGGGGTCTGCTGATGGTTTCTTCAGTAGAGCGCTGAGTTTGGCGTGCTTCCAGCTCTCCGGGAAGGTAGCGGTGTCGAAGGAGGTGTTGATGATGTCCCGCAGATGGGGTGCGATGACAGAGTCGGCCTTGTTGAAGACGTGGTGAGGGCAGGGGTCGGTTGGAGATCCAGATTGGATGGAGTTCATCGTGCGGATGGTGTCTTCGGTGCTGATCGGGGTCCAGGCGCGGAGGGTGGTGGTGGGGGGCGTTGGTGCCGTCATGGGGTGCGTCGGTTGTGTGCTGAAGCTGTTGTGTATGTCTGCGATCTTGTTGTGGAAGTAGGAGGCGAGGGAGTTGCAGAGGTCTTGTGATGGGGTGATGTTGTTGTTTCCGGCGTTGGGGTTGGAGAGCTCTTTAACGATGTTGAAGAGTTCCTTGCTGTTGTGTGTTGTTGTCCAGTCGTTCCTTGAATGCAGTTTTCTTGGTGGCGTGGATCAGTTGGTGGTGTTTTCGGGTGGCGAGCTTGAGGGTGGTCATGTTGTCCGGTGTTGGGTCTCTGCACCAGGCTTTCTCGAGGGCTCGGCAGTTCTTCTTGGAGCTCTTGAGTTCGTCGGTGAACCATGGGGCTTTCTTGCTGCCGGGTCTGCTAGGGGGGGTCCTCATAGGGGTGAGGTCGTCTGCGCAGTTGCTGATCCACTTCGTGAGGTTGTTGGCGGCCTGGCTGGGGTTCGTTGCGCTGGTGGGAGGGTTTTGGCTCAGGGAAGCGGCGAGCTGGTCGGCTGTGATCTTGTTTCAGCTTCTGCGTGCAACCTGTTGCTGGTGGTGGTGGATCGTGGTCCTTCTGAAGCTGAAGTGGACACAGCTGTGGTCCGTCCAGTGGAGTCCGGTGGCGTGGCTGAAGGCGTTGTCCTTGCTGGATGAAAAGACGGGGTCGAGTGTGTGTCCGGCGTAGTGGGTGGGGGTGGTCACCAGCTGCTTGAGACCAAGGTTGGCGAGGTTGTCCAGCAGGGTGGTGGTGTTGCGGTCGTTGTTGTTCTCCAGGTTGAAGTTGAGGTCCCCGAGGAGGATGTAGTCAGCGGAGGGGAGGGTGTGCGGGCTGATGAAGTCTGCAATGTCTTCGCTGAATTGTGTGCGTGGTCCCGGGGGTCTGTAGATGAGGGTGCCTCTGAGGGTGGTCTTGGGGTCGGTGTGGATCTGGAAGTGCAGGTGTTCGGCGGTTGTGAGGGTGTCGTCGGTGTTGGTAGTGATGCGGATGGTGTTCCTGTGGATGATGGCGATGCCACCTCCCGTCTGGTTGCCGCGGTCCCTCCGGGTGATCTTGTATCCGTCCGGGATGGCGATGGCGATGTCCGGCGCTGAGGATGCGTTCATCCAGGTTTCCGTGAGGAAGGCGACGTCTGGAGATGTGGTGTCGAGGAGGTTCCAGAGTTCGATGGCGTGTCTGTGGACGGAGCGGATGTTGAGCAGGATGCACTTCAGGTGGTTGCTGCTGGTGCTCGGCTTGGTGGGTGCTGGTGTAGTGCAGGTCCGGATGCAGGTGTACTTGCAGGAGTGGCAGCTGAAGGGTCAGTGGGTGCGTCTCAGGGTGGCTCAGTAGCATCCCGGGGTTCGGCCAGCGTTGAGTGCGTTGAGGTCGGTGGCGTCATCGGTCCGGCGGGTGGGCTAGTGTCTGCGGGGGCCAGGGGTTCGGGCGCTGGGCGCGGTCCAGGCGCGGACGGGCGCAGACGGGCTTACCTTTGGCGCACCTTCGGCGCTCATTCAGTGCTCCCGCTGCGCGCGTCCTCTGCGCGGTCACTCGGGGGTGTCATAAGTAAGGAGCCGGGAGGGCGGGTCAGCTGGGTGGCGGGAGCGGGGCGGCGAATGGGCTGGTGGTGGGCGGGGCCGCAGGGAGGCAGCGGCGGGAAATCTGGTCAGGCGGGCGGCTCAGCGGCGGCTGGGTCGCTCGGGAGGCAGCGGAAAGCGTCAGGAGCAGGAGGGGTGACCCGGACTAGTGAAAGGCACAGTGGTCACTCCAGAACCCACACTGCGGTCCCCTTAAATAAGGAGCCGGAGGGCGGGTCAGCTGGGTGGCGGGAGCGGGGCGGCGAATGGGCTGGTGGTGGGCGGGGCCGCAGGGAGGCAGCGGCAGGAAATCTGGTCAGGTGGGCGGCTCAGCGGCGGCTGTGTCACTCGGGAGGCAGCGGGAGGCATCAGGAGCAGGAGGGGTGACCCGGCCTAGTGAGATGCACAGTGGTCACTTTATTTTGCTTTAATTCATGCTAAATGATTTACTTTGAAATGTCAGACTAATAAGCCCATCCATGAATGATGCTTTCAGTTTGCTAATAAAATAATGATTTCTGAATAAGAATACTCTTTCCTTGATTTTAAAATAAAGTTAATAAAATAGATTTTGAAATAACAAGCTGGTCTTGTTTATTCATGGTCTAGTTATCATTATTAGATCCATTCGCCTATGTGACTTAATTAATGTTGTGTGATCAAAACCATGGTTAATTCTTATAAACTGCAGTTGTATATAATTTTATAAATAGTTTTTGAACAGAGTGTTTAATTGGGTCACATGATTCAGTCGCTCAAAAATTGTCTTCTTAGTTTATGGGCCTAGGTAGTGATTTATGTTTAATGGTGAGTATTGTGGAGATGAGTAGCGTTTGTGAGACAGCTTTTCATTAGGAGCGCTGGATCAATTATCTGGTAGCAGAGATACGGTTACTATGGTAACTGACATGCTACATGTAGATACATAGGATACATGCCTAAAACATGTTAAGTTTGTCCAGATGTTATATGTAGTCGAAGGGTCTTTTCTAGCAGTGAGAAAATTCCTAGTGTGCCGGCAAGAGTAGTGTGACAAGTGAGGTTACACAGTGCATTTGTTCTGGTCCAAAATAGTGGTATTGTCATATATCACTAGTGTTGTGGACGTACAGCACAAGTTTAGGGACCTTAGGTGTGATATGATAGGTTGAATGTATAGTGAGGATTGTCTATGAAATCGTAGCTTTCGAGTATAGGGACAACTGTCCTGTTTTAAAACTTACTGTGAAAAGAGTAGTAGAATTTATCTAAGCTTGAGTGAAGGGTAAGGAAGTGCTGTTTCTTACTGGCAAGTGAGGATTTTTATCGGCGGGTTAAAGTCCTACCGTAAATTTCATGTATGAATGGTTAGGGATTCTTTCAGTATGAATGTGTATGCTAGAAAAATATTTGTGAAAATAGCGTCGTCTATTTCACGCAAAAGAATACTTGAATGATTGAAAAAGATATCTCTTTATTTTAGCGAAACAGACAAATGGTTTGTTTTTGTGAAGTTACTAACCAAATACATTGAAAGATTTGTAAAAATATGGAGCTGTGAAAATATTTTGTAAAGGAGGGGTTAGTTCAAGGAGTGTATCGGAGACAGTGAAGCTGCAGCGGCAGCATACGTCACCAGGTTTGGTCTGTGATTGGCTTGCATACGTCACAGTATTTGCGCACTGATTGGGTCTTTCTGAAATACGGCAATTCTATTGGCCGAACAGAATAGTGACGTGGCTTAACCTATTTGGCTTGTTGGTGAGTTTCGCGCACGGATTGGCTAGAGTAGCGGAACAACAAGAAAATATTTACGATCTTTTTGAAGCAAGCGGATTTATTTTAAAAACATGAGTTATTACTACATGTATGATGAAAAGAAGCCTTCATGGTTTCAGAAATTAAACAATATTTTCAAAAGTGAAAAGAAAATAGAAACGCGAGGTGGGAAATTACTTCATAAGTATAAAACACCTGCAGCCTATATGGAAGGTGAATTTGGTTATCATACTGTTCTTTGGATGGAGAATTGGATGGAATATACCAAAGATGATGGTGTATTGGCATGGCCAGAAGATGGGTCATTTAACATAAAGGTCATCAAAAACTTGAGAGAAAAAATTATGTCTCTCGTACCTAAACCCAGACCTACACAATTTGAGGCTTTGGCTGAATGGGAAGATGAGATGTTTGATTTAGAACGGGAAAACAGAGGTGTAACAAGAGGTACTAGAATGAATATTAACAGAGAAACTCATGAAGATAGAATGCGTCGTTCGAGACAGGTAGAAATGTGTAATGGTTTATACCCAGCAAGATTCAGTGAAGAATCTGGCCAAAAGAGTTCCGCAAAGAGAAATAATATTGGTGAAGTTAGTGAATTAGAAGATCCAGTTTTAGAAGAGATTTACATTACGAAATCAAAACAACCGCCACCTTATCAACCAGTTTGTTCAGGTCTACCCAGAGAATTCCTCAAGGAACTTCTCCAAGTGCTCCTCCTAGAGAAATTAGTGATGAATCTCCATTTAGATTAAATCAGAATAATGCAAAATTTCCTGAGAGAGTAGAAACGGGAACTAATTCTAGTATATCTGGAGAAAGTAGAAATCATGCTGAAACTCCAGCACAGAGAAATGAGATCCCGAGAAATGTAATAAGAGCAGAAAGACTTGAGGACACTCAAAACATTTCAGAATATCTTCGATCAAAAGAAGAATTAATACAGCAGTTAACTAAAAGGCATGGAAGCAGTAACGGTACCAGTAACAATTGGACCCGTTGTTCCAGTTTTTGATCAAAAAGAAATTTGACATTCAGCTCTAACTGTCCCTTTAAATGCAGAAATTCAGAAAGTGGCTGAAAAATGTTATTCAGATTTATCAGAAATTCACCGAGAGAAAAAGATGCCAGATTTAACTTTTAATCAAAGTTTTTCAAATGGTCACTCTCCAATTGTTGCTGAATCTGATTCTGGAACCCCAGAAAGAGAAAGAAGTATGAATAGGTCCTCAGAATCTAAATTACCTGATGTCGCAAAATTGAAAGCAGATTTAGAGTAATTAATCATTGGCACAATTGGTCCTGGCAGTTTAAAGTTATATCAGGATGATGAATTGTTGTTCATTTGCAAAAGCATTCAATGGAAAACGAAAAATAAATATGATTTGTTAGAAGAAATAGCTGCTGAATTAGATGTAGATTTGATGAGACAGAACAATTTGCAGAAACATTATAGAGTAGATTTCTCTGAAAAAGATATTGAAAGTATGAACACCACAGGAAGGATAACTCATATAAAAGAATTGATATTGTTTTTAAAAAGAATAGGTGAATTAAGCAAATGGAGAGTGAAATGGACAAAGAAAAGAGAGGAAGAAAAAAGAGAAAGAGAGGAAGTTGCAACTGAGTTTCCTATGAGAGAAATAGCTGGTGGAGGGTATGTTCATGTTCCTTGGTCAAGACAGGACATTTTACTGTTCACAAATGATTTTCCCAAATTGAGAGAAAAACCTGTGGAATGGTATCGTCAGGTGGCAAGATTTGTTAAGGTCTCAAAAGTTCTGTGGATTGATCTTGATGGATTCTTTGACATCGTTGTTCCTTCAGATCTTTGGACAGAATATAAAATTTCTATAGATTGGCCCAAAGAAGAACCTACCCGAGATAAAGTAACAGGTGCACCTTCAGCTGATGTTATAACTTTATATGATAAAGTAATTGTGTGGCTGAAAAACAAGATTCCCCCAAAAGAAGTGGATTGGGTTAAAATTGACAGAACAGATCAAGAGCCAAAAGAGTCAGTACATTTCTTCTATGAAAGATTACTCCTGGTATTTAAACAATACAGTGGTTATGAGAAGCTGAGTGAGAAGGATATGAGCCATTTTATTTACAGATTTGTATATGGCTTGAGACCTGAAATTGGTGAAATGATCAGATCAGGAATAGTTGGTTGGCAATCACTTTCAGTTGATGACATCCTGAGAAAAGCAAAATACTGCAGTGATGAGATAGACGCTAGGCAGAAAAAGCTGAAAGAAAAAGCAATGTGGGCACAGGTGAAAGTAGCTGAACAACAAATTGCAGCTTTATAAAACAAAAATGTTCAACAAAATCAAGGGAAATTTAAGGGAAATTATAATAAGCCAAAATTAATGGGTAATATTGAAGAACTAAAGCAGAAACTCCCATGTTTTAACTGCGGCGAAATTGGACACTGGAAGCGTGAGTGTAAAAATCCGCCTAGAAATGTCAAAAATACATCATTAAATCCACAGATGCATAATGAGGTAAATCAGCAGCAACAGCTACAGCGACAGTTAAACGAGATAAATCAGCAGCAACAGCTACAGTAACAGTTAGTGGATCAGCAGAGTCAGAGTCCACAACCGCCACTTCCTAATTGTGTTAATGTGCAAAGGTACAATTCTGAAACAGGATTCTGCGGAGGTGAACAGGTACACAGATCACCAAGAGTGAATGTGTCAAATGTTTCTCAACAATATTGGTTGAAAGAAAATGATGGAAGCGAGCCTGATGATTACTTATGACGGTGCTTGAGAGAGGAGGAAGAGTGTGTGCTTGGAGCCACTCTGGAGGTAGATCAGTCAGGTCCATTTATTAATGGTAAGTGAATGATGTAGAAATCACTTTTCTAGTGGATACTGGTGCTACCAGTTCTACTTTTAGATCAGTGGAAATAGAAAACCTGCCTCTCTCTGGTGACACTATCCAAGTAGTTGGCGTAGCTAATCAACAAATTAAAACAGATTTAACAGATCCAGTTAAAGTTGAAATTGGTAAATTTAAGGACAAACATAGATTTGTTGTCTGTGGTAGAAGTCCAGCAAACTTGTTAGGGAGGGACATCCTTTGTAAAATGAACTGCAAAATGTATTGCTCACCGGATGGTATTGAGCTTCAAAATCCAGATGAAGAAGATGGCCTTTAAAAATTAACAATGTTAATGGTTGAAGCAGAAGAAAGTAAATTATTTCCTGCTTTTGACAAAAATGATTTACCTGAAGAATTAAAAGAAAAAGTCGATATTAAAGTTTGGGATTTAACTGGAGATGAAATGGGTTTAATGAAACATGTAGACCCAGTGCAAATTACAGTAAAACAAGGAGCAGATTATCCGAATATTTCTCAGTATAAAATGAAAGCTGAATAAATTGAAGGAGTAACTCCTGTAATTGAAAAAATTATAAAGCAAGGTGTTTTAAAAGAAATTGAAAGCAGTCCATGTAATTCACCGATTATGGGAATCAAAAAGCCAAACTGAACTTACAGAATAGTTCAGGACCTGGGAAAGGTTAATCAAATAGTTGTTCCATGTTGCCCAGTTGTACCAAACCCAGCGATAATTCTTTATCAGATTCCACATGATGCAGAATGGTACACAGCTATAGACCTTTGCAACGCGTTCTTTACTGTTCCACTGCATCCAGAGAGCCAACAAATGTTTGCGTTCAGATTCCAAGAGCGCATATTAGCATGGTGTCGTATCCCACAAGGGTATACAGAAAGTTCATCAATTTTTAATCAGTTGTTACAGAAATCCTGGAAAAATTTAGATTAGCCTGGTAAATCGACACTAGTGCAGTACATTGATGATTTTCTTGTTGCTGCAAAAACACGAGACAACTGTGTGACAGATACAATTACTCTTTTGAATCATTTGGCAGATGAGGGACATAGAGTGTCACCTGCAAAATTGCAGTTTTGCAAACAGGAAGTAAAATATCTTGGTCACAGGATTGCAAAAGGAATTAGACAGGTAACGATTGAAAGAATAAAAATGATCCAAGCAATGCAACCTCCAAAAACACAGAGACAGGTTAGGATGTTTCTTGGAATGGTAGGTTATTGTCATCAATGGATTAGTGAATTTTCGGTAATTGCAAAATCATTACAGAGACTGACAAAAGCAGACATAAAAGACCCGATTATCTTAACAAAAACTGAATTAGAGGCTTTTGAACAATTAAAAAGAAGTTTGTGTGAAGCACCAGCATTGGGTATGCCTGATTACGAAAAGGAATTTGAGCTGTACTGCAGTGAAAGCGAAGGATGTGCAATTTCAGTTTTGATTCAGAGACATGGAAAACTGAGAAAGCCAATTGCTTACTTCCCAGCAGTTCTTGACCCTGTTGCAAAAGCATTACCAGGTTGCTTAAAAGCAGTGGCTGCAGCAAGTGTGAGCTTGGAACAAAGTGAAGGGATAATAATGGGGTTTCCTGTAAAAGTATATGTTCCCCATTCAGTTGAGATTCTTCTCACCAGAAGTAAAACTCAGCACTTGACGAGCAACAGATTGACAAAATATGAAAAAGTTATTCTGGGATCAGATAACATTTCGATTGCAAGATGTGTGAATTTAAATCCATCCACATTATTGCCTGATGGTGTTGTGACAGAAATCAAAAATGAGAATGACATTGATCATGAATGTCTAGACGTTCTAGAATATTGCACTAAACCAAGGCAGGAGATTAAAGATGTACCATTGCCTGAGTCAGATTTTGTTGATGGGTCATGCTTGAGGTCAGATCAAGGTGTTCTGAATGCAGCATAATCTGTCTGTACATATGCTGATATGGCTGAAGCTTCTTGTCTCAAAGGAAAACGTTCAGCTCAAATAGCAGAATTGATTGCTTTGATTCGTGCTTGTGAAAGAGCAAAAGGAAAGAGAATTACCATAGTGACTGATAGTCAATATGGATATGGCGTAGTCCGTGACTATGGCCAGCTTTGGTCTCAAAGAGGTTATTTAACTTCTGCGGGAACTCCAATCAGGAATGCAAAATTGATTAAAAGATTAATTGATGGCATTCAATTACCAGAGAAAATTGCTGTGGTAAAATGCACAGCTCATAAAAAGGGCAACGATTATATGACAAGAGGTAATGCATACGCGTATGAAGTTGCAAAGTTTTGCGCGAAAAACTATATGTCAGTTAATCGGGATAAAGACAATGATCATGTTTTGAACTCACTCATGCTAATATCTGTAGTTGAGCCGTGGCAAGGAGTAAAAGATCTACAAGATGAGGCAAACGATGAGGAGAAAGACTCATGGCTAAAAGCAGGTTGCAGAAGAAGATGGAATTTGGGTTTACAAAGATGACAGACCAGTAATGCCAAATTGCATGATTGCTGACATGGCACGAATGTATCATGGTCATGGTCACTTAGGCAGAGATTCAATGATTAGGTTGTTTAGACAAACATGGTTCAACCCAAAATTCAGGATTATTGCAGAATCTTTTTGCCAAAGATGCTTGATCTGTCAACAGATCAATCCGAACAGAAAAACAGTTGTGAGCCTGGGAACCACAGGACGAGAGGGTGGTCCTTTTACCAGGTTACAGATGGATTTCCTTGATTTGCCTCCACACAACAGATTAAGGTATGTCCTAGTGATAATTTGTCTGTTTTCAAGATGGGTGGAAGCTTTCCCGACTCGTCACAATGATTCAGTTACTGTGGCAAAATTGCTTTTGAGAGAAATCTTACCTAGGTATGGATTTTCAGTGACGGTTGAAACTGATCGCGGCACACATTTTGAAAACAGATTGTAACAGATGATTTGTGAAGCAGTTGGTATAAAACATAAGCTACACTGTGCTTACAGACCAGAAGCATCAGGTGTTGTTGAGCAAGTCAATGGTACTATCAAAATTAGGCTTGCTAAAATGGGCTTGGCTACAGGAATGAAATGGACTGACACACTTCCACTTGTCTTAATGTCTTTGAGAAGTACTCCTGACAGAAAAACTGGTTTAGGTCCTCATTACATTCTCATGGGAAGAATAATGAGACAAGCATTTGTTCCAGTTGGAAAGGTTCTTAGCATTAATGATAGTGCAGTTATGGAGTACTGTAAAACTCAGTCTGATGTAGTGACTTTTGAGTTCCATCAGGTGGAAATTGAAGTGCTCACAAGAGAAAAGGAGCAGGCTCATGATCTTTTGCCAGGCGATTGGGTGAGGACAAAGGTTCATCGAAGGAGAAATTGTCTGGCACCCAGGTGGCAGAAAGCGAGACAAGTGATACTTGTTACAACAAATGCAGTAAAATGTAAAGGTCTGAAAAGATTGATTCATGCAAGCCATACTATTCAAGTGCCACCACCTGAAAATTCTGACGAAGAAGAAGAAGATACAGCAACTGATTCAGACTCTGAAGAAGAACCTGAAAATCCAGATCCTGAAGATCGACAAGAAAGTCGAGATCTGGAAAATGCTGATGTGAACCAGGCATCGAACGAAAAAGATCTAGAAATTGTGATACTAGATTTTGAAAATGATGAAGATCTGTTAGAAAAAGAAGCAGAAAAAGAGTCTGATCAAGAAGTGAATCAAGATCAGGGGAGTATTGAAAAGCAGACTGGAAGCTCTGGAAGAAGGAATGACAATTCTGAAACAGGTGGATTGGAAGTAATTCAAGAAGAAGAAGACGAATTACCAAGTACCAGCTATAAGGATTATGTTCCTAACGGAGTGAAGCTGCCGAGTAAAGAAGTACCTGAATCTAGGATTCAAGTCTCTGAAACAGAAAGTGAAAGTGATGAAAGTGAGATGAAGAATCAAAAGTGAGAGAATTCAGAAAAATAGCTTGGAGAACTGAATGTAATCAATCTGAGCCAAAGAAGAAACTATTCAGAAAAAGAGATAATTGGCTAAATGAGAATGAAGGCCTGAAATTCAAATTAGTGAACAAGTCAAAAGAACAAATAAACAAGATTTCAAGTCAGAAAAGTGAATTGGAGAAGAAAAATCAAGCAGGAAAGAAAATAGAAGTGATTAGCAGTAGGGTAAAAAAACCGTTAAAGCCAAATCAGAAGTATAAGTCACCTGAGTGGACCTACATCATTATCCCACCAGTAGTGGAAGTGAGCAGCAGTAGTCAAGAAGAAATAGATGACACAAGTGACATTGACTAAATTTGTTCTTATTTTAGGTTAAAATTGTGATTGACATAAGGTCGAAGAAAATGTGTTAGGTGACACAAGGTCGAAGAAATTGTGTTAGCCGGAAAAACACATTGTAAGATGTAAGGTCGAAGAAAAGCTGTTAGTGGATTCCTTAAAAAAAATTTTTTTAAAGGGGGGTGTATATTTAGTGTGATTTTCAAGAATAATTAAAAAAAAAAAAAAAAATTCTGAAAGGCTCTTGTATCAAGTAAAAGATGCCTAATTATAATAATAATTTGAGATGTTCAATCCTTAGAAGGTGTAAAATGTCTTCTATTTGTGTGATTTTATTAATTTTGGTCTGGTTAATTCTAGCTGTCATTTTCCCTTCTGGAATTGACAAAGAGATATACAAAGCTAATATGACTAGTAAAGGTGAGACTAAATAGCTGTTCATGATGTAGAAGGCAAAACTAATCGAGTCATTGAGCACAAACCAGCGATCCACCAAGATAGATCTGTTGGTGATTTTTCTAGTAATACTTTCTCTAGACTCCTGTCCGAATATGTCACGGTGATGAATGTCAAAGATTGCTACGTTTGTGTGAAATTACCTGCTTCCTATAATATGCTTCACCTTACCTATGGCATAACTTGTAGTATAATAACAAGTTTGTTTTATGAAACAGGCCGGTTGGAATATTATTATTCTGAGTTTGATGAAATCTTTGCAAATTTAAAAGTTGTAAATAGCTTAAATAAAGTAAAACCTGCAAAACAGATGAGGGAATTATTCTTAGTAACTGCTGAACTCAATCATGAGTACGCTTTTAAAAATAATTTAACATGTAAGCTGAGAACTGAAGAAAAAACTTTGCTAAATATGGTGGAAGAGAGAAGAGCAATCTATAAGAGAAACATGATGATGAAACATACTAAATCTAAGTTTTGGCAAAAGGAGGATGAGAGACTTAATGGAAGAAATGAAAATGTCGCTATTAACATAGATAAACCTGATAAAGGAAAGCTTTGCATCAGAAGAGATAACACACTTTATGATAATTATTTTGTGGGAGCAAGTCAATGTGAAAATACCTATCGTATTATAGGGGGTTGGGGATTTAAAGGGGGCAAAGATCCAATCTTTCCTGGAATTTATTTCATCTGTGGGAATAAGGCCTATTACAGTCTTCCCGACCACTGGTATGGGACTTGTTTTGTTGGTTTAGTTTTCCCAAAGATATTCCATGTAGATAGAAATTCAAAGGGCTCATTTGAAATTGGTGATCACCTGAGCATATTTAAAAGAGAACGTTTTTCAGAAATTACTGGAGATATATTTGGCGCAATAATACCTATGGTAGGAATTACCCTGAATGCAAATAAAATCAGAAAAGTTTCTACAATTGTTGACAGATTGTCAAAAGACACTGCAAGTGGATTTCAATTGGTCAATACTGAACTTGTTGCCATGAGATCCATGGTAATGCAGAACTGTCTTGCTTTAGACATTCTGCTGGCAAAAGAGGGAGGAGTCTGTGGGACATTGCATGTCCAACATTGCTGTACATATATCCCAGATAAAAGTAGAGATATAGAAATGTATATAAAGAATTTAACAGAAATACATACTGAAATTGAACCTGTTGTAGATGAAAGTTTTACAAAGCGCTTGGCTAAAAGATTCTCAACAATTAAACAATGGTTCCAAGTGATTGGTAGCTCAATTATTGGGAAAATACTTTATCCTGTAATAGTTATAGCTATAGTAATACTTTTGTTAAAGATTAGTTGCATGCTACATAAGAGAAAGAAATTTGTGAGGGAAAAGAAGAGAATTTATAAGCTCAGAAAGGATCAGAAGAAGGAAATAGAACTGGAAGAGCTTCGTAGAGCTCATTATGAGAGTAGTAGACAAATTGCTGAAACTAAGCTCTAGAAAAACTAACACAGAGTATGTTCCAAACATGATCAATATAGATAGAATTTTTACTGAAAATTTTTGGGTGTGGTTTGGTGATTATGAAATCACCAGATGAGGGAGTTGATAGAGCGAGATGTTGTTCAAAACTCGCAACGATAAACTTCCATAATGTAACTATATTAATAGCATGTGCGTGTGTTGAAATAACGAATCAATCTAGAATAAAATTGCACACACTACACGCGGGACTAATGTGCTTTTATGTTGCACTTGCAAGTTTTTGAAAAATAATAAACTAACTTTGTCTGTCGTTATTGTCAGTATTAAATGCGGCAGTTTAACTAATAGCATGTGCTATATTTGTGTGCATATGTTTTGTCGTGTCTTTTCTATGGCAAAAGCTCGTGGAAAATCCTGGTGGCCTAAAAGAAGAAGGTTTAAATAATTACTGTCTTGTGTTTTGTTTTAATGTTAGTTCTCGAGTGGGCCTTAGAAAATGGCAGACTGGCAGTGCTGGAAAATGCGAGGCTTGACCAGAGTGAAGCCTTCACTCACGTGCAGAAAAAAGAGTTTTCTTTCCAAACAATGGAATAATAAACAGAACTGTTTTGGTCGAGTTGTTCGTGTTCTTAGAGAAGAGCACCAAGGACAAAAAGCCTGAATCGCCTGCCAAGATTAGGAAGTGTTTGGTGAAATGTTTCTTTTCTGAGGAAGCTAGAAGGATAGGATCTAAAGAACAATAAGGGCTTATGATGTGCCCCGGACATGGTCAGGAAAGTATGACATGAAGATGGTCTGACATCTGTCAACCAATGGGAACTCTGATGGCAAGGAAAAGTGTACTTTATGAGAAGATTAGCTAGGAAGAAAGGTATAAAAACTGGCCCTACAGGCAGGAGGGGTCTCTCTTGCTTCCCGATTCCTGAATGACGTGCTGACGGACTTTTGGCGCACGTAAGGATAGCAGCCTTTTATCATTTTATTAGGTGAAGAGAGTTTTAGACAGGGAAATAGAATTTAGGGAATGGAAACTTTATTTTGCTTTAATTCATGCTAAATGATTTACTTTGAAATATCAGACTAATAAGCCCATCCATGAATGATGCTTTCAGTTTGCTAATAAAATAATGATTTCTGAATAAAGAATACTCTTTCCATGATTTTAAAATAAAGTTAATAAAATAGATTTTGAAATGACAAGCTGGTCTTGTTTATTCATGGTCTAGTAATCATTATTAGATCCATTTGCCTATGTGACTTAAATAATGTTGTGTGATCAAAACCATGGTTAATTATTATAAACTGCAGTTGTATATAATTTTGTAAATAGTTTTTGAACAGAGTGTTTAATTGGGTCACATGATTCAGTCGCTCAAAAATTGTCTTCTTAGTTTATGGGCCTAGGTAGTGATTTATGTTTAATGGTGAGTATTGTGGAGGTGAGTAGCGTTTGTGAGACAGTTTTTCATTAGGAGCGCTGGATCACTTCCAACTGGTAGGATAGTTATGTTATGTTATGTTATGTTTGGTCTCCTATATAGCGCACCGCTACCCCAAGGGGTGTCCCGGCGCTTTGGCAAAGAGAACTACAGCGGAGAACACAACACAGCGAATCGCAGAGGCCAGAGGCAGGAATCATACTGTAAAGAGCCAGGTTTTCAGCTCCTTTTTAAACGAGAGGAGAGTGTTTGACTTTCTTAAGGAAACCGGTAGCTCGTTCCAGCAACGCGGTACCAAGTAACGGAAGGAGCGCCCTCCAATCCGGGCAAGTTTAATAGAGGGAACAATGGCTTTGGCCAACGAGGCTGACCGCAGAGTCCTCCTCGGTACATAGAAAGCCAGGCGCTTCCCCAAATACTTGGGTCCAATCGCATTAAAGGCCTTGAAAGCCAAGGTAAGAACCTTAAAGGTGATTCTTTGAGCAATGGGCAACCAGTGCAGTCTCTTCAACAGTTTCGATGCTTTTGCCCTGCGAGGGAGACCGAAAATGGCTCTTGCAGCCGAGTTCTGGACTATCTGCAAACGGGCCAGCAGGTATTTAGGCAGCCCAAGATACAGGGCATTCGCGTAATCAAGTCGCGATCCAATTATAGACTGCACAATGATTTTTTTGTGTTGCAAAGACAGCAAAGGAAGAAACTTCCGGAGCATTTTCAAAATGCCGAAACATTTCCCTGTCAGACCGATAATTTGGGGTCCGAAAAAGAGGCCGTCATCACATTGCACACCAAGGTTTTTGGCTTTCACAGAAGACACATCAGGCGGAAACATGTCCTGGGGCCACCAAGTCTTCCAGCTGGAATCTGGCGGACATCCGAAGAAAAGCAACTCCGATTTATCGGAGTTGCACTTCAGACTGTGCCGCCGAAACCAGTCAAAGACCGCACACAGGCATTCCCTGATCAAACCACCATCAAAAGCCTCTCCCTTCTTAGAAGTAAAAATGAGCTGGGTGTCATCAGCATAGGATATGATCCGGGCACCAAAGGACTCCGCAACCGCCGCCAGAGGGGCCACATAGATATTGAAAAGGGTGGGGCTCAGGATAGACCCCTGAGGAACCCCCACTTCTAGCGGCGGCATTTCTGCGGAGAACGGTGGTGCCCAGACCACTTGTCGACGACCGGTCAGAAAGGATTTAAACCAGTTCCACACCGTCCCACGGAGGCCGATCTCCCAGAGTCCGGAAAGGAGACCGGCATGGGGGACGGTGTCAAACGCCGCCGACAAGTCCAGCTTAACCAAAATGGCCTTCCCCCCCAGATCGAGCGTCTCCCTGATGGCATCAGTGATCTCGAGCAAAGCTGTCTCCGTGCTATAATTAGCACGGAAGCCCGACTGAGAATCATGTAAGATGTTATTGCTCTCAATGACATGGGTTAAGCCTTTGCTGCAGCAATCCCAAGTTCGAACCCTAGCAGTCCTACGTCATCCACTCTGACGTAAACATCACCATCCATTTGAGAATGGTTCTATACACATTATGAATTTTATTCTCTTTAAGGGATAGATGAAAGACAACGTTGTGTAAACGTGGACAGACAATTACCAATTATTGGTCAAAACGGTCACCTAAATCTAAGCAACAATGATTGTTAAAAAGTGAAACATATACATGCTCCGTGTTTTTTGCTCATCACAGTTGTATGTATATTGATGGGCTAGCCAGTTTTCAGTTCAGAATGTGTGCATTGTTCATTTTGTCATGCGGCAGTGCTTTAGTAGAGTTTTGCTACTGCCGCTTCTATGGGGCATTGCATTATGTTTTCAATATGGAAACCTACTGTCTTCAGCGTTTCATGCAGACAGGCCTCACAAACAGTGTGGAGTGGCAACTTGAGCAAAATGCCAAGATGTTGAGCAGACTGTGGCATCTCTAAAGGATGAGCATTGTATGGATTTGGTGATGTCATAGTCTGACTCGCCAGTGGTGGCTGGCGTAAACAGGCCTTCTGTTGCGTCAGGCCGCTCCCAAGCTCGCCAAGCAGCTGAAAGGAGGCTGCGTAGTTAGGGTGGCCAAACTTGACACACTGCGTCTGAAGTAACAGGCACCACCATTTTAAAGAGCAAGGGAGAGTGAACAAAATTGAGTCCTGGGTGAGTGATTTCTGTGTGAGTATAGGGTGAGCAGTGTGCCTGTGTGAGTCCTGGGTGAGTGATGTCTGTGTGAGTATAGGGTGAGCAGTGTGCCTGTGTGAGTCCTGGGTGAGTGATGTCTGTGTGTGCGCAGGGTCAGCAGTGTGCCTGTGTGAGTGATGTCTGTGACAGTGCAGTGTCGGTGATGTCTGTGTGAGCGCAGGGTGAGCAGTGTGCCTGTGTGAGTCCAGGGTGAGTGATGTCGGTGACAGTACTGGGTTGGTGATGTCTGTGTAAGCGCAGGGGGAGCAGTGTGCCTGTGTGAGTCCAGGGTGCTTAAGAATGTACCATTCGCCCACTATTTTTTCAAAATGTTCTCGTGGGAGAACCCCCGAATCCCCCATAGGTGGTTGGGCCTCACTCGCTGCGCGCGCTAGCCACAGTGCAGTATTTACGCCACACCACTTTCAAATGTCACCAGCCGCCCATGCTTAAGAGCCTGTATATTAATGAATTTGTGAAAAGCCTGTATATTAGAGAATTTGTGTTGCATGACTGGTGCAGCCGCATGTGTCCCCCAATACATGACCCACTGGCATGGTGCATGGTATCATGGTAGCATCTTTAAAACATACAATTGCACATCAGTAATCGCCTATATTATTTTCCACTGTGGAAGCGATTTGATACCAGAACCTGTAACAACACTTTACTTCTTGGTTGTGTTGCTCACATTTCAACTTAACTATCTCTTATTTGAATTTTAGAGGCTACAATTCATTTTTGTGCATTTCTGTGGAGGCAGTTGGCACTACGATTAAGGGCCTCATAAAAGACAAGGCTCGGTCGGTATTCAAAAACATCCATAATAATTTCAATACGTGCAAGTTGTGTCTGAAGAAATAATCCAAAGAGTCTAGAGAGGAATTGGGATTTTTTTCTATCTCATCATTGTTCTTTCTGTTTTTAATTCAATTACCACCCCACCCCAACCAGACTGTCATATTCTTCGTTACACCAGACCTAATCCACCATACACCCCTCTTTAAAAAGCTGTAACATAAACACATAATTGCTTCCAGCTGGAGTGACCAAAAGCTTCTTACCGAAAGCAAGAAGCAGAAACTAGCCACTAACAAAATGCACCCTCCCCTCTCCAAACACTGTCCATTTTCATATTTGTATATGCACATGTATGTTCGTATATTTGTGAATATGTATGCGGATGCCACCAGTAACATTTTATAGACCCAGGCTCATATTTTCTCCCAGTTTCTTTCCATTTCAGATCGCGCTTTAAAAAAAAAAAAAGTTATTTACTTTAAGCTATGTTTCAACATGTAAACAAAAACATTGACAAGGAAATTGATTATAATTTAATAGTCCTTATTCTGGATTTAAAATGTGAATTTAAAATGTAACACCATTGTTAAGGATTCTCTTTAATACCAAGAACTGTTTTCCACCCAATGAACCCTTTTGGCAACATTAGGATAACGAAAGACTGGGCAAAAAAACATATAGATCTAAATATACCTTGCAGTTTACACACAGCTCTTTGATGACAGTTAATAGCTCAATGTTCTATATTACGATTTTGACTTACAAACAACATGTAATAAAAGGATCTCTCTTACAGAAGCAGTAACTCGCTGACCTATTTACAATACATGCAATTTGTTATCTGCGTGGTACATGTTCTAAGCAGCAGGCATTCTAACCCTCTGCGCTAGCTTTTGACGAGTCAAAGCTTCCACTAGACAAACCTCCGGTCTCTTTCCAAGAACATGATGAAATATGGGAGTTATCTTGACGTTTTAATTGATGCCTACAAAAATTGCTTAAGGCCAGGCACACGCCAGCGAGTTGGTGCTTTTAAAATGATAATATAGCTTGTAAAAGTGACACCCCCACAGCAAATCAACGCCCGGTGCGGTTGCACCGATCGCACAGCTCTAGAGCCGGCCCTGGATGGGCCGATGTGAAAATTCTTCAGCAAGTAGAAAATACATGCTTGAAGCGAATGTTGGCTGTCCCACCTGTAGAGAGCCACACAGGCTCTCCCATACAATGTTGCCAACACCTACACACATCCACGCATGCCCCGGGGCGGGCACGCACCTGGGTATAAATAAAGAAGGCGGAAGACCGCTCGGGGTCTTTCCGGCTAACCCTATAACTGGTGTATGTGTCTGCATTGCGAGCTGCCCAGCGACCACGTGTCAGGCCCTGACCTGACCTCTTACAGTGGCGACGAGGATGGGATCGCAGGCTGTACCACTGACTTCGGGCAAACGGGGACACAGCAACCCCAGCCGGGGTTGCCTCTTCACTCTCACCGCTCTGGGACGTGCTCGGTCGACTGGACTCAACCGTGGTGTTTTGCGTCGCCGCCTGGGGTGAGCTCTCTCCATACTGCCTTGTCACCGATGATCCTGGGAACGATGTCTCAGGATCCAGACCTCCGTCCTCTCCCATCTTTGGCGTCTGACAGCTCGTGTGACCTGGCCAGGATCAGTATCTCGTCCAGCGAGATGCCGGGCTGTCGGAGAATAAGCTTTCTCAATAGTTTCGAGCGGCACCCTACAATAATCTGGTCTCGGATTTCTTCTCTCGGGTTGGTGAATGGGCAGGTTTTGGCCAGCCGGCGTAGCCGGGCATAGAACATGTCCATTAATTCAGATTCGGTCTGCCACGCTCTTTTGAATTTGAATTTTTCAAAGTCGTTGTTGAGTTGGGGGTCAAAGTGGGTCTCGAGTGCAGCGACCGCGGTGTCTTAGTCATGCTCTGGTCCGGTGTTGGGGAGTGTCTCGAAGAGATCGTAGATCTCTGGACCCCCGTACAGGATGAGAAACGACCTCTTGACTGTTCCATCGGTCTCCCGGGTGCCCTTGAAATAAAGGTTTAGTCTTCCGACCCACGCCTTCCATCTCGGAGCCGCTGTTGCTGGGTCCGCCGCCTCACTGAACAGTGGAATTGGCGCTGCGCCCGAGTTTATGTGGTTGTGCGGCATTGGCGCGATGGCCCTGGCCTGGTTTTGGTCTGGTGGCGGCGGTGCAACTACCACAGGTGGCGGGGCGACCACCACTGGTGGATTCTGTCCTGCCCCTGCTTGGCCTGCTCCCGGTGCTGTGTTGAACATACCTCAGGCTGTTTGCTGGTTTGTTCGTGTTTGCCTGCGTGGTCCCGGCGTGCTATGCTTTCTTTCCAAGACAGTTGGGTTGGCCAGAGCTTGTTGGCCTGGCAGGGACGTTCGAGGCTGATCCTTTCCCTCTGTGCTTTCCCTGCATGGATAATCTCTAGCGCTGTCCTGGGTCGCTGCGTGTCTGGGGGCCAGGACTGTCTATGAACACCCTTGTGTTTGCCAATGCTTGTTGCCAATGACGCTGGGACCAGGAGTGACCGCCAATGCTCATTGATGCTGTGAGGGCCTGGGGGTAGCGTCTTCTTCCTGCCACTATCCTCGCTGCCTTTTCGCTGATTAGGGTGGCGAACCTGGGGCCTCCCAGCTTCTGCGCGTGGCTCTGCTGCCTCGTGCTGTGCGTTGCCCCTCCCCTTTGGCTGAGGGCAGGTGCTGGCTCCTGCAGGCCTCCGCGCGGCCGTTCCCCTCGCGCCTCAGAGGAAAAGTGAGTTGCGCGTCGATGCGCGGGCGGGGGCAAAGGGGGCAGACTCACCCGCACCTTCCTGGAGCTACAAAGCTTCGAACCGATCACCCGGCGAGTCCCGCCACCTGAAGGCGCTCCCGACGGGGAGACGCGTGGGCGGGCCTCAAAGCCGGAGTCGGGTACCGGAGAGCAAGCGGGTGGGCTCCGCAGCAGGAAACAGGCACGCCGTATCACCCTGGATATGGGCTGCTGGGCACACGTGTACGTCGACCGGCCTCGTCGCCAGTGTAAGTCCACCACAGGAAGAGGGAATGGAAGCAGAAGAATTCGTCCTCATGATCTCACAAGCCGCGTGTCCAGAAACCATGACACTGAAGGAGATAGGAGAAGCGACCGCAAAAGACGAAACGTTATTCAGAGTGCGTCAAGCTCTTGAAGGAAACCGCTGGGCCCTCTTCCTAGACGGAGCGCAAACCCTTCGGCCACAGATCAGACATGCGCGCCAACAATTGCGGCAAGTCAGGAGCGAGCTAAGCAGGGGAGATGAAGGGGTCATCCTCAGAGGACATCTGATCGTAACACCTGAGAGCCCCCAGCAGAGGATGCTGGTGTTGGCTCATGTAGGTAATCAGGGAATGGCCAAGACGAAAGCCCGCCTGAAAAGCAAGGTCTGGTTCCCCACCATGGACAGTCTGATCGATGAGATGGTGCGCTCATGCCATGCCTGCACCATCACCGGCAGCGATCCGTCACCCGCACCAGTGATCACAGAAGAGGCCACCCAGACGCCGTGGTCACACCTGAGTATCGATTTTGGAAGCTTCCCCGACGGACGGCACACGCTAGTCCTGGTTGACTCATTCTCCAAGTTCCCGGTGGTGGAGGTAATATCATCAACAGCCTATCCCCAGGTCAAGAAGGCCCTGAATCGCATCTTCGCCACTATGGGACTTCCGGACGAACTCAAATCAGACAATGGGCCACCCTTCCAAGGCCGAGAATTTCAGAACTATCTTGAGAGTCTCCAGATCAAACACCGGAAGATTACCCCTCTATGGCCCCAGGCAAATGGGGAGGTTGAAAGACTAATGAGGACTCTCAATCGAGCCCTGAGGATCGCAGTAGACAATGGAGAGGATCCCGAAACGGCCCTTGATCAGTTTCTAGGGGCCTATCGGCAAACGCCGCATAGCACCACCAAGTGCGCCCCAGCACACATATTGTTCAAAAGAGCCCCCCGAGACAGCATCCCGACTGACAGCACGCCAAAGAGCCTACACTGCAAGTCGGAGACACCGTGGTGGTTCGGGATCGACACCCGGGATGGAAGTTCCGAACACCCTACGAGCCCGAGGTGTGGATATTAGACCAGATTCAAGGGACCATGGTCACTGCCCGGCGAAGTGGGCAGGTAGTTACACGCAATGTGTCGTGTTTCAAGAAGACGAAAGGACCGACAACAAGCCAGGAAGCAACAGAATATCCAGAGATGGGAGAGGACGGAGGTCTGGATCCTGGGACATCGTTCCCAGGATCATCGGTGACAAGGCAGTACGGAAAGAGCTCACCCCGGGCGGCGACTCAAAACACCACGGTTGAGTCCAGTCGACCGAGCACGTCCCAGAGCGGTGAGAGTGAAGAGGCAACCCCGGCTGGGGTTGCCGTGTCCCTGTTTGCCCGAAGTCAGCGGTACAGCCTGTGATCCAATCCAAGACCCAGCCAGAAGCTGAGAGACTTTGTTTGGCCATCTCCCTAAGGCGAGGACTTTTTTTTTATTCCTGAGAAGAACAGACTAAATTGAAGGAGGGATGTAGGGAGCCACACGGGCTCTCCCATACAATGTTGCCAACACTACACACATCCACGCATGCCCCGGGGCAGGCACGCACCGGGGTATAAATAAAGAAGGCGGAAGACCGCTCGGGGTCTTTCCGGCTAACCCTATAACTGGTGTATGTGTCTGCATGGCGAGCTGCCCAGCGACCACGTGTCAGTCCCTGACCTGACCTCTTACACCACCCAGATGTGCACATTTTATTTGTAGAGTTAGGTATCCCTTTTATTAAGGAAAGGATCCAACCTCCACCCTTATTCTTGTGGTGAGCAGTATGGAGTAGGCTGGCAGCTTCTTTGAATGGAACGATTATTCAGGATTGCCTGGCCCTAGATGGGGTGGATCAAAATACCCTGGCTAAATTATATTATGAACATGTTTTGTAAGGTGGGCAAGAGCATTTCGTTCTTAGATCCTGAATCTTTTGTCGGTGTGAGTAAAAGGGAACTAAAATTAACTTTCTCGATCTGGTTAGGAGGGAAAGAGAGAACAATTAATTTTGAAAAGCCACCATATCTGCCTATACCCTTGTACAAATTCAGTCTGGTATCCAACCCTATATTACAATGGTTACCAATTCAGATCACAGGTTTTTATTATCAAGTTTTTGCCTGAACACTGTACACCGTTTATTTGCTTTCACTGATGCGGATGGAACGGGTTGGTCTCTTCTGCCTTGTCTCTGTAATAATTTTTTGAAACAAAGCACTTTACATTTATTTTTCTTCTGTAGCTTTGATACAATTCCTAGAAGCTGATCAAACCTGTAATTAAACTTAAACATTCAGTGCAATGCAGGCCAGCATTGCTATAACTTGAGCAATTACATTCAGAAGCAACATGTTACTCCGAGACAGCTTTCTTGGTCAGGTTAGGAGGGTTCAGAAATGTTTTTAATTGGGGGGTAGGTATTTATAGTGTGTATTCAAATAATGTATTTTTAGCAAAATGTAGGGAATACATGTTGCATACACACACATATATATTATAATAAACATATAAATTGCCATCTTTATTTAATGTTGAAATTGTGGATGTCAAGACCTCACCTTATTTTTTTCACAGGAGCAAAAGAAGTCACGATGCGAGTTCCCAACCTCACCGTCAACCAAGGTAGCTCAACATAAGTCAAAGCAAAACAAGTCAGATGGGGAAGAGGGGATTGGAAGCACAACAAAAAAAAAACAAGTGCCCAAAGAAGACAGTGCTGGGGTGCCAGTGTCTACCCAGGCTAGTCAGAACTCCCCATAAAACAAATTGGAAAAGAAAGAGGGTGTCAATGGTGTTAGCTGTTAAATGTAAATGTCAGAGCATAAATATCCCTCGGTATTATAACTAAATACGTGAGCAATTCCCCTCTTCTGTTGAATTAGAAAGAAACATCTGCAGACACTGCAGTTGTCAGTTATACCTATAGAAACAAGAGAGAATACATGTATATGTGGAAAATGAGTAAGAAGTGCTTAATAAAACGTATACTAACTTCTGGTAAACACCATATGGTGTTACAATCAACGGAAAAAAGAAGGCTTCTAAATACTGACCAGAAAAGTAAGGACACAAGAGATCAAGAAAAACAATGTACATACATTCCTACATGTATTTTCTTTTCTACTCAAAAAGAAAATGAATAAAGTCAAAACAAAAAATAGAACCTTAAGAAAATGTGCAAAAGAAACATGTTCAACTTATTTCTTTCCATTAGAAGCAAGTATTAACTTCAACTTTTCTTTTGTCCACAGATATGCAAGTATCATAGTTCAAAATGCGGTCCACTGGAAAGAAGCTACTTCAGATAAGTATGTATCTGGTGTTAGGCTGATCAATTGCATGTTGTGCATAGAGCATTACCCCCAAATGGAAAATGTAGAGCTTGATCCTTTAAAGTTGTTCACTCTTTTTTTTTTTTTTTTTTTGCATCTCAGGAGCAGAAAACGAGATGAAACTCCAGGACATCAGACGAATTTCACAGAAAATTTGAAAACCTGAGCAGGCGCGGTAACCAACTATTACAGAAAGCAGCTTCCTGCTGAATGATGATGGCATTAATGTATCCACGTTCTGCCCTTGCTGCATCCAACGAACGGACTGCGGCAGGGGTGACAGTACAACCCCCCCCCTATCACCCCCAATGGGCTTTGGCTTATGAGGCAAACAACTGTGGAAAAGTCAAAATAAGCGGGCAGCATGGAGGTGGCCAGCAGGTTCCCAGGTCCGGTCTTTAGGACCATAACCTTCCCAGTGATCAAGATAGTGGAACCTGTCCAATGCCCTCCTGGAGTCCACAATAGCCTCAACTTCAAACTTAGGTACATCATCCACTATAGCCGTTGAGGGCCTAGCCAGGCACAGGCTTCAAAAGTGAGACATGGAAAACAGTGGTAGGCAGGCCCAGTTTCATAGCAACAGGATTGATCTGTTTCACAATCTTGTAAGGCCAAATGAAACGAGGTTTAAACAGGCCTGATCCTTTCAAAGCAATGTTGTGAGTTGACAACCATACCCTGTACCCAACTGAGTAA
This sequence comes from Lissotriton vulgaris, assembly GCF_964263255.1. Taxonomy (NCBI): domain Eukaryota; kingdom Metazoa; phylum Chordata; class Amphibia; order Caudata; family Salamandridae; genus Lissotriton; species Lissotriton vulgaris. Next base: position 691,426,343 of record NC_141700.1, read on the forward strand.
TCGGGCTGGGTTGATGATGAAAATCTGCAAATCTTCTATATATTTCCTTAGTTTTGTATAGGTTATCTTGTGTGGTTTGCTGTATGTCATGAATATGATCCACTAGATTTTGAGCAGCTGGAATATCTGATCTAGGAGACGAAGGCAGGAGCAGGAGGAGCGAATGTTATGTTATGTTATTGAAACTTGTATAGCGCACCTATACCCGTAGGTGTCTTGGCGCTTTCAGGATCATGAACATACAATGATGAGGTATAGGTAATTTCTGAAAAGCCAGGTTTTAAGTTCTTTTCTCAATGCAAGAAGGGTGAGTATAGCCCTAAAATTGAATAGAAGAGAGTTCCACAACCTGGTTGTAGTATAGCTGAAACTCCTACCGCCCCAACTCGCTTTTCTGATTCTAATGGCAGTAACCAATCTGGCATTGGCAGATTGAAGAGATCTACTTGGAGTGTACCAACTAAAAGTATTCCAAATAAATCTTGGACCTTCTCTGTGCAGGGCCTTGTGAGCAACATAGAGCACCTTAAATTTAACCTCTTCAAAGCTCATGACGAGCTGAGCTCATCATGAGCCACGGCGCTCCGGTGCTCATGACGAGCTGAGCTCGTCATGGCCCGTGGAACGCTCACACGCGGGGATAAATCCCCCGCTGTGCTGAACGTTCCACGGAGCCAATGTACCTGTGACGAGCTGAGCTCGTCATTATACCGGAGCACTGTAGCTCATGACGAGCTCAGCTCGCCATGAGCATGCGGGCGCTGTGCGCGCCCACCCCCCCCAGCACAGCGGGGGATTAACCCCCGCAGCGAAGGGGCTAATTCTCAGGCACACCTGAAGCCAATGAAGATCCTGAATGCCTGCCGCTATCTGCTAATATTTGGGATCATCCAGGATCAGTCTGGCAGCAGCATTCTGTACCGCCTGAACCTTCTTAAATAATCGGACCTGAAGATTTATGTATAAGCAGTTACAATAATCCAGCTTGGACAGAATTAGTAAGGACACAACAGTCTTCCTGGTGTTTCTGGGAATAAAGGGGAGGATTTTCCTCAGCGTTTTATTAGGATAGAAAGAGGAGGACACTACCTTAGACACCTGGGTCTCATAATTAAGTTTCTTGTCCATGATGAAACCAAGATTTTTGGCTTTAATCACTGGAATGGCCAGTGGGCCTAGGTTGTCTGGCCACCAAGCAGAAGACCAAGCTGGAGAGAGGTTACCAAACAGTAGCACCTCTGTTTTGCTTGAGTTCAGTTTCAAGCAGTGTTTGGTCATCCAGCTGCTCAGGGCAATCATACATTCATGTAGTCTTAGAGAGTAGTTGATGTCATTGTCCACTGCTGTTACCGGCCACTCACCTGAACTCCAGACGGTTCCGATGGGGCAACAGTAGTCCTCAAATCCCTAAGGAACCTAATGCAGCAGCAGTGAACAAACACACTACGTCCATGTAAGTTACCAAGGGGAACTGGGGTTGGGAAGAGAGATTGAAGAGAAATACCAGTTCTGTTGATAGTGCTGCTTCTCTAGGCCGGGAACTGCTAAGCTCAGGATAGACAGGGCCATGATGCAAGATTGCAAGGACTGGGGCCTGTTATATGGATGGAGGCTTTAGTTCTGTAATGGAAAAACTCAATTAGGTGGTTTCATAACAGTACTCAGCATTAAATTACAGTCACACTCTCAAATACATACATAGAAATTAGGATTTGTGCACATAACAGCTTTTCTAGAAGAATGTCTTATTCTGTATTACTCTTATGTCGTCAGGCAACTCTGGGGACACTTACGGATTCATTTTTATGTATTAAGGATTATTACAGTTTTGAACCAGCCCTGGAAAAAATGTATCCCGTTTTACTCAGAAAACTCTACTTGCAATGGAGGCATGGGACCCTTCCACTACGAGCTCTAACTAGTAAGTGGAGTGATCCAACAATCAGTTTATGCCCGACTTGTAGAGTGGCCAATGAATCAGAGCTCCACATGATCTTTTTCTGCCCGGCCTATAAAACTCCCCGCAAGAAATGGATTGTCCCTATATGTAGGAGCCTGGGGTTTGCGGAGTGTTTGGCCGCGTTCAGAGTACTGAAAACAGACATGACTGATCACATTGTCTTTGCTGTAGCCAAATATTTAGGTGCAATGTGGTCCCTGAGGATACAGTGCCTTAAGGCTGGTCACTGACTGTACCATAAAACTTGAAACTTTGTATATTGTAAAATTTCTATGCACCCCGATGAATTGTGTTGTTTTTAAATGTTTTATCGTTTTTACAATTATGAATTGTATCTTGTGCATCTTTTATGGTGATAAAATTACCGAAATAAAGATTTATGAAATGAAAACTACTCTTATACAGTGTTTGCTTGTCATTTAGCTTAACTCTGGATTTATTGCCAAATAATGCACATTAAATCCTGTATTTTGATCTAGGTTCGTAGATTATTCAAGTCTTTCAGTCTTTGGTTTTACAGTGCACTTCTGGAGTCCAAAGGTTGAAATCACTCTTTAAATGTCTTTCAGTTTGAAGGCACAATTACTACAAAAAATACTTATTTTCTGTATTGCTAATCCTTGCAGGAGTGCCTTTCAGTTCAAGCACTGACTGGATTCTGTGCCCAAAAGCTTTCAATTCTAAATATTGCCAGAATACTTGTAATATATTTAAAGGTTAAATCTGTTACCTTAATCACGTGAAGAAAGGAGGCTGCAGCCTGCGTGCAGAGCATGAGAAAACCTTGAGTCACCTTCTGTGCCTCTCCTACAGGAACTACAGTGTTTTTCTGAAGCAGGAAGGGAAGAACCAGAGGAAGAGGAGAAACACTAGCCAGGCAAGTGATCAGTAGGAATAAACGAAGCCAAGCAGTGATTGAAGGTGCAATGTGTCTTATACAGGCACAAAACACGGGTCTTACTGTCAGTTGAGCCATGCTTTAGGGAAATAAGCAATTACCAAAGCAAATTAAGTTGCACATGCATTCAAGGATTTCTAGATTCTTTCTGTGGAGGCACGCTGAAGCAATTATAATAGTGAAGTGCAGCACATTACTCACAGAGACAGTTGAAATGCTGCACGTTTCTCATATTGCCAGTTGGCACAAGGTTCACATGTTGTTTAACCAGTGCATGTTTAAACAAGCCTTGGCTGCTTCAGCATTTCTCCCACAATAACCTGTAACAAAGTTGTGCACAATAATCACAAGCTAATGCAGCCAATAATTCACATGCATATTGCACAATAAGCACAAGCTAATGCAACCAATAATTCACATGCATATTAACCACTGAATAGTTGCTATAAATAAACACTGTGCCTACAGTAAAAACCTTAATCAGGTTTACATCAGGGTTCGTGTCGTTGAGCAGTGGAAAGTGTGATGCTACCCAGGACAACTGCAGAGATCACCAACTGGGTGTCATCAGCATATGATGTAGAATTCAGGTTGAAACTTCTAATCAACGGGGCAAGTTCAGAGACATAGATATTTAAAAAACGTCAGGCTTAATGAAGAGCCCTGAGGGACCCCACAAGGCAGAGTAAAAGGTGAGGATTTAAACTGACCTGGATGAACTGTTTGGAATCTCCCTGATAAAAAGGATGTTAGCAGAGTAGGAGCTTTTCCTCTAATCCTTATAGCGTTCAGACGGTGGATCAGTAGACCATGGCCCACCGTGTCGAACGCCACGACAGGTCCAACAAAATAAGAGCTGCAGACCCTCCACTGTCTAATGTCATTCGTATTTCTTCAGTGGTTTTTATCAATGCGGTCTGACAGCGGAAGTCTTGAAATGGGACGGTAGTTGGCAGGATCACTAATGTCAAGGTTAGATTTTTTAATGAGTGGGAGGGTGGAAGCTATAATTGCAATAGAAAGGTGAAACTTTATTAGAAGAGTGTATACCAATGTTAAAACAATTTCAGCAGCCCATAGAAATGTGCCACAATCAGAGAAGGAATCCAATAACTGGCAAAGCAGACATTGTTTAAGACATTGATTCACCCTTTCTGTCTGGCCATCCATCTGTGAGTGATGGCCGGAGGATAAACAAATGTCAATCTGTAACATGTTACACAATCACCTCCAACACTTAGAGATGAATTGGGAACCACTGTCTGAAATGATAAAGAATGTAAGACCATGAAGACGTACAATGTGGTGCAGGAAAACTAAAGACAAATCTTTGGAGGCAGGTATGCCATTAAGAGGAATAAAATGTGACATCTTAGTCAACAGATCAACCACTGTTCTGTTTTGGACAATTCAACAATGAAGTCCATCCATAGATATAGTATGACAAGGGGAAAGAGGGGTGTGTAGAGGTGTTAATAATCCTGTGGGAGCCTTCTGTGAACCTTTGCTTTGTGCACATGTACTGAATCTCTGTATATAGTGTTTGACATCTATGGATAGATATGGCCACCAGAAGTCTCTCCAAAGAAGATCTGTAGTTTTCTTTTCCCCTGGATGTCCCGCGAATAAGTGTGAGTGACATCACTCTGGAGCTAGTTGTTGTAATGGTACGGTGGGGATAAACAAACCTCTCTGGACGTATATCAGGTATTGTACTTTTTGTCCATAATGTATCTGCGCTATATTTTCTGCCTCCTTAGTTTTCTGTGCTTGCAGCACCTCCTTGGTGAACTGTTCTTCTGACTACAAAGACTCTAAGATGTTATCTCTGGAAATGATAGGTGGATGTTTAATACCGGTGTCAAGTATGCCATTCGGTTACCCTAAACGTGAGAGAACATCAGACTTCCAATGGTGTCTATTGGATTCAAACTGGATGATGAAATCAAAATCGTTAAAAAATTGTGTCAAGGGCAACTGTTTCGTTGACAAAACGCGTGCAGATCTTAGAAACTATAGATTCCTTTTATCAGTCAGAACAGTGATCGTATGGAGGGCCCAAAAAAGGTAATGGCAACACTCCTCAAAAGCATTTTTGATAGACAATTCCCTATCACAATTATTTTCTGGGGGGCACAATTTCTGAGAAAAAAAGGCAACAGGGTATCAGGTACCAGACTCCTTGTCCCTTTGTGAAACCTTGTTAATAAAAAACTGTAAAGCAGCTGAAACATTGCACAGACTGAAGGGCATAATCAGGCACTCATACAGACCAAATTTGGTACAGAAGGCGGTCTTTACATTTGTCACCTTCCCGTACTCATACCAAATGGTATGCCCCGCCTAAGTCCGGCTTGGTGAAGATTCTGGCTTCTTTCACTTGATTGAGTAGTGAATGGATCAAAGGCAAGGGGTATTTTTTTTATGACAACATTGTTTAGGGCCCTGTAGTCTATGCATGAATAAAGGCCACCCTCATTCATGAGTACAAAAAAATAGGCGAAGAAGCTGGTGAGCATGAAGACCTAATTAAACCAATTTGAATCATTTCATCAAGATATTCTCAGAGATATACGTTTTCTTTTTTCAGTCAAGGCATATGTTCTGAGACGAGGAATATGAGCTTCATGTATCAAGTCAGTCCGACAATCATAATGTCAATGGGGTGGATGGAGAAAAGCCTTGTTTTTATCAAATACTTCTGCAAGATCTTAGTAGCATGATGTTACTCTAAGCACAGTAGCTTCAGGTATAGTGGATATCTTATTTTGAGTCATAGGGGTTTGTCTACAATGCATAGTACAGAAGTCTGAACGAAAAGTGATAGTCTTTTGTGTCCAATCAATATCCGGATTGTGTTTCATGAGCCATGGAATGCCTAATAAAGCCTGGAACTGGGGAGCTTGAATCAGCTCAAACCTTGTACATTCCTTATGGGAATTCTTCATAGTTAGAAAAAGAGTAGTCATTGAATGAGCGATAGGGCCTGACTCTTTGGCACGTCCATCAATTATTTTCACTTTGTTTATACTCTCTTTAGGTAAGATGGGCATACCCAAGTGAGTGACCAGCTTTCAGTCCATGAAATTCCTGTGGTATCAGAGTTAAGCAGAATATGTATGTCAGTGGATTGGCTCTCCTAATCTATGTGGGTGTAGATGAAGAAATTATGAGGTGCGGGCACAGTGACTTGTGGCAAGGTTTGTGAGACTATGAGACCTGATGCTCAACTCAGCAGCTTTCGGGAATACTAGTTTCCTGAGTCCTCTTTTTTCTTTCGTTTTACTGGACAGTCTCGTAAAAAATGTCCCTTCTTTGTCTCTCTTCTTCAGTCAGAGCTCCACGAACACTACTGACTTGCATCGGTTCTGGTTCGTCTGTGGTCTTTTTAGGTTCAGACTTTTCCTCTCTGTATATAAATACAATAGTGATAGAGCGCCCTTTGTCTCTATGTTGTTTGTTAAGTCTATGGTCTAACTTCACTACTAAGTTGATTAAATCACTGTATGATTTGGGAGGGCTCACTACTTGGGCTAGAAGCTCTTTCATCTCGTCCTTTAATTCTCTGTAAACAAAGTGCTTAGTTTGGCCTCAGGCCACCATGCTTCTGCAAACAACCTATTGAAGTTAGGAACATATGTCATAAGGTCCTTATTACTTTGCCTTAAGTTCAATTTAGGGACTGCATACAACTATGACTATGGAACAGTCTTTTCAGCTCTGCTTTAAAATCCTGATAATCATACAGTAATGGATCATTCCGTTTGACTAGGGGAATTGACCAGGTGGCTGTAGTACCCCAAATATGATAAAAAGAAAGCTTCCTTTCCTTGTTCAGTAGGGAAGCAAGAGGCCTGGCACATAAAGTGTAGCTGGCACTGATTTATAAATGTAACAAATTTGGCAAGATCCCTAGTGAACCGTTCAGGTGGTGATAAAGGAATGGAAGGCAGGGTTGTGACATCAATTACTGGAGCACACAAAAGGTGATGGGAGGTGAATGTTTGACAAGGTTCAACACTCCATCCATCATCTTTTTGTGTTGCATTTTCACCCTAAGTGGGAAGGGTATGCACAGATGTGAGTCCTGTGCTCACTACGCCAGCGGTTACAAGCTAGCCTGGCTGATACGGAGTGATGCCCCAAAACCAGTCCCAGGATGCTTGTTTCCTGGTCCAGGGAGGACCTGGCCTGACAGTTCAGGCTGGACTGTTCCCTCGGGGAACGGTTTCAAGGTTGATTTGCATTTGGCTGGGTCCAAACTGGAATGGCGTGGTGAGCAAAATAACAATAGATTAAACCCAGATCTGTGATTGGGGGTGAATGTTTGACAATGTTCAACATTCCTTCCATCATCTATTTGTGTTGCATGAATTACTGGAGCCTCTGGACTAACCCCTAGCCACACAGGTGTGGAGTAGAAGGCGTGTGACCTGAGAACCCATACTAGTCCCATGGGTAGGATTTGAAACACCCATATGTTGTAACATGCCTAGCCTTAGAGATAATGCTTGTGTCTCTTTTTGCAAATTGCGAGTCATATTGGCCAAGGCTGCTAAAGTGATGTCCCCTGCGTCCATATCACCGAGACAGAAATTGTATGTGAGCTTGGCATTCTGTTGTGAGCGCACCTTATTTTTTCCACTGGAGGGCTAGGAAGTCACGAGGCGAGTTCCCAACCTCACAGTCAACCAAGGTAGTCCAACATGATTCCAAAGCAAATCAAGACAGAAGGGGAAGAGTGGAATGGAAAAAAAAAATACAAGTGTCCCACAGACACTGTGCTGAGGTGCAATTGCCTACCCAGGGTTGTCCGTACTCCTAAAACAAATTGGAAACGAAAGGGGGGGGGTCAATGGTGTTTACTGTTAAAGGTAAATGTCACAGGATAAATATCACTTGTTTCTATAATTAAATACCTGAGCAATTCCCCTCTTCCGTTTTATCAAAATAAATCTGCAGATACTGTAGTTGTCAGTTCAATCTATGGAAACAAGAGAGAGTAAATGTTGAAAAGGAGTAAGAAGGGATTTATAACACATATACTAACTTATGGTACACGCATACCTCATGTTTTACTGTCAATGGTGAAAAGAAGGCTCATAAATACTGATTAGAAAAGTAAGGGCAAATAGATGAAGAAAACCAATGTACATACATTCCTACATGTATTGTCTTTTCTAGTCATAACGAAAATGTAAATATTAAAAATAAAAATAGACCCTTAAGAAAATGTGCTTAAATAAACACGTACATCGTATTTCCTTCAGTAAGAAATAAGTATTAACGTAAACTATTATTTTGTCCACAGATATGCAAATATCATATTTCAAGATATTGACCCCTGGAAAGAAGCTACTTCAGACAAGTTTTTCTCTGGTCTTAATCTGATTAATTGTATGTTGCAGCGCGTTGCCCCCAACTGGAAACTCTAGAGCAGAGTTCTTCAATCTGTGGGGCGCGCCCCCCCAGGGGGGCGCAACACCAACTCAGGGGGGGGGGGGCGCACTCCACACTAAGATCTTCCCTTTTTGAGAGTCTTTAACTGTCCTGAGGCGTGCAAGTCTTCACCCCTTCAAAATGGGAATCTGTTTATTGACGAGCTTCAGTAACTGAGGGCTGGAGAAGAGATGGGGGAGGGGGAAGGCGGGGAAATAGATAAGTCATGGCTTGTGCTTTTGTCCCGTAAAGAGCTAACAGTTAACCTCCCCAGGAGGGGGTTAATTAGTAGAGCTGAAATACTTGGGCTGCAGTGGAAGGCTGGTTCTCCTCTGCTAAAAACAAAAGCAAACGAACAGACAGTCCTGTTCCTTTGTGTTCGATTTCATAGCAGAGGAGAGTCTTTGCCTCCCACTGCAGCTGAAATGACTTCTGTGCTTTCAGTTTTAGCAAAGGAGACCTCCTGCCTCCCAAAGCAGTTGAAGCATTTCAGCTCTACCAGTTTAACCCCATCCTGGGAGGAAGCTCTCAGCAGAAAGGAGACAAAGTTTCTTTTAAATTTACACAGGCAGGCAGGGGTGCAAAGCCCACAGGGCTTCAAGTTACCAAAAGAAAAATGCCACCCAGCCATGTGTTTTTTAAACAACCTGCAAATTACTTGTCTTGACACCAAATATGCTTATAAATAAATATGTATACATTTGTAATGTGACTTTTCTGTATTTGTTCCATTTTTTTATCAGTCATGGACCATTCAGGCAGCCCTAGAACACAATTAAAAGTGCTACTATTTATATTTTCTGTTCAAAGTATGCACAGACAAGTGCTGGCAATACAGCTTTAGGTGACTGTTTATTTTTGTTTCAACTGGGCCATCAAAATAATGAGCTGACAACCCTAACCATAAAACTGGAAGTTTGTTGCAAGATCAGAACATTTATTTCCTCCACCCTGATCCCTGGTTATTGCCATAATAGCAATTGTTTAACATATCTGGAACCTTACACTGCCATCAATAACCTGCTGAGTTAGTTCAAGTGTCTGGGAATTCACCCTGCATTCAGACAACTCACTCCTCATTCTCGCCCTTCACTTTCATGCTCACCCTGCACTCAGAGTGGTCACAATGCACACACAGTGATCACAATGCACTCACACCATTCACTCTCTCACCCTGCACTCACAGCGATCTCAATGCACTCACACTGATCTCAATGCACTCACACTGATCACCATGCACTCACACCATTCACCCTGCACTCACAGCGATCACCATGCACTCACATCATTCATGCGCTCACCCTGCACTTAGTGATCACCATGCACTCCCACTGATCACCATGCACTCCCCACCATTCACCCTGCATCTACAGCGATCACCATGCACTCCCCACCATTCAATCCTGCACCTATAGCGATCACCATGCACTCAGACTGATCACCATGCACTCACACCATTCACCCTGCACTTACAGCAATCACAATGCACTCACACTGATCACCATGCGCTCACACCATTCACCCACTCACACTGCACACACAGTGATCCCTCTGCACTCACTCTGATCACCATGCACTCACTCGGATCACCATGCACTCACTCGGATCACCACGCACTCACTCGGATCACCATGCACTCACTCTGATCACCATACACTCACTCTGATCACCATACACTCACTCTGATCACCCGCTCATCCTGCACTCACAATGATCACAATGCACTCACACTGATCACCAGGCACTCACACTGATCACACACTCACCCTGAAGTCACAGTGATCACTCTGCACTCACAATGCACTTGTGCTGTTCACTCTGTACCTCACCCTGCAGTCACACAAGCACACTACTCACCCTGCACATATGTGACACTTTACTCACCTGTCCCTCTCACTGCTCAATGTGCATACTCACTCAAGACCATCACTAACCATACATTTATTTGTTCCACTCTGCACTTACATCCGCACCCAAATTTATATGGTCACCTCACTCACCCTGCAGTCACTCCTCTTACCCTACTCCCACACTGTCGCACCGCTCAACGTGCACTGACATGGGAACTCCTGACACCCACACAGCGCAGAGGTTTAATGTGCCTGCTACGAAGAATGTGTACCATGCTGATCAAAGAACTGAGTGTGCGTAAAATATGAGTAGCGCTATAAAAAAAATGAAATGTTTGCCAGAAAGGTGCTTTAGAGAGATGGGGTGCATTGTTGGTGAGTGGTAGTGAGGAAATTCATGGAGAAGGAGGAAATGGGGGAAGGGCGCCAAAACAGACCGTTGCACTATGTGCGACCAGTGCTAGGGCCAGCCCTGCATGGGAGTGTTAGCCCCCCCGAAGTTCGGGTCTAGTTGCGCCCCTGTACACAAGTATGGGCATGTCATACCCCATCAAGGTTTTCGTCCTAAATTACAAAAGGACATATTTACATGCACTGCAATCCAGCCTTTCAGGGGTTCCTTTGATAGGGGCAGCTCTGTTTTTGCCCTGATGGCCTGAAATAATTCCTAAACAGATTCTTGTAAATACTGCTTTGTTTCATTTCTTTTTAATGTGATTGATGTGAGAGAGTCTATTACTATTTGCAGAGAAATGTTTTTGTTTCATGCAATTTTAGATCAAAACGGGTCCACACTTTTATGTTGGTGGTGTTATTACTAATCTAGGTCATATGTAAAACAAAGCATCCTAGTAAAAAGAATTTGCGCACATTTTATCTTGGAAAATTGTGTTTTGAGCTGTGTAATAAGCCTCTGTCATTTCACCACACCCATTCACAAACCTGCAGTTTATTAAACACTCTTATTGTGTTAAACATTATTTGCCGAATATGGCCTGTGATATGCACGTGGCAGTTGATTATGTAGTTTACCAGATTCCAGAAATTTCTGTCAGGTTGTGGGGGGGCCCAACATCTAAAATAATTCCGCTGGGGGGGCTCAACCTACAAAAGTTTGAAGACTTCTGCTCTAGAGCTTGATCCTTTAATGGCGTACTCTCTTTTTGTGTTTTTGCCCGTACAACTTGACGAGCAGGAGCGGAAAACGAGAAGAAACTCCAGGACACCAGAAGGATTTCACCAAAAACATGAAAACTCGAAAAGGGAACGTCGAAAACACCGACATGGCATGCAGGGACCCAGAAGCATAGGTGAATGACCCAATGGAAGGAAGCTGCAGGCGCAGAAACAAAATAAAATGCAAAGCATCTTTGATGATGGCTTTAAGGTAGCCATGCACCGCCTTTGCAGCATCCAGTCAAGGGACTGCAGCAGGTGCGACAGCTGTTACCTTGATTGCTGGTATTGTATTGTCGAGCTGTACCATGAGCCTGTGTGAAGCGCCACAACAGTAAATGGTTGTTGTTTAATGTTTAGGATAAATTGTATTTTTATATATTTCTTTAAGTTTTATTGATTGCATGTTTCGGATTTCTTTTACTGTGTGGCTCATTGTACTTTTATGGTTTTACTGAAACTGAATGAAGTATTTTGAATGAATGATCTGCATTACAGGCCCCACCCCTACCAGACTGTCCTATTATTTGTTCCACCAGACCTGAGCTGACATAGGCCCTCCTTTGAAATGCTGTAACAGAAACATATAATTGCTCCCAGCTGGAGTGTCTAAAACATCTTATCGAAAGCAGCCCTTCCACCTAGAAGCAGAAACTAGCCACTAAAGACACGAGCCGTCCCCTCTACCAAACATTGTCCATTTACATATTTATATATGCACATGTATGTGTGTATAGCTATGTGTGTATGTATGCGTTTGCCAACAGTTTTCTCAATAGCATTTTCTAGACCCAGGCTCATTGTTTCGTCCAGCTTCTCTCTGCGTCAACGCATTTTTAAAGAAAACTTTATTCTTTAAGCCGTATTGCAGCTCGACTGCTGTGCATCAAGCAAAAAAAAAAACATGACAAAGCCAGTAGATTTTGCACAATTTTCCTAGCAAATCCAACATCCCCATCATGTAAAATGCATTACCAACCCGGGATAAGTGCACCCCAGTAGCCCTGAACAGTTATGCATACTTTTCCTTATAATAACTTGTGGCATAACCATAATATCTGCCTGTAAACAAAAGACACTCCCCCTCCCCCACCACCACCACCCAGAGCATACCACACTTTCCCCACCACAGCGTTAAAACCATGCAGATAAAAAGTGGAAAATTATGCAGCACCCCACATTGCCTAACCTCAATGTATTATAATCGTATATGCTCTTAGCCTATATAAATGGGCATTGCTCCTATGACTGGGTTGTGGGGGAGCTTCCAGGCTTTAATATGCCCAGCACCCTACAATCTGGTTTTGGAATCACCTAAAATGCCAAACAATGCAAGTATAGAAGAAGTGAGTGCAGTTGCATTCTTACATATAGGAAACAAGATGTGGGACGCACTGCTGTCTTGACATCACTGCACGTATCTTAGTATGGCTGGGATATGTCTTGGGAAATATATGGGAGATATTCACTGACCTGTCAGTAGTGGAATAAGGTGCTTCGAGTAATGAAAAAGTATAACTAATAAAATCAAAAATTTGCTAGAATTTGCGCCAAGAATTTTTAATTCTATTAAGGACACGGAGGCGAGGATTATGCTTCTCAATCTTTACTGCAAAAACACAGCAGCCAATGAAAAAACATTTTCTTGTATAAACAACTACATTGCCCATGATGCATACATATAAGCCACGCCTCCATAGTCCATAAGAACCCTCTGCGTGATCCCATCATCCTCTTTCTTTGCAGAGAACACAAGTCCCAACATCAACATGAATAAGTCCAAAAACCTCCTCCAACGTGGAAGAATAAACAAATCTTCAAGCGTAAGCTCGTGCCATCCTTCGTCTTCTATTCAGACTTCTTGTCTGATCCTGAAATAAAGGAAATGAAACAACCGTAACCACTGTATAATCCAATCTCTCATAACAGTGAACATGGGCGGGTAAGCTTTTTTACTGTGAACAAAGCCGGGTGGGATAATCCTTGCCTCCGTGTCCTTAATAGAATTGAACATTCTTGGCGCGAATGCTAGCAAATTTTTGATTCTATTATAGAACCAGAGGCTTCAGATTATGCTAGTTTAACGCCCATTAAAAACCACAGAAGTAATATCACCCGCCAGCTTATAATAAAACATCTTAAAAGTCGATTCAGAAGACCAATCTGCACAACGCATAATGCTCTGAATGTTAGAACCCAACATGTGCGATTTTGACGCCATAGCGCCGCTTACAGAGTGAGCACCAAAACATTTGGATATCAATACCAGCCTCTTGCATTATAAATCGAAGCCATCTGGCAATAGTACCACACATAATTTCTCATTTTCTGGGAAAGCATTGTAAGCAATATGACGAGACAATGTTTTGGTACGTCCAGTAATAGTGAAAGAAACCCCTTCCCCGAAAAGACTACTCAACACACTACACCCTGTATAGTAAATGATGCACCTAAAATTATTGCGTGGCCAAAAGATGCTGGAATTACTAAAGAGAAAGATGTTAGCACTGTAAGAGCTCCCCTGGCCACGGTTGACCTACCACCCGAATCATTACCATATGTCATTGTACTCACGGGTGTCCCTGAATTAAAAAATGGGAAACCAGAATCTTACCAAGACCTAAAAAATAAGGTGACATTCTGGTTGAATAACAATAGACATCTGAATGGAGAGGTAATGTTCGTTAGAAGAGTCAACTGGATAAGCAGAAAACCAAAAGACATTCAGGGGGACGCAATAATTGTTAACTTTAGAGAGAGCAAAGTAGTGAGCCTAATTTGCGAAGAATATCAGTGCTTTAACAAGGGCCCAATTTGCACGAAAGATCTCACTTATTTTTACAGCCCAAGGGCAATGCGACAGTATGGGAGCCAGCAGATCTCCACCCATACAATGTTGTCAGAAGGTTTTGCCACTTATCCTTGGGTGGCTATAAATAACCGATTTGCACCACTCTATGGGCTAGATGAAGTTTACTGACTGGGAGATACATACGAAATAGGTAAATCCACATTAACAACAGACTATACCTATGTAAATAACCACAGGTGTAATATAAGAGAAGTAGCTAACCAGTTCATAGATCCCACTTCAATGAACAAGGGGGGAAATCTAAATTTAATTTTGCTTACCCCAAACCTAAAGAGAAAACATGCGCGACTAATCAATCAATAGCTGCATTTGTTAAGGATGAGGCTAAGTGCAAGGTGATAATAATTTCTTGGAACATTGCCGGCAGAGGGAAAAATATGCCTGATCCAGCTTGGCACGACTATATCAATAGTGGGGATTTTATCTTGTTCCAGGAAACCTGGGGAATAGAAAATGTTTTTAAAGTAGGCTATAGATCATTCTACATTCCAGCTAGTAATCTGAATAAAGGTAGACCGTCTGGTGGCCTGATAATCTGGGCAAGAATAACATTAGGTATTGAAGCTAAACAAATAGATTCTAATAGCCCGGACATTCTGGCTATAAAATTTTATTAATATTTACAACAGACCACAATCTCCTAATAAGGAATCGGAAACAATAATCCAGCTAGCTAATTTTATCTCCAGCTTAGACCACAAAACCAAGCTGATCATTGGAGGTGACTTCAATAGGAAGTTTGAGCCAGTGGGAGGAAGACAGCGCCAACAATATCCCCGGTATTGACACAAGTGGTACTGTTGCTTGCTCCAAAGGGGCTTTGCAACTACTAAAATTAACAATGGAATACGGTTTGCGTGCCTGCAACGGGCGGCTTTTGTCAGATTGTCCAAGCAATCCTACCTTTAAAAGAGGTTGTTGTACCAGCCATTTAGACTACATATTGGTCTCTACGCGCTTATGGCCAATGCTTCAGGATCTAAAGGTGGATAATCGTATAGAAAGTGACCACCTCCCCTTAACTTTGACTATCTGTGGCACGCTATTTGCGCCCTTAAGGGAGCTAAATCCCTGTAGAGACACTCGATCTGAGGACCCCTTAGAATCCAATAACCACAGGTCCTTAAAATGGCCTGCTGTTATGGGCAACACGAGTATTATTACGAAAATCTATGATTCCTATGTAGCTCTAATGTCCCCATTAGTCGATAACAATGGAGAGGGCATTTCCTTAGCCGAGGTGCATGAGAATTTGATGTCACAGCTTAGAGAGATTTTCTCAAAAGGTGCTAAGCAAGCACATTCTGGCCAGAAAAAATCAAATTTGAAGGAAGGCCGCTGGTATAATAAAGCTTGTCGTTGTGCTAAAACAGAATTAATCCAAGCTGTAAAAGATTATCAGATCAACACTATCAGAGACAAAAGGATGCAGTATAAAAATATACTTGACCTTGCAAAAAGGGAATGGGATGGCAGAGTCTGGGTGGACCTGCTTCTAGCATGTAAAACAAAAGATCAATGTTTCTTCTGGAAGCTGATTTCGAGTGGTTCCAAAGAAAGTAGTCCATCAAGGGATAGATTCCTTGAAGAAAGTGTCTGGGTCAAGCACTTCTCATCCCTGTACTCGTGCGGTGGGGAAGATGAGGATGAGTGTAAACAAGGGAATTTACAACTTAACCCGTGTATCACTCCCCTAACATTTAGTTTGTCATATACCATACTAGCTATTAATGCGGTCAAACAGGGCAAAGCTCCGGGCCCAGACAAAATACCTGGCGATCTCTGGAAACACGAAAATCTCCTTTGGGCCCCGTATATTAATTTACTTAGTAATGACATCCTAAGTGGGGCCCCTATACCGGAGACGTGGCGTAGTGCCGAAATTGTAACCATCTTCAAGAAAGGAGACAGATTTAATCCATCCCATTATAGACCAATCAGTCTGTTAGATGTACTTCAAAAAAAATTTGCACGCCAACTTTTATACAAGCTAAAAATTTGGATTGAGGACAAGTTTATTTTAACCAAATACCAGGCAGGATTTAGAGTTAAAATGTGTACAGTGGATTACGTTTTTAGATTTTTATGCTTAGTATGGAAATATATTAATATAAGGAACTCCTACTTATACGTGGCTTTTGTGGAACTCAGGGCCGCCTTTGATTTGGTCCCGAGAGGCAAATTATGGAAATCACTGAATGACATGGGAGTCCCCGGTGACATACTACATCTATTAATCAGGCTGCATGAGGGCAACTATGCAAGAGTAAGGTGGGGACCTAATGGGGAACTGACGGAAAAAAATTGACATAAAGAGAGGGGTAAGGCAAGGCTGCATCATGGCGCCAACCCTCTTCTCTCTTTATGTCAATGACATCCCTGACACCCACTTGGGCTGCGAGCATGACTCTCCCAAGTTGTGTAGTCAAGCAGTTCCGGCATCACTATTCGCGGACGATACGATTTTAATCTCCCAGAGCCCTAAAGGATTACAGAATTTATTAAACAAATTTCATTTGTACTGTTTGGACACAAATCTTGAAATTAATTCCTCAAAAACTAAGATTATGTCCATCAGTCCACACAAGGGTTTTAATAAAGTTTTTAGTGTAAATAATGAGAATATTGAACAGGTCCAAAATTTTAAATATTTGGGCATTAGCCTCGACTCTAAAATGAATTGGGTATCGCAGATAGAAAAATCTAGGCTAATGTTAATACAAAACCAAGCTCCTATAATAAGGAAGCATAAAAACAGCTTCCTTAAGGCAGTATCACCAGCAATTGAGTTATTCAAGTACAAAGCTCAATCGGCCGCCCTATATGGGGCAAAACTGTGGGGCCATGTAGCCAGAGACTCTTTTTCAGTACAGGAAAACAGCTTCTTTAGACAACTTATAGCTGTCCCAGGTTGTACTCCTTTAATTCCCTTATTTGGGACTTAAACATCTGATGTTCTGATGACCCCGCCGCCTTACGTCCGCTGCTCTATTGGGTTCGTCTTTGGTCCACTGATGAGCTAGTGGACTATAGAGCAGCACTAAAGGAAATCTTACAGATAAAAACATTGTCAGAGTAAGCTGGCTACTCCATATTGAAAATTGGTTTTTAAAACTAGGCTTATTTAGTTTTTGGACTGATCCCGATACTCTTACCCATTGTTCAAAAAAGTTATTGAAGGCACGATATTGGGAACATATTTTTAGTCACCCACTTCAAAACTCTAAAATCGGGAAATTGACACTTAAATTCTTTGATGTTAAAAGCGAATGTAAATTTGAATGTTTTATGGATGAAATTCTACCTTCAATGGCAAAGTCACTGTATTTAAAGTACCGTTATGGCATTTTACAACTAAAATCTAGAACTTGTAAGTGGGTGTGCAAGACAGATCCTATGAATAAATGTGATACTGATCATTGTGAACTTTGTGATATGGGCGTTAAAGAGGATGAGGCCCATGTCCTGTTTATATGCTCTGCATATTTGCAAGCAAGGAGAAAGTGGATTAAGCCTATCTGCCTTCTTCTAGGCTTTCGGAAAATTAAAGAGGGGGAAAGAGTATTGAAAGGGGTTACCTCACAGACCATAGTATTTAGTCTGAGCCGATTCCTTCTTGCAGCAGCAATAGTTAGAAAGAAAAAAGGTCTTAAAATGTAATAGTATTCTTAGGTTCTGCATTAACTTATAGCATACCGAAATAAAATGCATTGGTACTACAGTAGCCCCCATACACTCTAGCCTGAATTATCCCCTGTAAAACACTCCCTGACTTTTTAACATTTTTAACTTTTTTATAAAAGAAATATTTATTGTATTAACTTATTTTTAACCATGAATTACCTTGACTGTATTGGAAGAATTTTAAACCTGATCCTTTTAGCTAATCCCTCTACACATCTAAAATGCCTAAAGCACCTATGTATGTCTCAAACAGCTTTTACTCGGATTACTAGTATATGATGTATATGATGATTTCTTAAATTGTATTGTACCCTTTTATGGTTATTTCAACCAAAATAAAGAATTAATGAAACGTAAGAAACCCCTTCTGGGGTAAATACTCTACCTGTAACTTCGAGGGCTCTCACATCCGATGAACGTCTGCACGACGACAGGCACAAGAGCATAGCCAACTTGGCCGAAAGCGGCTTCCTAGATAGGAGGGAATTAACAGGCCAATGATTGAAGAAAGATATAACTAAGGACACGTCCCACAGACCCGAATACTTCAGTTTAGGTGGGTTAGAGACTCTAATACCTTTTAGGAGTTTACATACAACCGGGTGCATACCCACAGGTTTGCCGTCCACCAGCGCATGCCCCGCTGAAATGGCCGATCGAAAATTGTTGACTGAGCGATAAGCCAGGCCTTCCGCCACCTTGTCAGACAGGAAATTTAACACGTTGGGTAATTCTGCCCCAACGGGATCCAAATGTCGTTCCACGCACCAATCCACCCAGCTTTTCCAGGCTGAGGAATATCGCTTCCTGGTGGAAGGTGCCCAGGCTTGCTTGATAAACTCAGATGCCTTGTCTGAAACTCCTGGCAAGTGCCACTGTTCCCTGAAAGTCTCCATGCCATCAGCATGAGTCGCCCTTCCAGAATCATGCCGTACCTGAAGGGGGCCCAGCAACAGCGAGTTCGACTCTGGGAGCAACCTGGGAAGGTCGCAACTCCACTGTAACAATTTCGGAAACCACGGCTGAGACGTCCACCACGGTGTCACCAGGACTATCTCTGCCCGTTTCCTGATCACCTGTGTCATCACTCTGGGGATCAGCAAGAATGGGGGAAACGCATACTGAGTCGCGCCCGACCAATCCAGGAGAAATGCATCGGTCGCCCGTGCCATTGGATCCGGTCTCCAACTGAAGAATTGAGGGATCTGGCACGTCAGCCTGGACGCGAAGAGGTCCATCTGAATTGGACCCCAAATCCTCTGAAGCCACCGAAACACTTTGGGAAGTAACTTCCAGTCGCTGTAGTCCCTGAGGTGTCTGGAATTCCAGTACGCCACCTGATTGGACTGGCCTGGGATGTACTCCGCAATTACCGATATCTGGTGATTGAGGCAGTAATGCCAAAAGTCCTTGGCTATTTCGACTAGAAGAGACGATCTCGTGCCTCCCAACTTGTTGATATACCGCACTGCGGACACGATGTCCATGCGGAGAAGAATGCAACAGGAGGTCTGCCTCTGGGATAGTGTTCGAATTGCGAAAGATACGGCGAGCAGCTCCAGGCAGTTTATGTGTAAGGACAACTCCTGCGGAGACCATCTTCCGCCAGTGGAGATGTCGCTGCAGCGTACGCCGCAGCCCGAGCGACTGGCGTCGGACTCGAAAACCACTTCTAGTTGGGAACCGAAGATGGCCCTGCCATTCCAGGCGTCTACATGGCCCAGCCACCACTGTAGTTTGGTCCTGACTTCCGGAGACAATGGTATGCAGTCTGCATAAGACGATCCTCTCTGAAGGTGCCTGATCTTCAGACATTGGAGGGCCCTGTAATGCAGACGACCCGGAAATATTGCCCGAATTGACGAGGCAAGAATCCCCACTACTCTGGCAATGGCCCTGAGCGAGACCGCCTGCCTGCTTTGAGATCTCTCAACTTCGCCTTCGGAAGGCACAGCTGAGCTGCCTTGGAGTCTATCGTGAAACTGAGAAAGTCTATCACATGTGTCGGAGACACCACTGACTTCGCGAGGTTGATCACGTACCCCAGGCTCTGGAGCATGTTCGTGGTAAGACGCAGGTGCTGAAGAAGCGTCGTTGGACTCTGCGCCATGATCAGAATGTCATCTAGATAGATTATCAGTCTCACCCCTCTCTCCCGTAGATGTGCGACCACTGGTTTCATCACCTTGGTGAAACACCAAGGAGCCGATAAGAGCCCGAAAGGAAGGGCCAAATATTCGTACCACTGACCGTCCCACCGGAATTGGAGGAAACAACGGTGTGGCGGGAAGATCGGAATTGAGAGGTAGGCCTCCTTGAGGTCCAGCCTGATCAGCCAATTCCCTTCTTGCAACAAGTCTGCTAACAGATGGATCCCCTCCATCTTGAAATGGTTGTAGGTGAGAAACTGATTGAAGTGTTTGAGGTTCAGAACAAGTCTGTTCCCATCCCCTTTCTTCTGCACAATAAAGACGTTGCTGCAAAAGCCGTGAGGCCCCTCGTTGCACGGCACTATCGCGTGCTTCTGCAGCAACTCGGCAATGTCTTTGGTAATAAAACTGCGATCTTGTAGGGAAAAATGGAGATCTGCGGGAAGGTCGCACTGAAAGGGAGAAGAATAAAATTCTACGTGAAAACCTTTGACGGTTTGCAACACCCACGCGTCAACTGCTGTAGAAGGCAGTGCTGAGTACGATGAGAGTGAACTATAACACTCACCTGCGGAATGCTGGACTTTGAAGTTTGCCCTGTTGTTGCCATCCTGGAACCGTCCCTTGTTGAATCTTCTGCGGGAAGGGAAAAAGGTACCACCACGTGAGGAGTCCCACTCCCCTCTTCCGCGACCGAAGTCACCTCTCTGGGAGCCTTGCTGGAATCCGCGGCCTGCCGAGCGGCCCCTTCCTCGTCCGGCCCGATTAAAAACACTTTGCTGGAAAACTCTATTCCAGTCTGCGCCTTATCTAGAGATGTAAAAGTGCCTACATATTTTGAGACATCTTTCAGAGAGCGCTCTCTGAAGAGCTGTCCAACGGCCAAGGGGTCAGGTTCGGCGTCCGCCAGTTCCGTGAGGTTACTATCCATCCTGATGAGCAGCGACTTGCGCCTTTCAGTTGAAATCGCGCAATTAGCATTGCAATGAGGCATATGGCTCGTTGGTCCAGCCTGCTAGAATATCAGGGTCTACCCGGGGAGCACCCTCCTTGGCCGCCAAGGCCATCTCCATAATTTTGGCCAAAGGGCCCACAACGTCCAGCATTTTCTCTTGGCAGCCGTGCCAGGCACGGTCGATGCCACGTTTGGGATCTTTGGAAAAAAAATTCAAAAACTTTAAGAGACTCGCATCTATCTTGGGGGTTTCTGCCTCCTTGTCTTGCAGGTCCGGCCGTGGGCATTCCGGCCGCAGTCAATTGCGCACTTCTCTGGGAAACCTCTCCTAAAATTATCATAAAAATAGTCAGCGACCGCGGTAGGCGGGGTCCAATCTGAGGAATGTGGGTGCATGATATCTGCAGGATCGAATGTGAAAGGGGTATTGGGAGGTTCCGAAGCCGACGGAAGGGACGTTTTCGCTTTCTTCGGAGGAGGAGGAAGCTCCTCGGAGGTATCGGTATCCGTGTCCGTACCCGTGGTGGTAGTGTCGATGTCCGTATGGACTCTCTGCTTTGCCTTCGCCTTCACCCCTGAATAAGAATGGTCACTTGCCCCACTGGCGGGCAGCGTTGCCAGTGCCTGGGCATGTGGCCATTGCGTTGAGGGAACCAAGCCCTCACCGGACGTTAAAGCGTCGGACTTCCTCTTTTGAGGTTGCTTGCCATAGCCATGTCGCTTGGCGAAACTCTCCAGTTGTTTCCTAACAGGTTGCGAGGCCACGGCCAGTGCCTGTTGGACGGTCTGGGGAACCGTGGTCTCCATTGCCCTATGGACAGAAGATTGGACCGAAGCGTCCAGGGCATCAACCAAGTTGTCTTCCAAGACAGCCTCCTGCTGCCCGTCATAAACCTCCTCCTCTTCTTCATTCTCATCGGGGTATTTAACCCACTCTTCCATATTGACAGGTGGTATGAATATATATGTAAATATATATCTAAATAATCCTTAAGGGCTCACCACCAGCAGGAGGGGTAGTGGGGGGGATCAGCCCACAAGCACACTGCACCAAAAACACTCTAACAGTGTCCAAAGATCCCCTCAGCAAACCTGTAATCGCAGGTCAGAGACCTAGGCCAAACACATAAAATATATATTGAGCGTTTGCACACTCCAATGGCCGGGATTTTACAACCTGATAAGGCGCTTATAGGTAGATCGGCAAACCGCATGAAAATGCGTGCTCGTCAGCCTTGGAATTTCGCGCTGAGGCGCGCCGCCCAAACGCCACCAAAAACAAGCCAAAAACAAGCCCAATTGCCAGGCGTTTCGGAGTGCGCGTCAGCCGTGAGCCACCCGGCGCTTGCGGCGGAGGAGGGCGTATCAGGGAAACCCAGCTGCCGGCGCTCAGCGCGCCACTACAGGAAACAAAGAACTTTACCGGGACAAAGGCTCGAGTGAGAACGGCTGCCGCATCTAACCGGTCAGAGACCGTAATGACGGACGCGACCCCGCGTCGCTTTAGAATAACCAAGGGGCACTGAAATTAGCGCTGAAGATCACGCTAAGGCAAATGAACCTGTGAAGTCCAGGTAATATATAAATATCGAAGCGCTCGCTTCTACATTAAGCTCGTGATCTACACCACTGTAAATCAGTACATCACTTTAACCATGTCATCAAATAACACTGAACAACCCCAAGCAGAGCAGAGTGAGGAAACATAAAATGTGCACTTAACTCTTGCTGTGAGCAGCATAAAAAGACGAAGATGGGATCACGCAGAGGGTTCTTATGGACTATGGAGGCGTGGCTTATATGTATGCATCATGGGCAATGTAGTTGTTTATACAAGAAAAAATGTGTTTTTATTGGCTGCTGTGTTTTTGCAGTAAAAATTGAGAAGCATTATCTGAAGCCTCCGGTCCTGTAATAGAATCAAAAACAATGGTATAAAAAATCCTGCACTGACATGACCCAAGTGTACGCTTTCAATCTGACAAATGGTATTAGTGTGAGAGCCACAGTACTTAATTTGAACGTACTTACAATCGTGAATACATAAAGTAGCAATTTCAAAGGAAATTTAAGGTATATGAGAACAGGACATGCAATATTTGTATTCAAAGAATACAAAACAAATTCTAATGGAGTAAGACATAGGATGGGAATAAGGAGATGTGAAGTTATTGCGATAATGATACTCAACAAAATATTATCAAAGAGAGACAGAATAGAAAATAGTCTATTGAGGAATATTTACTGGCGGGTATTAAGTGAGACAAGAGTATATAATTAATACATGTTCATTCTAATAGTGAGAACAGACAGAGAGGGCATCAATAGTATTGTATGCAACAGGAGTTGAAGTATTGTAAGTAACAGGAGTTGAAGTATTCTAACAGGAGTTGAAGTATTGTAAGTAACAGGAGTTGAAGTATTCTAACAGGAGTTGAAGTATTGTAACCAACAGGAGTTGAAGTATTCTAACTAACAGGAGGTGAAGTATTCTAACCAACTGGATGTTGAAGCATTATACACCAGTATAACGCACAAGTATTTGCAATGCAATCTGTCTAGCATTTGTGAAAGTTAGATCTATTGGCATTGTAAATGATAATGTCATGGTTAAGCCACATCTGGAGTGAAGACAGTTACACTGTAAAATAGTGATTAGCGACATATGCAGTTATTGCAGGTTTCAGGTTATTGTATGAAAGTTCATCAGGAATGTTTATGATTCCTTTTCACATCTTCAAAATTTCAAGAGAGAAGAGAGGTGTCAGTGGTCTAAAAGCAAGGAATTTTACTCAGGGCTATGAGAGTGTGTATGATAAGGACGGTAAAGCAGAAGGCATTTGGAATTCACGAAATAAAGATAGTCTATCTAGTAGAAGTCTACTGAACAATTTTACTCATCTAGAAAATAAACCTACATATGAAGACAGTAAATATTTTCAGAAAACTGAGGTAATGGTCGTCGAGGATCGCTTTTGGGAGAAGCCACAGTCAAAAAAAGGTGCTGCAGTATACAGACTCACACTCACTACCACTGACCATGACTTGTAACAAATTATTAAGGTTATGGAATTAAACATTAAACCGCTTCATTCTCACTACAGCTAATATAAAGATTTTTGACAGCTTTCGCTAACGAGGCTTCAACTAGCAGTATAGACGCTAACTGGCAAATCTTTTATTTTATGCGTATTACCAACTTTGTTTTTGTTGCTCTAACAAGCACACAGCACAATCACGAGATGTAAACAATCATTACAAAATGTTCAGGGTTAATGTGAGCAAAGTGCAAGGTGCAGGGATAAAGAATGGGGCAACATTACAAAATAAAACAGTAAGGAAAGATCACACTGACAGAACTTCCGAACGGTGCCCCTGAACAAAACTTGGTGGATATCTGGTGTTCAAAAACAACACCAGCAAGCAATGTGGGTGGCACACTTCAGCATTATTGCTTGTACTATCGCGATAACAGAGGGGAGGGTCGGGGAAGTAAAATATGGGAGGAAATGAGGAGAAGCACATGGGCCAGTGCAGCAGGGAGTGGGACGCGCAACAGATAGCAGCAGAGGGGACAGAGTACAGGAGGGAGTCTGCTTGAAAAAAATGCATTCCTATGGAGTGCTCAAAACAAAATAGAGGTGGGGTGCCAGGTCTAAGTGACAAAGACAGGGGAGGAGGAGACACAGCTTGGAAACACATGTATGCACACTTATGGAGTGTCAGGAACAAGTACCAATGCAAGGCGTGAGAGGAGGGAAGACATCTGCAACAAGCAGGTTCTGGGAGGGTGGTGGGGGCACTTTGCACAGGCAGGTAAGGGGGATGTGCTAGGGCAGGCTCAATGGAGTGCAACTGCAAACATAAAGCTACAAATACTTTTAAAAAAGTGGTACATCAGGGCAGTTACAGGCAGTTCACCGGACTGTATATAAGGCTGGACCTGGGCTCTATGAAGATGGCTGCCACCCACGGCCTGGTTCAGGTAGTTGGAAGTCTGGTCCTTCCTTCTTACCTTGGAATTTTAGCTCGTGATGCGGCACCAGCTCTGTTTTCGTTATATTTGGGGTGCACCGATCGCTGTTCATGCTGCAGCGGCCAGTCGACTGGTGGGATGAGGAGATTGCAGAAAGGGATGGCTGACTAAGGGTTGGGATGTGGCGGCTGCAGCAGGAGGCAGGCCCGGACGCTGCAAAAGCCTCCTTTTTACCAGTGCACTAACAAGGCGGTCATATTGGAAGAAAGCCTTGTCGCGTGGGCAGTAACAGAGGTAGTCCTGTATCTGCGTTATTTACTCTGGTGAAACAGAACATTAGAACCCCTGATGTCAATCATTAAATATACAGCACATTGGTATTACATATATGAATATAAACGGTTAGCAAAAACAGGAGCATTGTATTAGGTTATAATCGAAGTTTTAATCTGTAGCGATTGCCTGTATGGAATAGTAATATCTGGCAAACACTCTGCATGAATAATATTGCGTATTTCTATATATGGGAAAGCAGTGACCTGAGAGGGGTGTTGGGGGCGAGTTGCGGAGAAGGGTAAAGGTGCCACACTGGGGCAGGTGCAATGGAGTGTGACTGCAAACATAAAACTAGAAACACTGTTTAAAAAAGGCTCACAGCAGCTGAACACGTTTTGTGCCGAAAGCGCATTGAGGAAGAAACAAATGAAAACAACAGGATAAAGGCATGCACCTAAACATGGTCACATGTGTGTAGAGCCATTCAGAATTTGTAAAAAAAAGTTCCTGAAAAGATTGTAAAATAGAAAAAGTGGAAGCCGAGAAGTCCTGGGGCAATACTCAAGGGAAGTCAACGAGTTTCAGAAAGGAGGAACAAGCAGGAAGCAGGGCCGGCTCTAGGCTCATGGTGGCCCTGGGCAGGGAGCGTAGGTAGGGGGACAGGAAGAGGGGGTCCGGGCGGGGCGGAGCGCGGAGGCCAGTGAAGAGGGGGGGGGTCAGGGTGTTTGGAAGTGGAACAGAGCCGGAGGCCACCAAATCCCTGCCAGGGGCCACCACGCAAATATGTATCCATCCTCAGAGGATTAATATATTAAGGATATATATTGGCGTGGTGGCCCCTGGGGTTTGGTGGCCCTGTGCAGGTGCACAGCTTGCACATGCCTAGAGCCGGCCCTGCAGGAAGCATAATTGAATTAGAAGCAACGATTCTTAAAGGATACCAACAAAATGCAATCAAAAGCTGGAGGAAGCTGGAGGTGGGCTCTAAGCTCACAGAGTGAATACAGGATGCCAAGAACACAGAGCATGCACGCTGCCTAGGCTCGCCCTACAAAGGCTTGTGCTGCAGGGTGTGTACTTGAGCTCTGCTTTGAGCTCAGATCCATCGCTGAAAACTCCTTGTATGTAATATATGTGATTTACATAGTATTAATTTATGCAATACACACTTACAGAGAGCAACATTTTGTACAGTGGGATACCATTTACAGTATGAGATTCATTATTTACACATTGACACCATATAATAGGAAGAGTCATCTACAAACAATCACAGCCCACCCAGCAAACAAAGACCATGACCTGAGCTGCCCAGAGTAAAGCTTGGAGGTAAAAGCTGCTATCAAACCATGAGCTACGTGAAGGCAGTCCCAAAACCACAACAAAGATATTTTTAAGACCAGTGTAAAATCTTCAGAAAGCACCATAACTTTATCCACCATCTTTAGCTGTCCCCAATAAGTCCTTAAAGACCACACCACTTAAGAACAGGAGGGTGGGAAATTGCCAGCCATATGTGTGCTGGGAATAGAAAGCAGACACCAAGAGATCTGGCTGTGGTCCACCAGGCTTACAAATCCCTTGCCTCGCCTAACATTTCTTGTAAGATCATTGGTAGGGAACGTTAACTTTCCAATCTTAGTTATGAAATAACTGGCAATATAGCAGCCAACCAATTCAACTCTACCATTGAAAAGGCTATGATAACGTAGCTCCTTTAAGAATTAGTAAGTTATCCAGTCTACAGTAACAAAACTCATCTGAGTTACATAGTTGTAAAAGAGAATACAAAAGGTTGGAAAGAAGGTGATGCTAATTAAAAACTGTTAGAAATGGGGGTCTCTAATTCGCACTGGTTTGCACCTTTGTCCAAGTAGGTACCCTTCTTCCTAGTCAGGGTAAGGGGGATACAGTCCTAAAATAACCCCTACTCACCCCTTGGTAGCTTGGCATGAGCAGACAGGCTTTTTTTAGAGGCAATGTGTAAAGCATTTGTGCATGTATACACTGAAAACACTACAAATGGACACCACACCAGTTTAGAAAAATAAGCAAAACTTTGTCTAAATCAACAAGACCAAATACGACAAAAATCCAACATACAATTTGGATTTCAATTCCGACTGGTAGACATGTTTTTCTCACACAAGGAGAGAAAAGGAGAACACACCAGAGTTCATCCGATTCTGTAGTTCTGTCCAGGGCTACTGCAATGCTGAAAACAACAGAGTCTAACAGTTCCAGCTGACCTTGTCGGTATGGGCCAGCTAAAGCGTTGACAGACTCGTGAACAGAATCTTTCACGTTGCGGCTGAAATGTTGGTGTGGGTCGGTCGCAGCAACCGTTGCGGTTGTGTTGCAAAATGGAAGTGGTACAGGGGGCAGTGCCCTCATGATGCGGTGCTGGCAGCGGCTCGGTGACCATCGTCCAGATGACGTCAGTGAAACCAAGACTTACGGTGCGGTATTTGGGGTGAGGCGGTGCTTGATGCGGTGCCGGTAGGTTGCAGTGGAGGCGATGAAGCCAGTCGAGGTTTGGGTTGTACAACAACGGCGTCAGTGAAGTCCAGGATGGGTGAATAAGGAGGTACAGTGTGCCGTGCCCACAGAAAACAACAGAGTCTAACAGTTCCAGCCAACCTTGTCGGTATGGGCCAGCTAAAGCGTTGACAGACTTGTGAACAGAATCTTTCTCATTGCGGCTGACATGTTGGTGTGGGTCTGTTGCAGCAACCGTTGTGGTTGTGTTGCAAAATGGAAGCGGTACAGGAGGCAGTGCCCTCACGATGCGGTGCCGGTAGGTTGCAGTGCAGGCGACAAAGCCAGTCTAGGTTTGGGTTGTACAACAACGGTGTCAGTGAAGTCCAGGCTGGGTGAGACAAGGAGGTACAGTGTGCGGTGCCCACAGAAAACAACGGAGTCTAACAGTTCCAGCCGACCTTGTCTGTATGGGCCAACTAAAGCGTTGACAGACTCGTGGACAGAATCTTTCTCATTGCAACTGACATGTTGGTGTTGGTCGGTCGCAGCAACCGTTGTGGTTGTGTTGCAAAAAGGGAAGCTGTACAGGGGGCAGTGCTCTCACGATGCGGTGCAGGCAGCAGCTCAGTGACAATCGTCTAGATGGCGTCAGTTAAACCAAGACTTACGTGCGGGGTTTGGGGTGAGGCGGTGATTGATGTAGTGCCGGTAGTTTGCAGTGCAGGCGCCGAAGCCAGTCGAGGTTTGGGTTGTACAACAACGGTGTCAGTGAAGTCCAGGGTGGGTGAGGCAAGGAGGTACAGTGTGCTGTGCCCACAGGACGCGGTGCAAGCAACGGCTTGGTTACAATCAGCCAGACGGCGTCAGTGAGACCAAGGGAGCAGTGCAAAGAGCATTGGGGCCTTCTGTGGTGCCTTCATGACACGGAAACCTGCGACGAACTCGGTGACAGAGTCGGCGGCTCTCTTCTTCAGGGGCAGCTGAAACCAGCGGTGCCCAGAAGGATGATGAGGACTTTGCTGTTCCTAAGACCTCTTGCACAGGGGGCAAGCTCCACATCCAAACCATTGGAGGAACTTTCTCAAGCAGGATACACACACAGTTCCTCTACTTGGCAGAAACAGATACTGCAGGCTAACCTCAGACAGCACACAGCAAAGGGGCAGTACTCCTCCTCCAGTCTCTTCCAGCTCTTCTCCTTGGTAGAGGTTCCTCTTGAAATCCAAAAGTGATCTAAAAGTCTGGGGCTTTGGTACCATTTTTTATAGTACAAAATTCTTCGTTCTCTAGAAGTAGAGAGTGTCTTTGCCGAGCCAGACCATTTCTATCCTTTCGGGTGCAGCTGCCCAGCAGGAGGTGGAAACAGCATTGTACAAGGTTGACCAGACACATTCAGGTGTGAAATAAATCTCCTCCCTCATTTCTGAATGCACCCCACGTCTATTCAGCCCAGCCCTCTCTCACCCTGGAAAGGCAGGACACACTTCACCCCCAAAGTGGCTGTCTGAACAGAATGCACATACCCAGCCCCTGTCGCTCCAAAGCAGGACAGTCAATACACAACCCTAGCAGAGGAAGACTGGATGGCTAAGCAAGAAAATACCTACTTTCTTAAAGTGGTATTTTCAAACCCAGAATGTAAAAATCATTCTTACTAAAAGATGCAACTTTAGATTCTGATACTAAACTATATTTTCCCATCTTGTTCCCATGGGCAGTACTTACAAAATGTTAAAAGTAAACTCCCCATTCTATCCTATGGGACATATTGCCTTTCAATAGTGAAAAATTAAATTGACAGTATTTCACTTTCAGGACAAGCCACACACATCAGGGCATGTCCTAACTTTGACATACACTGCACTCTCCCCACTGGGGTACCTTGGGCCTATCTTAAGGTTGACTCACATGTAAGAAAAGGGACGGTTAGGGCCTGGAAAGTGGGAACAACTGCCAGGTTGACATGGCAGTACTAACCTGCACACATACACTGCAGTGGCAGGTCGGAGTTGCATTTACAGGCTTCACATGTGAGAGGCACAATCAGTGCTGCAGGCCCACTAACAGTATTTGATTTACAGGCCCTGGGCAAACACAGTTCATTGTACTATGGACTTACCACAGTAAATCAAATATGCCAATCATCAGATCAACAATCCAACAATTTACAGAGGGAGCACTTGCACTTTGGCACTGAACAGCAGTGGCAAAGTGCCCACAACATCTAGACCAGCAAAACAAAGTCCAACATACAACAAAATAACTGGAGGCAAAGGCAAACATACAGGGGTAACCCAATCCAATGATGCCAGTTCTAACAAAAACTTAGTGAGCAGAATTGATTTCACAGTTAAACTCAACTGTTACCATGTAATGATTAACCCTGGGCATAGTTTGCAAAGTAGCGCCATGCGTAGCTATGCGAAGTGCACTTCGCACTAAGCGAGCTACACGTAGCAACGCGAACTGCGTAGTGCACTGTGCAAAATACTGTTTGCACTGATTGCCCAGTGTTGGATGCTTGTCCGCACTGTGCAATCATTGCAAACCGCATCTTGCACAGTGCAAGCTGTCGTTTTCTGCCGCTCAAGTAAATTTGTACTCGAGCAGCAGCTTTCTCAACGTGGACTGGTAGTTTCTCATCGTGAGTGGTCGCAAGCATACGCGACCACTCGTAATAAGAAATGTGACCTTCCCGCGTTGAGAATCTTGCCGCGAGGTTTATTATCCACGCTTGCGATCGACAACTTGATGTTGCTGATCGCGAACGAGGAAAAAGTCTCACCGGGATGTCATTTTGCTCGCTCGCGGTCGCCAACTTGACAATGAGGACCGGGAGCAAGCAAAAAATGACAGCTGCACTATGCGCGTTTGCACTGTGCTATTTGCATTTTGCTTAGTGCGGAGCAGTGCAAACTTCGCAAACTACGCAAGCATAGCGTAGTTTTTCACCCAGGGTTTGTAATAATACATCCAGGTCATAGAGATTACTGCATGCTCAAGATGGAGAAGAATAAGAACTCATAAATTGCAATTTCTAAATTTGTAAAGGAATTTGCACACCATTGGCTTGTGAGCAAGCCACCTCTGTGTCATCTGCTCTATGGCCCAATATTGCTGATTTTTTTCAAGAAAAAAGTTATGAAGATTTATTAGGAGTGAGTTCCGGAAATAAAAGGACAGGCTCCCTTAGCCTGGTGGCATGGGGGCTGTGCCCAGCCCCTTTCAGGGTTTCAAAGGATGCCTCCCTTGACAGTGGTGGATAAAACTATCACTGAGGCCTGCCGTCTCGTTTTCTCTCTAGTCAGGATGGCACCAAGCCCAGTGGAGTAGTGTAACCGACCAGAACTGGTTAAGGGGGCGGGCAAAGGATTGCCCACAGGCTGGCAGTGGGCATAAAAGTGGAGCCCACTGGTCTCTCCTCAGAACACTCCTGGACCTGCGAGGAATCAGAAAGAGGACTGCCCTGCTGTCTGAACCCTGAAGGAACTCAGGCCCCAGAAGTAACTCCAAGGGTTGGTTGCCTGACCTCCTGTTTAAGCTACAGGGTCACAAGAAGCTTCCAGAGGCCTTTCACTGCAACTGCCCAGCTGCCCAGTACTATGAGAAATGGTTAATTGGTTGAGGGGAGGGGTGCAACTGTTCACAAGCAACAGCCACAATCCTCCTCAGCTTAACCACAAAAGTCACTAAAGCAACCTGTGCTTAATCCTCTGGTAGCTTGACACAAAAACAGTCAGGCTTAACTGAGAGGTAAAATATTTATGCAGCCCTCAAACAGTAATAAAGTGAAAACACAACACAAGAAAAATCCCACATCACTCTAGAAAATTAGAGTAACTTTTAATTAATAAAATGATATCTGAACAAAAGGCAATCAATTAGTAGAACTGGAGGAAAGCAATTTAAAATTGTAAATTGACAATAGCACTAAAAAGCACAAAGTGTCAAATGGAGTTATCTGGGTGCGCAGAGCTGAGATAAAGTCACAAGTTTAAGCTGACCTATTTCAGCCTGCTGGTACTTAGTTGTACTTGGACTAAGATGCGAGGTTCTGCTTTGTGCTGCATCAGTTTAGATGGGGCCGCCCATTGAGGTGCGTCATTGAGAAGGTTTGCGCTGTGTCGGGTTCGAAGAGGCTGCCAATCAGGAGCTTTGAGTTGCTGTGATGACAGGTCCGGAATCAAGATGCACATCATCGGTTCTGATGAGACCACCGATCAGGAGCTGCGAGGTGCTGCAAAGCAAGCTTGTGAGACGAGATGTCTTACGCTGTGTCAATTCCGATGAGGCCGTTGATCAGGAGATGCAAGGTCCTGCTTTGCGTAGCTTTTTGGCGATTATGAAGGAACCCACAGTTGAGCCAGGAGGAGTGGACTCTGATGCCAGACAAAGGTCTAGAGCCTGGAGGGGGCACCTCTTGGGGATGAGTACTCACTCAAGCAGAGGCCAGCAGTAGTGCAAGGGCAGGTCATGTTAATCTGGGCACCTAGGCAGATGCAGGACAGGTCTCTAGACCTTGAAATGTCTATAGCTCAGAACAGGAGGCCAGTCAGCCCTGGAGTCACTCTGGTGGTTCTGGGTTCAAGGAGCAGGTCTAGTCCTCCTTCCTCAGGAGGCAGGGCAGTTCTTTCAGCAACAGGGAAGCAAATCAGTCCTTCTGAGTCTTCCACAGGTCCAAGAGGTATCTGATGAGTGGTTCAAGAGGTGTAATATTTTTACCTGGTGCCAGTGTTTGAAGTGGGAGGAAACCCCTATACCACCCCATCATTTGGTCCTGGCAACTTCCTTTCTTCCCCGGCCCAGACTTCGAGGGGTCTGTGGTGAAGTACATTTGCATGTGTGCTGGGGAATCCCATTGAAATGTAATAGAAGCAAGGAACAGCCATATGGCCTCAGGAAAACTTGAGCAAGAGAGTGGCAACTTTCTCAAATTTGACTTGGGCATCAAGTCAGGTTTAATGTAATGATTATTTTGATTCTTTGAAGTAGGAACTTTAGTTATCCCATTCACAAGTTAAGACAGCTGAGTTGTCAGCGTGTACTAGCCCTTCCATAGCAAAAACGACAATTTGGGGAGTTTATTGTTAGGACATACAAAACATATATGTCCTAGGTTTTCGCATGCAGCACCCTGCCTTAAGATGCAATAGGCCTTCTGAAGGGGTGACATGCATATTAAAAAATGTATTTCTAGACATTGTCATTGTTTAAAGGGCAAAGTTGAGCTAGCAGTTCAGAACTGCTCTATTAGTCTGCAGTGGCGGGCTGGAAGACATGTTTTACACTGTCACCTTCAGGGTGGCACAAAATGTGCTGCAGTCCTGAGGGACAGCTTAACTTACAGGCCTTGGGTATCCCTGGTAGCATATACTAGGGACGTATAAGGAAGTTAAGTTATGCCAATTGGGTATAAGACAATCAACCATTACACTTTTAAGGGTCAGAGCAAGGGCACTGAGTGGTTAGCAGGCCTCAGTGCACTCTCAGATTCAAAAACCAGCAACAACAGTCCAAAACTTTGGGAGTGATCATGCAAAGAAGCATTTCCTTATATGGCTCCCCCTTCCCCCAAATTAAAACATTAAACCATTAAATAATCTTTAAACTTAAATTTCCCCCTACAGTGCAACAGTAGGGAAAGTGTTGGATGGCATTGGGGTAAACATTACTATTCCCACTCCAGTCCGTGCAACAATAACGAATGTGCTGGAGAGCGGAGGGGTAAAAATTACTATTCAAACTTCAATGAGTGCAACAGTAGGGAAAGTGTTGGATTGTGGAGGGGTAACAATTAATATTCCCACTCCAGTCAGTTCAAAATTAAAAACAAACAAAATATTAACAAAAACGTAAAAAACTAAATAAAGAAAGAAAACATACAAATATATTTAATATTAAAAGATAAAAAACTAAAAACATATTATAATGTAAAATACATATGACAAATACCTAAAAATATACTAAATAAACAAACAAAAAATCAAACAAATAAGTATTTTAAATTAGAAAAATTCACAACACACATCTAAATTTTAGAAAAAAATGTACTTTCATAATTACCATAATTAATTACCAATTAAAGAAATATTATAAATTACAAAAAAATTAAAACTTATGAAAATTAATTACCTTCCCACACTATACCCCTATAATCCCCACAACCCACTGCTAAAATCAAACTGTAGAAAAATTAATTACACAATTAAAATGTATTTTCAATTAAAAAACAAATAGTATTTAACAACTAATTACAAAGTAAGTAGAACTAAATTACTCGCCAGCCTTTACCGCATAAAAGTAAAACTGAAACACAAAACGTTAAACAATTAACGCAATTAAATATTAATTATTAATTAATATTAATGATCGTCTAATTATCAATCAATTAAACATAAATAACTTTCCACTGTTTACCCCTATAAACCGCACAACCCACATCTAAAATGAATCAAACAACTCATTATTAATTAATTAAAAATAAATTACTTCGCCCCTTTACCCCTATAAACCCCACAACCCGCACCTAAAACAATTGCACAATTACCATAATTAATTATCAATTAATGAATTCATATTAATTAATAATAAATTACTTCCCACAATTACCAATATTAAATCTCAATTAAATAAATATTGATTAATAAAAAGTTACCATTAATTTATTATAATTAAATTTCTTCCCACCCTATTCCCCTACAAACCTACAACCCACTACAGAACTAAAAAACGCAAAAAATGTTTTTAAAATAAAATTGATAACTACTAAAAATGAAAGACATATATTAAAAAACATAAACAATCCTTATACAAAAAATCCCATTCATTTAAAATATAGACACAAATACATAATAATTTTAAAAAATCGATATTTTAAACAACTTTATTTTTGCAAACGATATTAATGACTTCTATATTTTTAAATACCATCAAATCGATATTCTTGACAACGATATTCTTGCACTCGATATTCCCACTCAACGATATTTCCAACTCGATATTTCAGTAGGTCGAATTTTTTGGCCTTAATATTTTGTCTCATTACCAAATCAAAGTGGTCTTTCTTTGCCTTGGCGAAGACTTAAGACTTATTGCATGGGTCAGTGCTCTGGTAGACCATTCAACATCTCAGAAGAATTCTGACATTGAAATCCCCAACTATAGCTGTCTACTTCAATACAGCTATCATGTATGATTTGAAGATCACAACAATGACATCTGCATCTAATAGAGGATTAGGTAAAGTTACCCTGGTGTGAGGTGGGAACCCTATGATGAAGCATGTCACCCTTGGGTGAGTGAGGGTTCTCATCCTAAGAAAGGTCTCTCACCCGATGAATAGGTCAAGGGTGCAGTCAATGAATGATCGGAGGGTAACTGGGTTCTAGAATGAAGTGGATGTTTACTGCCTGTTTATGTGCTTCAGTGTTCTTTAAAAAGGTGGGTCTTCTGCTCATCCATAAAGGTGCTTGGTTCTGATTGATAGCGAAATATAATTCCAGATCCTGGGTGTAGAGATGGAAGACTGGAAGACCTGTTGCCTTTTTTTATTCTCTAATGTATTTGTTTGTCACCAGTCTGATGGTGTCTGACTACAAGTGCAGTAGAGAGGTAATTGAATACCACCTATCAGATTCCACAGTGTACCCTCCCCTCTACTATATCTGGGCCATGGTTCCCACTTACAAGCTACGGTGACGTCATGACCAGTACACATTAATATTTTTTTAATGTGATTTCTATAATCTAAATGCAGGGTGACTTACCATTTGGTCCTGAAGAACGCCTCTGAGCCCCGGCTGGGGTCACTGATAGGCAGAAACACGTTGACCCTAATTAGGGGTATATTTGCTAACAACCCCTAGTCTTCTTCTTTTTAATCCTGCCCTAGGAGACCACATAATAAATATATTTGTTTTCCTAGACACCGTTTAATTTCTCTTCCATTCTTTCTGCACTTTTCCCCTCACTACCCTTATCTTCAGTCCCATCCTCAAAACACCTCAGCTCCTCTTCTAGTCCAGAAGAGTTGTAGCCCACATCATGGACCTTGCAGCCTTGGTGTGAGGAGGGAACTCTATGATGAAGTATGTCACCCTTGAGTGAACGAGGGTTCTCGTCCTAAGAAAGGTCTCTCCCCCCACGAATAGGGCACATAATTTCTTGGCCCCATCATTGTTATAACTGAATTTTGGGGAATTCCTTTTTTCTATTTTCCCCGTTTATATTTTTGAGAACATACTTTTAGTGAGTCTACATTCAGGTAGGGAGTAGTACGGTCTCCCATCCGGGCCTCTCCCTTTAATTCTTTGTGTGTATTTATATCACTTCTCCAAATTCTGCAGCAGAGGAAGTGACATCGCACCCTCAATGATTTCAAGATGGCATAAAAGGGAGTAGCTTAACGTGTTTATTATTTTATGTTTAACAGCCAAACACAGGTTTAACACATTATATTCAAAGCTTACCATTTTAGGTAATTCTCAACAGTCCTTTATGCTTATCTGTTCACTTCACAACTATATCTTTATCTTTAGGTATACATAGTTCCAGCACCCAATTCAACTCAAAACAGATTTAGGCTCTTAGGAAGAGTAATAGGAGAACAAAACAAGAGACAGGTGGAAAATAACACAGCCCCTGCTTGATCATTGTAAGCCAAACATTCAATATCATCTAATTATTGCCCTGTAGCCTCCCAACATCTACAGTCTTAATTATTGTTTACTATATTACATAATAATTCAGAGTTCGAGCTACTCGTTTGGTTACCCATCTCCTATTATAACCTTACCTCAGTTATTTTCAGTGTTTTCCTGTACAGCAGACTCAAGATATCTGTCATATGCTCTTCCATGGCTCAGTTCTTTCATTCCCCTTTTGACCTCTATAAGTAATGGTGCACTTTTGTATTCAAACTATCTAACAACTTTCCATTTCCATATTGTTAATCTAGGCCCTACTTACAACTTCCAGATTTCAGTCAAGTGCAGCTTTGCTAATACTAAAGCCCACCCACTTTCTACTAACCTTCTTTTAGACTGTTGCCTAAAAGATAAAACAAATTCTACCTATTGCAACAAGAATTTCCAATTCTTTTAAGGACACCGAGGCAAGGCTCATGCTTCTCAATCCTTATTGTAAAACTGACAGCAGCCAATTAAACAAAGTAAAATCAAAATTATATTTCCTACAAACAATGCGTACACTGTTTGCATGTTTCAGTCACCTAATAGTTAGCACTTTTAGTACCTGGACTACCATTTTCCCCCATCTTTTGTTGCACACGTAGGTCAGTTAACCAAAATAAATCACCCTTTTGGATGTCTAACGACCTTACGGCCCAAGATCTGGCAGAATTCTTTATGAAGAAAACTGGATAGAGGGCCAACCTCATGGTTTCACAACTTCCATGTCCATCGAATTAAGTCAAACTTACTTTACTCAGCAGTCAGCTTAACTTGTTTGCACTCCGACCACCCCTCTCCAAGCATCTTCACTCCTGTTTCTGGACATTTCCTGAAGAGAGAGAAACACAGCAGTAATCATAGCCACTATTTCCCTGAATAACATCATCTAATCATCGGGTGGGTACATAATAACACAGAAAAACTTATAGTATCAGCATTTCAATGAATAGTACACCCAAACTCTACAACAAAATCATGATGAGTGAACAATTTAGGTTGGGATAAACCTCACCTAAGTGTCCCTAATAGAATTAAAAAAAGATTTTGCGATAGCTAGAATTTTTAAATCTGTCAGGAATTGAGGATCTGCTAGTTTAAAGATGTGTTACACCAAGAAAAACCACATCCACAATAGGCTTATGATAGAACACCTCGAAAGTAGATTCCAATGACCAATCAGCTGCCCTAATGATATCTTCTAGCCTTGAGCCCAAGGTATAGACCTTAGAAGCCAACGCTTTCTTTGCAGAGTGAGGCCAAAACCTTGACTCATCAATACCTGTCTGGGTCAGTAGCCAACATACCCATCTGGCCAATGTCGCAGGCAACACTGGTTTGTAAATGTTAGAAATTGGGTCTCTACTTGGAAGTGGTTTGCACCCTGTCCAAGTAGGGACCTACACTCTAGTCAGGGTAAGTGTTGGATACACTAAGTTTATCTGTGCTCACCCTCTGGTAGCTTGGCTCAGAGAAGTCATGCTAAACTTAAAAGGCAATGTGTAAAGTATTTCTGAACACACACACACACACACAGTAACACAGTGAACACACCACAAAAGTACTCCACAACAGTTTACAAAAATAGTCAATATTTATTTGAGTACAACTAGACCAAAACAACAAAAATCCAACATACACCAGTCAAGATCCGAATTTTGAAAGATTAAATGCTGTTATAGCACGTAGAAATACAATAGCTCTGGTCAGGGCTATTTCAACATGCTTAACAGAGTCAAATCCACACGTTCAGGCCAGCTGGGATAGAGTGTGGGCCGGCTACGGAGTCATACAGACCCCTGTACAGTACCTTGGAATTGTTGAGAAACAAAGAGGTTGCTTGGTGCCGAGGAGGGGAGGCTTTGCATAGGCAGGCATGGCTTTGGTTCCTTACTGCTAAGCCGGTTATTGGCACCCAGGCACTGTGCGTGGCACAATGGAGGCGAGACGCAGCTGAAGTAAGTGAGGTGTCGGTTCTTGGAGGCGGTGCCGAGTTGTTGAGCCGCTGATGCCCGGGGATGATGCGAGGTGCAAGGGAGGTGATGTGGCAGTTGCAGCAAGGTGCTGTTTCCGATGGCGATGAAGCATCGAGGGCCAAGGTTCAAGGTGTCAATTTCCCAGCATTGTTGTCACATCATGGTCCCAGGGGTACGGCGGCGGATTCGGAGCCGGGACTTCAGTGGCACAGTTCTCAGGACTTCCTCTGTGGTGGTTCTTCAGTGTTGCTCAATCAGGCTTGAGTTGTAAGTCGCTGTCGTTGTGTTCAGCGGGGACCATGGCATTGATGCAGACAGTGGCATGGTGTCGAAGTGCGGCGCTGTTTCCGAAGAGGCGCTCAAATTTGATGTGTTGATTTCTTCTGCTTTCAGCACAGAAGCTACTTCCAAGGGCCTAGAAACTGAATTTGGCACCACTTGGTAGAGCAGGTCTCTCAGCAGAAGAGCCAGGTTCCACAGGTGAAGTCTTTGATGGCCCTGAGACTTCCAAAAGGAGGCAAGCTCGACTCAAGCCCTTGGAGAAACTTTAAAAGGCAGGATGCAAAGAGCAAAGTCTTGTCCTCTATCTCCCAGGACAGAAGCAGCAGGCAAACACAGCAATGCAAAATATCCTCAGTCCAGAAGTGTTCCGAGTATATGGTGTCAGAGGTCCAGTACTTATACCCCATTTAGCCTTTGAACTAGGACTCTATCCTTCCTGGCCTTGGCTCCAGACACACTACAGGGAGGAAGGCAGCGCTTTGTGTAGGGACAGGCACAGCTCTATTCAGGTGCAAGTATTAACTTTTCCCACCACTCTAGCTCAGGAATACCCATCAGCCTGGTGATGGGCCATCAGGAAATGCAGTCGACAACCGGAAAAGGGTTCCAGTTGACTGTTCAGCTTAGATGCAGAAATATCTACTACACAAGTATCTCATCATGGTCGAGACTCTTGAGTACCTGTGGAAATAACTTCCAATCGCTGTTGTCCAGCAGATACCAGGAGTTCCAGTCTGCAATTATATTCTTCTGACATAGGAGATGTTCTGGCTTAATCAAAATGCAATGCTGGGAGGCACGAGTGCCAAAAGGCATTGCCCATCTGCACTAACATGCATGATTTCAACCCTCCCAGCTTGTTGACATACTGCACCGCCGATATGTTACTCATCCGTAAGAGGATGCAACAAGCCATTTTCACCAGAGAGAGACTTTTGATGGCAGCACCTCGCACCCCAGATCCACCTGCTGGCATCCGATTTGATGGTCACCTTCGGTTAACTGCCAAAGATCGCTTAACAGTTCCTTGCTTCCATGTGGTCCAGCCACCAAAAAATCTCTGTCTTGGTTTCCAGGGACAAGAAGACTTGCTTCACAAAGGAAAGTCCATTCCAAAGATGTTGGATTTTAGGCATTGTAAGGCCCTGTAGTGAAGAGGCTCTAGAAAAATAGCTTGAATAGACGAAGCTAGGAGGCCAGCAATCCTGGCTAGGGATCTCAATGACATATTCGGCTTGGACAATGCAGATCTCAACTCTCTCCTGATCTTTTTTTACTTTTAATATGGTAAGAGAAGTTGAGTTTTCACTGAATCAACTTCAAACCCCAGACATTCTTGAACAGGTACGAGAACAGATTTCTGTTAATTGATGATGAATCATAATTCTTGCAACAGTTCAATGGTCCATGAAGAATCACCATCTGTTGATCTTGAGTTATGAGAATAATATCATCCACATAATCAATCGAACTTCCTTTGCACAAAGGGTCTCAACTACTGGTCTCATCCGCTTGGTGAAACACCATGGTGCTGATGAGAGTTCGAAAAGAAGAGCCTTGAATTTGAAGAATAGATCCTCCAAAGGAGGTGAAAAAAATGTCTGTGGGGCTGAACACTGGGAGTGTCAGATAAGCATCCTTCAAATCCAACAGTATCTTTCAATTGCCTTCTAAAGAACATCTTTCAAAAGATGGATGTCTCGAAATGCTTCTACATTATCAATCCATTGAAGTCTCTCAAGTTCAGGACCAGCCTGAATTCCCCACCTTCCTTTCCCACCCAGAAGATGGTGCTGATGAAACCTGTGGGATGAGGAAAAGAGGGACAAATCACTTCCTTCTGTAATATTCCCTGAATTTCTGACTCTATAAACCTCTGCTCTTGCAAGGAAAAACACAGTTGTCTGGGAGGTTGACATTGATGTGGGGTATCGTAAAACTCTAGTTTGTAACTTGTAGTGTCAGGACAGTATGACACAACTGTCCTGAGAAATAACACACCAACTGGTCACAAAATGTTGCATTTTGCCCCCAAACACCACTTCTGTCACAGGAATGAGTCTCAACTGTAAAACCTGAGTCTGCTCCTGAGTTTGTTAATCCTCTGTAGTTACCTTTATGGAAACGTCTACGACACCTGCAATGCCGGAAGGTGAAAAAGTTGGTACCTCTTGATGTGTCAAATCAATCCCCTCGTCCACAAAGGGCAAAGCAAAGTTGGGTGACTTGGAAGTGACCACGGCTCGGCGTTCGACCACTGAAACGATATTGATGGATCACTTTTTTCAGTGAAAGCTGGGCTTTGTCTAGAGTACTGTACGTAGAAACAAACGTCATTAAATCCTTGCCAAGCGGCCCACTGAAGAGGAGTCCTTCCGCTGCTGGGCCTGCCTATGATTTTGGCAAATCATTGTTAAGGCCTATGCGTAAAACAATGGAATGTCTTTGTTCTGTCAATATTGCAAGTTGCCATTTCCCAACTGACAAATTGCTCTTTGATCCCAAACCACTAAAACATTAGAATCAATGGGGTCATTTTTATCCTTGACCCGATATGTTGTCACTTTACCCTGTAAATCCAGTCCAGGATATTCTGCCCGCAGAAGGGTTTAGATGTCTTTTAAAAGCTCTTCCTAATCCAAGAATGTATGTAGCCTGCCACTTCCAGAGGGGGAACCCAGTCAGATGACCTCGGTGGACAATATTATCCGGATCAAAGTCTAAAATTCTCATGAGGGGTTTGGGTATTTAAAAGTCAGAGTTCAAAGAAGTATGTCTCTTTTTAATCAGTCGTGGTTTATCGTCCCCTTTATTGGAGACCGAATGTGAAGATGCCAAAGTGTATGAGACCTCAAAAGTAGCACTCCTGTCATAGACCTTGGATGTCTGGCAGAAGAGGGGGCATTATAGCCATGATCCCAGAGCCTATTTTGTAAAACAATAAGTGCCAGGGCCCTCTTCAGCAGACAACCTCAGCATGCACTACCCATTGCCACTGCCAGCACTGTCTATGACAGTACAAACACAACCACTAGCCATTTAACTACTACAAGTGTGACAATACAGACTGTATGAGGCCCCCCAAGGCTAAAAGCATGTTTGGGAGGCAGGTGTTAGTTATTTTAATGTCTGTTTGATTAATAAACAACTGTTGTTGTGCTCATCTCTATAGTACATAAAGAGTGCCACCGTGTGGCAGACTGTCATAAGTGCTGGTACCAAGCACCAGAAACCACCAGCTCAAATTAAACACTGCGTGATCCCCAATTAAAGAATCATAGAGCTTTTCCAAAGCCTCTGAATGAGTCCATCTCTTAGTCTTACTTTTCACTATGCCCTCATAAGGGGGTGGAT
This sequence comes from Lissotriton vulgaris, assembly GCF_964263255.1. Classification (NCBI taxonomy): domain Eukaryota; kingdom Metazoa; phylum Chordata; class Amphibia; order Caudata; family Salamandridae; genus Lissotriton; species Lissotriton vulgaris. The sequence goes on from NC_141700.1 coordinate 691,468,359, forward strand.
AGTTCGCCCCTCCAGGAGGTGGGATTTGTGGCCCCAACCCTGTTGCCAAGCATACAGATGAAATTATTTTGTAAAAGGGCCTAAGGCCTTGTTAACCGAGTTTTGGACGCTGTTGTCTAAAGCATCAACCAGGTCATTCTCAAGGCTAGATTCAGATTCTTCATCATAACCTGTAAATTCTTTCGCATACGTCTGGTATTATATAGGATGGTATGATATGATAATAAACCCCTATAAACAGTCCCAGAACAATGCAAGAGGAAAGGGTCAGAGCATAACCCGAGCCAGGCAAATTGAACATTTGAATGCGGAGAAAGTCGCCCGACTTTATGCACTCTCTAGGGGAAACACCTCTGAATAATTGTTACAACCCTAACCAGTCTCTGACAGTCAGGGAGTTTCAAGGAAGCTGTTAATTGACACCCTCATCACACTAGAGCCTCTGGGAATGACTTTAAGCCCACGTTGTATCTGCCCAGGGCTGGCATCTCTCACAGTGCGAAATGCAGCATTGTGGTTCACACATGCGCTATGGGGCCAAAGAAGTTAAATAAAATAAACACCTATAGGGTTCTAAAATCGAATAACAGTATCACTGAAACAATGCAAATGGAAGTAACAAATATTCAATGCACACTTATTAACCCCAATGAATCATTATAAGCATTGTAAAGAGATAAGCAATAACATAACATAGGAGATTGGGACTTAAATGGCTGCGCAGCAGCAAAGAAAGAGGTTTACGAAATGGTGGTTCAGGTACTTAAAGGGATAGTCAGGTAATTGATGCATGTGATCTGTTATAGTGTACACATTGTTCATGGGAAATGTAGTTTTGATTTTACTGTGTTTTAATAGTCTCCTGTCAGTTCTACAGTAAAGATTGACAAGCGCAATCGGAGCCTTCAGTCCTGCCATTCCTTTCCCCACCTTTCTATATGTTGCTTTGTTGATAGTGTGTGTTACAATTTCCCAATATACTTTCGGTTATCAACAGCCCTCAACCATGTGAAAGAAGTCTGCATTCTCCTCTTCCTATCCCGGACATTTGAAACGGCCTTAGTAAAAGTATGCATTCATTTTTAGGGGCGTAATGTAAAGCCAGGAACAAGTAGATAAAGTGTATTTATTTGAACCGCATTTCTGGATATTCAGGGTTCACCCTTCATATTCTTGTAGAATCATTCATCATCCTCAATTTCTGTACTCAAATTGGTTTCCCATTTATCCCTCACAACAGCCAAGAATTATTTAGCTTAGTTCAGCAGTGTTCTGTATAATTCGTTAACTGTCTGTATCTCTCGTCTATAGTGCACAGGATTTTCAGACAGTCGCGTATCAGGGGTTCATTTTATCCCAGTAAGTGACTACATATCATCTAGATAAAGAGTTTTGCAAATATTTGTAACAGTATTTTTTTCATGCATTTGGATATGGCTTACGTTGGAGCAGCCTTGCTTGCTTTATGACTGTAATTGTAACCCATGATAATTGTTACATTGCTGACTGTGCTGTACCCAATGTATTGTGAGGGACTTGTAGTGCTGATGTTCCTATTGCACTCATACCTGGAAAGGGGCTCCATGCCATGTTTGAGTACTCCAGTTTTGCCAGTCATTTTAGGTAGCAACAATTTGAAGAATAATTGTTCTGTTGCCAACTGTGGTGTAACCAATGCAGTGTGAGGTACATGTACTACTGATGTTCATATCGAGCTTATACCTAGAAAGGGGCTCTCTGTAAAGTGTGATAACTTCCGTTTTTGTCGTTTCAAGCAGCAAAAATTCACTTGATGCAATTTTTAGCCTATACATTTTATGCTGAAAGACAAACTACAAGTCCCACTTTTAACTTTCTGTAGGCTTAAAATGAAAGCATGACTGAAGGGGTCAAATGGGAATGACAGCTAAGTCGCAGCTACAATTACCTACTGTTTGTAAGAGAAGCATGCACTGCTGCAGCCCGTGACAAGTCTGTGCAGAATCTGTTGATAAAGATTTGGAAACCTTCTATAATTAAATCAAACTAAAGTCAAAACTTTATGTTTCTTCTGTGCTTTCCCCCCTCATACATTTCTCATCCACCACCTCTTGTAGGTATGTTGACCAGATGGCCATAATTTTCATAGACTGTTGGTAATTTAGCCCCAATGTATGTTGTCCATGAAGATTGGTTTAATGGACAGCATGTGTCCGCAATTAAAGCTTCTCACATAAGCAACAAAGGTTAAATCCAACAATAGAGATTCCCAGCTGAAGTGGTAGGGGGGTCTCCTGTGCTGAAGGAGGGGCAGACAGATAAGAAACATACCTTCTTGCCAGGATCCGTGCTTCCCGAAAGAATGCAATTTTGTGCAACTTGTAAATATGCAAATGTAAAGGCTGCTCTGGAGCCAGTCTAGGCATTAATTGATGGAGTCACTTGAAGCTTCCTAATAACAAAGATATATATTTTTAAAGGTACTATAAGGGTGTTCCAAGCTGAGCTGTTGAGTGTGTGCTTTTAATGGACAGTTAAAAAAAACATGTTTGCACTAGGCACAATCTGCATATCACTAAAATCTATACTTTAGAAGCACTTATGTTTAACCTAAATCTATATGTGCATTTTGTGGCAGCCTATATTATATTGTGTGTAATGCAAGTTTATAATAATGACTTACACATCCACAGTACTTTCAGTGACCTTGTAGCACTAAAAATACACGTCACTTTTCTCTGCTGCATCAAAGAAGATTCAATTTTGTGGGCCTCTGAATGCACATATAGACATCTATAGTGATCCGGGTTATACAACAGAGGTTTCATAACATAAAATAGTGCATTTCCAAGTGATTTCTTTAACTTTTGTTTAATGTGTGCCTTATTTTATATGTAGTTACTTGATAGTGAAAGATCAACAAAATGTTTTACAGAATTTTTCGTTCTGTTTAGCCTTGCCTTTAATTCTGTCTCTGCGCTCACTGAGCTTGGTCCAACTGCAGTATCCATGTTTTTAATGCACATCAACTACTGCATTGAATGGATAAGTAATGTCTGAAAAAGCCAGTGGTGTTAGCATATGGGGTCCTGCATTCCCTTGCCTTCCACTGTTTTCGATATTGTGCCAGTTTAACCCGTGACCTTTATTTATTTAACACAGTGCACTATTCATTCTGCAGAATTGTACAAAAAAACTGTCTTCCGGTTTTAAAGGGGATTGAAAAAAAGAATCTAACTTAGTCAGTGGCTTAAGTGCTCTATGTGTGACTGGAAAGCCTGGGTTTCAATCCCGGATCCTGCGTGACTAAATTGTGTGATCTAAATGATATCTATTTACTTAATTTGTTTAATTTACTTGAAAGTGACATTTGAGAGCACTCTCAAGTAGTTCAGTTTAAGATGGACTGTGTTCAATTCAATTCAATTAAATTTTGCTTTATTTCGATTTTGGTTGCAAATCATAAAAGCATTCAAAAATAACATACATATATACACAAAAATATACGTTTAAATAATCATACATAGTACACCTTATAAAAAAAACGTACAATATTTACAGGTTAAAATATAAGACGATTAGCAACCATCTGACTGAATACGTTTAAAAATGTGGCATTGCTTGTTACAGTATTAGATTTTCAGGACTGACTGTTGTGCAATATACAGTCTAAATTCGTGCGATGTCGAACAAGACATTTAAGAAAGCTGACCACTATAAATACCAACTGCTCTCCCTGTAGTAGCTGTAAAAAAAGCAGAGCCGGGTGACATTGTCTAAAACCAGTGTGCCTTAAAAAAGGAATAAGCCATTTTTTCCTGAGTTCACGATAACATTTACAGAAAAGAATGGTGTCCAAGGTAGATTGAGAAGAGGTATCATCACAAGGACAGGGCGTCAGCTCTTTGGCCCAGTTATTTCTGGTAGGAAATGCAACCATTCTGTGGAAAAAGTTCATCCTAAACCTTACCAGGAGATAGCGCTCATAGCTCGTGGTGTTGTAGGTGAGGTACGTCTGTATGGTGGGTACCGATTGTATGAGCAAACTGTGAATGACGGATGGTTTAGTGACCTCGCTCATCAATCCTAAGTCCTCAAGATGAGCGAGACATTTCTTTTTTAAGACCTTCCTCGATACCTCACAAATTAAGGAGGGGTTATGATAATATTGGTCCCACCCCAAATCATGAAAAAACCTTGCAATATACCGCAACCACCTAGAGTTATTAGCGTTGTCCATGGTTAGGCAATTGGATATAATAGATTGAGTAAAGGTTGCTTTATCCGAGGTCCAAATCCTGCGCCATAGTAGCAAAGGTTCAGTTTTAGCTAAGTCCATCACATGCGCGAGACCCAACTCAGTGTGACAAGCGAAAGTACCCGTACTACCAGGTACTGCGAGAAGGAACCTCAAAAAAGAGTTTTCTACCCTCTGAATACTGTCCGTAGCCACAAAGCCCCAAAGACCAGCCCCATACAAGTCCACAGGTATGCTTTTGGCTTTATAGATTATAATGATTTCAGGGGGAGCTCTCTTTCCCAACTTCCTGGCAAAATTAACCAAGGCTGCTGTAGTTCTTAAAAAAAGCAGTTTGAGTGTTTCCACAGCTGGTTTCCAAGAAAGTTTATTATCTATTGTTATGCTAAAATAAGAGTATTTATGTGTTGTCGCTATTTTTTCCTTATTAAGGTAGATACCACTCATTTTCTTTTTATGACCTGAACCTGCCCTCATAACAAAGGTTTTACTGATGTTTATTTTCAGGTTCAGATCTGCCATAAATGTGGAGTATCTATCCAGATTCTTTTGAAGTTCAAGGGGGTGCAAGCTAATATAATGGTGTCGTAAGCATAAAGGAGTGCGGGAATTGGACGATTGTTTACCATTGGGAGATCCTGGCACCCCTTCAGCATCTCTCTTTCCAGCCCATTTGTATATAGTGTGAAGAGAAAGGGTGCCAGGACACACCCTTGCCTCACCCCCCTTTCTACGGGGAACTCCGCCGTAAGCTCCCCCCCACCCCATAGCGCACTTTTGCTGTGGCATTTGAGTAAAGTTCTCTCAGAAACTTGACTTCATTCAATGGTGCCCCCATGTCCATCAATAATGGCCAAAGTTTGGAGTGGGAGACACAATCGAATGTGGACGATAAATCCACATAGACCATGTACAGGTCTCCTCCTTTGATGGAAACGTACTTGTCAATCAGGAGTGAAAGATTTAAGGCCTGTTCAATGGTCACCATCCCTGGCAAAACCAGTACTGAAGGTCTGAGATGATTCTGCCATCCTCTGCCCAATCTTGCAATAGTTCTAAAATGACTCCACCAGCCACCTTACCAAGGGAGTCTAAGAGAGAGATTGGGCGATAAGCGGTAACCGACCCCCGATCCCCTTTTTTAAAAATGGGGACTAGCACGAACCTCAACCAAGATTCCAATAAACCAACATTGCAAGTTGCATTGAGGACTCTAGTTAGAAGGGGGGTCCAGAAGTCCATTTGGGCTTTAAACAAGTCGATGGGAACACCATCTGGACCCGGTGCCTTCCCATTTTTACTCGCTTTCAGAGCCTGTGCAATTTGCTTCGGTGTGAATTGTAAGTCAATGGGATAGGGGCTAACTGAATCGTCCCAGAGGATGGAATCCTTGGATTTTAGGTCCTGGGGATTAGGAGCCTCCGGAGTGAGAGAAAAAATCTTAGAGAAAAGAAAGACCCAATCCTTCTCCTCTATTGCTACCTCTAACTTTGCGTGGTTAGTGTTATCAGTTAAAAAGGGAGACTTGACCACTTGCCAGAAAGCAGCCGAGTTCTTATAAGTGCAACTTTCGTGCAGTTGGTCCGATGGTTGGTTTTTCTAATACTTTTTTCCTTGTTTTCAATGCAGAGTTGTATAGCTTCCTTAAATTTATTACCCCTTGTGGAATCTTATCCGACTCCCTCAAAGCAGTTTTTAAGTTGGAATAGGCAACCGTACAGTCATGGTTAAACCAGCCCTTTTTCTGTATGGATTTATGTTTTAATTTAACCCACAAAGCCTCATTAATCACTTTAATGATTATCTCAAAATTAGCAATGATTTCTAAGTCTGTTGAGTCTAAAGCAAGACATTTTATGAGGGAAGAGAAGGCCCTTACTACCACTAACTTTGTTATTTCTATAGTGTCTACTTTCCCCCATTTCAACGCATATCCATTTAGTCTTTTTAAAGCCATGTTATTTCTTGCTAAGATGGAACTAAAGCCGCTCGTTGGCTTATGGGACAATGACATAGAAATACTAATAGGACAATGATCACTTGTGTGTGTGGTAAACACCGCATATATAGTCATTTCTCCATTTGAGACTAAAATGTAGTCTATGACTGTTTGATGTCCCCTCCCATGAAATGTAGGGGCAAGTGACAGGTCTACCTTATTCAGGTTGTTTGCTAGGAATAAGTCTAGCTCAAACAGTGTTTCATTGAGAAGGTTACCTAGGGTGGAATGCCTGAAATGTGTGATGGGATTTCCAAATTCATCTAGGATACCACAGATGTCGTTTCTTCCAGAAAGGCATGGTCCCAGATTGAAATCCCACCCCCCCAGATAATTACCTCCTCCTTGGCTGCCTTCCTTTTTTGAGTTAATAATACAGAGCGGATCAGGGATCCCACATTCAATGCCTCAGCGTCAGGCAAATTATTATAAAAAATTGACTATAAGGAAGCTATCCCTGTTGTTGGGGCGTAACCTAAGAATCTGAAAATTAGGATCTAGTTTTATGGGCACTACTTCCATTGTATTAAGGAGGTTTGCAACATAGATTGTTAAACCTCTTTTTGCTCTACCTGAGGTGGATGGTTGGGCAGGTGAAAAATAGGTTTTAAAACCCTCCATATGTATCGCGTCACATGACCTGGTCTCCTGTAGTGCTATAATCTCGAATTTAGGAGTAAAAACCGTCCATTCGTCATTAGTCACTTTGGAGCGTTGGCCTGCCACATTCCAGAATAAAACTGTGATACGTGGTTTTTTCTCAGCCCCTTTATATCCCTCATTATCTAGTGGCAGTCTAATAACGGGTTTAGAGTTTAAATCATGTTAAGATATGGAAACTGAGTAAGGTTGATTCTGACCCGCGGACTTTCCCACAGGGTCGGTCACTATTTCCTGCAGACAAGTTTGTTTTGGCAGCGGGACATATGAGTTAACATTGGAAGATGGTTCTATGATCGTGGAAGACACCTTTTGTGAGCTGTCGACCGCAACATTTGCTGTACCCCCAAAATGGAGTCAATCGACTCCCTCTATGCCCGATAAGGCCGCATAGCGGTTGTAAACGGGAATAGAACGATCAACCTGCTGTTGAAAAAAGAACCTAGAGCAGCCTTCCTGGTTTTAAAATGGAGGCCTAAACCAATCATTCTGATTTTGAAATGGGGGCCCAGTGTGATTACTCTGAGATTGAAGCAGGGGCCTGATGTTGGTTACAGGGGCCGTTGGTCCTCGAGGATAAAAGTAAGTCAAATCACGTGCAGTGATTACATTACTGCCATTTTGGGGAAACCAGTTTACAATATGACTAACTGCTCTCTCATCTCTGAAATGTATTATTATAATATCACCCTTTATATCCTTTATTCTTTGTCCCAAAAAGGGAAGACGCCTAACATGTAAGATTTTGCCATTTATGTTTTGTGGTAACGGACGATTCTGTCTGAGCCAAAATATAACTTTATTTCTCAGTTGGTAGAGAGCTTCTCTGCTACCCTCCTCTAAAGGTGGCACTCCGGTAAGAACCACCACATACGGAACTGCTTCCGGAGGCAATTCCACTATAAGCCTCTTAGATGGCATTGCCCTCGCAGCATTTTCATGGCTTTTCAGTTTTGGGGAATTTAATTTTGGGGCATTTTGTGGGAGATTAGATTTTCCACCTACTTGAGCCTCCTTATCTTTATTTTTGGTAGTTAACCCTGTTGTTTTGGGAGGGATTAATTTCGGCGGTTTTGTTTTAGCTAAATTAGTAGTTTTTGTTTCTTTTTGAGCGATGGTATTTGGGGCTAAACCAGAAGTTGGGGGCGCTGGTGTGGACTTTAATAAGTCCTTAGTAGCCCCTTTAATCTCCCCGATAGCTTGTTCCAGATTTCCCAATTGTTGGGCTATTCTTTTTAGCCTCTCTGCTAATGGCAATATAAGTGATCTGATTAAGTGTTCCATACTGCCCAGTAGATCAGTGGTGGATGAGTCTTTTATTGGGACGTGTGGTGGGGTGACTACTATAGGTGTTAGGGGTGCGTTGGGTGAGGAGCTTTTAGCGTTCCCAACATTTTTATGGATATTCTTGTTTTTCTGTGGACCACTTCCCCTCTTTCTCCTTTTTTCGGGGGTGGTCCTTGGGCTTGAGGGGTTTTGAGAGTTTTCTTTGATTTTTGAACAGACTTCACTTTTTGAACAGGCTTTGCTTGTGGTAACGGAGTATCCAGCAGAACTTCTACCTCCGGGATCCAATTACAAGAAGAGGCTGAGACATTTATGATCGGGTCGTTAGTTTCAGCTAGTGGAGGGGACCTTTCCTACAAAAGTAGGGGGATACTGTCACTGAAGATACCTCACAACCCTCCATTTCGCAATATGTGCTCGGAACGGGTGAGATAGCTAGCTGTAACGGGCCCAGAGACGAACGCTTGCTCTTAATATGTTCCACTGAGTGGCGTTTCTCGGCCCGTCGCTCTTCGAGTGCGATTTCCCTGTCAGTTTCTGTGGTAACCCTGAAGACATAATTATCAAGTGTACCTCGATTGACTCCTCCGGCCAACAGAGACTTATCTTTGGGAAGAGGCGACGTCATGATAATCACTAATCACTATGGGTACCAAGTTTAAGCATAATAAAAGACTAAAAGTAGTCTCAAACAGGTCGCTAAGTATGCATTTATAACGAAAAACCAAGTAGAGTACTTTAGTGAGTCTGCTTACTCAAACATTGAGGTAAGAAACCTTGTCGTGTGGTGAACGTCAATAAAAAGAGGGGGGGCCCAGCCCGGCCTCTGAGGGCCTAAGAGGGCCCGCCCTTTGCCCGGGCTTCGCCCGGCGTCCCGCGTAGCGGGGGCTACGCCTGTTTTATGCGCCGCCTGGCGCGATGGTGGTGACGTCAGTCCCAGCAGGGGAAGCCGGGATATGCAGTCTGATGTCCCCCTCCACACAGCGGCCTCGGTAAGATGTCAAATGCAGCGGCGGGAGGGAGACAAAGCCGTCCAGCAAGGTTAGGGAGCCCAGAGAGTCTTCAAGCTGCCAGGTAGGAATTTCAGTGCTTGTAGAATAGGGTCGCCCGCTCCGCCGGGGCTACGCCTGTTTTATGCGCCGCTTGGCGCGATGGTGGTGACGTCAGTCCCAGCAGGGGAAGCCGGGATATGCAGTCTGATGTCCCCCTCCACACAGCGGCCGCGGTAAGATGTCAAATGCGGCGGCGGGAGGGAGACAAAGCCATCCAGCAAGGTTAGGGAGCCCAGAGGGTCTTCAAGCTGCCAGATAGGAATTTCAGTGCTTGTAGAATAGGGTCCTGTGTTAAAAAATCTCACTTATATGCTTTATTAGACTGTATTGTTCCACCAGCCATAACAATAAAATTGGCCATGATGTAAGACACACTTAACTATAATTGGTTCACTTTGGTCACTAATGGTGTTGTCAACAAGGAGAATAAATGGATGTCTTAACGTTCATATTTAGAAACTTTAACTTCAGATAAATTTCAATGTAATGTTGTGATCTAATATACAAACATGAAACAGTACTGTGTTTTCTTTTTTAAATATTTTAATGTGGTTAAATAGCAGGATAGTAGCCAGGTATGTAGGAACTGATTCCATCGTACATGTACAGGTAGCGAAGTACAGTGCTGGGCAACATACATTTTAAAGACTTAGCAAACAATTTTTTTAATGTTCTGTTGTAACAAGCATACCCATAATAAACTGTCTATCCCATCCCCCCTGCCCAGTTGCTGCTGTAATAACTATCAGTATAGTGAAACAGACCAATGAACACTGCGGTGCTTAGAAAAAAATGTTCTAGTGGGGAAATCATGACAGTGTGTCAGAGAAAGTTGCTTTAGGGCGCTGCCTTCTGTAGTTATCTAGATGTGTCAAAAATAACTAGTACACAGAAACCGAGAGTGTGTGTGTTGGGGTAGTTAACGGGGCGAGGATTATAAACCAAGCACAGACGTTAAAGCCCTCCACCAAAAAACCCACGTCTGTGCAATAAAATATTTTCTCAGACCTGCTCATTCCTCTGTGTGTAACAGAGTGCTCTCAGAGTGAAACAAAGAGAGCGAGCTCTCTGTCAAACTTACGATAGTCGGAGGAAGTGAACCCTACCAGTACAGTGTGATATTGCATTTTGCTAGAAGCAGAGCCATGCTAAGTAACTTGGTGGAGGGTTTCTCAAATTTACGATAGGGTAATACACCCATAGGAACACTTTGGTCCAATTTCTTAGTAAACGGCCCATCGTGGTCAAAAGCACCTTGAGAACCATCTGACAGTATGAAAGGAGCATGGAGCAAGACCAAAGCATATGAAGCATACGCGAGTTTACGGGTTCTAGTAAGGCAAGAGAAAACTAGGGTGGTGTTCGGTAGAATGGTCAGTAGGAAACAATAAGTAGTGTAGTAAACCCTCCTTAAGGTCTTTATGTGTAAGCGCCATCTCATGCAGGGGGCAGCCAGACAGTCAGCGAGTCACCCATAGGAGCTGTGCAGCTAAATAATAGCCTTCAAAGTCCAGAAGAGCTAATCCACCCAGTCACAGATAGCTTTAAAAGTGGAAAGAGCTACCCAGTGGCACCCAGCCCCTAAATCAGACATGGGACATGCCTGAAGAAGAAATAAGGGATGAGGTGGGGGAAATTTGCAAAATAATACAATAACCGGGATAGCACCACCATCTTCACTAGTGCCAGTTGGCCCATTACAAAAAGCGGAAGAGAAGACCAAAAAGAAAAGTGGGCTCAGAGGACTGTGCCACTGTGCCCAGATTTCCATCCAGCAACTCAGTGGGGGAATGGCAGATATTAACCCCTAGTTATTGAAAGTTAACCGATTGCTGGTTCAATCTAGAGTCTAATTGCATATAAAGGAGAAAATACTACCTTGTGTTAAAGAAACACTTCTTACATTTTAAAATCTTTATCATTGCTTACATTTTGTTTATGGAAATATTTTGAATATTCTATGTGTACTTTGGCACTCGGGGATGAACTAGATCACGGATTTGGTCTTGGCTCGACTGCAAAACCATTTTAAGACATGGACAGAGTGGGCAATTGCCCAGCATACCCTTTTAAGGGGCCTGGCCCCTGCTCAACTTTCACAAGCACGACCAGCGGACCATTGAACTTACAGAGTTTGCCAGGGTGGGTGAGTGCTGCTTGTTCAACCACTTGACAACGCCTCTTTTCTTTCTCTCCTCTCTGCTGAGTCAACTCCCCAGACACGCAAAACTTTCCAAGTCTCATGGAGGGCCCATCTTGTCTGATTTTAGGACCTGTCCCACCTTGTTCTTCTCTTCTATATTTATCTAGTAATCAGCAACAAACCCTTGACTCAGTTGTTGTGGACTCCCATCTGATCTCGATTTCATCCTCCCCTTTCATTCTCTTTGATTGGTAATCTTGGCTCCCAGTACTGGGGTAAATAAATGTAGAGTCCAGGACCACACTCTAGTGCTGTGATACTATAGACAGGTTGTTCGTACCTAGCATCCTGACAGTTGTGAGACTATCACCCACACCATCTGCTCTGACACATTAATTTTATTTTTAGGTTTAATGTTTACTAGAGGTTGATATGAGCCAGATGTTTTTGTTCAACTTGTCAAACTAGCAGATCGTAACTTACCATATTGCTTCCTAAACTGTTTGCCATGGGTTTTGAAATGTTTAGAAACATACTAAATGTTGCTGTTGCTTTCTGTCCAAGATTGGGTAAGTTAGGGTAGCGGTAATGGCCTTGACACTGTTCTCCATGGCATTCATTTACAATTGAAAGAGGATGTAATGTGCCACCTGAATGCAGCATATCTAGAAGCAATCAAAAAGAGACCATAGTGAATAAATAGTGCTACGTAGAAAATAGTACATCAATGCACAGATATAGTAGGGTATGGTCTCTTCTTGGATGTGTCTGAAATGTTGACCTTTTGGGCAGAATTTTTTGTCCTGAATGTTGGCCCTTTGTCCTGAATTGTTTACAGTCCTGTGCAGAATTGGCCTCCATGCCAGGTGGTCACCTTTCTTGTAGTTTTCCCTTCGCCTCTCTGCTTTCCACTTATTTCACATCATTTACTTGCACTCATGTATTTCTCCTTCCACTAGTTTTTAGGTCGAGCCTGAGCCAGTGCGCAAGCGCTGCTCTGGGGAAGATCTGCTATAGTTCAGTATGTGAGATGCCCTGCCCACTCCCCCACCCATATTTTTCATTGGCTTGTCTTTGTCCTTTGTAAATGCTGGTATCTGATTCCTTAATAGGCTTGTTAATCCCTCCTTCGTACAGCCATGTCATCATTTGTAACCTCCCATGGCTACTGGACCCTTTACTTGGTAGTTACACAGTACCTGTACTATTTCCTTTATAGCGTTTTTCTTATGTTAGGCACAATGACGTGCTTCGCTTTACATTCAGCATGCTGTGCATGCTTTCACATCTGCAGGTGCCATTGTTCCCTCTCCCTCCACTATCCCTTCTCCACTCCTCCATTAATGCCCTTTGTGTGCCTTGTTTTTTTCCACGGGACGCAGTATCCACTTTATAGTGTTCGAGTTGTTTATTTAAATATTATTCTCTATATTGGGCAGCCCTCTCAATCTCTGCCTCTGCAGCACACACTGCGCTACGTAAACACCGGCTGGAGCCAGTGCTCCTACTCAACATCCGCCTTCATCACTTTCAGGCACTCAGCCGGCCACGGACGAGGGGGATGAGGAAGGATCTGTAAACTTCCCAAGGACGCAAGTAAGGTAAGCACTCCCCATACATTAACTCAGAATTGTTGTGTGTTTGATTAAATAGCAGTAATTTGTAGTATTGAAAAGCTGTTCGCGTTTGCTCCTCTTCATTAGCTTGTCGACGAATTTGCATGTCCTAACTATACATTACTTTACTCAGCGGCACTAGGACAGTGTTTCACTGCTCTTCTTTTGTTCACAGCGAGTTGTGGCTGCTGAGAGTTCATCATGCATGTTCTTCTTCATTAGCTGAGCGCGCGCCCACATGTTACATTTTATTTCTAAGTGTGACTGGTGCCCACAGGTCTTTCTTTAGTTCACGGCTTGGCTGTGGGGATGGTTTAATTTTATCTTGACCCTGTTGCTACACACCGACGTTTTATTTGTCCTCGCCATACTCGGTCGGCTTCTCATCTGGTCAGACTCCATTCCGGACTTTCTCCCTGCCCCTCTGTGCTGGGGGCGGCGTCTCCAGCTGTCTGGGGGCACGTGTGCCTTTGTCTGCTGGAGAGGAGCAGCCAATGAGTGTGGAGTACCGGAACCCTTATCCCTTTACTGACTACCACAGCAGCCCCCAGACCTATGGACCGTACTGCTTTTAATCTGGCTTGATCCTCCAACCCCCATAGGCTGCGGCCAGGCCTCGGAGAGGAAATGCCAAGGAGAGGAAGCTCCACCGGGATCTTCTTGCGCCAGGTCCAAGGATCCAGGCATATGTTGCGGGCGGGAATGGGGAGGCATTAATGGGAGCTGTTGCACTTTCCTGATAAAAAACATATTTTGTCTAACTATTAATGAGGACCTCAATAACAACATTTCACGGGCCTTGTTTGCTTAAAATAAACACCTAGATACACCAAAGGGCACGTGCCAAAGGGTTTTGCCAAGAAAAATACTTTATTTCTCACTGAGCTGATAATCTCTCACGGCGTCTGCTGTTTGCTGAGTTAGCAAGGACTCCGTACTAAATAATGTGCTCCGTGCCCCTTGTGCCCTCACTCACTCCTCCGAGGCCACAGTTCTCAGCATCCCAAAGTGGAGAGAAAAATGACGGCCTTGAGTTCACGCTGAGGCCGGGGAAGGAACAGGCTGCTTGTAAACAAGTGGGGGGGCTAGAGAGTTCAGAGGTGCTCAGACGACTCAAGATATAAAAGGTCGGTGGAGAGATATATCAAAGTATAAAATAATCCATTTTGCCTGACCTTTTTCCAGTTTCTTCCTCCCTTCCACACTCTCTGAAGCCTCCTTGTCCGCGTTCAATCCTGTTTTCTTCCCTCCTTGTATGTCTAATCTCAAACTTCTATTTCCCAGGCCCCATCTCTCACCACTATTTCTCTTTGCGCCTCACTTTTGCTGTTTATTTGAAGGGAAAGTGTTTGTTTGGCAAATGCCAGCGGTGCCATTGTTCATATAAAGATATCAAGCAGAATACTCAGAGCTAGGATTACTTTTCACAAACACAAAGGCATTTTTGCATCTCTGTGCTTCATTTGTTGTCTCTCTTTTCTCCTTTCCCTTTCTATCTGTACTAACTTCCTTTCTTTACCTCCTACACCCCATTCAGTTTCCTGTTTATGAGTGTAGTGCCAACCGTGTAGTGCCTAGGTCCGAAATAACATTCCGAAATGTAGCGTGTTTAGTGAGTCTTTAGGACACACACACTATGGCCTTATGTCTCTACTTCATATGGGTTAGCCGTTATTGAACGCAGTGGCTTCAGGGCGTTGGAGCCAGATTGGGGCGGGTGTCTCAGTACTGTTATGAATGTGCACATCCTGTAGGGGTGTTGGTCGGCCTGCCCTGTACCCTTAGTGTCCTATACGGATCCATGTGGTGCATTATTCATCCACGTTCTCCGGAGGGTCCATTTGACTCAGAGGCCCCCCTTTATTTAATGAAATCTGAACATCCGGCCTCAGAGTCTGTAAATTGCAGTCTGGCGCTGTGCCATTCGCCTGATCTCTTGACCTTGTTCTTCGAAGGATTCAATTTCTTTAAAACGTAGTCCTTCTAGAATGTGAGGCTGACGGCACTCGATGACTGGCAGTTGCAGCTGTCTTGTCGAGAGGGTCGGACACCAGGTTGTGCTTTCAGTAAAGTACTTACCTTTACTTGCTCGCTCTGAGTCTTCTTCATCCACCTTTCATCTTAACAACACCCCTCCCTTCTCTCACAGTTTCACCCTCACAGACACACACTCTTGCTAAATCTTTCTCAAGCACAGCCTCAGCTTGTCCTATCAGATACATTCCAGATCAGTGACCCTCAACATTTTGAACAGGTGAATGATAATAATTCCGTTCTCCATTCTCCTCTTACATATGTTGCTTTAGGCAACCCCCAACTTTGAGAAGAACTCCATGTTAAAGAACAGTAGATGTTATACTGCCCAGTAGAAAGTGCTGCATGGCTAAACACTTATAAGGTCCCAAAGGCGAGACCGATTGCAAATGCTTGTTTCAATTCCTTTAACATCCTCGCGGTCTCGCTGTTCTTATTCATTTAAAGTTGAACTTGCTGTGTTCCGCTCACACATCTTCTTGATTCAGCTTGATAATCAAACGCAGCACGAGCAACACGGTGGCTATTTACGAGCCTTTCAGAAGACTGGCCATACAGTCACAACTGAACAGCTGACAATAGAAACTGAAATCGTTTGGCATAGCACATCTGAAGCTTCCGGTTAGTTGCCAATTCACTTAAAAGGTGGGTGTATTTGCCGGCATCTATGCAGTCTTGGCAACCACCAATAAGAGATAACAGGCTAATCCAACGCCCTCGTCCGACGACTCCTCACTTGCATCACCTGGGTACCTATTACTCCGTGTTTTGGACCGGGAGGCAGCAGAAGCCTAGGTGACCTACCCGGCAGCAGACAGGGTGTCACTCGCTGCCCAGTGGTGCGCGACTAGTCCATCCACCTCACCGGATATCCAGCTCTCGATGGCAGGCGAACCCGCTGACTTAATAGGAGAACTGTTCGGTCATATGCCATGCGGATTTAACAGCCATTCAGCGCTTCAGAATTCTGTATAACGCGCTAGGATTGGATTGGATCAAACGCTCCCATCGCAGTACGCCCTGCCCACAGACCGAGCTAAGAATCTATTGAGCGGTCCGATTGGTTGTTACGTGACCCGGAAATCTTAACATTACGGACCAATCATATACGTTTAAAAAAAAAATCCGCTATGGTTGACGGACGAGAGGCTGATTTCATGGACGGTCAAGAGTAGTGCATAGGCGGTCACTGTTTTACACCGTCGTAGAATAATCCGTTGATTTGGATCCGATATTGGGACGTTCATTTAGTGAAAGAATATTGTCTTAACATGGCTGCGGAAGTGACAGGGAAGCTCTCCAAGAATCTGCTGCGGATGAAAGTGAGTAGACCGCATAAACGAGTAGTGTGACTGGCCGGTGGAACATGATATACTGGAGGTTATACGCGGAGGAAATGTTTTCATGTAAGCAATGGTACAGAGGGAGTTTCTTCGGAGAGCATAAAGGGGAGCGTAGAGAGAAAAGCACATCGGAGGAATCCCGTAAATGTGAGGGATATCGTGGACGCAACTGTTACGGTCAACACGTGTTTAAAGACACCTTGAACCTACGGGTGCAAGTATCTTTATGTATTTTTGTAGTGTGGACGAGGACCAGGGCTTTAAATGTGATGAAATGAGTGTGTGTGAGTGGGAGGGCGGGGGGAAGGGGGTTCCTAAAAGGGCTGTCTCTTAAATAAACAGTAGACAACATTTCAGTGATTCCTTTAGTGTGTCACCGGACCGGTATTTTGGTTCCTCTATGAGCTTTCTGTTATTGCATTATGATATATAAGCTAACAAGTCACGGCATATCTAAAACCAGACAGGACTGTTGGCTCTCTCAATGCTGAATAAATAGTTAAATGAGCAGCAAGAAAGATTTTGTAAATACGTTGAAAATATTTCAATTTTGAAATTGTGAGGCTGTGAATTAAACTTTACTGAGACCAGGGAAAATCTCTGGTCTATTAGTTTGGACTCTCACAATGCTTTATTAAAACACGAGGGCCAGCAATAGTCGTCATGCTATATACTGTGACATCGGTGCAAGATAGAGGACAGTAATGTAAGCAGAATCTAGATTAGCATAATTTCAGTTTATAATGCTTTTAATATGAAAGAAGAAAAATGTTTCCCACAACGTTATGTTCACTTTGTTATATATGTACGCCCTATTTCTCTCCATATCTCGTCCATAAACATTTATTTTACTCATTTATTTCGCCTCATTTATTTCCTTTTCAGCATTCTCTTTTGACACTTTCCTGAATGCACTTCCTTGCGTCTTTCACTTTCTCGCGTTTCTCTCACTACACTCCCCCAAAACACACCGCACCAATGCACTTGTACGCACTGTTTTTTTTTACTTTCACCTTGTTAATATTTTGACAACTGTACCTCATGTATACCCATTTGACCAGGATCATAGTTCAAATTGGAATACATGACCATTGCTCTGTGCAGTCTACAGAGAGGTCAAGGGTTGGATGACCATGTGTTCTGAACACTTTTTTAATCCACTGACATGTTACAGGAAATAATGCCACTCATTAATAAATCAATGGCACTTTTGTATTGAATCTACTTTGGATTCTTTTCCCAGGGTCACGAAACCTCAATAAAAGACCTTTCTGGAGATGTAAGATCCTCAGTACTTGCAGTCCATTGCAATGGAGAAGGCCCAGAAAGATAGCTTTGGTCGTCAGAATGCCTACAATCTGCCACAAGTTTGTATGGAGCTCTGCTCCTAAATAAGGGCCCGCCTCGGCGCCTATATATGTTGTTCTAGTAGTTGGATTTTTGATGGCACAGAATCTATGCAGAACTTTTGAATCTCCACCTGCCTTTAACAGGTTCAGGACTGATGTCTTCTCATGGATTAAGAAACCTAGTTCCTTGGGAGAGGTACTGGACATAGGAGGCGAAGCAGCAGTTCTTGTTACATGAGAATCATGTTGTCCAGATAAATGATCATGCTTCCACTTTTTTCCTGCAAATAATTTGTCACCAGTTTCTTCGACTTCGAAGAGGATCATGGGGTCTCTGACTGGCCATAGGGGAGCAAAGTACATGTTTATACCTGGAGACCACTGAAATTGGAGAAAACTGCAATAGGAAGTAAAATAAGGGTTCCTAAGTGTTTTTGTGGTACGTGTGAACTAACCAGTCTGTTTTACTTAACAAATAACTTCCATTTTGATGGATGATTGCTCAGCGGCATTACAGGAGGAGTTGCTATGTCTGATGTGGCTTCATGGCCTGCTGAGGGAGTGGGGGCTGGAGCTTAGTGTGAGCGGTCCAGCTTGAACTAATGGCTGTTGGAACTTTGTGAGGCACTGCCTGTGGAAAAGCAGTGTTGGCCCTGCTGGGTCTCACACGGAGTGGCTGCTAATTCCATTACAGGACCGGAGGCTTTGTATTATGCTTCTCTTTCTTTTATTTGTTACTCGCAGTAGCCAATGAAAACGGTTTGTATGCAAATAAAACTACTTTTCCCATGATGCTTGTCCATACATCACATCCTGCACAGCCCTATAAGAGCCACTGCATCCTGTTTCTCTTCCTCTTTCTTTGCTGCTCACGCAGGAAGTTAAGTGCTCGAGATCTATATAATTTGCCTTCTTTGATCGTTAATTGATTTGTGATGATTATGTTTGTATGGCTATGCTTACACGTAGATCGTGCTATGTTTAAAACTCTGCTGTTTTGTGTTTGTAAGCGCACTTTGCTAAGTAATTCTGGTTCATCCGCGCGTATCGCGCTACTGCTTCAAGCCTCATTTGCACTAGCATCACAATAATCTCCACTAATATTGTCTTTACGCTAGCGCATGCATCGCACTGCGTTTAAACATTCTGGTGTTGCGCTTGTATCGTATGCATCACGCTGATTTCCCGCTGGCCTTCTACTACCTTCAGGCATGCGGATGAGCTCCAGCCGGGAGCGATAACTTCAAGAGACTCTCGCTGAGAGCAGAGCTAAGGCGTCATGCGGGCTGGCCCCGGGCTCATAATGATTCACCCGCTGAACTAGTATGCTTAATGTCAGTTGTGTTAGTGCTCTTAGTTGTCCCCCCTTTTAAAGCCTACATATTTCTTTTAATGCGACTGTGCCGAATTGATTTGGCCGCTCACGGGAGCGCGCAAAGGCCCTTCTCCCGCTTCCGGCGGGCGCCAGTGATGTTTAAGACTTCCAGCCTCAGAAATATTGGAAAGCCTCCCGTGCTACTGCAATATTGCACTGCCTTTGGCGGCATATTTTTAGGTGTTTCAGGTGTTCTTTGTGTCTGCTCCTCGCTAGGCGGGTACCGCATTCTCGTACTGCGGCCCACGTGGCCGGACTTCATTTTGGAAACACGTAGTATAGCGGCTAGCGCTGCCTCCTTTAGAATTGTAAGTACGGTGTATGTCTGGTGTCGACATCTCTGCTATTCGTATTACGATAGCGCTCTCTCAGCTCGATATCCAC
Organism: Lissotriton vulgaris; assembly: GCF_964263255.1. Classification (NCBI taxonomy): domain Eukaryota; kingdom Metazoa; phylum Chordata; class Amphibia; order Caudata; family Salamandridae; genus Lissotriton; species Lissotriton vulgaris. The sequence continues at coordinate 691,487,838 of NC_141700.1, forward strand.
TCTTTTGATGACTTATCCTATTTATTTAAAAGTATTCATATGTATTATACCTTTTACAATAAAGGCCTGAAGGATCTCTGTTATGATATGTATTCATATGTATTTATATTTTTTTACAGTAAATAATTTGCGTCTCTGTTATATATATTAATATGTATTTATACCTGTTATAGTAAGGCCCTAGCAACTCTGTGTTCTCTACTGTTCCCTTAGTTTCTCATGCCTATTAAGCGTTCCCGCCAGGAATTGTTTTCGCCCGCGGGCGAGATAATTGAAATGTTCCTTGACCTGTTGGGTTTTAGCAATGTGCGCATAAAGTTGCAATACCTGCGTAATTTGCATTATAGGCCACATGCCTCAACTGCCTAGTAGATGAATATGCGTCATAACACAAAACGGTTAACCCTTCCGGTTACACAACATGAAGACGCTCCAGTGGGAGTGGAGATAGCGTGCTCTCATCTTACATATTGAGATGCTCTACTTACATTGCCGGAACGAACCCTGGTGCATTCTTTAAGACTGTGGGCCTTTACCTGCTGCCATCAGCCCTGCTGACGCTTCCCCCCCTCCGCCGGCTCCCCTGGTTATCGGGAGCGGCCGCAGAGAGGGGGAGGCTGAAAACTACAAGCCCCAGCAGCCCTCACTAAGTCCACGCCCACAAACGCGCCCGGAGGCGCTTTAAAACAGTGTGCTGCCTTGCGGGACGCGCGCGGGCCGGGCCGGGCGGGCCGTCTGTGGCCGTCTGTGGCCGTCTGTGGCCGTCCGGGGCTGGCCAGGGTTGGGCTGGGCCCACTCTCTGACTCTGACTCCTCTGGACACCTGATTTGGACACTACAGTAAGACACTTTATCTATAATTTGGTGCGATTTTGTAGATACCTTATACTGTGTCTTCAAGCACAGCACTGTATGTTAGTCTGTTAGTTTTTGGAGTGTCCTTCTGTGCTCATTGACTACATAACTAGCATGTCCTCCCGCCTTTCTAAGGGTAGACCCTCCCTAGTGGGAGGGTCAGTCAGATGGACTCTGGATAATTTTATTACAAGAGCAACCTCCGTCCTAGAAAGGGAGATAATTCTAGCGGAACAACGCTTGTCCGCAGAACATCTCAGCAACAAGCGTTCGTCCCTGGGCTCAATACAGCAGGCAACTACACCAGTTACCACCAGACAAGTAGATAGTTCAGCCTACAACTCTACAAGTGACAGCAGCATTCCCCGACTTTAGCAAGATAGGTCACCCTCAAATAATACACACACTAACCAAAGTTTGGATATTTCTAGTTCTCCCTCCAACTTTACCTCAGCTGTGGTTGTTTTATCAGGAGATTCCACGCAAAAGGCAAAGACCCCACAACCTGAGGCTCAGGAACCCACAAAAAAAAGATCAGTTCAAGGACCTCCGATGAAAAAAAGGATGAGGGGGAGGGGGGGGGGGAGGAGTTCTCACAGCAACTGTGGAAAAACAACACAAAATCAGAAGGGCCCATCAAAAGACTCTCCTGTAACACCTAGATCTGTCCAATCTGAACAAAAGTCGATGACAGACTTGCCAATTAAGGACCTACTAAGAAACATAGAACAATTCCTGAGATCATTATTACTGCCACTAATCAAGAGAATGAAGAGAGTAGGGGAACAACTGGGGACACTAGAAAAAGCACTTGGAAAAAACACTGACTTAATTGAGAATCTTTCAACACCTACCACAGCACACCAGTCTAATGCCATTCACACTAAATCAAACACACATACGGCAGCCGCCCCAATTAAGAAAGGCAGTGAAAGAGACCCTCCCCCTGCCAAAAACAAGGCACAGAGGCAGATAGAAACAACAGGGACAAAGAACAAAGAGAGAGAAGCTGGAGCACAACTATATGCTCCAAAGCCCAGCTATACTAACACATCTATAACCCCTCCCCCGGGTCGGATGAATGGGGGGAAAAAAGGTACAAATAGATCTACCACCAGAAGCAGCCCCATTTGCTGTGATACTAGCAGGGGTACCAGTTCTAGAGAATGGGGCGAAAGAAGGTTACCACCAACTAAAGAATAAAGTGGTATTTTGGCTACCACAAAACAGACCACTACCCCTAAACATTAAAGGAGAAATCCTCAATGTAAGACGGTTAGATTGGGTGGGACACAGACCAAAAAACACCCAGGGAGATCTAATCATTATCAATTTTAGCGATCACAGGGCAGTTTCCCACATCACCGATTGGTTTCAAGAAAAAGGGACCAATGGTATCACACCGTATGATCTGACATACTTCTACCCCAGGGCTCAGCTGAGTAACCCCATGATTCCCCGAGTTCCGCCTTTATTTAACATGCAAGGGCACACCTTCAACATCCCCACCTATTACCGTTTCGTCCCCCTCTCGGGGTTGGAGGGAGTAGATTGACTTGCTTCACCAAAGGATCTGAAGAGAACTATAGACACTAACCCTAAAGGAACATACATTAACAAAGTCCCCTCTGAAAAAAGCATAGGATATCCTAAGCCCGTACAAGCATTAGAGCATGACTTAGACTTATTGGATGAGGTCGCGGGATTCAGTAGAAAAGAAGACATTGCCACTTTAAAACAGAGTATTGATGACCCCAAGCCCATAGATGTATTAGAACAAGATGCAGACCCCGCAGACAGGGACACAGGCCACCATCTGTTGCCCCCTCTTCTAGGGTTACCAAATTCACTTAACGCAGAATTAGCTCAAATATTACCATCAGCTACCGAGGGGTGTAATAGCATGGGAAATAACACTCAACTGGATATTCTATTCTGGAATATCGCAGGACAGCGCTCTAAAATAACAAATGATGTTTGGCTTGATTTTACCTATAGGTTTAAAATATTATGCTTCCAGGAGACATGGGCCGTAGAAGAGTACCATATGGAAGGTTATAAAACCTACTTCTCACCAGTCCAAAGAAGTGCCTCAGGGTGAGCAAGGGGAGGTTTAACGATTTACATTTCAAATTTATTACATGCACTTGAAATAAAACCCATCACAATGGAATCCAATTTCCAGGTCCTTTACATCCGTTTAAATAAAATAGATACCTACCTCTTGGTAAATTTTTATAACAATCTTTCGGAGGGTGAATCAACAAGCTTAACAACCCTTATTGGCTCATTATTATTATTATCTAAAATAAGGAGGATACCAACAAACGTCATAACAATCTGGGGCCGAGATTTTAACTTGGGTCCATGCGAGGACAGCAACAGAAATACCTGTGGCATCCACGATGAGAGTAACAACCCAATTCTACACTTTAGACACATGACCCTAGGTAGCCGTTTAAACGAAATCATGTTTGAACTAGACCTGGCAATAGCAAAGAAACCCACTACCACAGATACAGTGATGGCTGCCACTTTTCATGGGCGGGCCTTTCAAAGTTCCATTGATCATATACTTGTCTCCAATGGACTTAGAAACACAGACACATTACTAACCATACATACAACTGCGCTGAGCGACCATTAAGCCCTTAGCGTTGGTCTGCCGATGGCACAAAATTTTAATTTTAGCTTTGCTAGAACCTTAACACAAAACAACTTGTCATTCGCAAGGCTTAATGGATACTCGCTAAAATGGGGAAAGATTGACCCCATAGAAACCACTCAAACAGTGAAAGCAAACACCTTCCTCCCCATCCAGAAATGTCTGGATTTGGATACACCAGACGCCGAGGTTATAGCTAACTTCGGTGAGGTGGTAAAAGCAATAAATAAAGCACTGTGGGTAAAAGGTAGTCGAACAGCAAGGAAGAAGGGTTGGTTTGATCACAGTTGCACGGTAGCCTATTCAAAGCTGAAACAGGCCTTGCGGAAGACAGACCGGGTCCCTCACGAGATCACTAGTTTAAGAAAAATATATAACTCTGCAATAAAGACTAGAAAAGCAGAGTTAAAGCAGCAACTCTGAGACCAACTTCATGGGAGCTGCACATACAAGAACAGTGCAGCCTTCTGGTTAGTAGTCAAGTCCCCTTTTTTGAATAACGATGCAGATTTACCAAGATTAGAGGTAACCATTGATGAAAAAGAATGGGTAGCACACTTCTTTAAGATCTTTTCTAGTGCGACCAAGGTCGTAAACACCCATGAAGCAAAACCCCATGTTCAGGCTCCCACCCCCTATCCCATTAATTTGGTATTTACAGTAGATCAGGTAGCTCAAGCCTTGAAAGTAAGTAAGAGTGGGAAGGCCCCAGGCCCAGATGTGGCTTGTAGATTTTTTTTAAAGCTCAGATGAAACTTTGGGCCCCTCTCTTGACTAGGGTTTTGAATGCATCATGTGTGGTAGGTCTCATGAAGTCATGGTCCAAGTCAATTTTGGTCCCTATTTTCAAAAAAGGGGACCGAGGGTCGGTAACTTGTTATCGTCCTATCTACCTCTTAGACTCCCTTGGCAAAGTGGCGGGCCGTGTAATCCTTGAGTACCTACAAGAATGGGCAGAGGAGGATAGGGTTATATCAGATCTCCAATACGGGTTCCGCGAGGGACTGGGGACCATTGACCAAGCCCTTAACCGATCACTTTTGATAGATAAATATGTTAATATTAAAGGAGGAGCGCTTTATATGGTCTACGTGGACTTATCAGCCGCGTTTGACTGCGTTTTTATCATGCCAAACTGTGGTCTGTCCTCGCTGAGATGGGGGTCCAACTAAACCTGGTAACCTTCCTAAGGGAATTATATTCAGATGCGACTGCAAGGGTGAGGTATGGGCTTGGGGGAGAGTTAACTGCGCCGTTCAAAGTGGAGAGGGGTGTCAGGCAAGGCTCCGTCCTGGCCCCCTTCCTCTTCACACTTAACACCAACGGTCTGGAGAAGGAAATGCTTAAGGGGTGCCAGGACCTTCCGATAGTAAACAACTGCCCGATCCCCGCGCTGCTTTACGCGGATATACTAGCCCTTACCCCCCTTGAACTTCAAAGGGCACTGAATAGATATGCCGCCTTCATGGCAAGTCTGGGCCTAAATATCAACATCGGAAAAACATTTGTCATGAAGGCAGGGATAGGACATAAACGTAAAAGTACCAGTATATACTTAAACCAGGAAAAACTAGCAACCACACAAAAATACCCCTACCTAGGAGTAATGATTGATGACAAACTTGCTTGGAAACCCGCAATTGAAACCAGGAAACTCCTTTTCATTAGAACCACAGCAGCCCTTGTTAATTTTTCACGGAAATTGGGGAAGAGGTCTCCCATGGAATTGGCTAAGATCTACAAAGCCAAATGTCTCTCGGTGGCATTGTATGGGGCAGGTGTATGGGGCCATGTAGCAACAGACGCCCTACAGAGGGTGGAAAACTTCTTTTTTGTTTTTAGGTACCTCTTATCAGTTCCAAAGAGCACGGCCACTTTTTCATGTCACATAGAGCTGGGACTCTCCCATGTCTCTGATATAGCGAGAATCCAACCACTCTTATTGTGGCGTCGTATTTGGTCATCCGATAAAGCCACACTCTGACAAATGATAATCTCAGACTGTATGGCCATGGAGAACGCTCACAAATCTAGGTGGCTATTATATGTAAAAAAGTTTCTGGCCAACATAGGATGGGAAAAACTGTATCATGTCCCTCTCTTAGTTCGTGAGGTAACAAGGAAAGACTTCCAGGCAAAATGCCTTAACCACCTGGAAGAACTCCGCATTACGAATGAAGTTATGAAACCATTGGGTAGACACATTTTGGGCATCCAAACTACATTTGACATCCAATCTTACCTACAATACCATCAGCTATGAACGCTTTCTTTTGGTAAGGTTTAGGTTAAATTTTTTCCATCGACTAGTTGCCTTCCCAACAAAAAATAATTGGGCAAAAGATCTTCCCCCCTGCCCGTGCCATGACACTTCTAACCAATCTAAAATACACACTATTCTTTTTTGTAAGTTTTATAGTGAGTTTAGAACAATGGGGCTTCGATCATTATTAAAGTCAATAGGGTTTAAAAGATGTCGCCCTGCATTCCTCTTCTTACAATTTCTGGAAGGCGAAAGACTTATCGCAATTGCCAGCCTTCTGAAATGTATTGTCTGTCACAGAAATAACTTAGAATGATTAAAATGGACTAAGAGTTTTAAGGCATCTATTTTTTTGTGAGTTATGTTTTTTCCTTGTTAAAAGAGCTTTCCTCCTCAATACCTAGAGCTATTTGTCATGTTTAAATTTTAAACTAATTGTTCTAATCAAGTATTATAAGATGCAATAACCCTAATGGAAGGAATAGCCTAACAAGGTTGTATTTATTTCCAAATGCGCTGAAATCTTATCAATGTGTGTAAAGATGCATATAATGAAATTATATATATTTTAAATGGTTAAACAGCGCGAATTGATATCCTCGATAATTATTTGGGTCTTCCCCATTTTTATACTGTAATATTGTAATTTTAACTCTATTTTAATTGTATAGACTTATTTTATTGTATATATTTGAAAGGATGTATGCTTTTATGACCTTGCAACTTTAAGCCGAATAAAGCTTGATTGAATTGAATTGAGTTACAAAAAGGGGGTGGGGTCGCACACTACTCACACACCGGCGGAAGTTGCCCCTAAGGACTCTGGTCATTGTAGTAGAGTGTTCGCGATGCATCATCTTTCGATCTTGCTATCTTCGCCATCCCTGGACACGTGTTTCGGGTTTTCAACCCTCGTCAGCAGGGATAGGCAGTGTTCTGGGGTCGCCGATGGCTGCCAATATCTGCCAGGTATAGTACCACTCCGGCGCGTAGGTGCGGGATCCCAGGCTCGTCAGCCCGCTGCTCAAGGGAGCTTTAAGTTACAAAAAGGGGGTGGGGTCGCACACTACTCACACACCGGCGGAAGTTGCCCCTAAGGACTCTGGTCATTGTAGTAGAGTGTTCGCGATGCATCATCTTTCGATCTTGCTATCTTCGCTGTCTTCGCCATCCCTGGACACGTGTTTAGGGTTTTCAACCCTCGTCAGCAGGGATAGGCAGTGTTCTGGGGTCGCCGATGGCTGCCAATATCTGCCAGGTATAGTACCACTCCGGCGCGTAGGTGCGGGATCCCAGGCTCGTCAGCCCGCTGCTCAAGGGAGCTTTAAGTTACAAAAAGGGGGTGGGGTCGCACACTACTCACACACCGGCGGAAGTTGCCCCTAAGGACTCTGGTCATTGTAGTAGAGTGTTCGCGATGCATCATCTTTCGATCTTGCTGTCTACGCCATCCCTGGACACGTGTTTCGGGTTTTCAACCCTCGTCAGCAGGGATAGGCAGTGTTCTGGGGTCGCCGATGGCTGCCAATATCTGCCAGGTATAGTACCACTCCGGCGCGTAGGTGCGGGATCCCAGGCTCGTCAGCCCGCTGCTCAAGGGAGCTTTAAGTTACAAAAAGGATCCCGCACCTACGCGCCGGAGTGATACTATACCTGGCAGATATTGGCAGCCATCGGCGACCCCAGAACACTGCCTATCCCTGCTGACGAGGGTTGATAACCCGAAACACGTGTCCAGGGATGGCGAAGATAGCAAGATCGAAAGATGATGCATCGCGAACACTCTACTACAATGACCAGAGTCCTTAGGGGCAACTTCCGCCGGTGTGTGAGTAGTGTGCGACCCCACCCCTCATTGAATTGAATTGACTCTACACATATTGGCCCAGCTGGACATGAAATCCAAACGCGCCCACGAGAGCAAAGCACCGCGCTGGGGTTCCAGCGTTCCTACTAAGCCACTGTCCGGTAGTGGTTAAGGTATCTTTCTAATACCAAGGGTTACATGTTCAATACAGGTGGGTACTGTATGTTGTTCCGAACTAGTAATTTCACAATGTACGTCCATGTGTATATCAGGGAATACTTCCGTTCATGTTCAGTTTCGTGCTTATCTGCCAAAGGCCTTCCCTAGTGGCTGAGTGTTGAATAGAGCCGATGATGCTCCGGGGGGGCGTAACCCAATCGGGTTCAATTTATACCAGTTTGGATCACGCACTTCACACGCGTTCCCAGTTTGCTCCTAGGCTCCTAATGCCTCATGTTCAGATGGAGCAATTTTTGACTTGCGCCTTTCCCGGCTGTAACAACAGGAGGGCGCTCGGAGTGCGCACACGCTCCTTATAACTAGACATGGCTCTTACGCCCTTGTGGGCGGGAATGACTTGGACTACAGCTTTGCTGAGGAGCCGGATATATTATTATTTTCACTTCTAGTGTGCAAAGGGTTTGCTCCCCCTTTTACTCCTCCGTGATTGGTGCCTTGCACTACAATATTACATTCAGGCACCCTTATACAGGCAAGGTGAGTTACAAGGAGGGTGAAATCTACATTAAAGGAGCGTTTGGCCCCCAGAATGAACTCTGTGCCAATCAGGATTTTCCGTACCGGTGTCGGTCACCGGGGCCCCAGGAATACAGTCCCCAGCAAGGGTAGCAAGCCTCCTTGACTGCCCATCATAATTATTTACGCACATCCTTTGGGCGTTATTTTTTTCTTATTTCTTGTCTTGTTTCGTTTTCTTTTCCTTTTTCTCCTATTTCATTTCTCCAAGCGCCAAGGTCGGTCTTCTTCCTACTGTTGACATCCCATCCCTCCTGATTCTAGATCTTTATAAGAAGGATTTTTCCAGAACTGTCGTGCTAGAGAGCTCAGTGGCTCCGCTGGTTGCTGTGAACATACGTTTTTTGGGTACATCTTTCGCCCCATCTTCTCCAAGAGATGCAAATCCTTTTTCTTGAAAATAGATATGTCAAATGGGTGGTCATTCACCCTTAGCTTTGTTACACAGGTATCTAGAGTATATGGGCATGTTTAGCCTTCCCCAAGATTCCCAAGGATACTTCATAATAACAGTCCTTTACATTTGCACTTTCGTATGGCAATTTTCGGCTATAATCCCTTATGCTTCAGGATTTCAGCTTCCGGTCCCTTTTCCGGAATACACAATATCATGGCCGGTTCCAGCTACACTTCAGTTCCCCTATGCCTCAGGGGGGTTCGTCCTCCCAACAGTACCTCGTTCTCTGGCCTGTCTCTGATGGTGCAATCCTTCGCATATTCCCCTTGAAGCTCATTCTGGAGCTCTACGTGCAAGAGTCCCTTCGGGCACTTGTTAGTGTACTGGTATTATTACCTTCGTTCCCATTAGTTTCTCTGACACTTGTACAATATATTTGTAGCCGGAGCTACCAACACATTAGAAGGTTCCTGATCTTCCTACTATTGGAAGGGTCAACTCCTAAACCCTCAGACAACCTTCCAATGCTTTACATTGGGAAGGTGTGTGGCCAAGGCGACAGACGCTGGAATCTGGGGATCACGGTTTGATCCTTGGCGCCAGATTAGCCCAGCACCATGTGACTCGGGGCAATACCTTGCTTAATCTTCCTGATGGCCCCTGCGCCTTGAGACCCTTACGGGTGATCGTACGCGCTTTACACATGTGGATTATTATTATTAAACCTTCACTGTCAGCAGAAACAGTTTTTAGCATTTTTGATGTATGAAGACCTCCATGCCGACTTCAACACTCATGGCGAAAGGTTGTGTCCTGCTCAGGGTGCTTTGTATCCTTTCACAAGATTAATGGGGCTTCTTGCATATCCGCCGTCAAGTAAGCAACCACCTTTTCGTGTTCAAGGTTCCCGATAACGGAAACTTGCCCGGCGCTTAACTATGTTGCTGGCGCTCCCTTATAACTCCAGGTTCTTCATTCCATGGCGATTCTTTCAAAGTGGAAAGGCCATGTTAGCTGGTAGATACATCACACATGACTCTACTGTGGGATTAATTTTCCCCACATGACGTCGCTCTTCTACCAAAAACTTATACATATTGATTTTTTCGCTCTGCTTACAACAGCCGTTCGACCGTTTTTTCGGCTAGTATTTTTCCAACAGATTGTGAATGGATGGGCTTGTGCCAATCTTTCTCATCAGGTATTCCATTAACTCCCTCCCAGATCAGAATATTCCTCTCTAAGGGGACGGGTTTTTCTCTAGCTTCCCTTATTTATAATAGCCTATTCATTCATACTACCCAGGATTAGATTCCGGTTCATGCGGTGACGCTAGGCCTTTAGACCTGTCGCAGTTCCCACAGCAGGTAATACCAAACTGGATTTTTACAGGTACGGTAGTTATTTTAAACAAGGTTTCATTTTGCTTTATACCAGGACCACAGCTTATCAGATCTGCTACATGGCACGCTTTCCAACTACAAATTATGGGTTTACTGTCTTACAATTTACAAGAGGTCCTAGTTACAACCTGTTACTGCGGTCTCGATAGCTACTGTCTCTAGTCTGCTATGAAGGCTGCAGGGATTCCTACCCAAATGTTTGGGGCACATTCTGTTCCAGGTGCTTCAGTATCCAAGATATAATTAATGGTTGGTTGCGTTACAAAAAATCTTTTAACATGTGCCAGCGACTATACTTACCACATAGTTGAGGACGATTATGCCATGGAATAATTTCATATCAAATGTCCGGTCACAGTCGGTTCATGGTGCCATGGTTCTTAATGTTATATGATTTATTTCTGAATGTTCAAATACCTCAAGGTCTCGATTTCTGAATTTCTGTTTCAGCAATTATTACAAATCGGTGGGTGATATAAATGTTGTTGCGTTAAACTAGCATAATACGAAGCCTCCGGTCCTGTAATAGAATAAAAAAATTGCTAGCATTTGTGCCAAGAATTTTCAATTCTATTAAAGACACGGAGGCGAGGATTATCCCACCCGGTTTTATTACTATATTTGTAATAATTACCCACCCTCATGTATTTGATATGCTGTTTAAGCAAAAGTTACGGGTTTTTCTTGTCTCATTCCTTTCAGGTTCGGGGAAAGATGATGGAGCAGGTGTGCTTCTGGTTTCCATGACGTAAACTTCCCAGTCGGAATGTGGTTCTTCCCCGTTGGAGGATGGTTGTTGGGATTCCCTCTCCTTGTTTTTGGACTGCAATTATTAACCCCTTCTTTGCTCGTGATGGAACAACTCCGCCACAAGCCGCGGACGCGTTGTGCTGGTGAAGGAGTGGTTCGTCACGGCGCGGCCGCCCCGTCTACGCGGCGTCAACTCTGCGCCTGCGCAGCCGTTTTATTGAGCGGGCTGGGCCGTGACGGAACCACTCCGTCACAAGCAGAGCGCGCTCGTGACGGAGTGGTTCCGTCATGAGCACCCCCTTCCCCCCCAAGCTTCGCAGCGGAATTACCGCCGCGGCCAAGGGTTTAATGTTATTGGCTGTTATAGTTGGAGCAAAGAAAGAGGAAGAGAAACGGGATGCAGTGGCTCTTACAGGGCTGTACAGGATGTGATGTATGGACAAGCATCATGGGAAATGTAGTTTTATTTGCATACAAAACGTTTTTATTGGCTGCTGTGAGTAGCAAATAAAAGAAAGAGAAGCATAATCCTCGCCTCAGTGTCCTTAATAGAATTGAAAATTCTTGGCGCGAATGCTAGCAATCTTTTTTATCCCTCTAGCTTGAGGCAGAGGACCACAGGCCCGTTGGTCATCAAGGTTCTGGGCAATAAGGAGGGCACCAACATTCTACAACCTACCCCATATCTCCCTCTGTGAATTTCTAGAGGCTGCACTGCCCCGTTACGTATTCCCAACAACCAAGACGGTTACTTGAACTATATATACCAATGCAAAGCAATCCTAGTCTGAATGGCAGTCAACACTTTGGAAGTAAACATGTCCCACAGCTTATACCACCTACTGTAGGTGATTGTGAAACAAAGCCCAGACTGCACATTCCATTCGTTTACCCCTGAACAATTTTACTAGTTAATTTTTGTAGCTGAATGTAATCTTTAACTTGGAAAATGTTAACCTTATTTTAACTTTGAAACAGTTTTCCTGTAAACTGCTTGCACGCAGTAGTAACTGTTCGTATGTAAGATGCTTTCATGTTAGACATGTCATGTTCGTGCTATACTAATTTGAGAAAATAAATACAAGTAAATAAAATATTCTGTTAATACAGTAAAGGGGCAGGAATTGCCTAATACAAAATTTGCATTTTACACTTGTTTTTTCTAGCAGTATGAGAGTATTGAAATATACTGCACACCGTTTGACTGTAAGGGGTTCATCATTCTTCAGTGGGCTCAACTGGCGACAGTGGCAATGTGGGGTTGCTGGCCCAGGGCAAATATGCTTGTCAAAAAAGGAGTAAGGGAGTACCATATGACTAAAAGCTCACATGGGCTAAGCCCGTATTTAATATTATTGCGAAATCGATAACAAAAGCTCTGATATCTTTCACAGCCAAATGCTCAGGACCTGGGAGGTTGGATGCAATACGGCCATAATGTGGCAGTCATTCTCTAGAATATTCATCCAGGTAATAGAAATAGGGCAGTACTTGAAGCTGAAGTCAGCCCATTGATCTGCCTTTGAGGTTGTGTTGCTTCCAAAGCTGGTAAAAGCACTCCTGGTTGCTCTTACCTGGTCGAAAAACACAGGCAGAAAAAAAACTGCCATACAAGTTCGATGAGGTCCAATGGCTGTCACCAGAATGGTTCAGGCAGTCCCTACAGGCTCAGAACCACAATTGCACCAGAGGCAAAACAATCAAAGTATAGCAATGCCACTCCATGGGAAAGCTATGTTCCAGAAAGTCTGTAACAAACACCCACATGGAGTATAAGGTTGGACAAATAAACCAGATGGAGCAGACTGTACTTATATTGATTTCCGAAGCAGGAAAGCGAATACATTTAAGATGATGTTGACTCTGTGTGAACTGTGCACCTTTAAAGATGATTGGCTGTTTGGCATGAGTTGTGAAGCGTTTTTACTGTGCCCCATGAGAGTTTGCTGCTTTGAAAGTTATAAGCACAATCCTCTGATCCTGCCTTGATATTCTTCTAAATTCTTCTGATATACCGACAAGAGCAACTACCATCACTTCAGGTTGATTTTCTTGCTTTATAAGAGGATCTTGGACAAATCCCAGACAAAGTTTGTGTAGCTGCTGTCATTCTGATGTTAGTGCTGCCGTTGGCATGATCTCCAATAGTGGGAGGCTTCAGTCCTCCACATTTGTTAGTCTATTTCGTGTCACTGTCTACAAGGTCTCATGGACTGTGTCAAGTTGAATGAACACTCAAATATATCCCAAATACAGCATGTGACGTTCCATGTTGCCAAATCACTTCCTCCATGCCTAAAGTGTCCATCTTGTTTAGGGCTATGCAGCATACAGCTTTAGTAGTCTTTTGAAGACCTGTTGTTTCCAATGCATTACACGGCTTTGCGTCAGCCACTTGCTTGTTGTTGGATAACTTTGTTGCCTAGAACGCACCCTTTCTTCTGAATCAATGGCTTTTCCTCCCATTTCTTATGTTTCTCCCACCCATGACCCTGTTGGTCTCTGTGTTTTGATATGGTATCCTTCTACTGCCGAGGCCAGACCTTGCTTTGCAGTGTATGTTTGTGCTTTTAGATTTTTTCGCTCCCTTGCTCTCTCCAGTTCCTTCCTCCCCACCCTAAACTGTGCATTGCTGCCCACACATGTGCACATAGACACATGCTTGGTGCCTTTATAAAAAAATCCCATTCAAAGATGTATTTATGCTGTTGATATTTCTATAGCACAAACCTAGCATAAAGGAAAGTCGGCATTCTACCCGGTCAAAGAACAACTTAACATCAGCTAGTGATAGGAGAGGTCCTGGGTTTTTGGACTGCACTGTGAGGTAGTGCTCTTTAAATAGGTGTCTTCAACTTCCTTCCAAATTGAAGCAGCATTGGGATTTTACTGATGGATGCAGGGATTGTGCTCCAGATCCTGGATGCACAAATGGAAATGGCCTGTTACCACAAGAGATGGTGAGCTTATCTGCAAGATAAGTTGCTGTACTGGTTGTGATTACTTTGTAAACGATGCAGCTGCTTTTGAGGGTGATGCGGGCCAGCAAGGTCAGCCAATAGAGTTCCGACCGGATGAGGGGTGATGTGATCATATTTTTTCAGGCCTTGGAAGGTATCTGCGTAGAGTGTTACTTTCTCTTAATTGGTGTCAGAGTGTGGTCTGCGAGGCCATAAAGTATGATTTGCCACAATCAAGATGCAAGAGTATGAGGGATTGAGCTGCATTTTAAAGTTTCTTTTTGATTTGAAATGTTATATGTATATTACGTTGTTAAGGCATAATTGCTGTAAAAAAAATTTTTTTAAGCGGGGTACAAAAAAATATCTGTGGTGAAGGCATGCAATGTATTTCCCTATGTTCCGTCTTTCTAGTTTTCACAGTGTTTTCCTTGATGGAGGGGTTTGTGTTCAGAGTAAATCCAAGTGACTTGCCTTTCAGCAAAAGTATGGGTTTGAAGCTAACAAGGTTTATGTCATTGAGACAGTTTTGTTCCGTTTCTTGTTTGTTCTTGACAAATAAGAAGTAGTCTGGTTGGGTTGAGTTTGAGGTAGGGGTGAAACCTCCAGGTCTGGATGACGAGCCGGCAGTCTTTGAGGTGTTGGACGTCTAACGTAGAGAAGATAGAGAAGACTTTCAAGTAGAGCTGTGTGTTATCAGCACCAAAATGCTCCATGTAGAGGTTGGAGACGACTGGAGGAGACCGTGTGGAATTCTGGGGGATTCAGCAGGTGATAGGGATTTTTTTTGTACCCGGATGGGCCGACATAAAGAAACTGGTGTTGGTTGGAAAGGTAAAAGGACATCCAGTGAAGGGCATTGCCAGCGAATCCCACTCAAGACTCTAGAGTGTGCATAAGGATGGGATGGTAGACTGCATCGTAGGCAACTGAGAGGTCCACCAATATCAGGAGCCATCATTTGTGTTCAGGAGGGCATTGTCTAGCTGTGTAAGGTAGTGTCTCCATACTGCAGCTTGATCTGAAGCCAAACTTATATCCATACAGGAGATTGGTTAGCATTAATGTAATACTTTTCCCATGATCTTGCTAATGAATAGTAGGTGATTGCTGGGTCATTAATTGGTGAGGTCATCGGGGTATAGTGTAGGTTTTTTGTAGGATTCGCATTCTGCCAGTCTGGCGAGCATTTGGGAAGATGCCTTCAGTGAGGGGAGGCATTGACAATGGTGAGTAGGAACATCCCCAGGTAGAGCTTTGACGAAGGACAAGGGTAAGACATCATCTTCATAAGGAGTAATTCTGACGGAAATGAGTATGTTGGCAAGATCCGCAAGAGATAGGGCTTTGAAGGCTGACCATTGCAAGATTCTATGGGAAGTTGTGGGCATAAGAGACTAAGCAGGCTTGTTGTCGATGTGATGTCAGGTCTTCTGAATTTCTTTTTTGTTGCATAAGTAGAGGTTCATGACTGTACTTTTCAGAATACCCACACATCTGTGGTAGCTCTCAATGGATTTTATGGCAGACGCCATTTCCCTATGTGATTAAAGTGATGTTGCAATTCAAAAATAAAATCTGCTCTAGTGAAGGTAGACTGGTAACATTTAACATTTTTGCAAAAAATGAAAATTTGACACATTGTAGAACATTGGTGGCGAAAAAACCTTTTATAGTCCTGAGGGAGATGCTCAAGTTAACCTAGCTTGTTTCATGTGGAACCTTGACATAATGCTGGGATTAATGGTTAATTGTAGAAAGTAAAATAGTTCAGGATAGGTGCCACAATTGTCGTGTGATTGTTATTAAGTGTCCTAATAGATCGTGTATGTATCTTTAGGTAGAGAAGGCACTCAAAAGATTGGTGGCTTATTGCTCTATTGTGCGAACAGATCACCCACTCACTGGTCAAAAATATATATGTTGCAGGAAAAGGTAAAGAACATAAAAATAGTTTTGAAATGTAATTCTTAACTGTACTTGCCTGTGAAGCAATGCCACGTGACCTAGTGACTCCTGCTATAAATGCAGCACATCTTACCTGAGATGTAATGACTCCAGATTTAGTGGCTATAATGTATTAAGGGTACACCTTAAAACATGTCATCTATAACCTGCAGACCACACAAAATGACCTCTTCAGTGCTCAGCAGATAGTAAAGAGACGACCAGAAAGGAGAACTTCTCGTTCTGTGCACCAAGGGTTTGGAAATCTATCCTTGTCCCAAAACGCCAATCCCCATCTTAACTCCATTTTGGGAAGTAACTCCAGGTTCTAGTCTTCAAAGGGCTCCTCACTGTATAACTGACTATCTGCCCTTAACCGTGTATAAGCTATTTCTGAATCGTACGGACCCCAGACGTATTGCCCTATGTAGCTCTACCCTCCCCATGCCCATTCCATACACTTTCTCCATATCCTCTCCATTTCCTGTCCCTATCGTCCCTCTCTTCTTGGAAGTGCACTCCCCTCCTTTATGGCTAGACTTGCACTATATGGAACCATACACACATATTCGGATTAGGGAATATTTGCACTTGGTCATAGGGTTTTTTTTCAGACCGCTTTTTCTCCAAGTAATACCTGCAGGTATTTGTGCAGCCAAAACAGCGCCATGTGTGGATTACACTGAGCAAAAAAAAGGACCTAGTGTGGTAATGTATTTTACCGGCTGTGCTTCTTGCTTATTATCTTCACCTGTCATGAAAATGAGACGAATTCAATGAGAATGGAGGAAAGGAAGATGCCTGTGAGCAAATGCGCCTTCTGTGTCCATCCAGCGGCGTTGTCATGTAAACTAACTTGAACGTTCAGAACAGAAAATAAAACCTAAAGTGGATTGTTCTTTTATATTAAATCCGTCCGTGTACAATGCCGATGACGCACATACTGACAGCTTCTCGACAGGTCATCACAAAAATAAATTTACTACGGTTTGGGAAAGCTCACAGCACCAAGTGTATTAAAAGTTATAATAATCCACTTTTTTATCTCTCAGTTTATGCAGCGAGGCTTGGATGCGGAGACTAGAAAACAGTTGGAAGAAGATGAAAAGAAAATAATTTGTGATGAACACTGGTACCTGGATTTGCCCGAACTAAAGGAAAAAGAGTAAGCAGATTTTCATTCGTGTTGCATTGTAACTTAAACGAAATCGTGCAGTTTTTGTGTCTGTCCTCCCACATCCAGAACCTATATTTTTTTACAAGTGAACAGGGGCTATCCCGGGGAACACTATTAAAGTACACGCCTTCCCTTCTTCTTTAATCAATAGTTGGTAGTGTTCTCACCTACTGCAGTTTGTATTCTCTCCTACTGATTCCTAATTCCTGTCAAACGTGCAAGGCTTTACTCCCCAGCTCACCATTTCTTAGCAGGTCCTTGTGTTAGCTGAGAACCTTTTTAGTAATTTTACACTTGCCGTCTTTATTTACACTCTTGTATTTCTGGTTTGACCACATTTTTGTTTTCTGTTGGAGGATCCTCATGATAGGATAGTGTTAATTCTGTTCCATTTTTTTTTCTGTGAGAGGCAAGTGGTAATAGATCTCCAAGATTTAATCCTCATTCTTTCACCTGTGCACTGCTACGCATTCCTTTTTCACTTTTTTTATATAAAAAAATTAAGAGCAGGCTCTAGTGTAGGCAACTACTTCATTCCTAAATTAGTGAATACAGCCTTGCGTGTCGTGGGAGCTTTCAGCCAGGCATTTACCAGGTTTTTTCAGTGTGTGCAAATATATTGGCGAAGGGGCTGATGAAGTGCAAGGATGTCACAGAACTGAAAATGTGTTTGTTGCAGGGAGCGTGCATTTGTTCTGCATACCCTATACCTAAATCTGCTTAGTATTATAAAACTTGTGTTTCTCAAGGCAGCATCTGCATGTGAATCCAATGGCAGCGTCAATAGGAAACAAGCATTTACAATGCAACGGTTTCGCCTTTGACAAAGTTAGAGCTACTGGCATTGTAAATGACAAATTGTTTATTTATGTGTTGGTTTTGAAAACAGATAAATAAATGGCATTGCCATTTACAATGTCAATAGCTTAATCTTTCGCAAATGCAAGACCTATTGCATTTGCACCCACACAAACACACACAGCCACACGCACACAGAGCCACACACACGCACACAGCCCCCTGTCGACTACTCTCAGCCTGCCCGTCTCGTGCTGGGAGCTATCCTGTTTCAGTGTTTACTTGCACGCCCAGATTTTGTACTCCTCATCTGCAGTGCCGTTTGTCCTCCTGGGGGAACTCTGTCAGAAATAACACCCCCTTTGCAGTTTGAGACGATCAGATAACGAGCCAAAAAAGAGAAAAAACGACGATTTAGAACATGCTTCATTTTAGTGTTTATTTTAAACGGATTGCCAAGCCGTTAATAAGCTTAAACTAGTTCACTTATACCGATAGTGCCTGTCCCCGGCTCTGTACATACATGTGGGATGTGAGGGGTTCTGAATAGAAAGAGCTCTGCGGCTCTGCGCTTCCTGCAGCAAAATAATTGGCTTCTGTCGGTGGGGCAGCCCCGCGCACCAGGGGAGGATGAAATTCTGAGCCCAACGCCTGCCACACCTGGATTACATGGATAACCTCCACGTGAACAGCGAAGTATGAAAGATCTCCCTGCGACAGGCAGACTAATCCTAAATGGCAATTCTACCCACACAGAGATCTGTGCATACCGTTGAGACACGGGTTCGAGTCCCGACAGATTCATCCAGCCTTTCAGCTATCCGATCGCGCTGATTAGAAAAATATGAATAACTGAGACTTCAGCGATAAAGTTCCATATAAACCATAGAATATTACTAAGGAACGCAAGTCTGACATGACCGGTACATGCGCAATTAGCGCCAGGGAACTTTTCAACGGGGACAGTGGGTGACAGTGGGTGATGGCACCCCGCTTGGGCCCTGCACCCCGGTCGCCAGTTGGCCATGTTTCAGTCGTGCCTAGGTACAACGGGCAGTGATTGTTACGCCTGAGTGGATGAATGCTGCCGGAAGGGGGCAAGCGTGGGGTATATCTGGTCCACTGCGTGCCCTTTCAGGGCAGTCTCTGGACCCAATTCCACCCCCCCCCTCCTCCTACGGGCGTAGCTCTCAATAGTGCAACAGGTGCAGTAACACCGGGGCCCACCGTGCACCGAATTAAGATGATTATTCGCATACCCACGTGGGCCTGCGTTACTGGTGCTTTTTTCACGTGCTGCAGAATAAAGGTGGGTGAGCCACTGAAAGTTCGATCCTGGCTCTGGCTCAACTCGAGCTCATGTTGAATCCTACGACAAACTGAACTTTCATGTGACCTCTGTCTGCCCTTTCGCCCTACCCAGAATGTGGCTTAATGGCCAAAGCTGCCGACTTTGGAGCTGGGTAACCAGCCTGGAGTCTCGGCGTTGGCTCAACTTACTGCGATTCTGGGAAAACCACTTAATCTCCCCATGCCTGAAAAATGAATGTGACATTGTGTAATGTAACTGGTGTTTATGTAAGGCGCTGTGATAGCTTGCGGTCAAGTTCCCTGCTATATAAAAACTGTAGAAAAATGCACAGAGGGGTAAAACAAAGCATGACAATAAAAAAGAGACCAATAGATACCCGTTTAATGGCTGATTCGTACAAAGTGAAACCAGAAAACCTGTCTAAATTGTGTGATCTTGGGCAAATATTTTATTTCAGCAAAATTCTTTTTTCTTCCTATTTGCGCATAAAAGTACTTTAAAATGTGAGTGTTGAATACCAGCTGTACAGAACATATTATGTTAATAGCCTATAAAGTTGCATTTTAAAACAGGCCACATAGAGGGTTCACATTACAACTGTCTTGCCTCTTGGTTCATCAACGCACTGTGGCCAGTTTGGGGATGGGGGAAAGAAATGGTTCTAGATTCGTGTTTAACTTTAAAAGCAATCACTTTTAATAAGTACTTCTCACTGCGGTACTATAATATGAGCTATTTATGTCAAAGCGTCAGTACGTTAACGAAATACACTTTCTACACAGGGAACGTTTTCAGAGTTGGCTCGTTCGCGGATTCTTGGAGCCAGGCCAGGCCCTTGGCTCGGCTCTGCCAGTTAATTTGTTGGCTCGCCCACCTCCACTACAAATTGCGCTGCCTGTTGTCTAATTTACTTTTAATCCTAGGCTGAAATCCTACCTATGAAGAGTTGCTGTTTAAAATTTGTGTCACTCTTTTAGCGTGATTTACCCTTTAGGATCGAACAATGATCGTTATCGTCTTTCTAGGTATTGTGCACTTATTCATTTTTTTCAAATGTGCCCTACGTGATGCACTTTAATAGAGAGACGGACGTGGCACTCTGGGTGTGTCAGCTGTCTGATACCAGTGTACTACAACTGTGGTCAAAAATACACTGTTTTATTTGTTTTACTTGCGTAGAGTTTGCTCGTAGGTGTAATCCGGTAGGTTTGCATTTCCTTGGAGGTGCATCCCATATGAGGTAGTGATGCCATTACGAATCCCGCTCCAGTGGGATGGACGGTTTATCATTCCTAAGTGTATCACAATGCTCATTAACATCCTAGTATGGGCTTTTCTTTTACAAGTCACAGGGTAAATACTTTAATTGGTTCCAGTCGAATTAATTAAAACTACGATTCCCAGAATGCTATGGGTTGTAAAAGATAGCAGAGGAGTGGGGAATGGTGCTCCGATGTTATGAAGGTATATTGTAACCTTAACCGTGTAAGGTGGGAAGCGGGCAGCTGCAGTCTGGGCTGCGCCCATCATATGTGTATCGTGATGCTCGGCCGCATTCTAAGGTTGCGCGAACAGTTCTGCACACGTCACTAGTGTTGTTTTGAATGAATCCCTCGCTTCCATGCTAGGCATTTGCCGATTCAAGTCTCCAGATTCGGATGTCATTAGAAAAGTAATGGACACAGGAAAACATGCAGAACCGTGCCTAGAAGTCCTATATTCATTGACATGACCCGATCTTTCTTGAATCTCACTCTCATATCTTCTCCTAAGGGGATGCACCTTGAGACGCTTGATACAGCAGAGCTTTGTCCTATTGCCAGCATCTTCTATTCTCTTGAAATCGAGTCGTAGGATTTCCATTTACAACCTATTGCTATTAGCTGCTTCTATTGAATCCTACAAAGACTACAATTCCCAGAATGCAATGACTTCGTAAGTTAAAGGCTAGGACAGGGAAGACATTGTGCAGCCGTTAAGGTATCGGGTCTTCCCGTGAATGTCTATTCAATAACTCTAACTCATTCACTCAGCAGGGAGCGCGCTTTCGTCCTTCTAGTTTGCTCCTGAGATCAAAGTGTGTTTAGAGTAAACCTTCATGCGCAGGCGAGGGGTACTTGGCTTAATTAGGCATGTATGCAGATCCCTGTTTAGGCAAGGGCTTGAGAAATCACTTGATATGCCTAATCTGGAGAGGAAGTTTACTCAAGGACCTGGCCATTGTGAGATAGATAGCCGCTGAAAGACAGTAAAAACAGTGCTGGGTGCTAACACTACAAAGAGTTAATCACGGCATTGTTGCTTTGTGTGGTCGAGGCTTTTAGAGTCAGGCTCCCTTCAGAAATGATTCTAGGGCTGCACGACTGCAGTCCACCAAGAGCACCTACCGGAGGCCGGGGAGAGGAGCAGCAAAAGCAGCATCCGCTGGAAGGCGCAGCTCAACATGGCGAGAACGGAGTCCAGAGAAGAGAGAGCCGCCAGAGAAGCAGAACCCGCGGAGGAGTAGGCACAGTACAGCAGCGGTCCGTGGACACCCGCAGCAGGCAGCGAGAGATCAGTGCTGCGGACAAACCAAGCCTGACCAGAATGCAGGCGGCGATAGAACGAAACACGCAAAGACGAACTGGACTTCCCCCGGGGCTGGTCGGCCTTGCGGAATGAAAAAAACAAAAATAAACCCGCCCACCGCCGCATGACGTGGGCAGAAAGGGGCAGAAAGAGAAAAATTCTCAGGAACGCCCACGAATCTGCTCGCAGAATGACGAGCAGATCTCCAATGGCTAGCCTCCATTTATGGAGCTAGCCAATGGAAAGAGAGGGCGGGACGAAGCTCCATGCTGCAAGTCAAAAGATTTTACCTGCGCGAAACGCTGCTTGCGCAGCTTTCGGCAGGCGAAACCTAAAAATTGTCTGGTTTTAGGATGCATGGTTTTGAAGTAAGTTGAGATCCAAAAATTACTAGAGACCTCCCATGCATCTGAGGGGCGACAAAAGGACTCCCTCGTTATAAGCGGGGGGAGCTGTGCCGTGCATTTGTGGGCGAGATGAGGGAGACTTGAAAGGGGAGGGGACACGGAATTATAATAGTGCATACTTCGCATCTATGTCCTATATGGGATCTGGTTTCCTTGATTCGAGTCCAGAGACACATATAGTTGTGTTCCTTTAGCTAAGGTAACGCACAGCTTTCATCTTCCCTATTGTTACTTTTACAGACCAGATGTGATATAACACTGGTGTTGTATAATATTATTAAGTCCATACCAAATGCGTAGTCACTTGAAAACATCTAAGTTGTAAAATTCAATTAAAAAAATTGGGCTTTGATAAAATGTATTGTGATAGCTGCGCAGAACAAGCACTGGCAAAGCTAGGAGGTATGCGTTTAATGCTTGCGTTAACACTGTAGGGTGAGAGATATGGAAGTGAACCAGCACCTATCCTCTTCCTATTTCCTTAATGTTTTCATAGTATGCCACAGAAATGTATGTACACTAGTGATGTAATAAATGAATTTGCGAATTGGTCTACTGCACGGAGCATGTTACCCAGCACACTTGGCGTCTTCTCTGCAAGGAATTTTACTCAGCTGATCAGATATCCACGCAAGATGCTGCTTCACCTTGCTGTTGATTTACCTAGATGGATCCATTTTTCACACTACAGACACAAGTTTGCACGTTTCCTCCTTTAGGCCATGTTCAAAGTAACTGAATCTGAAATTCAGTGAGAGGTGACCTACGCAAACAAAAGGGACAGGGCACCGCGTATGACTCCATGTCAAATGTATAATTCCCTTTGGGTACATAGATAAACAAACACTCCACATCCACTCACATACATCAAACCAGAAGCAACGGGAGCAGAAATTAACAGGATATCAAAACACTTATAGGTGTTATTTAATTAAAACATTTTTATCACATAACTATCAAGTAAAAATTTGCTAAAAACATGAATCATACAAAATTAATAATATAAAAAACGAAAAGACTTAAGAGACAATCACATTTGTCATCAATGGATTAATTTGTAAAGATACATAAACCCAACATAATGCAAAAAGAACAATTCTTGGTCATAATGTAGTTCGGTACAATACAAATTTAACAACAAAACAAGGCGTTGACACGTTTCGATGGGTTAGGAACAATGGAAACACCTTCCTCAGGACAAACACTTCCATCCTCCTCTATATCCGTGAAACCTAGTTAAAAGAAAAATCATCTGTAATCCACTTTGTTCATAAAAGCGTCATAACCTATATTATTCAAGACTATGCATTATATTGCCTCAATTTAACACAGTAATTTCGATAAGAGTTCCTGCACCCATGCAACAAGGTGCTGACCCCAAACAAAAGGGTTGACAATTCCACATTCATACTATCACCATATCCACTGAAATAACATCCGTTCATCTCACCCGTCCTTATTGCAACAATTGATATTCTTATTTCCCACATCATGTTTATTCCCTCACCAGTCAGAGAACTCGACGAGGCGCCGTTTATCGTCTGGCGCAAACTAGCCGCAAAGTCAACTGCGACCTGCATGTAAGGTACAGAAATAATTAACCAGAGTAGACATGGACACAGTTAACTAGCTCACTCCTCCACATTTGCTTGTTTAATAGGAATTATAGGGGAATTATACATTTGACATTGTGTCATACACGTTCAAAGCAACCCAGTTTCCATGCCTATCTCCCCCAACTTCCATTGCCAATCTCCCTGCCCCCCCCAATGATTCCATCACCTTTAAATCACTCAAAGGTTTGCTTCAAAGAACTAAAACACATTGGGTCCGATTCCGATGTAATTCGGTAGGCCTCCTAATCGGATTTGGCTTTCCCAGATCCCATTCGTAGCCCTTGTTTATGACCGAATCATACACCAGTCTGAACGCCCAAGTACGATGCGAAGATCGGCTCATTCGTAGCTGAATCGTGCCGCGCAATGGAGCCGGATTCCGAGCGAGTATGATGCAAGATTCGGACTGCTGCATCGTCTCTGTTTCAGCAAGATGAAATGGCTATCGGAAGCATAGTCAGGAGGGCCATAGCAGGCCCACCGTCACCCGTGGCACTCCGAATCTGTCTCCGGGGTGTGCCCATGGGTTCCCCCGATCCAAACATGCACTGTGTGGCAGGCACCATGGGTTTGCCCGCCACAGGGTGTATGCTTTTCCCCACCCGCCCCTTTTCTGCTTTGGGAGCCTGTGTACGCGTCTGTACACAGACTCCCATAGAGTTCAATGGTAGTCAGAGCGAATTGAGTCCGTAAGCATACTGCAACATCGTACTCACTTGTGCGGACTCACGGAGCACGTCTCGCTTAGAAAGCACTCCGGATCAGAGTCACACGGAGGGCTTTCTTAGCGAGATCGGAATGGGGCCCATTGTCTCCTTCCCATCAACAGGTGTAACGTTTGCTGGGTTTCCCCCACATCACCAGCCAAGAAACACTGCAGCTCAAATCTGTTTTAATGCCTAAAAACTAATCCAACTATTCCACAGAGGAGCA
Organism: Lissotriton vulgaris; assembly: GCF_964263255.1. Lineage (NCBI taxonomy): Eukaryota > Metazoa > Chordata > Amphibia > Caudata > Salamandridae > Lissotriton > Lissotriton vulgaris. The sequence continues at coordinate 691,512,451 of NC_141700.1, forward strand.
AGGTCATATGTCCACTTCAAAGCCTGCCTCCAAACCAAATATTATATCCTTTTAGCACCGTTCTAGAAAAATACAGAGTTGTTAGAAAGCTGTTAGAGCTTTCTCATTCCATATTCGTGGAAGCCACCATTCAGTCCTCCCAATCCCTTAATCTTTGTTTTCTAACAAAGTGTGAGATACATTCAAAGGCTTTCTGTGCTCTACATCGCTTCATTCCTTCCTCAGAATTCACTACAGCAATGGCATTTACCATCCCCAGATTGTTAGTTACATTTACATCTCCGAAAATATTCTTAAATGTCAGTGTTCCCCAGCTATGCTTTATGTCTATGTTTGAGAAGCTGAAATCAGATTGGCAGGGCGTGAAGGGGGTGATTTAAATGAGTGAGCTTAAACCCCAAAGATGAACATTAACCCCTTCGCTGCTCATGACGAGCTCAGCTCGTCATGAGGCACGGTTGAGCTGTGCTTATGACGAGCTGAGCTCGTCATGAACAATGGAGTTCACCAAGAGTCAGCACAGGAGGGGAAACCCCTAGCAGCCAAGGTGTTAAAGAACTGTCTTGAGGTCCCTCCTGTCTTCCACATGAGGGTGGCATGTGTTAGTGGGTCAGAGCAGAAACTTCTATATACAGTGCCCCATATTTATTGTATGCTTTTGGTTCTGTATAAAAGTAATAAAAACAAATAAACCTCACTCATTCGGTCTCATTACTGCAACAACACAGAGAGTAAGGTAGCTAAATTACTAAAAGATAAGAATTTTTCTTATGCTAGGGTTTATTTTACTAAAGCGGATAAGCAGACCCGCCAAAAAAAGGTATTCTCAGGGTGACTGGATATCTAATTCTGAATCTGATAGATTGAGTAGTGGTGGTTCTAACACTAACGCTATTTCCAAAAACACTCAACGGCAAGGGAGGAGATATAACACCCGGTATTTTCATCCGACTCCTTCACTGATGTACTTCTAGCAAAATCCATACAGCTCTTCGGGCCCGATTTGTCCCCAACCACCTTTTTTCCAAGACAACAGACTTTTTTTAGGAAAGGGCGTCCCAGGGGGAAGAAAATTAGACAAAAAGGGACGGTGGAAGAAATCGCAAGGAGTAGAAACCTGCAGCAAGTCTAAGGATCAGCGGGATGTAAGTCTTGTAATCAATCATACCTTTACTTTCTCTACTGAAGCACAGGCTGTTCTGAATAAAGGCATAGGTTTCATCTTGACAGAACAAAACGACAAATTTAAAATGTAACTTGAAATTGCCGAATTTTTCTAGAAGATTTATGTAAAAACTTATTTCAGGGACTCTCCTGCCCCTCTGACCATTAACACCCATACTAACCTCAGAAGGTAGTCCTTTTTCAATCCTCCTACCACAACGATGCCACCTCAGGCCTTTGCCTTTGAACCAGGGGTTTGTGACGGAGATAGAAGCTTTAGATCCCAAATCAATACTGTATCGGAACCTTACTTTAAAGGAAAGAACAGCACTGGAGGCACTCGAAAAAGAACTGATATAGTCCAAAAGCTTCAGATAAAGATGGGGCTATAGTTAAACAGACTACATAGAACAATCTGTTGGCTTGTACCAACCTTTTGCATGACCAGGGAAATCCTAAGGCTCTTACGGTTGATCCAACTAAGAAATTGGATGCAGAGATTTAAAAAAATAGTTACTCAAACAGGATGGATTACAAAGAAGGAGGCAGATTTCATTACAGTTGAGAATCCACCTACACCATATTTATACACGATGTCCAAAGTCCACAAACCCTGTAACCCAGTTCCTGGACTTGTAATTGTTTCAAGGATTGGCTCACCCCTGGAGCCTTTGTCAACATTTGTTGATTGGTTTCTACATCCTTGGGTAATGGAAATGCCATCTTATACGAAGAACCTAAGCATTTGCTCAATACTCTCAAAGGAATGTATTTTGACCCTGAAGCAGAATGCATGTTAGACAGAGATGTAGAAACACTGTGCACAAGTATTCCCAAGCATGAAAGTCTGAAAACTATAGAAGAGCTCCTAGTTCGGAGACCTTCTGGATTTCATATGACTTTTGCCTCTGTTGCATTAAAAAATAAACTACTTTGAGTTTGAGTGAACAATCTATGAACAACACCACAGCACTTCGATAAGCAGTACGTTTGTTCCGAGTTTGGCATGTTTGTATGTGCATCAGTTTGAGCAAAAATGCATATGGACCATTAACCCCTACAATAATCACGTGCACCAATGACGGAGGGACATAGATGATGTGTTTGTCATATGGCACGCCTCGAAAGAACAAGCAGAAGAGTTTGTAATTTGGATTAAGAATCAGAACAACTATTTGAGGTTTACTGTGGCAATGAGTAATCAGGAATTGCCCTTTTTGGACCTGAGGAGGGGGGTACTTTGACCACAGGGTATATACAAAATCCACATACAAAAATAGATTACTTTACTTTAGTAGTACCCACCCTCCTACATTAAGAGAAAATGTACTTCTAGGCCAAATCCGATGGTTAAGACGGAATTGCTGCAATGTGGCAGACTACAAAGTGAAGCTATTGTGCTGAGTGGGAAATTGACTGAGAGGGGTATCCTGGACAACTAGTAAGAGGAGCAGAAATCAGAGCAAGGTCTAGTGAAAGAGACCGCATACTAGAGAGGAAATGCATCAACTAATTTCTGTAAACGCTTAAACCAATCCTTCCAATGATGTAAAGAGAATTAGAACCAAGAATCGGCATATATCGAACAGCAATGGTTTCAATTTTAAGAATACAATGTTTTTGTTCACACTTAATATCAGCCTTAGAGACGGTCACCATTCAAGGCCTAGACAAAAGGATAGACAAGCACAATACACTGTTGAGCTTACTACAAGTAAAGGGCCATTTCCCATGTGGCTAATGTTCGGTGTGCACACTTACTACACACATTACAAGTATAGATCTAGAACTAGAATGCCAGCATGAACAAAAGAAATCCTATGAATTTTCACTCCACAAACTTAATTTATATGATTAAGTGTCCCTGTAAACTGAATATGTGGGGATGACGACTACAAGGGTCAGGCAGAGAATCCTTGAACATCCTAGCACTGTTAGGTGTAAACGTATGGCAAATAAATTGTCCTCTCGTTTCATAGAGGCTAGGCATGATGCAATTGACTCAAAATGAACAGTGATTGAAATATTAGTACTAAATAGGAACATGACAAAAATCCTACTAGAATGGGTACAGAGATGGGTCTACAGATGGGGGATCCACCATAACTGTCTTACTGACATGATCTCTTGGACTCTATTGCATCAGCACAGTGAGTAATGGATGACCCTTAGGCTCAGTCTAAGGGTTTTATACCGGAAGACTCCATGCTTATATGTAGGATAAAGGAAACCATGTTGGGGTACACACTGATTACTCGCTATATTAACAATGATGACATAGTGCATTTAATGACATGGTACTTCAAATAGTAAGTAGTTAGCGGTTGTAGGAATGCCAAAATAAATATGGTTGCAATGAGGAGCCTGAGCCTTTGACACCAACAGCACACACTACGAGGACTAAGCAATGCAGGAATCCACTCTCAAAGGAGAACTACTGGTGACTATGAGCACATATAAGCAAGGGACTACAATTCCTGGCATGCCTTGCGGTGATCTCTGGGAGAACCGCATCTGTTCCGGGAGTCGGTGCAGGAGTCGTTAGGCCCTTGAAGTGACGCGCGTTGTAGGTCGAACTCTGTGTTTAAAGTCTAGAGCGCAGGGGGGGCAGTGTGAAGTGGAGCGATGAGACATGCAGTGGCCTCAGGTCTCGATGCAGGCAATGGCTCAGTGGAGGACATCCAGCGGCGTTGGTGAGACCAGGGCTGCGGTGGAAAGCGGGTGGTGCTTGTTGCGGTGCTGACCGGTCACTGTGCAAGCAGCCGCGCCGTTGTTGCTGAAGGACTGTCGTCGGTAAACCCAAGGCTGCAGTGCGAGACTGGGCAATGCACTGTGTCGGGTCCACAGGTCATGGGGCAGACAGTGGCGTTAGTTGACTATCTGGAGTTCATGGCACTGGCCTCTGTGGGCAAAGGCCGCAGTGTGGGTCGATGCAGTGCATCAGTCCCCCAAACCACATCGGCATCGATGTCCGCTTGGAGCGACGTCGTCTGTGAGGCTAGGGCTGTGATGCGAAGCGGGTCTGTGATCCTTGTTCTCCATGAGTAGTGTCCACAGGTCACGGTGCAGGCATCGGCATAGGTGACTGTTTTGAGGTGTCGTCGGTTATACCAAGGCGGCAGTGTGAAGCGAAGCTGTGCGAAATGCGATGTCAACAGGTCACGTGCAAGCAGCAGCGCAGTGGTGGCATCGCTGAGACCAGGGCTGCGGTGCGAATTGTGGCGGTTCCCTCTGTGACGCCTTCAGATCACGGAGCCTGCAGTGGCGTCGTTTATGTTGTCTGGTTACCTTTTTCAAATGTGCTACCTGAAACTTCCAATTCCAGAAGCCGGTACCCGGAAGAAGTTGACATTTTTAATTTCCCTAAGACTTCCAACAGGAGGCAAGCTCTGCATCAAACTCTTGGAGATACTTAGAATGCAGAAAGAACAGTCCAGTCCTTCCCCTGCCCAAAACAGAAGCAGCAACTGCAGGCCAACCCAGCAAAGCAAGCAGCAAAGTGGTGGTCTCTTCTCACAGCTCTTCTGGCAGGTTCCTTAGTCCAGCAGTAATCAAAGTTCTGGGGACAAGACCCAAATATTTATACCACATTTCCCTTTGAAGTTGGCACAAACAAAGTTCCACTGGCATACATAATCCAGTTCTGCCAGGCTCACTCCAGGTGGTGAAGACAGCATTGTTGAAGACAGACACAGCCCATTCAGGTGCAAGCAACAACTCTTCCCCCTACTCTAAATGCTGCCAGGCCTATTCAGCCTGGCTATGAGTCACCCAGCGAAGGCAAGACACACCCTAACCCCCACTCCCTTTGTGTCTGTCTAGTGTGAATGCACAATCCTTCCCCTGTCAGTCTGAAACCCAGACAGCGAATACACAACGGGCAGTGACACATAGATGGTTAGACAAGAAAATACCCACTTTCTAAAAGTTGGATTTTCAAACGCACAAAATCAAAATCATCTTTACGAAAAGATGTATTTTGAAAATCCTGAGTTCAGTCAGCCATAACTCTATTTCTCCATCTTGTCCCAATGGAAAGTTTTGCTTGTGAGTCTTGCAACAGTGAAAAACGAAATGCCTAGTATTTCATGTGAGAAAAAGGAAGGTTGGTGCCTGGCAAGTGGGCTTTGCCAGGTCGACAGGGCAGTAGAAACTGCACGCAAACACTGCAGTGGCAGGTCTGAGAACCCTTTGGAAGGCTGCTTGTGTGGCTGGCACAATCCGTGCTTCAGGTCCTCTAGCAGCATTTGACTTACAGGCCCAGGGCACACGCAGCGCATTGTACTAGGGTCTTGGCAGTAAATCAGATAAGCCAATTATGGAAACATCAATCCATAAACACAATTTATATGGAGAGCAAATGCACTTTAGCAATGAATAGCAGTGGTAAATTGCCCAGAGTCCTAAAGCCAACAAAAACCAGAGGCTAAAAACTAAAAGTCTGGTGGTGAACCCGCTGAAAAAAACAAGTCTAACAGTGTGACTACAGGGACGTGGCTTTAGGCCTGTCCTTCCTTAGGGGTGACATTACATACATTTGGGGGGGGGGGGGGAGCATAGCTATCTGGGAGATTCACTGCATGTTTCACAAGCATTTGAAGTGTCATAATTTACCATATAGGCTCATGTTTGATATTGGTCATGAGCATTACAACTTGCATGTTTAGAATCAACAAGTCCATCCATCAATATTTACATCTATGAAGAACAGTTGTGGTACCTGTCACGAGCATGACCATTTTGCATGTTTAGAATCAATGTGTCTGTCCAACACTATGTATTTCAAGATCGTGTGATGTTTGTTCCATGTAATCATTTTTTAACATGTACAAATTATTTGTTGATCTCTCTTCCTTTGCTCAATAGCAGGCATGAATATATGCTCCCATGGCAGGCAAGTAGTTGTGTTTTAATGCTGTTTGTCTAATTATGTCTTAAAGAGCCCTGTAAGGTAGGACTATTGATTCAAGACTGTGACAAATAGAGGGTGGGGTATTAGCAATAGTCCTGATGAAAGCCCAGGACCCTGAGAAGGCTGCGAAAGTGGGCTGTAATGTGCCAAGAATAGTGAAGAAGAGGTTATACGACAAAGCACCCACAAAGTTTTTTAACCATACTAGAGGCACCTTATGCTAAAGGGATATTTAGGTGCACCCTAGGTATTTTGAAATTCTAACATCTAGACGCCCATTGGAGAACATATCTTTTAAAGTGCTCTCTGGAATGTGGTTGAGTCCATCCCAGTTTGTAGGAACCGGATGAGACCTGATGATGAAGCTCGAAACCAATAGGGTGTGCGATGGTCACCAACAAAAACCAACTAGGGGGTTTGGAATTGAAATCAATATGGAATAATCTATTCATGCATAAATACCAGAGGTACAGGGTATTTTCTGTTGTGTTGGTATATAAATCTAGGGAGGCGGTATCCTGTAAACCCTTTTTAGTCTACAGAGAAAAACCTTTCTCCCTATGGGGAGTCTGTGTGTAACAGTCCCATGGGCAGTGTGCAAACAGATTTTCCAAATGAGTCACTCCAGATCCAGAGGTTTCATATCAAGGGGCATACATAAGTCATTGGCATTCTAATCAACTAAAAAACAGCTCATGCTCCAGAAGGTTTCAGTTTCTGTACCTTCAAATGCCAATTTACCATGGAACCTTGAAGTTGCACTTGAAAAAAAATAGGTCTTCCATTTGAACAAGTCATTAAATTACCTGACTTAGAAATTGGTGTGTATAGTAATTGTCCATTTTTAAATAGAAACTGGTCAAATTCGGACTTGTTTAGGAGCACTTTATAATGTTCCATAAGACTTTGCTGCTTTTGGGGCAGTCCATACTTTGCTCCATTATTATTGATCCATATTTATATATATATGTAGACGAATAGCATAATCGGACTGCTTTGATTTTTTTATTCTGTAAGGACTACAACTTCACATGGTTATTGTTTGTAACCCTGGTACTGCTACTAAAAGCAACAAAAATAGATTTCTCAGATTCTAATTGTTTTGAATACTGGTCTCTTTTGGCTCGCTGCCTTCTCTGTGGTCCTCTAATTGTAAAGGCTGCACTGCAACATTCTCAGACAATATGTATTTTGCTTTAGTGTAGAAATCGGCTATGCCAAGATTTGTTTGTCTTCAGATATTGTTACCTGGATTAAGACTTTGTAGGTGATATTTTGTTAGTCATTCTAGAGTCTTACTCGTAGTCCTTAATATTTTTCTCATAAAATAATTGAAGGGTGTGAAGGTTAATTACAAGATACAGTCAACTTCTTTCAAGGGCCTGGCACATGTGATGTTCTCTTCTCCCCTCATATAAAGGTATCCTAATGTTGGCTCTTTTTAATAAGAATTTTCAGATCAATCTGAGAAGGGTGGATATATAACTTAGAAGTCTTGGATTTCAAATTGACCTACACAGATTCTCCCTTTTTGAAAATTCAGTAAGATCATGCTTACTCAGCATAGGAAGGTCTGCTGTGTGACTGTCGATTATCTATACATTGTTGGGCTGTATCGAAGGACCAATGTTGGGTACTGTTATTGTACGTATTCATTTAGTGATAGCTGAGCTAAGGCTACTGAAGCTAAAGTTCCAAATGTATTCCTCAACGTGAGAGTGATAGACCGTGAGAGAACGAGACCGACCGCACAGCCATTATCAAGACATGATAAAATGAGGTGTTGCCTATGGGGCCCACTCGGGGCCTCACCCACAGGTAGTCAAGCTAGTGATCCATGGCGTCTTCTAGTCCAAGATTCCCTGGACAGAAGGGAGCCTTGATGGTTTCTGGTTACCCTGCTTGCGATACAACCCTTTTGGTTTGAAGACACAAGTGTTCTGTTATGATGAAAGTTGTGCAACCTCCCATTTCCTAGTGTATAGGCTCTGTGAAATTAGTTTGGTTGTTTACTCTTATCTTCCTCTCAAATAAAGAATATTGCTTCAATTGTGTTATCCAAAGACTGACGTCACCTTTTTGTTATTTGAATACATTAAGTGGCAGTGCTGAGAAAGTTCATGTCTCTGTCTTCAGCTGGATTGTTAATGGTTTGCTTCTCGCTCTTCTTAATTTTTGCAATGGCGTTTCAACTTCACAGTGGCTTAATTGACAGAACTATAATACAAAATGTAGAGCGGACGAGCAGTGGTGATTCTAGAATGCATGACGTTGTTATCAGTGATTAGTTTCTGTCAACAGAATTGAAATGTGCATGTAATACCTTTTAGTACTGAGTCGGGGGCTCCCAGGACATATTGTTTGAGGTAACGGAAAATAACTTTTAATGTTTATTTTGTCCTTGGGACAAGTAGGCCAAAACCTTTGGCTGATAGTGTACCATACTGCATTATGGATCAGGGGAGGACATTGTCTGCAGTTAAGGTAATGTTTGTGTTCTTATGTAAATGCTGTTCGAACTCATATTTATAGTTCATTAATACATTAATACAAAGCGCTCTAAGAAAATCTCGTCAGCTCAGACTACATTACTGACAGTGGTTTCAGTGTAAACCTGTTTACACTCACTCTCAACGTTTAACATTATGAGGCTAAATGTTCCCAGAAAGTTCTCTAATTAGATGTAAATACCTACAGAAAAATAAAGTGTAAAAAAATTTAACTACGAAGAAATTACATTTTGCTATACTACTGTGAAATTGTAGGTAACATTTCTTTAAAGCATCGGTTAGTAAAAAGTGTTGATGCATTATAGTATTTCCCAAAAATATTCATAACGGAAAATCAGTGCAACCAGTTTCAACAAGATAATGGGTAATATTAAAATAAACAAGCAGTGGCACAGTTAGTCTGTCTGATATTGGTGGTCCGCTTTTGGTTTGATCAATACGTGACTTGTTTTGATATGGTTTGTGTAAAGTTTTGTAGGAGCTGGCAGGCCCTTACCGTTATAGCGAACACTGACAAAAAAACAATCTTTTTTTGGTCTCAAAAGCACACATTGCCACAGTAATCTCTGGTAGTGAACACAACTAGTTTGTGTGCCAATATGCTCCTTGTGAAAGAGTGGAAGCCAGTTGATAGCTAGAGAAATGGAATTTTAATAAAAACAAAAGGTCTGTCTTGACTCCAGACCTAATTAGGGGCCCAATTCTTTTAGAGAATAACAAAATCGCACCCATAGTTTATGTCCTTGTATTAGGGCAGATTTATGGCTTTCATGAATTTACAGTAGTAGTCAGGAAACGTACTCCTAGAAAATATTTGTGAACTGTTTTGTAGCATGAGTAAATATGTCGGTGTATATCTTCTTGTTGGAAAATTATTGAGCGTTTACAAGTTCACTTTCCCTCCAGCCACTTTTATCCCAACCCAATATGGGCAAAGAATAGAGAAGAGCTGGTCAAAACCACTAAAACATGCAATTTAGTTGGTTTGCACTGACTCAAAAGGCATTCCAACCCTGAAACTAATGCTTCCTCCAGCCCCAGTATGCAGAACTGCGAAAAGATGGCAAAATAAGGAGTTAAAACCCTACTATAGTATGAGCCCTGGCATAATCAGGCTAATATCAGAGCTTTTATATAATGAGATTGCTGCCATAATGTGTCTCTGCACTACCTGACACCAAAGAGACAAGTGGATATTTACAGGACAAGTATATTTATGAAGCTACCTGTCCCATGGATACGTAGATATTTTATTAAATCTTGCACCCCTGTAGCTACCTGGAAGGATATTCCAGGCCATGTTATCAATAGGTGAGAGAGGAGGTGGTGCCCAGGCAGTGTGGACCAGTGATGTCGGGATGCAAAGGGTGGGTGGGTCAAGTGCTGGTAATGGGGCTCTTTCACTTCTGTGCACACTGTTATGCTACAGCTCCTGAGGGGAATAGAGAAGTTCCTGGCCTTTCATGGGTTGTGGAGGAAACTATATTTTACTGAGGTGGAGCACTTGAGCACTGTCTTGATGCTTGGGCCCAGGTTCCTGAATGGAGCAGTAGTATCTTTTTACAGTGAGAGGTTCTGTGGCCTAGTGATTATCTGTTCCTCAATACTTTTGTACTACATGCACACTTGAAACTTCAGGTGCTTTATTAGTCTGCAAATTTATTTACAATTCTTATACAATCATGACTGCATCGTTGATCTCTAGTGCCCATCGTATGCGGATTTAATTTGTTCTATTCAGACTCCAGTTTTCATTTGTAACATTTTCTCTTGCTGAAGTTCCTACATTCTTGTCTTCTTGTTTTGCTGATAGGAGCGCCATTGTTGAAGAAAGAAGCTTTGTTCCATGTGAAGACCTGTTATATGGTCGAATGTCCTTTAAAGGATTCAACCCAGAAGTTGAGGTACAATGTTATTACACCTGGGATAAGTTGCATGCCTCTTCTATCTGCTTGGTAGCGATTGATATTTATAGTGGTAGAGCAGTATCTTTAGGGATATATGAGGCAGTGGTGGTCAGTTTAATATGCTAAAACACAAATACCTAAAATGTACAGTTTGGTTAGTTTTCAATTGGATTGCACCTAGTATCAAAGCCAATTAGTCTTGTACTGTTTGTTTAGGGACAGCACTAGGATTAAAGCTGGGATTAGCATTCTGCTTATATTCACTACTACTTCAGTTAGTCTCAGAGTGAGGGCATGGAGCTAAAGTTATATTTACAGTCCTAGCGCAAGACTTGGACAAGTTATTAGGGTTAACACTAAGTTTACACTAAACATGTAATCCTGTTTTAAACTGTTTGTTTCAGTATTTTGTTTTTAGTATAAGTGTTACATTTTATGCATGTAGACACACCACCATTTTATTAATCCACCTCTCACTGTCCTTATGACCTTAACCTACCATATTTCCATAATAATCATCCTTTAAACATCCTTTGAGCATTTTCCTTTGTCTGATGGCACCCCATCCCAAAATCCTAGTTTAGAAAAACTAGTTTGGTACATGTGTAATGTTAAGTTGGCTTCGGTGATACTGCAGGTAGAGCCCTCTTTTCCTGTTCTCGCCCTGTTGGTGTGTAAACAGTGACAGTTCAGTGTCTGATTAAAATAAATAGAGGCAGATTTCTGCTAAAGACTACTTCCATTGTGGAATGGTAATCCAAGATCAATGTTTAATATATAATGAATGCTGCAGTGCCCTTGCTGATGGTTTTTGTACAGTCTGTACTTGTAGTCGGATACAAATCTCTCCTGTGCAAACCATTTTACTCTAAACCTTTATATCTGGAGCAAGATTTGGCACTCCTTTTAAAAGCTTTTCCCCAAGGGATCACATATTGCTTTCATTAGCCTAATTGAATATATTCTATCAACTCCAGAGGCTCCAGGAGTTACCTCTGTTGGAAAGACTATTACCTATGTATTCCTTTTCAATTCTAAACACAGTGGAAGCTCGGGTTTCCAACACCTCACAAAGCATCCCGGTGAGCCCCTGTGCAGTCTTCACTTTAACTTTAAATAGTCATTGGAGCATTTTCATGAGAATCCTCCTGCCATGACTTTAGCATACAATGTTAAGAGTAGCAATAGGAATTAGAAAGCTCGTTTTCTAAGTAATTTCACAGTTTGACTAGCTTCTCTAAAGATAAATGCAAACGCTATAAAGGCTTTTTTGGGGATAGCTCTGCCTTTTTATCATTTTCGAATTACTATTGATTAATATGTTTAGCAACTTCTATGTTTCACATAAGCAGTATGATCTCCATGCTCGTTTCCTGTAGTTATAGCAACTTTTCAATGTTTTCTTCAATGGGAAATGCCTGATTAGTTGAAGTCTGCTCTACGAGCCCAGTTTACAAACTCTATTCTGAAATCATTGAAAACTGTTACATTTATCTGCCCGGTTCAGTTCCTAATGCCGTCAGGAATGATATTTTCAGAAGTTAATGATCCAAATGAACTCTGCAGTCGCTGTTGACGAAGAAGATGATGATGATGGTGGGAAAATGGAAGCGGACGTATCTGATGAGGAGATGGCCCGAAGGTAACTTTTATGTTTTTTGGTATATTCATTAGTCTGTTTAAATGAAGACCTTTTGACAAATAGTCTTGCCGGGTGCTGCATATCTTGATTCAAATGTATGAAAACTCACAGTTAATTCTAGGGATATTTGCAAAACTGTATACTGCAGTGTATATGTACTTTCATCTCGAACTGTGTCTTGTTTTTGCTGGATGATTCTATATCCCATTTACCTGATACTGTGAGTGCTAATGTCTTTTTGCTTACTGTTTGAGCAGTTGAGATTCCAATTTGTGATCATCCTGTTTAAGGCCTCTGTAGTGAACCGACCTCTGGCTTGCTCTGATGGTCATGCAGCAGGCTCTCCCTGTTAAATATGAATTCCACAGGGCTGGGCCGCATTTGCTTCTGTCACATATAATTTTTTGGACCATAGCTGCAAATGCTAGCTGTATTTCTCTTTTACTCTGTGGTGCTTCTGTTTACTAGCTAACTACTTAACCAGGTAGCCAGACTAGCACCTTCATCAAGTGTTTCTAAGATGTCCCATGTTATATTATGTATGATTGTCTCCTGTTGGGTTTTTTAATTGTTAATATACTCATGCTCACCCTCAAGTTATGCTAAATGTTAATATGATGTTTTGTGGGAATTTATCATTCATAGGGTTCCTCAATGAAAACTTCAATTAGTCACTGATTTAGAAGTATGATTTTAAAGTACACAATTTATTCACTTAATGGTGGCATAATCTTCACTATCAGCACTAATACTTGGAGTGTGTATTAGAACTAAACACAAAAGGAAAAGAAAGTAATCACCAAATTTTAAGCACAAAAAAAATGTGCCAACTATAATACAAACAATATTGCTTCAGTCTTCGGTTGTTTTGAAGAACAATGGTTGCAGTTCATATTTTCTGTGCAGTCCACATAGGAGGTAGTCCTTCAAATGGTGTCACATGAAGAACAATCCTGTCATGGATCTATTGGGTGTGTGTCCATAACGTTATTTAGTATATTCAAGATTGGATGAGTCCTCCAAAGGTAAGTGTTGCGTTTAGCCTCTTGTTAGTGTGTACCTTCTCATGACTTTGGAAGAAAGAAGTACCTATTGATCGGATTATATGTACAAATCAAAAACCATTGTTGGCTTTACATGAACTTGTACCTTGTGGGTAAAGCCAAGTAAGGGTACCTTTAAATAGAGTCCATGCAGAACCACATTTTAAAGTTGAATATGTGGCTCTGCATGGACTACACTTAAAGGTACCCTTACCTGTTTTTCCTTCGGAGGACAGGATTGGATTAAGAGGCCAGCTAGCCCCTGGGCGGGGACTGAGTTGAAGTTAGGTCTGAAGCAAGGACAGGGGTTTATCTCTGAGGGCCATTGGACTCTCCTGGCGGGGACCTTGGTGCTTCCTTGCATTAAGCTCTTTTAATAATCTTTGTCCTGAATTTGACTGATGCCTAGAGCAGGTCATTGTATCCGGGTCAGCAAAGCAGTGGTGGTTTGGAGTCTGCATTGTTTCAAGAAACCGAGCAGCATATATTTGTATGTACATAATTGTGTGTGTGTATATATGCACTGAGGCACCAGTTCAAGAAAAGGCGCTTTATTCAATATTTACTGGCAACCTGCTCTCTTACTCCAACGCATTTCGGCTGCTACAATCAGTTAATACTCCTCCTTCATCCCTTTCCTGCCGCAGTTTCCAAATGGCTCGGGTAAGTCCCATTGCAGCAAGCAGGTCATGCTTCCCAATTCAAACAACACAACAACTCTCCTTTGAGAGAGCCTCCAACCCTTTCAGGGCAGCTTCACTGAAATACAGGAACAGAGCTTCCCGAAAAAGCATCCGCAACAACAAAATGCACTGAATTACTTTAGGAGGAGTAATAAAGATCTCTTTTAACATCCAGGATATGTGCGCAGAAAGAACACATTGTATAAAATGACAATTTGCACTGCAGTTCAGACTTATTGTTTGTATTACTTGAAAGTCCATTATGTGACTTATATGATCAAAGAGACTACTTAGGCGCTATTACTTTAAAAGCACGAGATCACCCTTCATGTCGGAACTGCTCACCTGTGAAAAAGGCTGATTGTAGCAGCCGAAACGTGTCGGAGTAAGTGAGCAGGTTGCCAGTTAATATTGAAGAAAGCACCCTTTTTGGCTCTAGTGCTTCAGAGCATTTTGTTGTGGCGGATGCTTTTTCAGGACACTCCGTTCCCCTATTGCACTGAAGCTGCCCTGCAAGTGTTGGAGGCTCCCTCCACGGAGAGTTGTTGTGATATATTGATACATATTCACTGAAAAAAACTAAAGGTTACAGGATCGTTATAGTTAGGCTCAGGTTTCACTTGTTCAAAACCAGTGAAATTCACCAGTTATAGTTAGCTGAGCTAACTATAACTCGCACCCCGCAATGCAGTGCTGGGCCTCTGACCAGCTCTCCGGAATCCCGCTATGTAGTGTAGGACTTGCAGAAAGTACCAGGAGTGCTTCTTGGCCCACAAGGTCCCTCAGCATCCAAAAAGACTTAATTCCTGAACCAGCAGTGCACAGGAGACAAGTTTGCACAGTGGTAGAGTAAGGGGGCGTGGAATCCGAAGACCTCTTAGCAATCCCAATGTGTGGGACTTGCTGGAGATAACAGGAAGGGTTGTTCGCCACCAAGGACCCTCAGCACCCAAGGGGACTATATCCCCCAAATAGTAGTGCACCAAGAGGCATGTTTGCAGAGTGGTAGAGAAAGGGGGCGGGCCATGAAGACCTTTCAGCAATCCCGCAGTGTGGGACTTACTGAAGGTAACAGGTAGGATAGTTGGCTCACAGGGATGTCCTGGGGGAGGGGGGCCCAACAACTACTCCTGTTAAGGCCAGGAAGTCTTACACAGGTCGATTTGCTTAGAGATCTTCAGAGGCCACGCTCCCTTTTTTCCACCCCTCTCCAAATGCGCCTCCTGGTCTCAGTCCCTGTCTCCTACGAAGGATTCGATTCCACAGCTCATATCTATTCAACAGAAATTCCTGGGTCCTTCTGCAACGCTGCAATAAGTAGAGACTTTCAATAAAGTGAAGTGTGCATTGTTGACACCCTTTCAGCTCCCTTTGACGTGCCCTCAGGCCCCACGGATCCAAGGAGGCCTACAGGCAGGCTAGCATTGGCAGAGGAGTCCTCTTTTCGCCATCTGTGCCACTCGGTTCTGCTGTGGAGTCCTTCTCGGCTCCAGGACCAACACCTAACCTGACTTTGAATCCTGCGTCACAATCCATGCCTTTGCCCACCACATCAACACCAGCACTTAATCCGCCTGTGCCAGAGAAAGAACTAATTTTCTTATCAAACTCAGACGTGAACCAAACACAAACCTTGATCCAAATTGCGTCCTTCACAACCTTTGGTAGCCGTTCCAACCTCATTCTGGCTCTGACAGATCACTAGGACTCTTCACATTCCTTTTGTCAACACAGTGATCCTGGAGATGACTGGGATGATGCTTCCCAGTATTATGATGAGGTCTATCTTTTTATAGACACTCATCGCACCACTGTGCTACACCCACCCACCCTCACCTCCGTGGACACTGAGTTGAACTATCCCTTTGGCCTTTCACAGAGGAAAAAGCGTGTAGTAATGAGATGGGCTGCTGAAGTTTTAGCCCTGCAACTCCTGTCTGTAAAGGTTAAGTGTTGTCTTAACTGAGGTCCTACAACCTGAGCAGACTTTCTCTGAAGCCCTGACAAACCTACTAATAGGCACTTGTCCAGACCATAAATAGACCACTCCCCAGAATATGTAAACCTGCTTCTTGCTTAATTCAGCACCTTTCACCTGAAATCTTCGTGTTCCAGGACTGTCTGAGTAGGCTAAACCCGATCTCATTCCCTACTACACCACCTAATAGGGAATCAAATGCATGGAGGCATTTTGGAAGGGGATGTTTTCCTCAGCCAACCTCACTTTTCGCTCATTAAATGCCAGTTGCCTCTTGGTATAATATTTGCATGCTTTATGGGGTATGGTCAATAAATCTTTCCGTCGGTCCCTCCAACTACTGCCACCAAACCATTTAGCTTGCATTCTGCAGCACATAGCCAAGCTATTTACGGCAGAATAAGGTATTACTTCTGCTCTTGGCAGGACTTTCCATTGACTAAATAGTCCAGCAATGATATGCCCTACCATTCCTGTCATAGTCCTTCATCAGAGTGGCCATTGGAGGACCATTTGTTCTTTTTTCAGCACAAGGTCAAGGCTCTTTTAGACAAAGGAGCCATAGAGAGGGTCTCAGTATCAGAAATAGGGACTGGATGTTACTTCCGCTATTTTCTGGTGCCGAAGAAAGACGAAGGTCTTTGTTCTATTTTGGATCTTTTGCCTCTCAATTTCTTACACAAAAAGGACAAATTCAAAATGCTCACATTATTATCTGCCTTGGGTCCAGGAGACTGGATAGTTTGGCTGGACCTGCAAAATGCATGTTTTCACATTCCCACCCTTCAGTCCCACAGGCATTACCTGTGATTCAGGATGATCTAAAAATATTTTCAGTTCTCTATGCTGTATTTTGGACTCACCAAATCCCCTCAGGTGTGTACGAAAGTGATGGTTGCACCACACCTTTGTAGATATGGATACCCGTCTTCCCCCTACCTCGGAGACTGGGTGCTAAAGGCACACTTGCCACAGTCAGTCCTAGACCACCTCCAGAAGACAGCAGACCTCTTAGCGTCTTTAGGGTTCCTGATCAGTTTTCAAAGTCACTCCTTTGCAGAAACTCCTGTTCATTGTAGGCATTGTAGATAAGGTGCGTTTTAGTCCTTCTCTCCAGTTCAACAAGTCCAGGACATTGGAGCTATAATCTTGATGTTTCAGCCTCAGTCTTGGTTCTCATCCAGAATTGGTTTGAGACGATGTGGCCTCTTCATCCTACCTGTCAACTATGCTGGGTGGTACATTGGTACATGCAGGATCTGTAGTGGTATCTAAAGTCTCATTGGCTCTGCACCAAGATATCTTGTCAGATTCCATCCAGGTTTCAGTGGAGCCTGAGAAAGACCTGCAGTGGTGGCTGCTTGACCCCAATTGGGCCCATGGCAGAACCTCACCCTACCCCACTCAGAGCTGATGGTGGTGTCTTACGTGTCACTGTTGCGTTAAAGACGTCATGTGGGAGATTTGAAAAATCTGAGATCTCCGCTTTCCGGCCTAGACTCTTGTCCACATCAGCCTGTTGGATTGCAGGCCACTCGTTTTGTGTTGAAGGTGCCTATTGTTCATCAAGGAGAGGCCTGTCCAAGTTCTCATGGACAACATCACAACCATGTGGTATTGCCACAAACAGGGCTGAGACGGGTTCTTTGCCATGGGGCTCTTTGCCTCTGGCATTGGATGAATCGACTGGGCATCTCTCTTTTTGTAACCCACCTAGCAGAATCTTTAAATGCTAGGATGGACAAACTCAGTGATGCCACCTGTAACAGGAATCGCAGCTGGAAGGGGAGGTGGTTCAGAGATTCATCCCGTTATTGCAAGAACCCTTGCTCACTCTATTTCCCGCTGCAAGACTAAACAATGTCAGCCCTTTTGCATGCTGGAGTTCCCAAGAATAGGCATTCCTCCAAGAGTGCAGTACAAGTCTTTGGTATGCTTTTCTGCCGCTACCCCTCCTGGCCCGAGTTCTAAAGATCCAGAACAAACTGGCCCAAGTCATCCTAGTAGCTTCAGATTGGGCCAGGAGAGTTTTTGCACCTGGGCCTGCACAACCTACACTCAGTAATATCGAGCAACAACAGTTGGTGGATTTTGATCTCCCTCCAGAAGTAGTTAATGTTATCCCAGTGGTCATGTGCCATGTGTCCTACAAAAACTGTTTACGCCGAACACTGGGATAAGTTTGTACCCTGGTGTAATTCCCGCCATAAAGACGCATTACAGGCAAAGCTGTTGGATGCTTTTTCTTTGTGTGCTTTCTTAATCCCAGCATGGACTTGCCATGGGCAATGTGAAAGGTTATTTGTCCGCCCTTTCTGCCTTTTTGTGTTTACCTGAACTGCACCTATCAAAATCACCTGTTTTGATGCGTTTTCTTGAAGGTCTGACCCATATGTTTCCACTGAAACCTTTTGTGATGCCACTGTGGAGCCTTAATTTTGTTCTCGCTGTCCTTAAGAGTAACCAATTTGACCCAATGCACCACTATCCTGTTCATCTGCTGACTCTCATGACAGTCATTTTTATCAGCTCTTCATGTGAGTGAGCTGCAAGCTGACAGTTCATCAAATATACACCACGTTTTTCCACCGGACAAACTGGTGTTATGGACAAGGGCGGTATTACTGCTGAATACTGTGGCACCTTTTCATGTCAGACTATCTGTCATACTTCTGGCATTCTTTGCTCCTCCTTACTCCTCAAAAAAAAAAGGAGAAGAGAGGCCATTGCTTGGATGCCAAGAATGCTTTTAGCTTATACCTCTATCGTACCAAGGCCAATCAGGTGGACGATCATAGGGTTCGCTCCAGCAAAGAAGGGTTAGGCAGTGCAGAAAAAGGACCCCATCAAGGAGGATAGTCCTCTGTATAAAAATCCACTATACATTGGCTGAGCAGCAGCCCCATGAGGCTCTCTTGGCTCAGATAGCCAGAACCAATGCTGCTACTACTGCTTCGGCACATGATGTGTTGCATAGTCTGGTCCTCTGTCAGGTCGACATAGGTCAGACATATAGTCTGACATAGGCTTCAGTCCATACATTCACAAAGAACTACTGACTTGATAGCTATTTCCAGCGGGAAGGGCTGTGTTCCTGTTCGGTCCTGAAAGATTTTCTAGGTTGTCATTCCACAGGCCCACCACCTTGGATAGAGATTCTGCGTTTAGAAGTATTCATCAGAAGAACAAGTTAGTTCGTTTTGGTAATTACTTTGTGTTGGATTCTCTGGAGATTCCTCATCTCCCTCAGACTGCCCCATTTTATGAAATGGACTACTTCTCCATCTATAAAAAGGTTCCATTTTAGAGATCTAGACACGATCACATCTGATCACTTTTTAAGCTCTGCATCAGACAGTGAGGACAGAGTTGAGAAAGAAACTGACATCAGCACTCAGGAGTGGTGCATAAGTGTGGCTCTGGCATCACTTCTGGGACAGGGTGAAGTTGACGCAGAGCTGCGTGACGCCACCTACTGGTGTGCAAGAGCAGTGCTGAGAAACACTTTCAGATCCTGTCTGGTGCGTTGAGTAATCACAAGGTGCAGAATCAGTGGTTAGAGACTATCACGAGAAAGGACGTTACTGAAGGTAACTAGTTTTTATTATCTAACTTATATGATATTGCAATACACCTAGATAAGTTATTCTTGTAAGAAGAGAAAGCATATAGCATCAACTGATAGTAATGTTTGTTTTGCATTCAACAACGTGAAGGCAATTTTATCAAGACCATCCTCTTTGCCATAGTAAAATATTTGTGTGAAGCATACCATGTTTTACTCACCTGAACCCAAATATTTATGCACACACTTCCGTAATTGAAGACCTCTTTCTTTCATTCTGTGCATTCCTATGTTTCTTTTATTCTCCCTTGGAATTCAATGCCTGGCTTATTCTGTGTCCATTCCTTTGTGCTTGCATACGTACTTGTATTCAACAAGAAACAGCCATGCATTAGAGTATTATACACGGCATTTGTATTATTTAAATGTCTTCGCAGCAGGCACTCTAAGATACAGTAGATTAAATCTAAGTTGGAAAATGTGTGGGACGCTTCTAAATTCCAAGTGTTGTCTTGAAATAGTTGCTGCTCTGGGATACTGGTATGAACCTAAATGTTTTTAGGAAAATGAATGACTAATTATTACCACTAAATTGCAATATATTTGAGCTTTTTCTTTTGTTTTAGGCTATAGACAAAAGACACATTACATTAGGGCTAACTACATTTAGGTGAAATTTTTATTGAGTTCTAATTATAGCCATCAATAGGTGATCACTTAACTGTTGCTCAGTATCTGCAGCTAAACTGCATTCTGTGGGCAGTGTGCTTAATAACATGATCCATTTGCGATAAACACATTTGTTTGGTTCAACTTTGCGTGATCTCTTTGAATGATGTGGAAATTACACCGAATTCGTAACTACAAACTGCAATGTGGTTGTGGTGTTACGTAATATTAATGACCCTGTCGTTTTCTAGCTGTCTCCTGCAGTCACACTTTGTAGAGCCTCGCAGGCAGTCATACCTTTGTGAGCTCTCTGAAATCTAGTTCACCAAAGCTTTGGCCTTTTCTAAGTGTTTTTTTTTCTTTTTCATTTGCAGGTATGAATCCTTAGTAGGCACCATCAAGAACAAGTTTACGAAAAAACGAGCAAAACCTGTCGTAAATGAAGAAGATGAGAACCGGAATATCAAAGGCAGCAAAGCAAAGAGAATGTTCTTGAAACCCCAGGATTAGACTGGAGCATCCGCTGTTCTTGTGAGGGTTGGGAGCTGGCAAATGTTACTGACGACGTCCTTCGAGCTGGGTCTTGGGTCTGTCTACAAATAATGAGAATTTTCAGAGGCACCCAGTTCATGTGCTGTTCTGGGCATAAGTCTTACAAAGTGAGACACAAGGGCGTCTGAGGAGTACTCCAAAAAGGAAATGGAAAGACTGTAACTCCACTGGATGTTATACATCCCCCTTTTTTTTTTTTAAAGACATTTTATTCGGGTTGGGGTTTTTAGCATTTTCACTGTAAAGTGTTTTATTATTTTAAGATGAAACGTTATCAGTGACCTGTTCTGCAGTGCGGAGATTGTCATAAGTTCAGGCAATTAAACAAATAACATCCACTCTATAAAACTGTTTTGCCTTCACAATGTTTTCTTCTTGCCTTGCCTTGCCTAATCTATGCAATAAAATATACTGGGGTTCATTTAATATGTAAAATGAAGAAATGCATTCCGGGGTCCCACATTTGCAGCTGGCTCTAGGCTTGGGCAGCATCAGCACCAGAGTACCACCTCTAAAAAGACTCCAGTGTTATGTGGCCCAGGGAGCAGCAGTGGTACAGCACTCCGAGGCCTAAGTGAGGGACCCCTAACCCCCCGCCCCACTTCCCCAGGCCTCCCATCCTTGTGGTGAAAGTCCTGTCCTTCAGAAGTCTTACCTGCTGCACCTGCATGAGAATAGCGATTAGGTGGAGTGATTAATGTGCCTTTTGGTGTGATGTGAGCCCTGCCCCGGCTTGATTGAAAAGCATTGTGTCCTGCAGTGCTCACAAAAAAGAAAGAATCCTGCCCCATCATCAATGGTCGTTGCTGCCGGAGGGTGGAAGAAAAGGGGGGAGGGGCGGTTGAGCAGTGTATAAAAAGGCAGACTCCGTGAGAGTCTGGAAGAGAGATGAGGCAAAAGGGATGGCATGTAGAGATGGGTGAGCCAACAAATCAACAAGATGACCCCATAAATGTCATCAAAATTCAGAAAAGCATATTTCTTTAACACACAGAAGCGATTTACCTTCGTACACAAGCTTATATCACTTCATTTATATATGTTTAATGAATGAATGAGAGTTTTTAAACCCGAACTAAGAATCTTTTCCTGCCCCCACCCTGATGATGATTGCATTAGTGAACTAAGAACAGGCCACTGGAATTATGCGTTAGTAAAGAACTAAATTATGATACAGGTTTTACTAACTCATGCAGCAAGAAAAAGGCAAATGATGTGATAGTATTGCCTGTTTATTTTGACCTGTTATCATGTTATTACTATCTTTACAAAGGTTTCATCTCGGTACAAGTCTGACAACTAAATACAGCAGTAAGCAAAATAAAGATGAACGGTCAACCCTTGTATAGGGCTTTCCACTGAGCATGAACACGTGTTGCTGCGTATTTAGTAACTTTTTATCTATTTGAACTAGAAACTAGTTTTTCATAAACTGTTAACAGCTGCAGATTATGTAGCAGATGGCTTATGTAGCAAATGAGGGGAATCCATAATTATATGGTCAAGCAGGTAAACCGGGGTTGACCCTAAAATTTTCAGTTTCTCACTGCACAGTTCAGCCACTACATTGATATCTCTTTATGACATTAAAGCTCAATACTTTGTCTTTAAAACTTGGAGGATGAGACTAGAGCGTGGACGAAGAGCAGGGTCCGCATATGGATATGGATATAAGAACACTTCACAACAGACTATGTAATTCTTTTCCAATGCACAGACTTGCCCGGATTCACAGGTTGCTTAGCTGAGGCTGGGATTCAAGCTTGGCTCCCCATTATGCATGGTGGAAAGCTTTAGCCAATAGGCCACTTTGCCTCCTGTGAAAGTTCAGCTCATTTTGTGCTTGAGTTTCCAGGAGGACCTCGAGCTGAGCAGAGCCAGGCCTCTGGCTCGAGCTTTCATTGGCTTGTCCACCTAAAGAGAGTAATGTTAAGAGGCGCACAATCTATGCAAAGCGGTGACAACCGTTTATAGAGTAGGAGGTGGAAGGGAACAGCTGAAATATGGTAAGATGCTTAGGGGAGGGAAGAAGGGTGGAAACCAGCGAATGGAGGGGAGATGCGAATGTAAACTAGGCAGATGCAGAAATAAGAGGCTGGGGAAAAGGGAGCGGTTGATGTATAGGGGGCAGAATCAATGAGAAAAGGTGAAGCACAAAAAGGTTAGAGGTTGGGTGGAAAGATGAAAGGAAAGGAGTAGACCATTGAGGGGAGGTATGGATGCAAGAGTGAAAGCATTTGAGCACGGTCAGAAGCATGAGAGAGATGGGAGTTGAAGACTAGATCATGCAGGGGTGATGTGGATAAGAAGGGGCTGCCAGCAAGAGTGGGTAATGGGTTGGGCAAGTGATGAGGTAAAAAGTAGAGCATGAAGTTGGATATAACAGCAAAAAAGCAAAAGGCTGTAGAAGAGTTAAAAACTTTGTTGAACCACTGTGTGCTGCTAATTCACCATCTCTTTATTTCCACTGTTGTAAAAAATGTAAACCGTTGGTCCTAGTTATGAGATGCATGTCTCATCCTTCAAAAGGGTTCTCTGATCTTGTGCCACTCTGTGTCTCTGCTGAATTTCAGCCTGCTCTCCGTGTACTTAATTACTGCTCTTAACTTTTCTGTCAAATCTGATTCCGAGAATGACTCTTCCCTGCAGATGCCTTGACCGAAGATCTAGAGATCATAGCTCTTGCCTTGATCTCTCTTTGCCGGATCTTGCTTCTTTTTTCATTCCTTCCTACGAATGTAAAACAACACATTTTGTGGTTGTTTCTCTGCTCAACAAACCTTCAGCTATCTCAAAACTTCACGGCATCTCTTTGCTACCCTTTTTTTAATGCCCCAAAGTATTTTTTATGTAAAAGGGAAAAAGTAGAAGTATATTGCGAGACCTTTTCTTTGAGTCAGGGGTAATAGGTGATTAATTGATAGCATCTGTGGAGGATACAGCAGTTTATAGTATCTGTTTCAGGACAGACTATTGTGTTTGGCTATGAGTTTTTCCTTTGTGAAACTTGTTTCTCCAAATGTGGCAATACCGAGCAGTCCAAGCTTACTCCAGAAAAAGTGATAGTTATTGGAACTTTTTACAAGGTGTTATAAGAAATCTACCCAATTAGCACCTTATCCCGCCAGTCTGGCTACATCTTTTAAAAATGAATGATTTACAGATGGTAGTTATGGAATGAAACACCCAAAAATTTGTTTTATGCCGAATAGTCCACCCAATGCCCACCAAATGTCTTAAAACTATCTCTGTGTGCTAAGTATCCTGCAAAGTGATAAAGAACAATAGTCCACCCTGCAAGACTTAGGTGCTGCCAGGCACAGGAAAGGGGTTAGTTTCATGTAGGTATGGCACAGTTGACCGAGTGGCCTATGGCCGGGCCGGTTGGAAAGATTATTATTTCTTGTTTATTACATGGGCAGGCTTGGCCGCTGGTGTACAACTCAAAAGGCGGCTGCAGCTTATCGTTCATATGCATAGTCAGTCTCGATGTCCTCACAAAGCCGGCCAGCTCATTGTCGTGTACAAACTGACAATGGGCAGGCCTGCGAAAGCACAGTATGATGTGTGGCTCCTCCTACAACAAAAGATCCCAAACCTTAGGGAGTGACGCACAAGTTACTTACCTTCGGTAACAATATATCTGTAAGAAACTGTAGTTAGTATTAGATTCCTTACCTAAGAATATCCCCAGGCGTCAGACTGGATCCGGTAATTTTTGCATAGCAGTACCCCTGCACATCAGTAGGCGTCGTCTGCGGCTCTGCGTCCGTCGTCGTTGGCGCCGGGATGACATCGCTGGAGTACTTAGACGCCGCCCTCGCGCGCTGACGTCAGTTCTTATACACAGCTTTTCCGCGCCAGAAACGCAGAGCCATGATAAAAACCAACACTGGTGCCATGAAACTAGGGTCCTGAAAGGGGATGACCTTAACCCTAGATATATTGTTATCGAAGGTAAGTAACTTGTGCATCTGAAAGAAACAGGTTAGTATTAGATTCCTTACCTTAGAATAGATACCCCAGCAGTACCAACCCCGGTGGTGGGTCTGCGAACCAATGATCACACCAGAAAGTCCTGGAGGACGGAACGGCCAAAGAAGCCATCCCCCCAGACTTGGCTGTCCAGGCAGTAGTATCTTGCGAAGTGTGCAGCGAGACCCACGTAGCTGCCTGACAGATGTCCTGCAAAGGGACTCCCCGACCCAGGGCAGTAGTAGCCGCCATGGCCCGAGTGGAATGGGCCCTCAGCCCAACAGGAGGCTCCTTCTTAGCTAAAGAGTAGCATGCCTTGATACACAGGACGACCCACGAGAGATGGTCCGTTTGTGCACCGCCCGTCCCTTCTTAGCGCCCACGTAACCAACAAAGCGTTGGTCATCCACCCGGAACTGGCGTGAGCGTTCTTAGAAAGAGAGCGCGTGCTTTGGGTCCAGACGGTGGAGCCGCTCTTCCTCTTTAGAGGGATGCGAAGGCAGAAAGAAGGTGGGCAAGGTGATGGACTGCCCGATGTGGAAGGCTGAGACTACCTTGGGCAGGAAAGAGGGTCTTGTCCTCAAAACAACCTTGTCCGGATGGACAGAAAGGAAGGGAGGCTTGGATGAAAGAGCCTGGAGCTCACTCATTCTCTTGGCAGAGGTGATGGCAACCAGGAAAGCAGTCTTAAGGGTAAGAAGACGGAGAGGACAGTTATGAAGTGGCTCGAAGGGAGCGCACATCAGAAAAGTTAGTACAAGGTTCAAGTCCCACTGAGGCATCACGAAAGGAACAGGGGGGAACATATTAGTGATGCCCTTTAAGAACCTATTAACAACTGGGGATTTGAACAAAGAAGGCTGATCAGGTAGCCTTAAGAAGGCGGAAAGGGCAGAAAGGTAGCCCTTGATAGTGCCCAGAGCAGAGCCCGGCTGGGCAAGAGAAAGAAGGAAGAGAAGAACCTCAGAAAGGGGATCCACAGCCTTTGCTGTGCACCATGCCACAAATTTGTTCCACCTGCAAGCGTAAACGGACTTTCTGGAGGGACGCCTGGCTGCCACAATCACATCATAAACTTCAGGAGGCAAGTCAAATGGCCTCAACTGTCGCCGCTCTATCTCCAAGCATGGAGGTGGAGACTGGACAGGTTCAGGTGGAGTACCATCCCCTGCTGCTGCGACAGAAGGTCCCCTGAAGAGGCAGACGAATCGGGGGATCAACTGACATACTGAGTAGCTCGGGATACCAGTATCTTCGTGCCCAGTCCGGAGCCACAAGGATAACGTGGGCCCGGTCGCGCTTGATCTTCTTCAGCACTCTGGGCAGAAGTGGTATAGGCGGAAAGGCGTACAACAGACGCAACTCCACTCGCGTCGAAAAGCGTCTCCGAGCGATTGCCGCCTTGGAAATTCCAACGCGCAGTACTGATGACATTGCGCGTTCTCTTCGGTGGCGAATAGATCTAACCAGGGCTCTCCCCATCGCTGAAAGAGGCCTTGCGCCACGTCCGGGCTCAGATGCCATTCGTGACCCATCATGCACCGCCGACTGAGTTCGTCTGCCCTGGCGTTCAGAGAGCCCGCCAGGTGTTGAACCCTCAGGGTCACCCCCTGATGTTCCAGCCACTGTCAGAGGCGCAGAGCCTCCTGGCATAGGGTCCTCGACCCCACCCGCCCTGTTTGTTGAAGTACCACATGGCGGTGGTGTTGTCCGTAAACACCTGCACTGCACTCCCCCGGACAGAGAGGAGGAATGCCTTCAGTGCAAGATGAATCACCCGTAGCTCCAGAAGTTTGATGTGGAGCCGGGACTCCGCCGGAGACCAGAGGCCTCTGATCTCCGCCTCTCCCATGTGGCCTCCCCAACATAGGAGGGATGCGTCCGTCACAACTACGTGCTCTGGTTGGGGTAGGGATAGGGATCTGCTGCTGACCCAATCGCGGTCCGTGAGCCACCACTGCAACTGTCTTGCAGTGCCCTCCGAGATCAAGACATGGTCGGCCAAGTTGCCCTGATGCTGGGTCCACTGAAATTTCAGGTCCCACTTCAGAGCCCGCATCCGCCACCTGGCGTGATGCACCAGAAGGATGCAGGAGGCCATCAGCCCCAGAAGCAGCAGAGTCAACCTGACCAAGACTCGGGATAACGGCTGAAAGATCTGAATCAGAGCCTGAATATCCTGAACCCGCTGTTCGGGAGGATAAACCCGAAACTGCGCTGAGTCTAGAACCGCTCCGATGAAGAAGAGCTTCTGAGAGGGACACCGATGTGACTTCGGCACATTGATGGAGAACCCCAGCCGATGCAGGAGGTCGGCCGTAGTCTGGAGGTGGTTGACGACTGTCTGGGGTGAGCCCGCCTTCAACAACCAGTCGTCGAGGTAGGGGAAGACTGAAACCCCTAACCTGCGCAGATGAGCTGCGACCACCGCCATCACTTTCGTGAACACCCGTGGGGCGCTGGTAAGGTCGAAGGGGAGCACGGTAAACTAAAAGTGCTTGTGGCCTACCGTAAACCGCCGGTGGGCCGGCAGGACTGGGATATGTAAATAGGCGTCCTGCAAGTCCAATGCTACCATCCAGTCTCCTGGGTCCAGGGCAGCTAAGTCCTGATACAAGAAACCTGGGGGTCTATCATCGAGACAAAGGTGTGTCTATAACCATGACTAGTGTTAAACAACAGAGTATCTGTACGGTAATTAAATGGTCTAGTGATATAGAGTATATTGAACCAACGCATGGAACCACCAGCAACTTTAGGTGAAATCCAATATCCAGAGATGGATTCCCATCAAAATCTTGTTGGTGATATAGTTTTCTCATGTGGTCATCCACAGGACTAGTCTGGTGTGTCCCTAGATCAATTGAGACTACAACCAAGACAGCCTGTAAGGACTGGGGTCACTCCCGCAGTCACTAGCCGACCATGCGTGGGATCACCAATTGGAAAAAGGTGCAGTGCAAAGGGTGAAGGTGTGAAGAGAAAGTGACATTAAAAAGGAATAGAGGACTCACAGTAAACTTTAATGAGTGAAGAACCTCTTTCAATTTAAAAACCAGAACAGCGCAAAAACAGCAGTATAAACAAATGACTGCTTTAGGGCCGACATGTTTCTACCAGTGGGGGATATCCTCCCTTGGCTTTCCTCAGGGCCTCTGTTCTTAAAAACTTTTGCTACTGCAAGGCTGGGGGAGGCCTCCCCCAGCCTCAGACACAGCTTGGGGCAACAACGGATAGAGCGTGGCCTCCCTTACTCTGAGCCTGGTCCAGGTGAGGTGAGGTAATTTCCCCTGTCAAGAAGGGTGATTCACACACCAGCTGACATGGAGGAATAGGAACATATCCTTTGAAACATGTCACTGTATATGTTTTTTGTATTGGTTTGATTTGGTTTGAACACTTGCAGTAGCAAAAGTTGTCTTGGTTGTAGTCTCAATTGATCTAGGGACACACCAGACTAGTCCTGTGGATGACCACATGAGAAAACTATATCACCAACAAGATTTTGATGGGAATCCATCTCTGGATATTGGATTTCACCTAAAGTTGCTGGTGGTTCCATGCGTTGGTTCAATATACTCTATATCACTAGACCATTTAATTACCGTACAGATACTCTGTTGTTTAACACTAGTCATGGTTATAGACACACCTTTGTCTCGATGATAGACCCCCAGGTTTCTTGTATTTTGATTTTGTAATAGGGGAAATTACCTGGGCTGGTCTTTAAACTCCCTTAGACCCTCCAACCCCCGTTTTTGTCTTTGCAGCTAAGTCCTGAGCCAGGGTCAGCATCTTGAACTTCTCCTTCCAGAGGAAGCCGTTGACGTTCTGCAGGTCCCAGATAGGGCGTAGGTCCCCTTTGCCCTTCTTTGGTACCAGAAAGTAGTGGAAGTAACAACCACACCCTACTTCTGGCCCAGGAACGCACTCGATGGCCCCCTTGGCCAAGAGGGCCGTAACTTCCTCTTGTAGAAGTTTCAAATGATCCCCCGACACGCGGTGGGACTGCGGTGGCATGGCTGAAGGGGTCGCCTCGAAGGGGAGGGAGTAGCCCCTTCGGATGATTTGCAGCACCCACTTGTCCGATGTGACAGTGCACCAGTGGAGGTGGTGATGGCGAACCCTGCCCCCCACTGGTGTCACATGGGCCTGAAAGCACGGACTAGGAGGGTTTTGAGGCGGATGCTGCAGGGGCAGGTGTGGACTGGCCTCGCCATTGTCCCCGACCGCCGCAACGGCGGTTTCCACATCTGCCACCGCGCTGAATGGTAGGACGTTTGGGGGCGCCCCTTCCTTGGCCACGAAAGGAGTAAAAGGCAGCCGTTTGCTGGCGCGGGCCGAGACACCCAAGGACTTTGCCGTAGCCCTGGAGTCCTTTAAAGCGCTCAAGCGCATGGTCTGCCTTGTCGCCAAAGAGGCGACGGCCATCAAATGGCATGTCCATAAGGGTGTTTTGGACATCAGCTGAAAAGTTGGCGGACCTCAACCAGGCGTGGCGACGAATCTCCACCGTCATTGCCATCGCTCTGCCCAGTGAGTCCGTGGTATCCAGCCCACACCGGATTGAATACCGTGCCGCATCTCAACCCTCCGCAAGGGCTTGGGCAAGTTTAGTCCAGACCTCCTCCGGACATTGTGGCAGCACGTCCGCGACAGTGTCCCACAGCGAATGGGTGTAACGGCCCAAGAGGCACGCGGTGTTGACTGACCGCACCCCCAAACTCAGGGAGGAGAATACCTTTTTCCCGTATTGCTCATACATTTTGGATTCCCGATCGTGGGACCAGTTGGAAATGCGGTCTGGGAGTTAGAGGCCTGGATGACCAGGCTCTCGGGGTTGGGGTGGGTGGACAGGAAGCAAGGGTCGCCCGGAGCCAGGTGGTGGCATCTGGCCACGTTCCTATTTAAAGGCTGACCTGTAGCGGGCTTGGACAAAGTACCCAGAAGAACGTCAGACAAGGCCTCATTAAACGGCAGCAGAGGCTCGGCTGAGCTTGCCTGCAGTTTAAGGACCTCAGTGAGGAGGTTAGTCCTCACGGCCTTGACGGGGAGCTCCAGGCTAAGGCCTTGGCCGCCTGTGTCAGCACCACACTATAGGCAGCCCCCTCCTCCGTAGCCATGGTAGGAGGGGAGACAAAACCAGTGTCCGGCGAGGTGTCAAGACCACTGGCCTCCCCTAGCTCACCTGTCCAGTCCTGATAAGACTGGCACTCCCGTGCGAGAGGGTCCTCAGACCCCTCCCAATCCCCCTCGTCACCCATCTCCTGAAAGTCAGGGCCAAAGGATGGGGCCGGGTCATAAAAGTAGAAATCTCCCATCGGGGTCGAGAGCGGCGCCGGACCCAAATCGAGAGAGGGATCGGGGGCGGCGCCGCCCAGAGGCAGCGCCGGAGGCGAAACCCTGGGGGCAGGTGTCGGCGAGGTCGTAAGGTCGACCAGCGACGTTACGGAACCGTATCCTGCGGCGCCGGGACCGAAGTCGCCGGCGGCGTCGGGACCGAGGCACCCAATGGCGTTGGGCCCGAAGCACCCAACCCGCTGGGGCCCCCAGTCGGGGCCGCTGGGCCCTAAGGCGCCGCGTAGCCCGACGGAGGAGTGAGCGACCTCATGGCTGAGAGGAAGGCCTCGATTTCCGGCGTCGCGTTCTGCCTAGGAACCGACGGGTATGAAGCAGGCCGCGACGCCTGCGGAATCGCGAGGGCGGTGTCACCCGAACCCCCGACAGCGTCCTGCGAGCGTCATGCGAGCGTCGGGGGGGAGTCGGAAAAGTGATGACGTCTCTTCGACTTCTTGTGTCCCTTACCTGAGGACTTCGAGCCTGAAGACCGATGACGACTCCCGGAGCTATGGTGGCTCCGATCCCGCGACCGGTCCATCGACCTCCTTGCGGACCGGGACCTCGAGCGGCGCGGGGCCGACTGCCGGAGCTCGAGTCGCTTGCGGGACCACTCCAGTCTAGCTTTGGACGTCAGGGCCTGGCAGTCAGAGCAGGCCTTGTCGTCGTGGTCGAGGCCCAGAGAGTGAAGACACCGGCGATGGGGGTCGGTAACCGACATCAGTCTGTTGCAGTCGGCACAGGGTTTGAACCCGGGCATCCCTACTGGCACCGTCGGAGTCGATAGACTTTGAAAAAGGATAAAAAATTATCGAAAAAGTTTAGTCAAAAATTGACTGAGGGTACCACTTTTTGCGGATTGGTCGCTTGCTGGCGAAGAAAAAAGAAGAACTGACGTCAGCGCGCGAGAGCAGCGTTTAAGTACTCCGACGTCATCCCGGCGCCAACGACGGACGCAGAGCCGCAGACGACTCCTACCGACGTGCAGGGGTGACTGCTACGCAAAAATGTTCGGATCCAGTCTGACGCCTGGGGATATTCTAAGGTAAGGAATCTAATACTAACCTGTTTCTTTCAGATACCGAGGCTTAGAGAAATGGCTGCTTTTCAGGAGCACAGTTCAAATTGCCCACTTGTGTTAAGTGACGAGAAGAAGGGAGTGCGTACACATGGACGTCAGTTCACTGAAATGTCAGGGGTAGCGGAAGTGACATCACACACCTTTTGACTCCTGGGTGACTTCACCGGACGTGTCACCACATAACTTTGGCCTTCATTGCATGACAGGGAATGATGTCACGTTACCTTTAACCCGATTACATCAACAGGAAGTGACATCACCAAAGTAAGACAAAACCCTTAAATTAGAGTAAAATGTAACAATAAGTTCAATAGAATATGGCAAAGTTGCTAAAGCTGGTAGCTGTAGGTCTATTTTTAAAATAAAAATACATTGCCACCTAAAGAAAAACATGCATTATGCCCTAATAATTATTAAAAGCAATGTATAGAATTAATTGCAATAATTTCGCTACATTTTCATACAAATGATTACACTCATTTTTTTATTCAAACTAGGGTATTAAAATATTTCTGAATTCAGTAAATATATTTTTACATTCAATTTATTTAGTTTTTTAAAAACATTTTACAAGATATATATTCAATATAACATTATTTCCTATGGGATATTATTTTAATTCTCTTGTTTCCTTCTTTTTAACGGGAGGGAGTTGCATCACGAATTGTTGGCCATGAAAGTACTGCTTTTTTTTTTTTTTAACAGAAACTGTTACAAAAAATGTACATTATTGTAAAGGTGTTGTGCTACTTTTCTTTGGAAAGTTCTAACTTGCAGAAAAAGAAGTTTGCTTTGACTTTACGATTATCTGCTAGAAATGTTGATGAAGACAAGTTTTAGATATGCAAATATGTGGTATGGAAAGCCATGGTCTAAAACATTAACACCTCTCTAACTCTAAATATGTTAAAACAATGTCCAAAGAATTAAACAAGATAATAATACTGTTTGGTTCATGCAGATGTATGCCTCTTTCGTTATGTAGCCTAATCCCACAAATTAAAATTGTATTGCTATCCCCATACCTCTTCCACTAGAGTTTGCAGATGACACTCGTTTATAGTCTAAGTTTATAGGAAGTGAAAGTTGCTTACTATTTTCACTTCCATTGATCCTACTGTACATTAGCTCCGCTCTCCTGAGCGCTCCCTATTTAGAGCATGTGCAGTTGGTGTACTAGGAAATATGCATAGTGTTCTACTGAGCAAGGCAAAACGTTGCAGTTTATTTTAGATCTCTAACAGTGTGCTTGTGCCATTGCTCCACAAACTTATACAAAAAAGCGATGGATACAATGCTTGAATTGATGTCAGCCACTGATAATTACTCGTGCCGCATCCCAGTCCATCATTATTTTGCACATCATGTCACCTCAGTTTGGACCCAGCTAGATGCAAATCAGTCTTGACCCTGCTCCATTCAGAATAGTCCAGCCTGAACTACCAAGCCAGGTCCTACCTGATCTGGAACACAAGCAACCGAGGACTGGTTTCGCCCTCGTTATGGGCTCATCAGCAGCGTAACCTTGGTTTCAGTGACCTTGTGCGCAGGCCCCATGGCTGGGCATATCCGTCCCACTTAGGTAAACACAAAGTATACAAAAAGTGATGGGTGGAGTACTGGAATTAATCTCAGCCACTGATAATTACTCTGGCTGCATCCCAATCCATTATTATTCTGCACACCAGGTCTCCTCAGTTTGGATCCAACTATAGGCAAATCAGTCTTGCTCCTGCTCCAATCAGAACAGTCCAGTCCGAACTGCCAAGCCAGGTCCCACCTGACCCAGAACACAAGCAACCCAGGACCAGTTTCACCCTAGGTATGGGCTCATCAGCTGGGTACAGAGTAGTTCCAGTGAAATGAGCATACTGTCCTACTGAGCCAGCCAATAAACTTGTGGTTCATTTTATATCCCTAACACAGTGTGCTTGTGTCATTGCTCTACTAAGCACTATAGCTCCTCAAGCAAATAAAGTCAACACAACTCTGTCCTTGCCAAGAACAACCTTGCTTAATAGATGTATTATCTGATGCAATTGTGCCCTGATGGATTGCGAAGACAGCTGCCTCCAGGCTGTACTGCTGAGTGCTACCTGGGGTGCAGCCATCGTTGTTGAAACAGGTGCAGTGGCACTGCAGCCCAGGTGTGTGAGGTCCAACTGCACCCAATTATGGCTGTTTATTAATGCTCCTCTGTTCTTCATCGGGCCAGGAGGTATTGGAATATTTTGAGTGTTTCTCGTCTGAACTGCCTGTAAATCCTCTGTCTTTGGTATGTGATGCGTGTTTTTAAATTGTGCACTAAAACGAACAGTTTGACCCCAATCAAAAGATTATCTTAGAGGAAGAATCTCCTTAAAACTCAAAACCCACTGGAGAGTCGTGTTCACGACCTGCTCTTGTGCACCCAGTAAAAGGCTGGACTGATGTTGAAACATTTTCCAGGACTACTTTTATTATCCCCCATCTGAGCCTTTGCTACAAGTGGAGGAGAAATTGGAGACTAAGGCAAGTCCAAAAGTACTATTTGGGTAACATATTTCCCGATTGCCATGGTGGGAATCTGACACGTGTTCAATGACCTTCGAGGTTGCACGGGGCCCCCATATCAATCAAAGATAACGGGACCCACTACACAAGGAAGTTTGCCAGTCACTCAGTAGCCCCTTCTATCACCACTCCTAAGCCAACAGACCTCTGAGTTCTGGAAATTATAGTTTAGAAATTCCCATCGCAAGTGTGAGCATAACAGCCTCCGAGTGCTAACTGTGGTTGCCTAAAATGCCACGGCTAGCGGATATTGACACCCCTATTAAGTGACACCGGGTCACGTGACAACCAATGACTGCTTGAACTATTCTCCCCCAGACCAATCTCCTCCAAGTAACCAAAGGCACAGCCCAGTTTTTTGTGGTACACATCATGTGAAATGATCTGGTGAAGACACAAATTGGTTAATTACTCCCCTTCTGACCAATCTTACCAGTTTAAGGAAAAACTTATGTTGCGATTGTCGAGATTCGCGCCTCTCAACTACCTTGGGAAAGAAAAAAATGGTGGAGTGCACCGCAAATTATGTAGAGTTTGTCTTTTAATTTTAACATGAAGATAAAATCAGAGTCTTTTATTGTGTTCCAAAAGAAAAGTAGTAGAAGTTTGTTAAAATCAATTTTTATTTAATTTTTTTATATCAAAAATAACGCAACCGAGGAGACGGAGAAAACTATCGAAGGGTGCAGAGCATGTGTACATATGCAATATAAAACACACCAATATATATCATACATACCAAATCGAACAGTAAGAAGACATTTTCCCCAAAAAAGAAATTGAGATCTTCTAATAGGTCCCCCAAGGAGTGGAGCTGACATGTGGCTAGAGTGCGCTGGGTAAATGTCTTCCCAGTCAATGGAATTCAGGAGCTATTTAGAAGGGGAATATGAGAGCAATATAGCATATCGAAGCCCACATAGCGATAAAGTCTGGCCCAGGCCCAATACGTAGTGGAAAGTGCCTGTATCTCAGCAGAGTTCCTAGGCAAACCCAGTGGTATAATAGTCATAAGGGACAGTGGGAGGGCCTGCATCCATTGCGGCTTAAGAAATTGGAGTCTGGAATCCGGCTGGTACCAAAAATACGCAAAATGCGCCAGGCCAATTGGGTTTTAAAGGTAAAAATCCGGGACCCCAAACCCACCACGGGCATAGGGCAAAGCCAATGTATGCCAACTAATTCTAGGGTGCTTGCCCACCCAGCTCATCCATATGAGCTACTACGCAAGGTATCAAACAAACTTTTAGTCAGGGAATATTAAGAAATCTAAATAACGGGGCTCTACCACCATTTTAATAATGTTTATTGTTGAAGTTGAAGTCAAGACAGGCTTATTGAGTGCTGCGCTGTATGTGCATTGTCACTGACATTGCCTTTGCCTAGCAGCTTAATTGTTTGAAAGAGTATGTGATTGCATCACCCTGTTGACACACAGTCTCGTGCATGTAAGTATAAGACCAGGGATGAAGCAACCTTTGGGGCAGCTGGTGCAATGCACTGGGGCCTAGTCTGCTCTGCAAAATCTGAGGGAGGTGAGAAGGAAAGACGAGTAGAATGTGGAACTTGTAGACCCATAAATTAAATAAGTGTTGCAAGTGCAGAAACACCGGAGACCAGGGGTTTGGAATGGGCATGCTGAACATCATTTATAGCAATATTTTAATGTCTGCTGTGGGGCCTAATTTAATTGCTTGCACAGGGATCTCATGACCCACATGCTACACCACTCTAAGTGTTTTCTAAGATTCTATTACAGGACCAGAGGCTTCTCTTTCTATTTATTGCCCCTCATAGCAGCCAATGAAAACGTACTATTATGTAAATAAACTATATTTTATAAGAATTATAAGAAACGTATTGGGGAGGCAGAAAACTCATCGAAAGAGCTTTTTAAAATCTTCAAAGAGATCTCGGTGCTACTTAACCCAACCACCCATGACACTGACTCGGTAGCGGAATCGAACAAAATAGCTGAGTACGTTGCAGGAAAGGTCAGGAACATATTTGCTACCTTCTCCAATAAACCAGAAGATGGAACAACATTTGAAGTAATCAGGGCAGCAGACAACACAGAAGAGGGATTGAAATACTTCTCGGTTCCTCCCCCAAAGATGCTTCGTAGCCTCTGTCAGGGAATCAAATCGGGTTCCCCTCGGGACCCGGCCCCTCCTAGGGTAATGGGAGAAAGCCTCTCGGTACTGGAGCCATACATCCGGCATATACTCCAGATCTCTTTTTCCACAGAATATCTCCCGGAAGACTGGAAAAAAGCGATTGTACTTCCCATAAAGAAAAAGCCCAATATAAGCCAGGACATACTGGAGAATCTGAGACCCATTTCTCTGCTCCCGTATCTAGCCAAAGTGGCGGAGAAAGTGGCTAATTGTCAACTTATGACATATCTAGAGAAAAATAATATCTTGCACCCCTCTCAATCGGGCTTCCGGGCAGGCTTCTCCACGGAGACAGCCCTCCTGAGAGCGACTGAGTTCCTAAGACAGGGGGCGGATGCCGGCAACACCATGGCCTTGGTGATGCTCGACCTCAGTGCGGCATTCGACACTGTAGCCCACTCCATCTTACTACAGTGTCTAGTCAAAGCGGGTGTCACCTGCTCCGCACTGGGGTGGCTGAATTCCTTCCTCACAGGCAGAAGTTTTCAGGTACAACGAGGCTCTTGTAGATCAGCAGAGATGGCCTTAGAACAGGGGGTACCTCAGGGCTCTACCCTGAGTCCAACTCTTTTCAATCTTTACATGACCCCCCTGGCCAAGGTGGTGCAAGCGTACGGGGTAGAGGGTCTCCTACGCAGACGACACCCAACTGCTGATCCCTCTGTTTCAAGCACCATCAATGGAGGCATCCAATTTTAATGCTTGCATGCAAGCACTAGCTAAATGGATGGATGCACATTGCTTGAAACTAAATGGATCTAAAACGGAGGTAATGGTTGTGGGTGGGAGCAACCTGAGCTGGACTCCAGACTGGTGGCCAACGTGTCTGGGTCCTACGCCTGTTCCCTGTAAAGAAGCCAAAAACTTGGGAATATGGATTGATCCCACTCTGTCCTACGAAGGCCACATTTGTTGCCTCGTAGGAAAGTGTTTCAGGGTTCTGAAAACACTAAATCGCACCCTTGATTTACTCCCGCTGGATGCCAGACGCACTATGACTCAGGCGCTGGTGACATCCCATATGGACTACGGGAACGTCTTGTTCTTGGGTGCCACTGAACACAGTCTAGAGCGCCTACAAGTCCTCCAAAACACTGCAGCTCGTCTTGTTCTACGACTCCCCAGAAGAGCAGCATCCAAACCAGCATTAGCAGCCCTACACTGGCTACCGGTCAAAAAAAGAGTGATGTTTAAAGCTCTCTTAATGTGCCATAGGATACTCCAACATAAAACTCCTCCTTATCTTCAGGATCTAGTACTTAGGTATGAGCCGACCAGAGCCTTACGCTCAGAGGGGATGGGTCTGCTGACGATCCCCCGGGTAAAAAGTGCGAAACTCGGTTGTCGCTCTTTTAGAGCTGTAGTGCCAAAAAACTGGAACGCTCTTCCTACATCCCTAAGACTGGAAGAATCGGAAACTAAATTTAGAACTCTGCTAAAAACATACTTGTATAATCTATAAGCAGCTGTATATGCGGTGGGAGCTGGGATGTCTATCTCTGATAACTTGTTCTCCACAGCGCGGGGACACGCCGGGAAGGCGTCACCAGGCGCTTTAGAAACTACCTTATTATTATTATTAATATTTCCCATGATGCATATTTTGCACATCACATCCTGAAAGAGCCTCTAAGAGCCACCACAACCGGAAATCCTCATCTTTTTTGCTGCTCACGCAGGAAGTTAAGTGCCAAAAAGTTTATTCATGATTACTGTGCTTGATTGCATACTTAAAGGCATTTTTAATGATTTGAAAAAGTTTTTATATATGCCTCCTATGTACGCTGTTATTTTAGGTAATTTACTTGTTGCGTGCTGCCTTCAATTGTTCGCCGATGATGTGCGCGTCTCGGGCTGCTGGGTTAATCCGCGCACTGTTACCTTTAATTTTTAGCCTTCGATGTGCGTTTCTCGCGTGGCAGGGTTAATCCCTTAAATCTAGCGCGTTCATCGCGCTGTGCTTCTAGCGCTCTTGCACTCACCTCATTCCAGCGAAGCAGCGGGAGTTCTCCTTCATGTGGGCGGCCCGGTCAGGCTGTTTAAAGGTCCCCGCTTGGTTTGTTGGATGCCGCGCTGCCACCAGCAGCGTAGAATTTCTTGTGATTGTCGCAGCTGTCTTCCCTCATTGCTGGAGAATCTTTAAGAGGCTTCTTTACTCGATCCCTTATGCATAGCCAATTGGGCTCGTTTTTAGTAGGATTGGGCTACGCACTGAGTTTCTCGCCCCTGAACCTCTCCGGAGCTCACTTGCTCGGAGTTTCTTTGCAGGAGAGATCCTATATACCCCTGACGTGGCTGTAAAAAAGCTCAGGCCTTGGAGTGTGCACAGGCTCCTTAAAATTCTTTGATCTCTTGGCTCTCCCTACGCCCTGTGGGCTGCAAGAACTTTTATACAACTTTAGCTGAGCAGCTAGGCATTTGTTTGGTGTGCTTTGGGTTGGGTCCCCCTTTACTCCTCTTCTGTCTAGCAGTTAGATCCTACCCTGCCATGGAGGACTGGGTCAGCTATGAGGATGATAACCTTTATGAAGAGGAAGTGTCTACCCCTTCCGTGGAAGATAATATTGTGGAGGTTCTGGGCGCTACGGCCCAAGAGTCCGTGAATAAGGCTGTGGAGAAGGCAGTCCCTGGGACTGTGCAGCAAGCATTGGCTGCTGCTTTGAAGCTGATAACTAAACAACTGGAGCGTTTTGCTAAACATCGCAGCTTTGCTTCCCCTGCTGCACCGGCTAAGGATACCACGGGCAGTGGGCCCCAGGCTACATCTTGGCCCCATGCTGACGCTCTCTCTTCATTGCCCCCTCTGGTAAGACCAAGCGTCTAGACACTGATACGGACTCTGATACCACAGGTACTGACACCCCTGACGAGGCTCCCCCGAAGAAGGAGGCTAGGAAGATAAAACACGTGGAGCCAGACCTATCCCAAACTAGGTCTACCCCGTTCACTTTCAATCCTGCCAACATAGTCCACCCTAGGTCTTCGGACTGGGCTCCCACGCCGGCCGTTGCGGCATATCTGCATGATAATCTCCGACGGAGCTTCAATAAGGAGGTGCCTAATAGATTACGCTCTGAATGCCCCAGGTCAGACATTCCGGGCAAGGTGGCTGAAACCCCAGATATTGTTGCAAGCTTACTCACCTTCCTCAAGAAGTTCACGAAGGACTCAATGAAGGGTATTGATCGTGCCTGGTGAGGGCATCAGGACAAGCTCCTGGATGTGGCCGGCCCTCTTGCTAAGATACTGGAAATGGCCTTGTAGGCGCAAGAGTCGGCACTGCAGTGGATCCGGAGGTATTTGGAAGATGGACCCTGCGTGCCATATGCCTTTTAGGTAACAAGAATTGCGCCTTATCTACAGAACGGCAAAAGTCACTTCTCATGAGAATAGACTCAAACCTCACTGAATTGGCGGCAGTGGGACCAGGGTCCCTAACAGAAGGAAACCTCTTCAGTGAGCGCTTTGTTAAGGATGTCTCCAAATACGTGGGAACCTTCCCGACACTAGATGTGGCTCCGTCTGGCATTAAATGAGTCTTTCAAGCTGGCCTTTTTCGACGGGCCGGGCGAGTTTGAAGAAGTTCGCCAGGCCGTCAGTTCTCCCAAGGTCCTCAACGAGGAGACCACGGAAGGGGCTGCAGAGAGTGGTATTCCACTTGCAGAGGAGCCTTTTACCCCATCAGACAACGCTTCAACCAGAGGCGTTTCCACATCCGAGCTTTTTTTCGCAAAATTATTCTCCTCCACTTGTTATTTGAAAAATAATCTAGACAGATTGCGGCCCTACTACCTCCAGGTGAACGCTGCGTTTCTTTATTGAATATGCCCAGTTATTTGTGTCTCAGGATGATTAACCATGTTTGCAACATGTTATCATGCCTCCTGCCCTGTTTCTGCCAAGCTCCATCCTCCATGGACTTGGACATGGAGGGAGGAGCTTGATACAGCACCGCCCCTCCATGGTAACCAATGCAATGACGGCATTGGAAGGTCCATCAGGTGCACGGGTGCCCTTACCTGCCCACAAATAGCATGCTGGTGGAGTGCCGGTGTCTGGAGAGAGATTCTGTCTCCCATCACCCTTTGATTGAGCTTTGACCGGCGGTTCAACATGTTTGCAACCAGCAGAAGGGGGTGGTGCAGTAGATTTGCACCTGCTGTGAAAAGTGCAAGTTACATTTCAAACGTTGAGTAGAGGGCAATGGTCAGGGTTCGTTTCCAGCCCAGATGAAGTTAATATTTACGTGCATGGACCTTGACTGCAATTAGCCAGGAATTCAGATTCGTGCTGTCCTGCCCTTTGTAAAGACTTGCGTTCGCCTGGCCAGACTTTTGGGAAATATCCTCACATGTGTATTGTACAGGCCTCAAGTTTTGCATTTTGCACGAAAACTGCGCCGATTTGCACACTATATAGTGACGACAACTATTGTAAACAATAAATGATCCCCTCTTCAAGGAGAATGATCTGCTAGCAATCTATGTTTAAATTAATTTCGTGTGTGATGTTTATAATTCATGATTCAAGCAGGGATTCTAATAACTTTGAGTTGATTAACAGAGAAATACTTTTAAGAGAATTCTACAGAACGATTGTTTCTTGCACCGCAGATTAAGCTAAAGGTTTGCAGGAGAGACAGTAGAATGGACATGGGACTGGTGTGGGAACAAAACCCACCAGTAAGGGTAGGTCTTGGCGACCAGGGGTTCAGAGTCCAGACATGACATCCAGCTAGTTACCAATCCAGGTGACGGTAGATAATGTATACTCGAGCAGGCAGCTTTCCCCAAACTATTCTTCTCCTCTTGTTGTTTCAATAGTGAAATGGACTGGTTTAGGCCCCTTTGACACCAAACCATGTGCAGAGTCAGTAGCAGAGCTAATTACGGGTAAAGGGTGCCATAGACCCCCTGGCTTGCTGTTTACTCTCCATGCACCCTTGGTGCAGTGGTTGATGGGCTGGCACTTCGAAAATGCATGCATTAACACGTAAATACAAGCAATTCATTTTCAAAAGAAGATCAAGTCCCTTGATTTTTCACATGAAAATGCTTGAATTTCAAAATATAAATGTTTTCAGTTCATTCTCTCTGAATCTTTTCCTTGCCAGTGCCCTTTATTTTGTTGGGTCATTTCATCTGAACAGTAGCAGGGGCTGGGCCCAGGCAAGGTCAAGAACCAGGCAAGGGATTGACCCAAAGTCAAGGAGAAGAGGGTGCAGTGTCTCTGTAGCTGAGGCTGCTACTGGTTCTGTGAGCTGGTTCACAACATCCACTGCAGCAAGGAGGATAAAGGAAGCAGAAACACGCAGACAAATACCATTCATGTAAGTGATGCTGAAGTGATGGTACTGTAGCCAGAAGGGTGAAGAGTGATACAATGGGGCTGGGAGGTAGACCTGTGTATTTGGAGATCTCAGTGTGTCTTTGGGTTCGGGTTAGGGGCCTTCAAAGGCTCCTTAGATGTTTGCAACATAGATCATTGATAAACATACTAGAACACCATGTTCTAAGTGCTTATTCCCTGACTTCAATGTGACATTTTTGTGGTTCAATTAGTGAGGGGAGTGTGGAAGATCTCATAGGAGAGAACAAGGAAAGGTGTTTTGATTCGAGGCATCCAGTGCAGATTACTGCCTCCATGGTCCATCCATCCAATCCCATTAATGTTCTTGTGGGGGTGGAATGACCCGGCCCTGTACCTTGTGGTTTGTCTATAAACTACTGGATCTGCCAATGTCTCCCCTGAGAAGAAAACTGCTTGAGTGCCTACATAAAATGAGGAAGATGTGTGAAACACTAGCTGCTAGGATACGTTTGAAATAAGCATCTCGCAAACTCAAACTTAGCAGGGCCTTCTTTGCCTCTCATCCTTCTAGGATCAAAAACACCGAGGCACATAACTTATATTAACTTCTAGTATTTAATATCTAGTTAGATTTTTTATAGTGCCACACATCACTTCATACGCTCTACAGCGCTTCGTTCTAAATAAAATGTGCATTGTGAAATTGATTGATTGTGGCGCATGAGACCCCCCAACTCTTTAAAGTGCCCATAAGCCTTGAAAGTGTGTCCCATGCAGCCCAAGGCCGTTGAATATCTGAAAGACATGGGAGACCTAGGCACCTCATCACATTCTGGGGGGGGGGGGGGCATCATTTTGTGTTACGCCACTGCTGTGACATAGAAAATGACACATTTGTAGTATTGATCAAAATACAAAAACACCTTAAGAATGTATAGGGGAATCATGTGGGAAGAGAAAAAGGATTATAGGGAGCGAATTAGAAGACCGAGATGTGGTGATCTTGAAAAGGAGTTGTTTGATGATAAGCACCTTAGAAAGAAGATAAGGGATCAGGGGTGAAAAAGGCAATACCTAGCATATAAAAATTGAGCAGTGCCGGTATTGTAGAGTAGAAGGAAAAGGATGATGAGGGTAAAGAAGGGTGGAGAATGATAGAAGAGACAAAAGGGGAGAGGAAAATGTAAATTTTCAAGCGACCTCTAGCAATA
Organism: Lissotriton vulgaris; assembly: GCF_964263255.1. Lineage (NCBI taxonomy): Eukaryota > Metazoa > Chordata > Amphibia > Caudata > Salamandridae > Lissotriton > Lissotriton vulgaris. Next base: position 691,554,720 of record NC_141700.1, read on the forward strand.
TTATATATGGTTCTAATCCTTTTTATTTTATATTTTGTAACCTTTTAAATTAGGTATATTGTGTGCAACAACTGGCTGATTTTGTTCAATAGTGCAATGTGACCATCTTGAAGTGTGGGAACCAGGAGTGGGGCAGAGGAGTGAGATAATTGTCTCTTTATCAGTCGCCAACCAAGTCGCCCCCACCAAACCAGTCAAAATGCACAGACCAACCAAACAAAACAGCTGGTGCATGCAAGAATTCAACACATCAAAACGTGGGTGCAAACAACTCGAAAAAAGATTGAATCAGCAGGATAGTCGCTGACCAAGCAGCCCTCAATACATATCACTGCCAGTTCATAGCCACAGAAAAGAATGCCCTGACGTGCTGGATTGAATACAGCATCAGCCAATCCAAGAAACTTTTCACCATGTCCAGAGAGTTCACCTGCCCATCTGACACTCAGTTAATTTTCTCACTCTCAGGGAACCCCACTTTGAAGAAGTCAAACTTCCACAACTGCTTGAAGAACGTTGCAACATGGATGAAAAACAGCTGCTTAAAACTCATCACTGACAACACTGAAGTCCTGATCTTTGGCAGACACACTACTCATTGGAACGAGCCCTGGTGGCCAGCAGAGCTCGGACCCACCCCCACGCCGAAAGACCACACCCGCAACCTCTGCACTATACTACACAGGACAGCAAACTCTCAATGAAATGTCAGGTCAACGCCGGAACCTCCACCTGCTTCCACACGATACAAATAATCTTCAAATGGCTCCCACCAGTACCAGTTAGTCTATAACACAGGTCCTCATCACCATCTGGCTCGACTACGGCAATGAAGTCTATGCCGGCACCTCCACCAAACTCAGGCAAAGACTCCAGACAATCCAGAACTCCGCAGCCAGACTGATCCTCAACCTGCCCAAGAGAACACACATCACCCAGCACCTGAAAGACCTCTGCTGGCTCCATGTGCAGAAGATCACCAGTTCAAGCTCCTGACCCATGCCGACAAAGCCCTCTACAACCAAGAACCAGACTATATGAACCACTGCTGTGCCTTTCACCAACCGAACAGAAAACTCAGCTCCACACACCTCACCCGAGCTCAGATACATCGTATTCGCCACAGCTTCTCTGGAGGCCGATCCTTATCCCAACTCACCGCCAAAGCCAGGAACTCCCTCCACCTCTGCACCTCACTGTGCTGAACCACTTCAGGAAGAGATTCAGGACCTGGCTCTTCAAGTGAAACCTGCAGTGAAGCACCTGGATACCTATCGGGGGTGATTAGCTGCACTATATCAATACTGATTGAGTGATTAAACACTGATTGATAACCCCACCCGTATCCTTGTAACACTCCCATCTCTTGTCACCCACTCCATCTCGGTAACATTTACTGTCCCTGTCACATTCTGAATACCTGACACTCCACCTTTCCCTGTCAAAAGTCACAACTCCTAATACAATCCACATTATTTTTATTTTCATACTCCCATACCATAGACTAAAGACTGGGCTGACATTTTGTAGACTGCCTGATACCTGTAGTGCAAAAAAGATGCTACGATTAGCTGATGGAATAATGCTCCTTATTTTATCATGGTTCTTTTGGAGCAGAATTGTAGTGAATTGTACTCTCCAAATCATAGTCTCCTCCTGATCCCTTGATGGTGATTGGGATAAAATAGAAGGGCTGAAGTTCAAGACTGCAGTGCATAAACAAGGTTGTGTGGGTTCTGACAGTCAGTTATGGGGTGCTTAGACAGAGCGGAGTGTGGGTCCACAGCACTGAATTAAAGGTAGTTTTGCACGTCAGACTCATGACTAAGGCACCTTGTGAAATAGCAGATGACACAGCACCATTGGCTTGGGTGATATATGCAATGTCAGTGATGTCATCAATGATGCCATTCAACATGTTATGAGTGGTGTAATTTATGAGCTCATGTGCATGGAGGGGCCACAGTTCTAGTTTGCTCAGTTGAATATAACCGTTCAATATTGGTGGTTTTTTTTGTGTAACATGTTACCTTTTAACTAATATTTTCACCTAACTATAACATCATGTTAACCTTTATCTGAGAGTATTTTAAAAGTAAATTAAGATATTATTACTTTACCTAACTATAATGTCACTTCAACCTTTAACCTTTGGTTTTTGCAGTCAGTGAATAAATATATATATATATATATATATATATATATATATATATATATATATATATATATATAATTTCCTCCCAAAGTGCCCTGCTACAGGGCACTTTGGGAGGAAATATATATATCCACTGCCAAAATTCCTTTCGAGAGAAAAGAATCGAGCCCACGTAGGTACCTGGACAGATTGCTTTTTATTTTCGAACACAGCAGGCATGACTCATTAAGTAGTTGCAGACTTTTTCAAATGCCCCTTGATCACAGGTGTTCTTATCACTCCACATCTTTGAACATTGTGCCCCACTCTGATAGTTCGGAGCACTCTGGCAGGCAAGGGAGATGTCGCTAAGACCCGGCACTCGGAATTTCACAGAAGCAGTCCATCCTCGTAAGTACTCCCCAAGTGGGCGGGGACTGCTTCCTCCTCTCCTTCCCAACGATGTTATGTAGAGGATTATTAAAAGTGGCAGTCCAGGACCCTCACCCCCTGCAAAGTCACTGCTGCACCGCGGAATTACCACGCCAGTAAGTATAACTCACATGTGAAGTCACGCTCAATTTCTGACACTGGTGCAGTCCTTGCAATGCGGTGGTCCAGCAGTACCCCAGTCTATGAGGAAACTCCCACACAAAGTGCCACACAAACTATTGGACAGCTTGCGGGTGGGGGCTTAAAGTGCGCTGCGGCCGCACACTTAATATCCACTGCCAAAATTCCTTTCGACAGAAAAGAATCGAGCCCATGCAGGTACCAGACAGATTGCTTTTTGTTTTAGAACACAGCAGGCATGACGCGATTCATCATTGCAGAATTTTTCAAATGCCCCTTGATCACAGGTGTTCGTATCACTCCACATCTTTGAACAGTGTGCCCCACTCTGATAGGTCGGAGCACTCTGGCAGGCAAGGGAGATCACCCTAAGACCCGGCACTCCGGGTTTTCACAGAAGCAGTCCATCCTCGTAAGTACTCCCCAAGTGGGTGGGGACTGCTTCCTCCTCTCTTTCCCAGCGATGTTATGTAGAGGATTATTAAAAGTTATTAAAAGCAGCAGTCCAGGACCCTCACCCCCGCAAAGTCACTGCTGCACCACGGAATCACCACTTCAGTAAGTATAACGCACATGTGAAGTCACGCTCCATTTCTGGCACTGGTGCAGTCCTTGCAATGCGGTGGTCCAGCAGTACCCCAGTTTATGAGGAAACTCCCACACGAAGCGCCACACAAACTACTGGACAGATTGCGAGGTGGGGGCTCAAAGTGCGCTGTGGCCGCACACTTAATATCCACTGCCAAAATTCCTTTTGACAGAAAAGAATCGAGCCTACGCATGTACCGGGAAAGATTGCTTTTTAGTTGCGGAGACAACAGGCATGACACGTTTCGTCATTGCAGAATTTTTCAAATGCCCTTGATCACAGGTGATCGTATCACTCCACATCTTTGAACAGTGTGCCCCACTCTGATAGGTCGGAGCACTCTGTCCGGCAAGGGAGATGTCGCTAAGACCCGGCACTCCGGGTTTTCACAGAAGCAGTCCATCCTCGTAAGTACTCCCCAAGTGGGCGGGGACTGCTTCCTCCTCTCCTTCCCAACGATGTTATGTAGAGGATTATTAAAAGTGGCAGTGCAGGACCCTCACCCCCTGCAAAGTCACTGCTGCACCACGGAATTACCACTTCAGTAAGTATAACTCACACGTGAAGTCACGCTCCATTTCTGGCACTGGTGCAGTCCTTGCAATGCGGTGGTCCAGCAGTACCCCAGTCTATGAGGAAACTCCCACACAAAGTGCCACACAAACTATTGGACAGCTTGCGGGGTGGGGGCTCAAAGTGCGCTGTGGCCGCACACTTAATATCCACTGCCAAAATTCCTTTTGAGAGAAAAGAATCTATCCCATGCAGGTACCGGACAGATTGCTTTTTGTTTTAGAACACAGCAGGCATGACGCGTTTCATCATTGCAGACTTTTTCAAATGCCCCTTGATCACAGGTGTTCGTATCACTCCACATCTTTGAACAGTGTGCCCCATTCTGATAGGTCGGAGCACTCTGGCAGGCAAGGGAGATCACCCTAAGACCCGGCACTCCGGGTTTTCACAGAAGCAGTCCATCCTCGTAAGTACTCCCCAAGTGGGTGGGGACTGCTTCCTCCTCTACTTCCCAATGATGTTATGTAGAGGATTATTAAAAGTTATTAAAAGCGGCAGTCCAGGACCCTCACCCCCTGCAAAGTCACTGCTGCACCACGGAATTACCACTTCAGTAAGTATAACTCACACTTGAACTCGCGCTCCATTTCTGGCACTGGTGCAGTCCTTGCAATTTGGTGGTCCAGCAGTACCCCAGTCTATGAGGAAATTCCCACACGAAGCACCACACAAACTACTGGACAGCTTGCGGGGTGGGGGTTCAAAGTGCGCTGTGGCCGCACACTTAATATCCACTGCCAAAATTCCTTTCGACAGAAAAGAATCGAGCCCATGCAGGTACCGGGACAGATTGCTTTTTATTTTCGAACACAGCAGGCATGACGCGTTTCGTCATTGCAGACTTTTTCAAATGCCCCTTGATCACAGGTGTTCATATCACTCCACATATTTGAACATTGTGACCCACTCTGATAGGTCGGAGCACTCTGGCAGGCAAGGGAGATATCGCTAAGACCCGGCACTCCAGGTTTTCACAGAAGCAGTCCATCCTCGTAAGTACTCCCGAAGTGGGCGGGGACTGCTTCCTCCTCTCCTTCCCAACGATGTTATGAAGAGGATTATTAAAAGTTATTAAAAGCGGCAGTCCAAGACCCTCACCCCCCGCAAAGTCACTGCTGCACCACGGAATTACCACTTCAGTAAGTATAACTCACACGTGAAGTCCCGCTCCATTTCTGGTACTGGTGCAGTCCTTGCAAGGCTAAAGTGTGCTGTGGCCGCACACTTAATATCCACTGCCAAAATTCCTTTTGAGAGAAAAGAATCCAGCCCACGCAGGTACCGGGACAGATTGCTTTTTATTTTCGAACACTGCAGGCATGACGCGTTTCGTCGTTGCAGACTTTTTCAATTGCCCCTTGATCACAGGTGTTCGTATCACTCCACATCTTTGAACAGTGTGCCCCAGTAGGTAGTTATAGTTAGGACCTATTATCCTTAGGAAATCCGCAACATTCTATTCCCAATAACTTTGGCGCTGATTGAGGAATCTTTGCAAAATTTCCTAAACATTTGGCCAGCTCTGGTCCGCTTTTATCCTGAAAGTTTCATGGTGATTCGTCAAGTGGGGGCCGAGAAAAAAGGGGGGTCCCAAAATGTGTTTTTCCCATGCAGTTTCCCATAGGACCTTTAGCCACAGCTACAGCTTGAACTGCTAAACCGAAATACACCAACTTTGGCAAAGAGGTAGCCCTCAGTTCAGACTTGTGCCTTTTGCTTAAATGGTGTCAATCTGTTCAGTAGTTCCTGAAGAAATTACAGTTAAAATGATTTATATATCTATGGGCTCGGTGTATCCGCGGAGACTGCGCGCATTTTCATCGTACCATAAGCGCACCTTTCCGATCACGCGCTGAATGCTAATTGGCTGTCAAGTGGTTGTCAACATTCGAAAGCAGGTACTGATGGCAGCCATTTTGTGCCTCGATAGAAGCAAGGCTGAGGAAGTCAGTGGCATATGTGTGCAAAACATAGAAAGAGGGTATGGTAGAAATAATTTTACCCTCTAGACCTGCTTAGGGGGTCCCAGAAGGACCCCTAGGGTCCACACATTTTTTTTTCCAAAACCCGGCAGGTGCGTTTAGGGTGCGCGGACTCTGCCGTAAAATAAATAAAATAAAATGAAGATTTTTTTATAATTAGCCCCCTGGGAGGCTAAATACCGGGGGCAAAATTATTAAATTGAATGGGGGGCCCAGAGGGGCCCCCCAGCCCTTGGGATCATCACCCCCCGGGGCTAAAGAAAAAAGATGGTGGGGGAGGGGTCCAAGGTCCCCAAAGCCGCGGGAACCACCACCCCGGGGGTTTAGGTATTGTGGGAGGGGGACTGGGTGGCCCCTCTCCTAGAGCACTCGAGAGCCCCGGGGCTACAAAAAAAATGTTTGGGGGGCTGCAAGGTCTCCAAAGCCCCGGGGACCACCGCTCCCCGGGGATTTATGTATTGTGGGAGGGCCGGCTCCTGCAGTGTCCCTGGATGTCCATCCTGCCCTCCCATAGCAAGGAAATCTGTTCTCTCTTTTAAAATCTAAATCAGATTGCTTTTCCACAAGGGGAGCTGCATGTTAGTAGCTCCCCATGTGGAAAAGCAATGCCGGCCCCCAAACGCGTAGAAGTTGTGCTCCAAAGGCGCTGGAGTCGCACACCCTACAGATTATGAGTCGTACATCCATCACATGCACACCAGGGGGCCGCACTGAGCACTGCGCTGGGTGCGCAACTTTAAATTTTACCGTAAAAAAAATAGCCCCTATCAGTAATTTCTAATATCCCCGGGGACCCTATCCCCCAGGTCTTATAAAAAAATGCTGGGGTCCGTGGGGGGGGAGCCACAATGCCCCCACGGTCCCGCCGGCTCCCTCTATCCTTCGGGAGCCGGCATTGCTTTTCGGCATGGGGAGATGCTAACTTGCATGTGGAAAAGCAATCTAGTTTGGATTTTGAAAGAACAGATTTCACTAATGTGTCTTTCAAAATGCAAACTAAGTTTGCTATGCGAGGGCGGGAGCCGCAATACTCCCGCCTTCTCATAGCAAATAGCAGTGTCCCAGGGGTAGGCACCCCGGGACACTGCAGGAGCCGGCCCTGGAGCGTGGCGGTCCCCAGGCCCCTTGAGGGGTCCAGGCGGAGGGCCACGCAGTCTGCTTCCCAGAATGCATAAATCCCCGGGGGTGGTGGTTCCCGGGGCTTGAGGGGGGTCGTTGAGGTCCCCACACTTCTAATTTTGCTGGGGGGGGGGCCTTGAAGCCCCCCACAACCATTTATTTTATAGCCCCCGGGGGTGGCTCTCAGTCTTGTAAAGGAAACAGCAATGTTGAGAAAATCTTCCGGTAAGATAACAAAGCATTTTGAAGTCCATTTTTGGTGTTTTTGTTGTAGTTTGCAAGCGTTAAAGCGACGACAATTTTAACTCCGTCTTTGTAAATATGCCACTAAGTTTTGTAATGTCGACAATCTCATCTTCCATTTAAATAGGCACAAAGTATTTATTGAAGTTCATTGTCAATCGTGAAACAACACTGTCTAATTGTGATCGATAAAGAATTGAATGAGTTGTGCACTTGTTTTGCTCGTAATGTGCACGGGGCAGATTTACAAGTTAATTGCGTTACTATTGCATCACTTTTAAGATGGGAAAAGTGACACGAAAGTGGCGCAAGGAGGTTGTAAATCTGGTACACAGTGTTCTGTTTTACTTTGCTTTCCTTTCTGTAATGTAGAGGATCCTGGGAAAATATAACTGTTTCTGTACAGCCAGTTCCTTTCAACCCTACCCCCAAACGTTTTTCTGCCTGTTACAATACGAACAGTTCATCGAACACTTAAATGAGCACAGAGGTTAGAAGTTCACCACACTGTGTTGCTAATCGAAACAGTTACTGTGCTGGAGTTTTTAAACGTTTCCATAGGAACCATTAGTCGTAGCTATAGACTCTGGTAAAGATTTGGTGAAAAGTTAGCCTCAGTATTATACTTCAAGTTATAAATATCATTTCTATTTGTAAATGTTTTCTAACTATATCATTATCACACTAAATAATAGTGAAATGTCAGAAAAAGAAGAGGTATATACTTTTTTTTACTTAACTTTCATTAAAACAATAATAAATAATTGGAAACGCAACTTAAAGATAACAATGTAATAAATAACTACAAACATAACTTTAAAAAAACAATTCAACAAAATGTGATATGGACTCCAATAGAAGTAGGATAGGTAATCTGCAAAACAAAAATGAAAAAACGTGTTTAAAATTAGAAAGATGTGACTAAATGAGGTCAAACATTACAAGTTAAGGTAACACTTGGTGAAATTTAGTTATTTGCACGTCTGCAGTGTGCCTGATACATTTCACCTGTCTTATAGGCCCGCGTTCAAGAGGTGTCTGTATCGAAGGTCCTACTGCGTCAGATTTACACTATGGACCAACAGGTCTTTTAAATGATTCAGCGATGAGACAGAATTAGGTGAGAGATCAAGTCATTATGCAGGACAATATTCTTTAGGGTTTATTTATAAGACTCTTGAGCCACTTTTGTGTTACTTTTCCCATGTTGAAAGTGACGCAAAAGTGGCGCAAGGGGCTTGTAAATAAGCTCTTTTATTTATAATGCATTTAATCGGAGGCATTGTATATCTAGGCCGCTCTACTTACCTTCTGTAAACACTGTGGCCAACAGAGTTCAAAACTTGAACTCAGCTTTGGTTGTACACTGCAGACTGTCTTACATTCAGCCTCGGCAGAGTGGACAGCAGCGTCCATAACTTTAAAAGAGAAAGAGAAACGATGTGAGAGAGAGAAAGAGAGAAAAAATGACATTAAAACTGTGAGAGAGAGAAAGTTATAGATGAAACAGTTAATACTGGAGAAAATCTTTGTAGCTCACCTTTTTGTCTCCTTTTTGTGTCCAAGCACGTGCCGGTTCATAGTGCACCCTGAAGCTCTACATCTAAGAGATACTAAAAGAAAGATGTTATTATTGATATGTGTTACTATCTTAATGTGGAGTACAATCACATTGCCCTTTCACACACCTTCCCTCCCTCATTTAAAAACAACTATTTGTACAGTTTATATTCCAGATGTTTGACCGATTATAAAAACGTTCCTGCTATTGGAAAAAAAAGTATTAATGGAATAAGATTCGGTATATAGGACTGCGTTCGTCTAAATCTCTGCATCAGTTTTTTGTTTCAATTCTGCTGCAGCCCATCGACTCCCTCCGATGCACACCCAGGACTCACTGCTCACCTTTTCATGGACAGGACACCTTCTACATCATGCAGTCCTGCTCTACCACCAAGAAGTCTCACATATGGTGCTGAGTCTTGATATCCCAATGGCTAGCGACATACTCGTGCTCCCATCATCATCACAGGTTCTTCACCCGCTCAGTCCTTGCGGTACCACTAACTCCGTAACCAAAGAGGCCACGCACGTAGTGGTGGGCCCTTGTACTCGGTGGTTCGGGCCTACATGAGGCATCCGAACCACTAGGACGGGCCATCACAGCGCTTGCGATGGGAGCAACTCTAAAATGGCGTACAGCACTTGCGCTCAGTCTTTTTTTGTTAGGGTCACAAGTGTAGTGACACATGCGCTGGATGGGTGTGGTGTGGGTGTATACCAGCCATGAGGGAGTGTGTGTGTGCCGTTCTGAAAACTAGACCTGGAACTAAGAAATCAGTACAATGGAAATCTGGGCAATGTTTAGTTTTTGTTTTTTCCTGGTAGTGTAAGTGGAGTGGGCTGGCCTGACGTATGCCAGTGCTGCGCGAGGCTCTAAACCATGAGTCCAAAGCTATGGGCTTGGCCCCGTCGTGAGTTTAATGAGTAATGAAGTAATTTGGGTGTCCGTTTTGTAGTGCTGACTGCTGACGTCACCCGGGTCTTAAACGCAAAATGTGTCATTATATCTGTAAAGTTCCACAACTTGGCCAACATGGAAGGTACCGGGAATTACTGACTCTACATTTGTTCATAGTTGCACACATAAAAGATGGTGGACATGACGCATTTCTGCGATTATGAATGTTTGTTGTACATTCAGTGGAGTGTTGTAGCTGTAGTAATACAGGGCTGTGAAAGGTTTAAGTTGCAGATTTTGGCACATGAAGGGTAGCTAATATATATACGTATGTGGTTATTCAGGTACACTGTAGAACTTGGTGCTGGAAATCAGTGCTTGAGGCTCGGAGTTGCGTCCACATCCTGTTATTGTAGAGTAATGACGAAATGTATGCGTGCCTGAAAATGCACTGTAAATAGGGTGCTCATGTAAATTGCTGATATAGTTTTGGGTTGATTTTGCGCTATATAAATATGCTACATTCTTTTTTACAAAAAGGAGGATTAGCCCACACTTACTGTCACAGGTAAGATGGTTGCATACGCTATTTATAGCACAATATAATGTGGTAGGGCGGAGGAGCAGCATTTTCAAACACAATAAATGCACAGACACAGATAGATACTTGAAGTGGGTACGGGCACGTGTGCTCAACTCCATTTTATTACGTTTTTGTTGGTAACAAGTAGAATAGTAATAATGATATCATATACATATATTTAATCATAAACGGCTTATGACCTGCTGTACAAAGATAGGAGCATTGTATGTGAAATAATACACAGAAGATTCCATCGTAAAGAGTTCATGAGTTGTGGTGCACTGAGGTAATGGCGGTTTGTGTGGAGCCTGCAATGATGCGTGGTTCAGGCAGACCGCACTGGTAAAAATGTGTTTTGACTATTGAATTTTGCCTTAACAAGGGCACGTGGCGATTATTTATGGTGTACTGAGTTAGTGGTACGTCTGGTGTTTAGCGTGTGCTCACCCTACGATGATGCGTGGTCTGAGCGGGCTGCACTGAAATCATTCACTGTTGCATACTGGACTATATTAACTTTGAGGGGGGGAAACTAGCATCAATGGTTATCAATTACTGTGCAAACTAGGTGTACTGATTGCTCCCCTTAACAAATGAAACGATTCCTCTTCACGCAGTGCATTGTATCTTTCACAAATTGGGGACGTATGTCTGGTGGCGACGTTGAAGGTGATACCCCAGAGGTACTTGGTATTGCTGGTGGTGCAGGTACATTTTGGCGCAATCTTCTACATTCTTTGTCATCATAGTTCACAAGATGCAGCTATTGGGAGGTGCTTGCACATACTAGCAGTGCAACAGCACTATTGTTTTCTCTGCTTTAAATAAATTGATGCTCAATTTAATGCGGTCTGTAGTGTAGTTGAAAAGGTAAATTCAAGTTGTGAACCCTACTGTGCACAGTGTATATAGAAGCTAGTAGTAAGTACAGTTATAGAACAATGCTTTTTTTCTTGTCTTTTAACAAAATCTGAATACATACAATATAATTGTCTCTGCATTAAATAAATCAAGGTTGAATTTCCTACTGTCTATAGTGTAGATGCAAAAGTGAATTCAAGTTGTAAACCCTGCTGTCCGCAGTGTAGATCTTAGGGCGGAGTGCATCATCTTCAATTATGATTGAAGTGGAAGATAGAACATGTATGCAGCGTGCATTTCATTATTCAACTAAATCTAAAAGTGATATAAAACATTTTTTGAAGGAAGCATACTAAAGGGATATTGTGTAGGGTTTGATAGGTGTTATACTTACTTTGGTTTCCACTGAGTTAGTGGTACCTGAAACAACAAGGTTCTGTGGACCCTGCAATGATGTGTGGTTTGGGCAGGCCGTACTGATAGTAATGTTTTTTGTCTTGTTAATTCTGGCTTAGTAAGGCCATGTGGTGATTTTGTGTAGGTTTGAGGGACGTTACTTTGTTTGGTACTTCACTTTATAAATAATGAATGAAGAATCAGTTACATTTTCCTTGAATACGGCCATGTTGCGATCAATTATGGAGCACTGAGTTGGTAGTACCTTTTGGTCTGAGCGTGTACGTAACCTGCGATGATGCGTGGTCCGGATAGGCCGCACTGGGGATAATGTTTTTTTACTACAGAATTTTGCCTTAATAAAGCCTTGTGGATTATTTATGGTGTACTGAGTTAGTGGTACATCTGGTGTTTAGCGTGTGCTCACCCTGCGATGATGTGTGGTGTGAACGGGCTGCACTCAAAGCATTGAATGTTGCATACTGGATTGAATGTACTTTGAGCGGAAAAAAAAGAGTACCATTGATAGTTATGGATTCTTCAGCAACAAAATGATCAGAATCAGATGATTCTTCCAGTGGTGTAGCCATTGTTTTCTCCAAAAAAGAAATTCAGGTTTCCAATGAAGAAAAAGTGAGGTTCAAATTGTGACCTATGCTATCCACAGTGTAGACTATCATTAAGTGTACCTTTGCACTTGCAACGTGAAATTTATTATTCAAGTAAATCTATAAGTGATATAAAAGAAGCTGTTAAAGGAAGCATAATAAAGGGATATTGCATAGGGTTTGATAAATGTTGCACTTAGTTTGGTATTGTACTCTGTAAATAATAAATCAACAGTGTAATTATTTGTGCGCTCTTATGACCGCAGTGTAGGCAGGAGGCAGGGGTTAGCAAGAGCCCACGACCACGTGGCATTGATTAGAGCTGCACAGTATTGGTATTTAGTGTGTGTGCAGCCAGTGATGATAAGTGGTGCACAGAGTTAGTGGCAACTGAAGCAATAAAATTCTGTGGAGCCTGCAATGATGCGTGTTCCGAGCAGGACGCAATGGTAGCAAAGCCTTTAAAATCAAGTTTTCTTATAAATATTGCTTGTCCTTTCACGGGAGTAAGTTGCAGTACATCTCCAAAAACTATGATATATTTTCTTCTAAATAAGACATCTAACTCAATACGGTCACGTGGCAATAATTTGTGGTGCACTGAGTTAGTAGTAACTTTGGCGCTTAGCGTGTACGTACCCTGTGATGATGCGTGATCGGGGGAGGGGAGGCACAGTAATTAAAGTACTGTCTTTTGTCGATTGAATTCTGCATGAATTCTATCTAAAAGTGATACTGTGCCTCATTGATGACATAAAACTGTTCACTCTTCTTTGCGATGATTTATGGTGCACTGAGTTAGTAGTATCTTTGGTGCTGAGCTTCTACGTACCCTGCGATAAAGAGTGGTAAAGGGGGGGGCTGTATTCGGACCAATGTCTTTTCTCTATTGAATTCTGCCTGAATACGGCCACTTGATGATGAGTGATGAATTAACCTGCGATGATGCGTGGTCCAGGTAGGCCGCACTGGGAGCAATGTTTTTTGCCTAGTGAATTCTGCTTTAACAAGGCCATGTGAGATGACTTGTGGTGCAGTGAATTAGTGGTACATAAAGAACTCAGCGTGTGCGCACCCTGCAATGATTCGTTGTTTAGGGCGGGGCGCACTGGTATAATGTCTCTTTGCTATTAGAATGCGTCATGTGTAATCGCCATTCCACCTGAATCGTGAGCCTTCACAATGTAGATCGAAGGCAGTTGTCAACACATATATCGACAAAATATTTTTGTGACTTATGTAAAAAAAATCTGAACACATACAGTAGAATTTTCTCTGCATTACATAAATCAAGGCTGAATTCCCTACTGTCCATAGTGTAGATGGAAAGCTGGATTCAAGTCTGAACTCTGCTGGCCGCAGAGTACTTTTATGGCAGTAGTCCACAGAAACATTGACAAATGCTTTTTTGTCACATATGTTAGGAAAATCTGACGACACAGTAGAATTGTCTCTGCCTTAAATAAATCGAGAATGAATTCAATGTTGTCTGTAGTGCTGATGCGCTTCTGGTATTAAGTGGTGAACTCTGTTGATCGCAGTGTACATTTGAAGGCAGTACTTTGTACAGACATTGAGGAATGTTTTTTGTGGCATTCATTAACAAAATTGTCTCTGCCTTACATAAATCAAGGCTAACTTGAATGCTGTCTGTAGTGTAGATGGAAAGCTGAATTCAAGTTGTGAACCCTGTTGTACGCAGTGTAGATTGAAGTCAGTTGTTGAGACAGACATGGACGAATGCTTTTTGTCACTTATGTAAACAAAATCTGAAGATATTTAGTAGAATTGTCTCTGCCTTTCTTAAATGAAGGATAACTTCAATGCTGTGCGTAGTGTAGATCCAAAGCTGAATTCAAGTTGTGAACCCTGCTGTCCGCAGTGTAGATGGAAGACAGTAGTTGATACAGACATAAGTCTGCGGTGCTGAGTTAGCAATCAGCCTGTATCGAGGAGGCACGTGGTCATGGCGGCAGCCACGTGGCAGGGCATGGTCCTTTACTGTGGCAGAGTCTTTTTTCTTTGCAGAAGTGAAACACGCCCAGGCATAGGCTAATTATTTATACTCTTACACTGACGTTGCGTACGTTGGATCAGCCCACTTCAATTCTGCTTGACGAGGGGAGACAACACAGCAACATGACCGAGATATTACCCAGAGTCTGAGATAATATGGTTGCGTCCAGTGTGCAGTTCACTACACGTATCAATGGTATATCTACACACGGAAAAGTTTTTGGTTTGTATAGTGAGTTGTTTATAGAATATCACCTGTAGTGTTTGCATTGTGTACATTATTGTTGATGTGCGAATTCCTACCCTTATACATAGTTGGTTGTCACATCTCTGAACATTGAGCTAGTGTGCTGTTGAGGGGATATATTATTTTGGGAAGTACCGTTGTCCTGTTTTGCGCTGCCTCTGAGGTAGTGGAGGGGGAGGGGTCAGGAGGAGTGGTTGTAGTGGTAGTGGCACTGGGTATTGTGATTTTGTTGGGTGTCGGAAGTGTAAAATTAGTACCTCTGATTGACTGCCAGCAACATCAGAAAAATGTTGCTGCCAGCGTTACAAGACTTGAGGACTTATTTCCCTTACCTGAAGTTAAAAAAATGTAATATAAGGGGGCTGGGAGGGACACTCTGCCTCCTAGGCCCCATGAAGGGGAACCCTGAGGAACCCCTTCTGGGGCCAAAATACAAACATAAATTGCAATTATTGGCCAAAATAAAAAAGAATGGCGGTCGGGTCTGCATTTTTTATTATAGGCCCTGGGGAGCCCACTCCCCCAGGCTTCATTGTTTATTTAAGGGGGGGCCTTCATAGGTCTCAGGGAGCCTGCCCCAGGAACCTCATTACATAAGGGAGTGGGCGTGTGGTCCACTTCCCAAGGCCATTTTTTAACCCAGGATCCCCATCCCCCTGGCCCGAATTATTTATTTATGGCAGCGAACGCAGGGCCACCCTCTCAAGGCTGCTTTTGGCCCTGGAGACCCCATTCATCATGACCCAATCTGTTAAACTGGGGGAAGATGCCATGGGACTCAAACTCCAGATCAATTATAGGCCCGGGCAGCCCACCTCCAGGGCCAAAATATGCCAAAACAGGGATTATGGCCACGTGATCCCCTCCCTGAGCTTTAAAATGGCCCGCATATAAAGTCTGCTCCCAGCGGGCGGGAGGTTTGCAAATGTTCCTACCGACTTGGAGCACACATTTGATTTGTTTCCCTCCTTGCACTGATGCGGGCAGGGAAACAGATCAAAAGATTGCTCTAACCCGGAGGGATCAGCATAAATAGCTGCACCCTGCGGGCGAGAGCAATGCCGGCTTCTGCAGCATGCAGGAGCTGGCTGGGGCTGCGGGAGCCCCGGGATCCCCCCTGCCATCCCCAACATTGTGTATGGTGGGTGCCCTGGGTGGGCACCAGGGTACCCACCTATAATGACATGGTCACCAGGGAATGTGGTCCCCGGGGCTAGAATAGGCTCAGGGAGGAGGCCCCTTTCCCATTTAACTTAATTGATGGCCCTTGGGTATGGAGTCCCCAGGGCCTTTCATAGGCTCATGGAGGGCCGCCACGCACCCCCGTTCCCCTTTACAAAAAAGGCCCTTGGGGATGATATCCCTATGGCCTAATGAGGCACAGGATGGGTCACATAGCCCTCCTCCCCTTTAAAATTATAAAGGCCCTGGGAGATGGGGTCCCCAGGGCCTAATAAGGTTTGGGGAAGGGGTGATGTGGTCCTCTTCCTCTTTGTAACAAAAAAGACCTTTAGGGATGAGGTGCCCAGGGCCTAATAAAAGGGGAGGGGGGTCATGTGGCCCCCAACCTTTTAAAATACTTAAGGCCCTGGGGGATGGGGTCCCCAGGGCTTAATGGAGTTGGGTGGGGGGGCATGTGTCTCCCTTCCCCTTTAACATATTTAAGGCCCTTGGGGATGTGGTCTCCAGGCCGTAATGAGGCTCAGGGAGTGGGACTGCACAACCCCCTGCTTTTTTATCATTATGGCTCCAGGGGATGGGATCCCTAGGGCCTAATAAGGCTCGGGGAGCGGTGCTGCATGACCCATCTCCTTAGATGTTGGCCTCAGGGATGGGTCGGGGAGGGGTCCCCACGGCTCTTCCCATAGTCACCCCCTGTAACTGTGCGATCATCACCCTTTCCTTCAGGTCCTTTTTCTTTTTCTCAGTCGCCCTATCATTTCTGCCCAGGCTCTCGTTGTCTGTCTATGCCATCAAGTTGTGACCAGGTATGTCCGAACAGCTCAAGGTGGTCGACTTTCCGGATTTGCTTCCACACATCAGCTGGCAGACATAACTCGAAAAACAAATCAATGTCACCGAGGGTCATAATCGTTGAACCTAAGGCTGTACCTAATTCAGTGTAAAAGGCAGTGGGGTTCTTCCGTAAATTGGGCAGGGATTTTCGGAACGTTAGGATATCTTGTCGATCCCATGGTTGGTAGACCAAGTTGTAAACTACCCTCCCTCTCGCATCTCGATGGTTAATGTCATCATGTGTTCCCTGACCTCGTGGGGGAACCCAGCAGGGAGCGGCCTCCTTTATAGGCATCATTGTGTCAGTTTTTTCTGTTCGGGGTTCGGTCGTTACAGGAGTCGTAGTTTTAGCATCTAACCTCTGTTCAGTGAGCTGGCGGAAAACTTCAAGCGTACGCGTGAAGAGGTCCGTCACGTCACACTCGCCTTCATCCCCAATGTCAACTTTCCTATACAGAGTGGTTAGGCTCTCAGGACCTTTGTCTTGGTATCGGTCTTCATAAGCATTGAGGGTGTGATAACAAAATCGCACAACAAAGTGTCGTCTGTGGCTATCGGCATACGAATTGTACATATCCGTTACGTACTCCCCGCTCTCCTTCCTTTCCACCAGTGTCCTTACTATCTTATCGATCCCTGCTCGTTCATCCTTGCTCAACCTGTTCATTCTAGTGGAATCATTCTTTCGGGTCTCAGGGTGGTCTAATGTTGCTGCTTGCGCTGCGTTGAGTACGAGGGGTTCGGCCAGCGTGGAGGCTGTGAAGACCGAGGCTCTGGCACTATTCTCACCTGTGCTTGGGGGCTGCGGGTGCTGTACTAAGGGTTGGGAAGGGGCATATGGAGGGGGCATGTAGATGATTGGAGGACCCAGTAATAAATCCTCATTCGCTCGTTGTTTCGAGGGTAACTCAGGGTAGAGCGAGAAGGTGTTCTAACGGTACACTGGCCGGATGTTTCGGACTCAAGCTTCTGCTTGGCTTCCTCTCTCTCCTTTATCTCTTCCGTTAATTTCTTGGCAGCTAGGTGAGCTGCTTTTCGTAGCTCTTTCTCTAATCTAACTTTGTTTCTCTTTTTCCGTCGTTCTGCTTCTTTGCGCCACATGCCGAAACTTTCAAGCATAGTGGGCGTTGTCTTATTGTTACGAAGGGCTGTTTCCAGCCTGTTTATTTTATCATCATCGAAGGATCCTATCAGTGGCCACTGACTTTCCTGATCCTTTCTCGTGTACTTGTGCAATAGCTTGCTATAGGCTACAGCGACTAGTCCATACTTGGTGAACATGTCTTTATTAGGGGTGCCTTCCAGTGGAGTTGGATGGTTCATCTCTAATAAGCGGTCCGGGCTGAACCAACTACCAATCAGTGGGGAGAAGATAGGCATGACAGACTTACAACGGGGGACAAAGGTCCGCACTACCTATCCTTCACTACTTACAAAGACTAGACAGAATATTTCTATTCTACGTTATTTGCAAACAGAGAATATCTCAAAGAACCAACTTCGAACAATCAATGTTCGGACAATCAATCAATCAGTGGGGAGAAAAATAGGCACGACAGATTACAACGGGGGACAAAGGTCCGCGTTACCTACCCTTCTCTATCTGCAAAGGAAGAGCGAATATTTCTATTCTTCCCAGTTTGCAGGCAGAGAATATCTCAAAAGAAAAACAATCGAAGAGTAATACTAGTATTTTCCAAACAATCAAACAATCGTTTCGCAATTTGTCGTGTTACACAACCTTACCCGGACAGCATGGACAGTTTCTCGTCTTTCGCTTCCAGCGCCCGATCGTCCTCTATTCTCCGTAATAGTCGCGGCACTCCTGATGGTTCCCAGTCAGGACCTTAGATCACTCGAGAGAGGTCTGCTCGGAACCGGTGAAGTTCGGATGATCGGCTGCCAGACGAGGGTCTATCAGGCAGGTGCACTCCCGATCGTTGCAGTCGTTCACTCTGTCGTCAGGACCTCTCCCACTGGATACACGTGTCGCTGATGGGCCCCACGTTTGGGACGCCAATTGTGAAAAGTAGGGCCGATTTCGACCGATAACCTTTAAGTATTGCCCGGCGTTAGCCGCCTCTCCTACCACTCGAGATTATCAAACAAAGAGGCAGGCGCTGGAGACTGGAAGGCAGGAAACAGAAGTTTATTCCGACGGAGCAGAACACGTCAAATCAGACAACAGGGTATCTTCTCGAGGTGCTCTAACCCCATCTCTGAGGCCTGGCCTCTTATACACAGGTTTATGGCTTTATTACACGAAACATATCTTTGTCAACACTTTGATGTACGGAAAGACATCCTCGGAATCCCCGCTTCAAGCCCGTTCCCACACACATTTACAGTAAAAGTCCCCACCCCGATCTCAGTAGGTGATGACTGTTGCACAGCTGGACATTCCGTCGGTTCCTGGAATGTGTGCGGCTGATCGGATCTCATGGGGTGGGGGCTTTGATCAGTTGTAGATCCTTTGAAGAGAGCAGCTTCCTACTGTATGGGGGCAATAAACTGCATCCGCAGGGCCAGATGGTGGCCTGGGATCGAGCCGGACAATCGGGCACAAAGGAAAGGGGGTTCATCAAAGGATGCGTGATCATGAAAGGGATGGAGGGAGGTGTTAGCTGGGTACGGGATGTGGCTCTGAGGCAGGGTCACGCTGAAGGGGAGGTTTATGGCCCAAGCATGTGAGAGCGGGGGCTGTCAGCATGCGGGGGATGCTTGCGAGGTCAGAGGGAGAGAGAGAGAGAGACGCACTGGCTATCAGCAGTGGGCAGAGAGGCCATGGCATTCAAAATGGCTGCTACTTACGCGCACATATGAGCCTGAAAAGGGACAAGATGGTGCCGATAATGTTGATGTCGCAAACTAGATTTTAACACATCACCACCCCCTTTTGTACCGCTTTGTTCGGCATAAGTTGGCAGGGTATGCTCAGACATGAGTCCCTTGCTCACTTTGCCACTGGATTCTAGCAAGCATGGCTAAAGACGGCTGTAATGCCAGAAACCGGTCCTAGGAAGCTTGAATCCGGTCCAGGAAAGGCATGGCTTGGCAGTTCAGGCTGGACTGTTCCCATGAGGCACAGGGTCAGACTTATTTGCATATGGCCATGTCTGAACTGGGGTGGCAGAGTGGGCTAAAGAATGGTGATGGATTAAACCCAGATCTGTTGACTGGGTGTGAGTGTTTGATTGGTTCAGATGCTCCGTCCATTACACCCCCTTTTGTACCACAGTCCCATTAGCAGCATTTGATCTACAGGCCCTGGCACATGTATTGCACTTTACTAGGGACTTATAAGTAAATTAGATATGCCAACTGTGGATGATCCAATGTTACCATGTTTTAGGGAGAGAGCATGCACTTTAGTACTGGTTAGCAGTGGTAAAGTGCCCAGACTCCTAAAGCCAGTAAAAATAAAGACAGCAAAACAGGAGATCTGAAGGCAAAACTTCAGGGGAAACCACGCCAAGGATGTCATGTCTAGCACCATGTACTAGGGTGACAGCCAGTTTTAAGACCCTGGCATGGTAAGGTAGGTTGGCACTGTTGTAGTTTTTAGGTCAAGCCTAGCGGCACCGCGCAGGCACTGCTCACTCTGCGAGGCATGCTGAATTGAGTATGTAATACAAGCTCTGCCCATTTCCCCCACCCATCTTTTCAAATGGCTCCTGTTACAGTCCTTCCTAAATTTTAGCTTTTCATTGGTAAATAAGCTTACTAGTCCCTCCTTGGTACAGCCTTGTTGCCATTTGTAACATCACACAAGGACTGGACCATTTACTTGCGGTGTTAAACTGTGTGCTTTATATGGTTAGTGAGCACTATTTTCTTGGTGCACAGCAAGGAAGATAGATCAGAGATAGCCCGATTCTGCCATAGCCACCTTCCACATAGACGCTGACTGACGCATGACAACCCCAGACCTCGCTGTCCCCTTTCCAGCTTGTGAAGGGTGCATGCTCCACTCACAGCACTTGCAGCCCAAAGGCTCCCAGCTGCGTAAACAACTTTGTCCGGCCAGGCACTGGCAATTCCACCGCTCTGCCCTTTCTGAACATTTGCTGCTAATAAATAAGCACCCCGACACCTAAGTCCTTCCGGTACTTAACAAAGCCCCAATAAGCTGAAATATGTGGTGTGCCAGAACCCTAGAGACCCCCAGCGCCTCCTCGACTCTCCCTCGGGTGACTAAAGAGCTCCAGCTGTTAAACCACTAATAGCCCCGCTGAGTCGCACTTCTGTCATAACAAGGCACTGCACGGGAAACAGAAGGACAGGCAGAAAATCACTGAATTGTCAAGAGCTAGCGTCCTGCGCATGTAGTGGCCATGTTAGAGTTGGTCAATTTCGGAAGAAAAAGAAAATACAACAAAAAGTTAGGCAATAAACCTGAAATCAATCTAATTATTATGAATTACTTTTTAATACTAGCTCATGAACATTAACTTAGATTCCAAACAGCCAAAGAAAAATACATATTTTATTAAAAAACTTCATCACCTTAACAAGTCAGTCAAAGTAAAATATCTTGCAAAGTCTTTGCTTGTAAATATGGCACGATTTCCAAACAAGTCTTCAGGGTGGTTTGAAGGGGCAGAGTAGCCAGGGCCGGACAGGCCATAGCGGGCACAGGGCAATCCCCCGGTGCGCAGCACGGGTGGGGGCTGGTTTTGGGCCCCTGGGGGCCATTTTTGCAGCATAGCTGCAAAATCAGACCTGTACCAAAATCGGCGGTACAAAAATCGGCCCTTTTGTACCGCTTTGTTCGCCGTAAGTTGGCAGGGTATGCTCAGACGTGAGTCCCTTGCTCACTTTGCCACTGGATTCAAGCAAACCTGGCTGAAGACGGCTGTAATGCCAGAAACCAGTCCTAGGAAGCTTGAATCCGGTCCAGGGAAGGCATGGCTTGGCAGTTCGGGCTGGACTGTTCCCATGAGGCACAGGGTCAGACTGATTTGCATATGGCCATGTCTGAACTAGGGTGGCAGAGTGGGCTAAAGAACGGTGATGGATTAAACCCAGATCTGTTGACTGGGTGTGAGTGTTTGATTGGTTCAGATGCTCCGTCCATCACCACCCCCTTTTGTACCGCTTTGTTCGCCATAAGTTGGCAGGGTATGCTCAGACGTCAGTCCATTGCTCACTTTGCCACTGGATTCAAGCAAGCCTGGCTGAAGATGGCTGTAATGCAAGAAACCGGTCCGAGGAAGTTTGAAGCCGGTCCAGGGAAGGCATGGCTTGGCAGTTCGGGCTGGACTGTTCCTATGAGGCGCAGGGTCAGACTGATTTGCATATGGCCATGTCTGAACTGGGGTGGCAGAGTGGGCTAAAGAATGGTGATGAATTAAACCCAGATCTGTTGACTGGGTGTGACTGTTTGATTGGTTCAGATACTCCGTCCATCACCACCCCCTTTTGTACTGCTTTGTTCACCACAAGTTGGCAGGGTATGCTCAGACGTGAGTCCCTTGCTCACTTTGCCACTGGATTCAAGCAAGCCTGGCTGAAGACGGCTGTAATGCCAGAAACCAGTCCTAGGAAGCTTAAATCCGGTCCAGGGAAGGCATGGCTTGGCAGTTTGGGCTGGTCTGTTCCCATGAGGCACAGGGTCACACTGATTTGAATATGGCCATGTCTGAACTGGGGTGGCAGAGTGGGCTAAAGAACGGTGATGGATTAAACCCAGATCTGTGTACTGGGTGTGAGTGTTTGATTAGTTCAGATGTTCCGTCCATCACCACCCCCTTTTGTACCGCTTTGTTCACAATAAGTTGGCAGGGTATGCTCAGACGTGAGTCCCTTGCTCACTTTGCCACTGGATTCAAGAAAGCCTGGCTGAAGACGGCTGTAATGCCAGAAACCAGTCCTAGGAAGCTTAAATCCGGTCCAGGGAAGGCATGGCTTGGCAGTTTGGGCTGGACTGTTCCCATGAGGCACAGGGTCATACTGATTTGAATATGGCCATGTCTGAACTGGGGTGGCAGAGTGGGCTAAAGAACGGTGATGGATTAAACCCAGATCTGTGTACTCGGTGTGAGTGTTTGATTGGTTCAGATGCTCCGTCCATCACTACCCCCTTTTGTACCGCTTTGTTCGCCATAATTTGGCAGGGTAGGCTCAGACATGAGTCCCTTGCTCACTTTGTCACTGGATTCAAGAAAGCCTGGCTGAAAACGGCGGTAATGCCAGAAACCGGTCCTAGGAAGCTTGAATCCGGTCCAGTGAAGGCATGGCTTGGCAGTTCGGGCTGGACTGTTCCCATGAGGCACAGGGTCAGACTGATTTCCATATGACCATGTCTGAACTGGGGTGGCAGAGTGGGCTAAAGAACGATGATGGATTAAACCCAGATCTGTTGACTGGGTGTGAGTGTTTGATTGGTTAAGATGCTCCGTCCATCACCACCCCCTTTTGCACCGCTTTGTTCGGCGTAAGTTGGCAGTGTATGCTCAGACATGAGTCCCTTGCTCACTTTGCCACTGGATTCAAGCAAGCCTGGCTGAACACGGCTGTAATGCCAGAAACCGGTCCTAGGAAGCTTGAATCCGGTCCAGGTAAGGCATAGCTTGGCAGTTTGGGCTGGACTGTTCCCATGAGGCGCAGGGTCAGACTGATTTGCATATGGCCATGCCTGAGCTGGGGTGGCAGAGTGGGTTAAAGAATGGTGATTGATTAAACCCAGATCTATTGACTGGGTGTGAGTGTTTGATTTGTTCAGCTGCTCCGTCCATCACCACTAAGCATGGGCGAATTTTGCGAATTCGCGATCCGCAAATTTGCGGATTTGCGAATTCGCGATCTGCAAAATTCGCGAATTTGTGCGAATTTGCAGATTTTTGTTTTTTGCGTGTTCGCGGGGTTTTTTGCGTGTTCGCGGGGATTTTTGTGTCTTCGCGAGCCGCTTGCATAGCGAAGTTACCCATGCAGTCGTTTATGGGAGAGGGAGAGAGAGATAGATAGATAGTAAGATAGATAGAAAGAGAGAGAAAGAGAGGGAAAGAGAGAGGGAGAGAGAGAACGAGAGAAAGAAAGAGAGGCCGGATCTCTGAAGGGCCAGATTCCTGAGTTGCCCCTACAGAACATACAGCTTTTTGTTTTTAGCAAAATGCATATGAAAATTGTGCTGTAAAGGTCTCTTTTAGTTTAACCACTCCTGACAACTCAAAATGGGTGTATTTGCCATCCTCTCCCTTCTTCCTGTTTTTTTATATCTGTAAGTGCTTCCTGATGAGGTTTAATTCCTTGGACGGGTGCCTCGTTGCCTACTTGTAACTATTCTCTGACCCTGCTTCAAGGGTCAGAGCAGGGTCAGAGAATAGTTGCAAGTAGGCAACGAGGCGCCAGGAAGCAATTAGCAGCAGGTGTCCAAGTTGAAGTTAATTTGTTTGTAACCCTTTTGTAAAAGGTTACAAAGAAATTAGGTTCAACTTTTGCACCTGCTGCTGTAACCCTTGCTTGGCTGAAAATTCGTCCCCGCTGATTCGCGGATTTTACCGAGATTTCGCGAGATTCGCGGATCGCGAAATCGCGGAAAATCCGCAAATTTGCCCGCGAAACGGATTTTACGCCCACCCTTAATCACCACCCTCTTTTGTACCGCTTTGTTCGCCATAAGTTTACAGGGTATGCTCAGACGTGAGTCCCTTGCTCACTTTGCCACTGAATTCAAGCAAGGCTGGCTGAAGACGGCTTTAATGCCAGAATCCGGTCCTAGGAAGCTTGAATCCGTTCCAGGGAAGGCATGGCTTGGCAGTTCGGGCTGGACTATTCCCATGAGGCACAGGGTCAGACTGATTTGCATATGACCATGTCTGAACTGGGGTGGCAGAGTGGGATAAAGAATGGTGATGGATTAAACCGAAATCTGTTGACTGGGTGTGAGTGTTTGATTGGTTCAGATGCTCCGTCCATCACCACCCCCTTTTGTACCGCTTTGTTCGCCATAAGTTGGCAGGGTATGCTCAGACGTCAGTCCCTTGCTCACTTTGCCACTGGATTCAAGCAAGCCTGGCTGAAGACGGCTGTAATGCCAGTAACCGGTCCTAGGAAGCTTGCATCCGGTCCAGGGAAGGCATGGCTGGGCAGTTCAGGCTGGATTGTTCCCATGAGGCACAGGGTCAGACTGATTTGCATATGGCCATGTCTGAACTGGGGTGGCAGAGTGGGCTAAAGAACGGTGATGGATTAAACCCAGATCTGTTGACTGGGTGTGAGTGTTTGATTAGTTCAGATGCTCCATCCATCACCACCCCCTTTTGTACCGCTTTGTTCGCCATAAGTTGGCAGGGTATGCTCAGACATCAATCCCTTGCTCTCTTTGCCACTGGATTCAAGTAAGCCTGGCTGATTACGGCTGTAATGCCTGAAACCGGTCCTAGGAAGCTTGAATCCGGTCCAGGGAAGGCATGGCTTGGCAGTTTTGGCTGGACTGTTCCCATGAGGCGCAGGGTCAGACTGATTTGCATATGGCCAGGTCCGAACTGGGGTGGCAGAGTGGGCTAAAGAATGATGATGGATTACACCCAGATCTGTTGACTGGGTGTGAGTGTTTGATTGGTTCAGATGCTCTGTCCATCACCACCCCCTTTTGTACCGATTTGTTTGCCATAAGTTGGCTGGGTATGCTCAGACGTGAGTCCCTTGCTCACTTTGCCACTGGATTCAAGGAAGCCTGGCTGAAGACGGCTGTAATGCCAGAAACCGGTCCTAGGAAGCTTGAATCCGGTCCAGGGAAGACATGGCTTGGCAGTTCAGGCTGGACTGTTCCCATGAGGCACAGGGTCAGACTGATTTGCATATGACCATGTCTGACCTGGGGTGGCAGAGTGGGTTAAATAATGGTGATGGATTAAACCCAGATCTGTTGACTGGGTGTGAGTGTTTGATTGGTTCAGATGCTCCGTCCATCACCACCCCCTTTTGTACCGATTTGTTCGGCATAAGTTGGCAGGGTATGCTCAGACGTGAGTCCCTTGCTCACTTTGCCACTGGATTCAAGAAAGCCTGGCTGAAGACGGCTGTAATGCCAGAAACCAGTCCTAGGAAGCTTAAATCCGGTCCAGGGAAGGCATGGCTTGGCAGTTTGGGCTGGACTGTTCCCATGAGGCACAGGGTCACACTGATTTGAATATGGCCATGTCTGAACTGGGGTGGCAGAGTGGGCTAAAGAACGGTGATGGATTAAACCCAGATCTGTGTACTGGGTGTGAGTGTTTGATTGGTTCAGATGCTCCGTCCATCACTACCCCCTTTGTACCGCTTTGTTCGCCATAATTTGGCAGGGTATGCTCAGACATGAGTCCCTTGCTCACTTTGCCACTGGATTCAAGAAAGCCTGGCTGAAGACGGCTGTAATGCCAGAAACCGGTCCTAGGAAGCTTGAATCCGGTCCAGGGAAGGCATGGCCTGGCAGTTCAGGTTGGACTTTCCCATGAGGCACAGTTCAGACTGATTTGCATATGGCCATGTCTGAACTAGGGTGGCAGAGTGGGCTAAAGAATGGTGATGGATTAAACCCAGATCTATTGACTGGGTGTGTGTGTTTGATTGGTTCAGATGCTCCGTCCATCACAACCCCCTTTTGTACCACAGTCCCATTAGCAGCATTTAATCTACAGGCCCTGGGCATATGTATTGCACTTTACTAGGGACTTATAAGTAAATTACATATGCCATATTGTGGATGATCCAATGTTACCATGTTTTAGGCAGAGAGCACATGCACTTTAGTACTGGTTAGCAGTGGTAAAGTGCCCAAACTCCTAAAGCCAGCAAAAATAAAGTCAGCAAAACAGCAGATCAGAAGGCAAAACTTCAGGGGAAACCATGCCAAGGATGTCAGGTCTAGCACCATGTACTAGGGTGACAGCCAGTTTTAAGACCCTGGCATGGTAAGGTAGGTTGGCACTGTTATGGTTTTTAGGTCGAGCCTAGCGGCAGCGCGCAGGCACTGCTCACTCTGCAAGGCATGCTGAATTTCGTATGTAATACAAGCTCTGCCCATTTCCCCCACCCATCTTTTCAAATGGCTCCTGTTACAGTCCTTCCTAAATTTTAGCTTTTCATTGGTAAATAAGCTTACTAGTCCCTACTTGGTACAGCCTTGTTGCTATTTGTAACATCACACAAGGACTGGACCATTTACTTGCGGTGTTAAACTGTGTGCTTTATATGGTTAGTGAGCACTATTTTCTTGGTGCACAGCAAGGAAAATAGCTCAGAGATAGCCAGATTCTGCCATAGCCACCTTCCACATAGACGCTGACTGACGCATGACAGCCCCACACCTTGCTGTCCCCTTTCCAGCTTGTGAAGGGTGTATGCTCCACTCACAGCACTTGCTGCCCAAAGGCACCCAGCTGCGTAAACAACTTTGTCCGGCCAGGCACTGGCAAGTCCACCGCTCTTCCCTTCCTGAACATTTGCTGCTAATAAATAAGCACTCCGACACCTAAGTCCTTCCGGCACTTAACAAAGCCCCAATAAGCCGAAAGATGTGGTGTGCCACAACCCTAGAGACCCCCAGCGCCTCCTCGACTCTCCCTCGGGTGACTAAAGAGCTCCAGCTGTTAAAACACTAATAGCCCCGCTGAGTCGCACTTCTGTCATAACAAGGCACTGCACTGGAAACAGAAGGACAGGCAGAAAATCACTGAATTGTCAAGAGCTAGCGTCCTGCGCATGTAGTGGCCATGTTAGAGTTGGTCAATTCCGGAAGAAAAAGAAAATACAACAAAAAGTTAGGCAATAAACCTTAAATCAATCTAATTATTATGAATTACTTTTTAATACTAGCTCATGAACGTTAACTTAGATTCCAAACAGCCAAAGAAATATACATATTTTATTAAAAAACGTTATCACATTAACACGTCAGTCAAAGTAAAATATCTTGCAAAGTCTTCGCTTGTAAATATGGCATGATTTCCAAACAAGTCTTCAGGATGGTTTGAATGGGCAGAGTAGCCAGGGCCGGACTGGCCATAGCGAGGGCCTTCTTTGTTACAGGGCCATTTTTGCAGCATAGCTGCAAAATCGGCCCTGTACCAAAATCGCCGGTACAAAAATCAGCCATTTTGTGCTGCTTTGTTCGCCATAAGTTGGCAGGGTATGCTCAGACTAAGCATGAGCGAATTTTGCGAATTTGCGGTTTGCAACTTTGCGGATTTGCGAACTCGCAATATGCAAAATCCGTGAAATTGCGAATGCGCAAATTTTGCGAATTTTTTCAATGGGGGGGTCTTCTGTGCAAGTTCAAGTGCCTCTTGTGTGTATAAGTGGTCAGAGACCGATCAGAGCAGCAGATGAAGAGAAAGAAGCTCCTGGTCACAGGAACAGCACCAGGATTGCGCTCGTGAAAGTCAAGGATACAAAGGCCTCTATCCAGCATCACAGCTGATTTTCGACGGTAGATTTGGGAAGAAGGCACACCTGCCCAGCCTCGACGACGCTCACGATGGTTTTTGGACTGATGAATGAGTCACTAAATTTGAGCTTCAACTAGTTCCAGCGACCATGTGTGTGTTACTATGCAATCGCCCTGAAGGGCGCAGGGGTCCCTTGAGTGAGCTGTCCATCATAGTGGGTAAATGGCGGGAAGACGGTGCACACCGCGAGTGTGTGAGCGGGGCCAAACGGGCGGGGCTTTCATGCGGGTTCAGATGCCTCTGGTGTGTATAAAAGGTCAGAGACCGATCAGAGCAGCAGATCAAGAGAAAGAAGCTCCTGGTCACAGGAACAGCACGAGGATTGCGCTCGTGAAAGTCAAGGATGCCAAGGCCTCTATCCAGCATCACAGCTGATTTTCGACTGTAGATTTGG
Source organism: Lissotriton vulgaris (assembly GCF_964263255.1). Classification (NCBI taxonomy): domain Eukaryota; kingdom Metazoa; phylum Chordata; class Amphibia; order Caudata; family Salamandridae; genus Lissotriton; species Lissotriton vulgaris. The sequence goes on from NC_141700.1 coordinate 691,582,950, forward strand.
GAAGAAGGCACACCTGCCCAGCCTCGACGACGCTCACGATGGTTTTTGGACTGATGAATGAGTCACTAAATTTGAGCTTCAACTAGTTCCAGCGACCATGTGTGTGTTACTATGCAATCGCCCTGAAGGGCGCAGGGGTCCCTTGAGTGAGCTGTCCATCATAGTGGGTAAATGGCGGGAAGACGGTGCACACCGCGAGTGTGTGAGCGGGGCCAAACGGGCGGGGCTTTCATGCGGGTTCAGATGCCTCTGGTGTGTATAAAAGGTCAGAGACCGATCAGAGCAGCAGATCAAGAGAAAGAAGCTCCTGGTCACAGGAACAGCACGAGGATTGCGCTCGTGAAAGTCAAGGATGCCAAGGCCTCTATCCAGCATCACAGCTGATTTTCGACTGTAGATTTGGGAAGAAGGCACACCTGCCCAGCCTCGACGACGCTCACGATGGTTTTTGGACTGATGAATGAGTCACTGAATTTGAGCTTCAACTAGTTCCAGCGACCATGTGTGTTTTACTATGCAATCGCACCGATGTGCGCAGGGGTCCCTTGAGTGAGCTGTCCATCATCCTGTAACTATTTTAGAATGGCGCCGGCAGGCTTTCCGGCGCCATCCTAAAATAGTTACAACAACTTCAAGCTTGAAGGCTTGAACTTTTGCCCCCCAAATCCGCCTCTCGCGGATTTGCGGATTTTCGGTAAATTCGCGGGAGTTCGCGGATTGCGGATTTACCGAAAATCCGCAAAATCCGCGAGCGGAATGGATTTTCTGCTCACGCTTAGCTCAGACGTGAGTCCCTTGCTCACTGTGCCACTGGATTCAAGCAAGCCTGGCTGAAGACGGCTGTAATGCCAGAAACCTGTCCTAGGAAGCTTGAATCCGGTCCAGGGAAGGCATGGCTTGGCAGTTCGGGCTGGACTGTTCCCATGAGGCACAGGGTCAGACTGATTTGCATATGGCCATGTTTGAACTGGGGTGGCCGAGTGGGCTAAAGAATGGTGATGGATTAAACCCAGATCTGTTGACTGGGTGTGAGAGTTTGATTGGTGCAGATGCTCCGTCCATCACCACCGCCTTTTGTACCGCTTTGTTCGCCATAAGTTGGCATGGTATGCTCAGACGTGAGTCCCTTGCTCACTTTGCCACTGGATTCAAGCAAGCCTGGCTGAAGACGGCTGTAATGCAAGAAAGCGGTCCTAGGAAGCTTGAATCCGGTCCAGGGAAGGCCTGGCTTGGCAGTTCGGGCTGGACTGTTCCCATGAGGCACAGGGTCAGAATGATTTGCATATAGCCATGTCCGAACTGGGGTGGCAGAGTGGGCTAAAGAATGGTGATGGATTAAACCCAGATCTGTTGACTGGGTGTGAGTGTTTGATTGGTTCAGCTGCTCCGTCCATCACCACCCTCTTTTGTACCGCTTTGTTCGCCATAAGTTTACAGGGTATGCTCAGACGTGAGTCCCTTGCACACTTTGCCACTGGATTCAAGCAAGCCTGGCTGAAGACGGTTGTAATGCCAGAAACCGGTCCTAGGAAGCTTGAATCCGGTCCAGTGAAGGCATGGCTTGGCAGTTCGGGTTGGACTATTCCCATGAGGCACAGGGTCAGACTGATTTGCATATGGCCATGTCTGAACTGGGGTGGCAGAGTGGGCTAAAGAATGGTGATGGATTAAACCCAGATCTGTTGACTGGGTGTGAGTGTTTGATTGGTTCAGATAGTCCGTCCATCACCACCCCCTTTTGTACCGCTTTGTTCGCCATAATTTGGCAGAGTATGCTCAGACGTGAGTCCTTGCTCACTTTGCCACTGGATTCAAGCAAGCCTGGCTGAAGACGGCTGTAATGCCAGAAAGTGGTCCTAGGAAGCTTGAATCCGGTCCAGGGAAGGCATGGCTTGGCAGTTTGGGTTGGACTGTTCCCATGAGGCACAGATTCAGACTGATTTGCATATGGCCATGTCATAACTGGGGTGAAAGAGTGGGCTAAAGACGGGTGATCGATTAAACCCAGATCTGTTGACTGGGTGTGAGTGTTTGATTGGTTCAGATGCTCCGTCCATCACCACCCCCTGTTGTACCACAGTCCCATTAGCAGCATTTAATCTACAGGCCCTGGGCACATGTATTGCACTTTACTAGGGACTTATAAGTAAATTAGAAATGCCAATTGTGGATGATCCAATGTTACCATGTTTTAGGGAGAGAGCACATGCACTTTACTACTGGTTAGCAGTGGTAAAGTGCCCAGACTCCTAAAGCCAGTAAAAATAAAGTCAGCAAAACAGCAGATCAGAAGGCAAAACTTCAGGGGAAACCACGCTGTCAGGTCTAGCATCATTTACTAGGGTGACAGCCAGTTTTAAGACCTTGGCATGGTAAGGTAGGTTGGCACTGTTATGGTTTTTAGGTCGAGCCTAGCGGCAGCGCGCAGGCACTGCTCACTCTGTGAGGCATGCTGAATTGCATATGTAATACAAGCTCTGCCATTTCCCCCACCCATCTTTTCAAATGGCTCCTGTTACAGTCCTTCCTAAATTGTAGCTTTTCATTGGTAAATAAGCTTACTAGTCCCTCCTTGGTACAGCCTTGTTGCCATTTGTAACATCACACAAGGACTGGACCATTTACTTGCGGTGTTAAGCTGTGTGCTTTATATGGTTAGTGAGCACTATTTTCTCGGTGCACAGCAAGGAAGATAGATCAGAGATAGCCAGATTCTGCCATAGCCACCTTCCACATAGACGCTGACTGATGCATGACAACCCCACACCTCGCTGTCCCCTTTCCAGCTTGTGAAGGGTGCATGCTTCACTCACAGCACTTGCTGCCCAAAGGCTCCCAGCTGCGTAAACAACTCTGTCCGGCCAGGAACTGGCAATTCCACCGCTCTGCCCTTCCTGAACATTTTCTGCTAATAAATAAGCACCCAGACACCTAAGTCCTTCCGGCACTTAACAAAGCCCCAATAAGCCGAAAGATGTGGTGCGCCACAACCCTAGAGACCCCCAGCACCTCCTCGACTCTCCCTTTAGTGACTAAAGAGCTCCAGCTGTTAAACCACTAATAGCCCTGCTGAGTCACACTTCTGTCATAACAAGGCACTGCACTGGAAACAGAAGGACAGGCAGAAAATCACTGAATTGTCAAGAGCTAGCTTCCTGCACATGTAATGGCCATGTTAGAGTTTGCCAATTCCGGAAGAAAAAGAAAATACAACAAAAGGTTAGGCAATAAACCTGATATCAATCTAATTCATTATGAATTACTTTTTAATACTAGCTCATGAACATTAACTTAGATTCCAAACAGCCAAATAAAAATAAATATTTTATTAAAAAACTTTATCACATTAACACGTCAGTCAAAGTAAAATATCTTGCAAAGTCTTTGCTTGTAAATATGGCACGATTTCCAAACAAGTCTTCAGGATGGTTTGAAGGGGCAGAGTAGCCAGGGCCGGACTGTCCATAGCGGGCACCGGGCAATCCCTCGGTGCGCCGCACGGGTGGGGGCTGCTTTTGGGCCCCTGGGGGCCATCTTTGTTACAGGGCCCTTTTTGCAGCATAGCTGCAAAATAGGCCCTGTACCAAAATCGGCGGTACAAAAATTAGCATTTTTGTACCGCTTTGTTCGCCATTAGTTGGCAGGGTATGCTCAGACGTGAGTGCCTTGCTCACTTTGCCACTGGATTCAAGCAAGCCTGGCTGAAGACGGCTGTAATGCCAGAAACCGGGCCTAGGAAGCTTGAATCCGGTCCAGGGAAGGCATGGCTTGGCAGTTCGGGCTGGACTGTTCTCATGAGGCGCAGGGTCAGACTGATTTGCATATGGCCATGTCTGAACTGGGGTGGCAGAGTGGGCTAAAGAATGGTGATGGATTAAACCCAGATCTGTTGACTGGGTGTGAGTGTTTGATTGTTCGCCATAAGTTGGCAGGGTATGCTCAGACATGAGTCCCTTGCTCACTTTGCCACTGGATTCAAGCAAGCCTGGCTGAAGACGGCTATAATGCCAGAAACCGGTCCTAGGAAGCTTGAATCTGGTCCAGGGAAGGCATGGCTTGGCAGTTCAGGCTGGACTGTCACCGTGAGGCACAGGGTCAGACTGATTTGCATATGGCCATGTCTGAACTGGGGTGGCAGAGTGGGTTAAAGAATGGTGATGGATTAAACCCAGATCTGTTGACTGGGTGTGAGTGTTTGATTGGTTCAGATGCTCTGTCCATCACCACCCCCTTTTGTACCGCTTTGTTCGCCATAAGTTGGCAGGGTATGCTCAGACATGAGTACCTTGCTCACTTTGCCACTGAATTCAAGCAAGCTTGGCTGAACACTGCTGTAATGCCAGAAACCGGTCCTAGGAAGCTTGAATCCGGTCCAGGGAAGGCATGGCTTGGCAGTTCGGGCTGGACTGTTCTCATGAGGTGCAGGGTCAGACTGATTTGCATATGGCCATGTCTGAACTGGGGTGGCAGAGTGGGCTAAAGAATGGTGATGGATTAAACCCAGATCTGTTGACTGGGTGTGAGTGTTTGATTGGTTCAGATGCTCCGTCCATCACCACCCCATTTTGTCCCGCTTTGTTCGCCATAAGTTGGCAGGGTATGCTCAGACATGAGTCCCTTGTTCACTTTGCCACTGGATTCAAGCAAGCCTGGCTGAAGACGGCTATAATGCCAGAAACCGGTCCTAGGAAGCTTGAATCCGGTCAAGGGAAGGCATGGCTTGGCAGTTCAGGCTGGACTGTTCCCGTGAGGCACAGGGTCAGACTGATTTGCATATGGCCATGTCTGAACTGGGGTGGCAGAGTGGGTTAAAGAATGGTGATGGATTAAACCCAGATCTGTTGACTGGGTGTGAGTGTTTGATTGGTTCAGATGCTCTGTCCATCACCACCCCCTTTTGTACCGCTTTGTTCGCCATAAGTTGGCAGGGTATGCTCAGACATGAGTACCTTGCTCACTTTGCCACTGAATTCAAGCAAGCTTGGCTGAACACTGCTGTAATGCCAGAAACCGGTCCTAGGAAGCTTGAATCCGGTCCAGGGAAGGCATGGCTTGGCAGTTCGGGCTGGACTGTTCTCATAAGGCGCAGGGTCAGACTGATTTGCATATGGCCATGTCTGAACTGGGGTGGCAGAGTGGGCTAAAGAATGGTGATGGATTAAACCCAGATCTGTTGACTGGGTGTGAGTGTTTGATTGGTTCAGATGCTCCGTCCATCACCACCCCATTTTGTCCCGCTTTGTTCGCCATAAGTTGGCAGGGTATGCTCAGACATGAGTCCCTTGTTCACTTTGCCACTGGATTCAAGCAAGCCTGGCTGAAGACGGCTATAATGCCAGAAACCGGTCCTAGGAAGCTTGAATCCGGTCAAGGGAAGGCATGGCTTGGCAGTTCAGGCTGGACTGTTCCCGTGAGGCACAGGGTCAGACTGATTTGCATATGGCCATGTCTGAACTGGGGTGGAAGAGTGGGCTAAAGAATGGTGATGGATTAAACCCAGATCTGTTGACTGGGTGTGAGTGTTTGATTGGTTCAGATGCTCGGTCCATCACCACCCCCTTTTGTACCGCTTTGTTCGCCATAAGTTTGCAGGGTATGCTCAGACGTGAGTCCCTTGCTCACTTTGCCACTGGATTCAAGCAAGCCTGGCTGAAGATGGCTGTAATGCCAAAAACCGGTCCTAGGAAGCTTGAATCCGGTCCAGGGAGGCCTGGCTTGGCAGTGCAGGCTGGACTTTCCCATGAGGCACAGGGTCAGACTGATTTGCATATGGCCATGACTGAACTGGGGTGGAAGAGTGGGCTAAAGAATGGTGATGGATTAAACCCAGATCTGTTGACTGGGTGTGAGTGTTTGATTGGTTCAGATGCTCGGTCCATCACCACCCCCTTATGTACCGCTTTGTTCGCCATATGTTTGCAGGGTATGCTCAGACGTGAGTCCCTTGCTCACTTTGCCACTGGATTCAAGCAAGCCTGGCTGAAGACGGCTGTAATGCCAAAAACCGGTCCTAGGAAGCTTGAATCCGGTCCAGGGAGGCCTGGCTTGGCAGTTCAGGCTGGACTTTCCCATGAGACAGTGTCAGACTGATTTGCATAAGGCCATGTCTGAACTGGGGTGGCAGAGTGGGCTAAACAAAGGTGATGGATTAAACCCAGATCTGTTAACTGGGTGTGAGTATATGATTGGTTCAGATGCTCCGTCCATTACCACCCCCTTTTGTACCACGGTCCCATTAGCAGCATTTAATCTACAGGCCCTGGGCACATGTATTGCACTTTACTAGGGACTTATAAGTAAATTAGATATGCTAATTGTGGATGATCCAATGTTACCATGTTTTAGGGAGAGAGCACATGCACTTTTGTAATGGTTAGCAGTGGTAAAGTGCCCAGACTCCTAAAGCCAGTAAAAATAAAGTCACCAAAACAGGAGATCAGAAGGCAAAACTTCAGGGGAAACCACGCCAAGGATGTCAGGTCTAGCACCATTTACTGTGGTGACAGCCAGTTTTAAGACCTTGGCATGGTAAGGTAGGTTGGCACTGTTATGGTTTTTAGGTCGAGCCTAGCGGCAGTGCGCAGGCACTGCTCACTCTGCGAGGCATGCTGAATTGCGTATGTAATACAAGCACTGCCCATTTCCCCACCCATCTTTTCAAATGGCTCCTGTTACAGTCCTTCCTAAATTTTAGCTTTTCATTGGTAAATAAGCTTACTAGTCCCTCCTTGGTACAGCCTTGTTGCCATTTGTATCATCACACAAGGACTGGACCATTTACTTGCGGTGTTAAACTGTGTGCTTTATATGGTTAGTGAGCACTATTTTCTTGGTGCACAGCAAGGAAGATAGCTCAGAGATAGCCAGATTCTGCCATAGCCACCTTCCACATAGACGCTGACCGACGCATGACAACCCCACACCTCGCTGTCCACTTTCCAGCTTGTGAAGGGTGCATGCTCCACTCACAGCACTTGCTGCCCAAAGGCTCCCAGCTGCGTAAACAACTTTGTCCGGCCAGGCACTGTCAAGTCCACCGCTCTGCCCTTCCTGAACATTTGCTGCTAATAAATAAGCACTCCGACACCTAAGTCCTTCAGGCACTTAACAAAGCCCCAATAAGCCGAAAGATGTGGTGCGCCACAACCCTAGAGACCCCCAGCGCCTGCTCGACTCGCCCTCGGGTGACTAAAGAGCTCCAGCTCTTAAACCACTAATAGCCCCGCTGAGTCGCACTTCTGTCATAACAAGGCACTGCACTGGAAACAGAAGGACAGGCAGAAAATCACTGAATTGTCAAGAGCTAGCGTCCTGCGCATGTAGTGGCCATGCTAGAGTTGGTTAATTCCGGAAGAAAAAGAAAATACAACAAAAAGTTAGGCAATCAAACCTGAAATCAATCTGATTAATTATGAATTACTTTTTAATACTAGCTCATAAACGTTAACTTAGATTCCAAACAGCCAAAGAAAAATACATATTTTATGAAAAAACTTTATCACATTAACATGTCAGTCAAAGTAAAATATCTTGCAAAGTCTTCGATTGTAAATATGGCACGATTTCCAAACAAATCTTCAGGATGGTTTGAAGGGGCAGAGTAGCCAGGGCCGGACTGGCCATAGCGGGCACCGGGCAATCCCCCAGTGCGCTGCACGGGTGGGGGTTGGTTTTGGGCCCCTGGGGGCCGTCTTTGTTACAGGGCCATTTTTGCAGCATAGCTGCAAAATCGGCGGTACAAAATTCGGCCCTTTTGTACCGCTTTGATCGCCATAAGTTGGCAGGGTATGCTCAGACGTGAGTCCCTTGCTCACTTTGCCACTGGATTCAAGCAAGCCTGGCTGAAGACGGCTGTAATGCCAGAAACCGGTCCTAGGAAGCTTGAATCCGGTCCAGGGAAGGCATGGCTTGGCAGTTCGGGCTGGACTGTTCCCATGAGGCGCAGGGTCAGACTGATTTGCATATGGCCATATCTGAACTGGGGTAGCAGAGTGGGCTAAAGAATGGTGATGGATTAAACCCAGATCTGTTGACTGGGTATGAGTGTTTGATTGGTTCAGATGCTCCATCCATCACCACCCTCTTTTGTACCGCTTTGTTCGCCATAAGTTGGCAGGGTATGCTCAGACGTGAGTCCCTTGCTCACTTTGCCACTGAATTCCAGCAAGCCTGGCTGAAGACGGCTGTAATGCCAGAAACCAGTCCTAGGAAGCTTGAACACGGTCCAGGGAAGGCATGGCTTAGCAGTTCGGGCTGGACTGTTCCCATGAGGCGCAGGGTCAGACTGATTTGCATATGGCCATGTATTAACTGGGGTGGCAGAGTGGGCTAAAGAATGGTGATGGATTAAATCCAGATCTGTTGACTGGGTATGAGTGTTTAATTGGTTAAGATGCTCCATCCATCATCACCCCCTTTTGTACCGCTTTGTTTGTCATAAGTTGACAGGGTATGCTCAGATGTGAGTCCCTTGCTCACTTTGCCACTGGATTCAAGCAAGCCTGGCTGAAGACGGCTGTAATGCCAGAAACCGGTCCTAGGAAGCTTGAATCCGGTCCACTGAAGGCATGGTTTGGCAGTTCAGGCTGGACTGTTCCCATGAGGGGCAGGGTCAGACTGATTTGCATATGGCCATGTCTGAACTTGGGTAGCAGAGTGGGCTAAAGAATGGTGATGGATTAAACCCAGATCTGTTGAATGGGTGTGAGTGTTTGATTGGTTCAGATGCTCCATCCATCACCACCCCCTTTTGTACCACTTTGTTCGCCATAAGTTGGCAGGGTATGCTCAGAGGTGAGTCCCTTGCTCACTTTGCCACTGGATTCAAGCAAGCCTGGCTGAAGACGGCTGTAATGCCAGAAACCGGTCCTAGGAAGCTTGAATCCGGTCCAGGGAAGGCATGGCTTAGCAGTTCGGGCTAGACTGTTCCCATGAGGCGCAGGGTCAGACTGATTTGCCTATGGCCATGTATGAACTGGGGTGGCAGAGTGGGCTAAAGAATGGTGATGGATTAAATCCAGATCTGTTGACTGGGTGTGAGTGTTTAATTGGTTAAGATGCTCCATCCATCACCACCCCCTTTTGTACCGCTTTGTTTGACATAAGTTGGCAGGGTATCCTCAGATGTGAGTCCCTTGCTCACTTTGCCACTGGATTCAAGCAAGCCTGGCTGAAGACGGCTGTAATGCCAGAAATCGGTCCTAGGAAGCTTGAATCCGGTCCAGGGAAGGCATGACTTGGCAGTTTGGGCTGCACTGTTCCCATGAGTTACAGGGTCAGACTGATTTGCATAAGGCCATGTCTGAACTGGGGTGGCAGAGTGGGCTAAAGAATGGTGATTGATTAAACCCAGATCTGTTAACTGGGTGTGAGTGTTTGATTGGTTCAGATGCTCCGTCCAACACCACCCTCTTTTGTACCACAGTCCCATTAGCAGCATTTACTCTACAGGCCCTGGGCGCATGTATTGCACTTTACTAGGGACTTATAAGTAAATTAGAAATGACAATTGTGGATGATTCAATGTTACCATGTTTTAGGGAGAGAGCACATGCACTTTAGTACTGGTTAGCAGTGGTAAAGTGCCCAGACTCCTAAAGCCAGTAAAAATAAAGTCAGCAAAACAGGAGATCAGAAGGCAAAACTTCAGGGGAAACCACGCCAAGGATGTCAGGTCTAGCACCATGTACTAGGGTGAAATGAAATGAAATGAAATGAAATTAAACTTATAAACGCGCAACTTTGCCCAAAGGCATCAAGGCGCCTTTTTAAGACCTTGGCATGGTAAGGTAGGTTGGCATTGTTATGGTTTTTAGGTCGAGCCTAGCGGCAGCGCGCAGGCACTGCTCACTCTGCGAGGCATGCTGAATTGAGTATGTAATACAAGCTCTGCCCATTTCCCCACCCATCTTTTCAAATGGCTCCTGTTACAGTCCTTCCTAAATTGTAGCTTTTCAATGGTAAATAAGCTTACTAGACCCTCCTTGGTACAGCCTTGTTGCCATTTGTAACATCACAAAAGGACTGGACCATTTACTTGCGGTGTTAAACTGTGTGCTTTGTATGGTTAGTGAGCACTATTTTCTAGGTGCACAGCAAGGAAGGTAGCTCAGAGATAGCCAGATTCTTCCATAGCGACTTTCCACATAGAAGCTGAATGACGCACGACAACCCCACACCTCGCTGTCCCCTTTCCAGCTTGTGAAGGGTGCATGCTCCACTCACAGCACTTGCTGCCTAAAGGCTCCCAGCTGCGTAAACAACTCTGTCCGGCCAGGCACTGGCAATTCCACCGCTCTGCCCTTCCTGAACATTTGCTGCTATTAAATAAGCACCCCGACATCTAAGTCCTTCCGGCACTTAACAAAGCCCCAATAAGCCGAAAGATGTGGTACTCCACAACCCTAGAGACCCCCAGCGCCTCCTCGACTCTCCCTCGGGTGTCTAAAGAGCTCCAGCTGTTAAACCACTAATAGCCCCGCTGAGTCGCACTTCTGTCATAACAAGGCACTGCACTGGAAACAGAAGGGCAGGCAGAAAATCACTGAGTTGTCAAGAGCTAGCGTCCTGCGCATGCAGTGGCCATGTTAGAGTTGGTCAATTCCGGAAGAAAAAGAAAATACAACAAAAAGTTAGGCAATAAACCTGTTATAAATCTAATTAATTATGAATTACTTTTTAATACTAGCTCATGAATGTTAACTTAGATTCCAAACAGCCAAAGAAAAATACATATTTTATTAAAAAACGTTATCACATTAACACGTCAGTCAAAGTAAAATATCTTGCAAAGTCTTCGCTTGTAAATGTGGCACGATTTCCAAACAAGTCTTCAGGATGGTTTGAAGGGGCAGAGTAGACAGGGCCCGGACTGGCCATAGCGGGCACCGGGCAATCACCCGGTACGCCGAATGGGTGGGGGCTGGTTTTGGGCCCCTGGGGGCCGTCTTTGTTACAGGGCCATTTTTGCAGCATAGCTCCCCCCCTTCCCCAGTGGGGAGGGGGGGGGGGGGCGGAGCGGCCGAGCACTTTGCCCGGGCCGGTTGTGCTTCCCAGTCCGGCCCTGAGAGTAGCGCTGGTTTGTCCCACCAGTCGAAGGGGTCCATTTGTTTTCTGCCCATTCATCAATACACTGCAAACGGACCGTACCGCAGGTCAAATGCCCCAACAACAATTTTTGTCAATATGACGTTATTTCCTCTGGACAGCCCGCTGGCGAACTGTTAGTTGATATAGCAACAGGAAGCCAGGCCTACCAGTACCCCTGAGGCCCAAGCAGAAGTAGGGTAGAGGAGGTTTAGACTTTGCGCAAGTTACTAACAAGTGATAATACAAGTCGGTTGCTAGCTTAACTCTGACTGTGTGATTTACAGTGCAGGCCAAAATTTTGACCTGCGATGTCAATCATACTCGTAAACAAATTATCCTGTTGTGGCAGAGAACGAAGACTGGAGAAAAAAAGGGAAAGACGATAAGGTACGATCCTTCAAACATTCGACAACACCAGAAGTGACATGGTGAAAAGTGGAAAGAAGGCAATTGCTAGAAACACAAGCATTTGCAATACAATAGGTCTTACTTTTACGTGAATTTAAGATGATGGCATTGTAAATGTATTTATTTATTTTATTTATTTAGAACATTTTATAGGACATAAACATGACCCTTGCGGGTATCAGAGCACTGTACATAAGGCAAATGCATGAATAAACTTCATAGAATAGAAGTCAGTAAAATACCATCACAAGGGGTACACAGTCAAGATCAGGGACATGGTAGTGGGCCACATTAGATCCATTTCTCCTACGGTGTAAAGTATTTCCTGTAACAATTAGCAAAACAAACAAAAGTGAACTTGACGGAGAAGACATGATTAAAACTTCATACAGAAGAAGTCCGTAAAGTGACAACACAAGGAGTACACAGTCAAGATCAGGGACCTGGTAGTGGGCCACACTAGATCCATTTCTCCTAGGGTGTAACATGAAACCTGTAAGATTTAGCAAAACAAGCAAAAATGAACTTGACCCAACATAGTACAATAATTAGAACCCTGATGGCCCCTCAAGGAAAAAATAACAATTAACAACTAAACCTAAAATAAATGGAAAACAATAAGTTGGGAGAGATGTCTGTCAGCAAGGGGACATGTAAAAAAGAGCACGATGATGCAGTTAATGAACATTCAGGAAAAAAATGTAGCCTGTTTCTTAAAATAGGCCGTGGAGGGATTGGCTCTCATCTCCGAAGGAAAAGTGTTCCAAATTCTGGGTGCCAGACCAGAGAAAGCATGTTTGTATGTACTTTCCTACTTGAATTTTGGTGGTTTCAAGAGAAGTGTGGCCATACTTCTTAAGTTCCGATTGGAGCCAGAAAGAACGAGCTTTGTCGCTAGAAAATCCGGAGTGTTTTAATGACTATACATGTTATTATGTTGTAAAAACCAAAACATAAAAAAAGGCATTGTCATTTACAATGACAATAGCTCAAACTAGCGTAAATGCGAGACCTGTTGCATTGCACATGCTTGTTGTTTTTATGTTTGCAGGCAGGGTGGGGAATGAGGTGCCTGGATTGGGTGCCCCCATCTGGGAGGTCAGCTCCCTCATGTGAGGTACTCTGGCAAACTGCTCAATGAAGATGTATTCCTTTTGGTTGCTCACACGGAATGTTACTGGTTTGGGTATTGTGATCATGAGAGGACTAGTGTCGAAGGCACTTACGTGAAGTGCAGCAGGTGTGGTATTTTTTCCAGGAAATGCGTTTAGAGGCGTCCAACTGCCCCCCCATGGCAGGGGCCGATAGATAGTGGTGGGACACTCCGGATCAAGAAAGGTGTTGATCCTGGTCAGAAAATGCCTCCCTTTTCAGGTGGCATGGTCAGATGATCTGGGCTGCTATATAGGGTTCATGGGCAGGTCGCACTGCACCCTCCACTCGAGGGCTGACCTCCGCACCTCTTGTCTCCTATACTGTGACCCGAGGCAGGAGGGAAGAAGCTTATCCCATGTTTAAACCTCCAATGTGGTCCGTTCAGTCCTTCGCTGCCATGTCCCTTTTGGGATGTGAGCCACCGCACTGACACCCTGTCAATGGGCCGTCCCCAGCACCTCACACTTAAATCCTGCAGCCGGGGTAGGAAAAGCACAGCCCCACTGAGGCCTAATTTGCAGTCCCCACCACCTCGCCATCCACAGGCTTAGCCACCAGCTGCGGCCGGTCCACTGGGGCTGAGGGGCCACGGCCTTCCACCTTTTGCCCCTCACGAACAGAGTCTGTCAGGCTGACCAAAGCTTAGCCTGACAGACACTGTTCATTTTCAGGTCAGGCAGCCAGGAGCCAGACATGCGCTTAATGCGCAGGCTTCTGGGTGCCTGAGCTGAACTTTGTTGGGCTGAGAATGTCACAGTCCAAAGCCTCCTGGAACCTCAGAGACAAAGCTGGCTGCAGGTAAGGGTGTGTTTTCTTTTAAATTAATGTTTGCTGCATGCATGTCTGTATGAATCTTTGGAAAAGAGAGTTGTGAATGGATGTGTTTGTATGTGTGTGCATGCACGTGTGTGAATGCATGGCTGTGAGTGTTATGTGTATGTGTGTGTGTCCCATCCACACCCCTCCCTCACCGGCCACCACTGTTAGCCACATCTGACAATAAAGGAAATATGGCGGCTGGGCAGCCCAGTCAGCAACAGCAGCGCCAGTCAAGCTGGTCCCCGTCGGACCGACTGACCTCCACTGCCTTCCAGATGGTCACTGCAACCTCACCATCATTATCTGGCTGGCAGTGGTCCCCCAGGGAGTTAAGGATCTTGGACCTTGCAGTTCTGGATCGGAGCTCTGTCACTAGCTGACCTATACATTCCCACGTCAGCGGTTTAAGGACTATTTATTCCCATAAGTCATTTTTCATTTTTATGCTTAAAACACAGCTAATAATTAGTAGAATAAAATTGCTTCCGTACTATCCCTCATAATTTTAAAAATCACTTCCTTTCTTTCTAAAAAATCTCCAGACACCATTTTTATGTGTGTCTTTTTGATCACAGAAACAGCTTCAAAACGTGCCCCTCGGATGGAGACCATTGAGTATTGCAAACCACCCAACGTGGAGCATGACCCGATGAAGAAGTAACATTTTTGGGTAAATAAATTTATTGTGTATGGTTAACCAAAACCTTTACAATTTTACGAAAATTAAAAATGAGTTCGAATTGACATTGAATAAAAATGTGGTTACATTCTATGATGTCCTTATTCTTTGAAAGAAAAAGAGAAAAAGAAAAAGGATAAGAAGCAATATTGCTTAGTCTATGTTCTTGGCCATTATTAGTAGTTCATGCCTTCTGTTTTGTTCCATTGGTCACTATTTTTCGGTTTTCAGTATTAGCAGGCTCACCTTCTGTAAGAATCTGGTGGCCCTGCAACCTGACTGCAACTGATCCCTATTCAATGCTAGCATGACTGCAGGCCGACATGATCTAATTTGAAATAAACAAAATATATACAATAAATACTGACGTCTCAAGTTGGTCAAAGATGGACAAATGCACAATATATGAGTCAATGTTTCATCTGATTGGCCACAGAGTCTACAGAGTGATGTCGGCCATGTTTTCTTCCATGCAGGGGTTTGATCTTTTGAAATGTAGGTTCCCAGCCAAACTCTTAGGAGCATTTGTTGGACGGATCCAGTAATGTGGGTTACTAAGTAAGGTTGCAGAGCACATCTCTCATACGAGCCAAGCACCGTCCAGCATGTTTTTTCTTTGATAGGGCGGCTTTATCTGTCGTCCAGGATTTTAGTTTTGCTGCACTATTGGCTACTTTTTTAAATGCCGCAAAGGTGTGGTTGGTGTTCCATGCCTCTTGCGTATTGAGATTTGTCAGTGCTTCTTCTAATGCTAATTTCCAAGCTTTTCTTGCTTTTGGTTGGTGGTTTATTTCAGACCAGCAATAAGCCATCAATGTGTCCTCTTGTGCTGCCCTTAGTTTCCAGCTCGTTTTCAATAAGGCAGCTTGTCTGACTGGTTGCTGATTTAATAACCAAAATTCGAGTCGTACTTGCGCTTGAGATACAGACCTCGGGATCTGAAAGATGTATTTGAACAGCTCTGACTGTTGTAAGTTCAGAAAGTTTGCGTCTTTGCCTCTATATAGCTCAGAACCATACGTAAGGGATGGTAAAAACTTTGCCGCGATCACCTTCAGTAGGTGTGAGTTGGATGGACATTTCAGTTTTGTTTTTAATAAATTTAGAGCGAAGCGTAGTTTGTTAGACTGTGCTTTTCTGTGGTGTTGGTGTTCTTTTAGTGTCCACCTCGAATCAACGAATACTCCCAGGTACTTGTAAGAGAGGCTTTGCTGTATGGTGTTGCCTGCAATATGCCATTTAAATGTTTGCCGCCCTGACCGAGATCCGAAGCAGACGTTCTTCGTTTTGTTATAGTTGAATGACAATCCATGCGCGCTGATGTATTCGTGCAGCCTTGTGATGGAACAATGAAGAAGTATGTCACCTAAGTGGGTGAGGATCAGTATTTCCTATTAAGGAGACTTTTAGGGTTTCAAGTGGAATCATTTTCCTGTGCACTTACTATAGTGAATGTCACACTTTTGTTTAGGTCTTCTTCTGGGTTAGCCTGCGTGCTATAAAAAGACTGCTAAAATGGCTGTCCTGTCTTCGTGTAATTCATTTTCCCTCCTTGGTCAAATTATGTATTTTTGTACCTCATTTTTTGGATCAGAAAATCTTTGGGCTTCCCTTACCTCGTTGCTTAGATCTCTCTACCTTCTTCGTTACAGATGTTTTCCGTCTAGAGGGCACAGCTCTTCACATTAGGCTTCATTAGTTTCACCAATCCATCTAATAATTACTGAAGGGCAATGGTAATTAGAAATAAAGAGCTGTGGTTGTGTGGAACTCTTATGTTTTAGAAATATCGCGAAATAAACTTGAGGGGTAAACGTGTCTAATCAGGGTCGTATTGGTAAGGCTGGCACTCGTGCAGTGGGTGATGGGACGGTATCGGACTTACAGCTGTTGGGCGTTTTTTTTGGGAGTCAGCATGGTTGCTGATTTAGGCTGTGTCTGTGCTGTTAAGATGCCGCCAGTGGCCCAATGAGGCCCTGAGCAACCTTTCCGGAGGCAGATGGGGCCTCTATTAACCGTATCGCTGCGGCGGTTATTTTCGCGCTACACTGCTTTTTTCTAAAAGCCGCGTTAGATGACGAGCTCAGCTCGTCATCCGCACACGCCCCCCGTGGCTGATGACGAGCTGAGCTCGTCATCAGCATCGAAGGGGTTAACCCCCTTTTACTAACGGGGCAGATGTGTAATTCTCAGTCTCTCACTGGGTTGGCGCATTAATATATGCAGATAGAGGGGGGGGGGGCTGCTGAGCAGAACTGGCCTCACTTATATTCAGGTGGGGTTCATCAGTGTGAACTAATCCCTGCACAAATAGTTCTGGCAACATTTGCATTTTTGTTTTATCTCAGGGAAGTTAAGAAAGCATGCCTCTTTCAGAGGTCCCGCTTCTGTTCATAATACTAAAAACACTGAAGCAGAATTTTTTTTTAAAAGGCGCAATCCGCAAATGTTAGTCTCTTGTTTTTATAGTGCCTGGGACTATTTTTGATCCCAATCCAACCCTCTGTCTAATATATGCTCCTGCCATGGAAGCTGTGTCCCTAATTAGCGTGCCCGGAAGTGGCCGCCCCCCCTAGAGGTTTGGTGTAACGCATCCACCGCGTGCCTGCGGAAGAGGCATGGAAAGCCACATGATGTTCAGAGCCTGGTCGCGCTCACACTCTGCTTAGGAGCTTTAAACAGGGGGGCTGGTTTCAAAACTCCGTGCCCTGATAACCAGACTAATGCGCCAGGTGAAAAGTAATAGGTGTTTCTATAGAAACTGGTGATTTTCATTAAGGGAATTTTCTTTGTTGCCAGGTTCAAACAGTGATGAGTGCTGAGCTGTAATTTTCTTTGCAGCCATTACCTTAACAGCCTTTCGGGTACAAAGGACGTGAAGTCGAATTTTGCCTTCTATTACATTAAGCAGGCAGGGCAGGCGTCCTTAGCTTATTAAATTCCGTCTTGCAAAAAGAGTTTCACAGTTTGGTGTTAATTGCTTGTTCTAATAGGCGTTGAACGTGTCTACGGTCACAAGTTCCAGACACGCAGGTCTGCCCGGGAGGGTTCGTTTTAATTCTTTGATGTTGTGCATTTGCACTCTGCTGGTGCCAGGTACAAGACGCATGACAGTTGCAAGTTGTACTTTTAATTAGTTCCTATGTATTTTCTTTGTTCTTATGTTCTTGAACACGCATCCGAAGAGCAAGCACCGGAGGCAGATCCTTCTCCTACCTAGCGGCCAAGACATGGAACTCCCTCCCCATCCACCTTCGGCTGACCCAGGACCATCTCGCCTTCAGGAAACAACTCAAGACCTGGCTGTTCGAGCAGTAGCAGACCCCCTCCCTCTAGCGCCTTGAGACCCTTCCGGGTGAGTAGTGCGCTATACAAGTGTTATGATTGATTGATTGATTGATTGATGCAGGCCTGAAGACATATCACTGGTTCTTTTCAAGCCACCTTCTCTCTCTCTCTCTCTGCGGGCTGAAATGTTGCTGACGTCTCCATCAAGGGAACAAGAGTCGACTCTTCTGGAATAAGGAGTTTGCAAGGAATAGGAATGATGATTTGATAGGAAGTGATGTCTTGCATCTTTTGTCACTGATTTGGTTATATCACAGGAAGTGACCGCAATACAATGCTGGAAACTCTCAAAGATGATTAAAATAATACCAAAACATTACTAAACAAGCATTGGAACTGCAACAGGTCCTGCATTTCTGTTTTGAGTTAGAGCTATTAGCATTCTAAATGGCAATGCATTTTACCTACCAAAGGAGAAGGGATTGGGCAGTAGAGACACTGAGGTAAGGGGCTTATGCATGGAATCCAAGAGAGAGCAAAATAGAGGGGAGTAGGTAGAAAGACCGGGATAGGAAGAATGAGGAAGAGTGAGGTGGGAGACAGAGATGGGAATTTCTCTCTAAAAAGAACTGTTGGCTGCGGAACATGAGCCATGCAGGGAGAGAGAACTTGAGGATGTGGATCAAGGGACAGGTACGAGGAGCACGAGACTGGCATGAAGACAGAGAGAATTAGAGTGAGAGAATGGGCTTGAGAGAGACACACATACAGTGTAATGAGTGCCCAAGACATAATGGTAGGTCTAGACTCAGCCACTGAGCCATAATGTCTGAGGCTTCCTCAACCAATCCAGCTGGTTGTGGGGGTGGGGAAAGAAGATAACAGTGCAGCACTGTGAGCAAGAGATATGTGCAGCTGATCTGTGAGAGAGCAGAACCGAGGCGGCGGCAGACAATTTATTTTATAGGTGCAGACACACACATGGATAGAACACGGATGAAAAAGACAGAAGGATAACGTAAAGACAAACACTGGGAAAAGAAAAATAAGAGATAGAAGGATATACAGAGGAACTAAAACACCTCCAGCCCGATAAAATGCCCCTTCTCTCTCCTGCAATGCACTGCTGTTTGTACAGCGCTGCGCTGGTGACTGTTTGAAGGAATAATAGATTCTACAATTAGTAAATGCAGACCTACCAGTACCAGAAGGTAAACAAACAAGCATTTGCACTGCAATCGGTCTCGCCTTTGGGACCTTATATGTATTGAGCTATGCAGCACATTAGTCCGAGTACTAAAACCTCTACTGTTCTTTAATATGCAGGGAAGGTAAACACCAAGCTACTTGACACACCAGGTATGGGAACACATGGAGAGAAATATTGCCTTTCAGTGGGAAATGGTATAGTCCAAAGCTCTGTTTTAATATAAAGTTAGGGCCTTTGGCGGTCATATCACTAAAAAAGCAAGATTTGAAAAAAATATTATCATGGGGTGTATTTCACTGACCTCTGCTGGCCTTTTTCTATCAAGAAAGTTTAATAGAGGGAGTTGCCAGAATTAAAAAAAAAAGAAAGTCCCTCAGCAGAAAGCAATTGTGGTATTTTACTGACCTCTATTGGCCATTTTCTATCAAGACAGTTAAATAGAGGCAGTTGAACAAGCAGAAAGCAATTCTGGTATTTTACTGACCTGTACTGGTTGTTTTCTATCAAGAAAGTTAAATAGAGGCAGTTGAACAGAAAAAAGTCCTTAAGCGGAAGCATACAAGTCTTAGGCCTGATCTCAAGAGCCCACAAAGTACATACACATATAAATATATACTAAAGTATATACAAGAGGTCTTGAATGCTCGACCTAAAAACAAGGCTGTTGAGCTCCACCTGGCAAGGTGAAAAGAGAGACCAACCTCTTGTTTTTTTTGATTTTCTGGTACTTGTAGTTTTAATTTTACTCCTAAATGCAGATTTACGAACACTGTACCAGGATTCATGGAAAATATGACTGACCGAGCTACCCATGCTTGACATAGGAAAATTGTAATCAATGAAAATAAGTTAATTCAATGCAAGTTCACAAGCTGACTTTAGCACCAAATCAAGGAACAAACAGCAGCTCTGACTGTTAACAGTTTTCCTGCAAAGCAGTACCTTTATTTTTACATTCAATAATTTCGAGTAAAAATTCTGAATAAAGTCATAACCTAAAGCCATTTCTGCTGTACAACATCCTCTTAACCGGAGCAGTAGCTGCGGCCTGTGAGATTACATGCAGTCACCGTTTAAGAAAGCAGCATTTCCGGTGTAGGGGAGGGGGCGCCTCTTAACTGACTTCTCACCTGAGTGCCAGTTCCTACAAGGCAAGGTGATATATGGTAAAAAGAGTCTGGCGCTGACTCACACCTCCTAGCCTGACAGTCTGGCCTTATGCAGGAAGTGGGATTGTGCAAAGAAAGTGCAACCATCTGCAGAAACTCATGCATCCTCAGGCTGCATTCTTTCCTGCTGCAGCCATGGCAGTGAGTGACTCGGCGGAAGTGATTCAAAGGGCAGTTGAAGATTAGTAGCTATATAAAATCTCCTCTGCTGCACGTCCCCGGAGCCTAACCCGGCTCGGTGTACATTTAAGAACTCAGTGCGGTCTCACATGAGGGGGTGCAGTATCTTAAATCGTGTTGGGAGGCAAGATAATAAAAAAGGCGAACCATGCTGGAAGAAATGCCGGAGCTGCTGTGTTGAAAGTGAAAGGTGCTGAAAATAAACATAAGCAGCAGTGTCACTGCTGAAGAATATATGATTATTCCACGCTAACAAGTACCACGCATGGCATTACCATGCAAATTTTACTTCGCAAGTGGCTTTACCACGCTGCTTTTTAGAACGTAGGATTTTACTTCGAGAAAAAAAAAGTTACGAAACATCTAACGTCCCGTCATTGAAATCTACATAATGATAGTGATAGGCTAAATAAAATATGTCTAACTGCATAACCCAATACATCGATTTTTAAAACAACAAATTACCTTTGCTTTTTAAATTCATTTTCTTTAATGTGCGCTTAAATATATATTTTATTTAATATAGATTATATTCTTACCTGCACGCCTTTCACCAGCAGCCCTTACTTCTATCCACCACGGAAACAAGCGTCAAAACACGTCTACCAAAATTAAAAAAGGACTTCTATTATGACGTCTTTTGGGAGGCTCTTTCCTTTAACGTCAGAGCACTGAATTCCTTTTTTTTTAATGTTATCAACCCGCTCGTTTTTTTGGGGGGGGGGAGACCCCCCCAGCCCCCCCATACCCACACACGTTGGTCGACTGGAAGGACTTTTTTTTGGGGGCGGGGGGAGACCCCCCTCCAGCCCCCCCAAGCCCACGCAGATCATACATATGGGTTCAGACTGTGTGGGAGATTGTCATTGTAGTCAGTTTGCTGTTCTGTTTCCTGTCTGCTGATTCCTGACTTAGTCTTTGCCTCTTCAAACCTTCTTGAGGGGCATTGCTGCTCAGAGAGTAGATTTGCTATTCCTATTTGGTGTACTATAGACTGAAATCTGAATTTGCATAAGCATTTGCAGATGTATTTTTGTCTCTGATACTTTTGTCTCTTCGCCTTTCCACTCCTTTATGCACTGTCAATGATATGAATTAGTAATTTTCTCTTCTGATGTTGTTTACCTTGTGACGATCTATGGTTTGTACTGTATGTTGGTACTGATGAGCATCATTTCACATTATTTTGATGAATCATTTAAAAATATCCAAATGAGTCTGTCTTTTATTAGAGGTGTTTTATTTAGAATATGGGTATTTTATGACCAAGTATTAGTTTGCCAAACCCTGTCAACTATACAAAGATTGCATTGCATATTTAGTATACAAATTGATACAAATTGGAGAAGAGTAAGTTTGGTATAGTTTTGGAAAATTCACTAACCCAGCGTGAAGGGACTTGGTGGGTAATGAAATTGGGCCTTGTCTGTAGAAATGTATTAGTCCCAGATCCCTGGATCAGATCCTTCCTTCAACCAAAAGTGGTACAAAAGAATGGTCTCTGTGTGGGTTGACTTCCTGCATCCACTTTGCCTACCAGGAGCTGTTCTGAACACAGCAGGCATCTGAACAAAGTTACATCTTGATTTCCGGTCCTACCCTTCCCCATCTTGTGTGAGACTCAGTCCGCTGTGAGTGAGAATGCTCAACCTGAAGTCTAGATGTGTCACTCACCTGTGAACAGAAAGGCTAGAGGTTTCTGATACAGAACATTCCCTGTCCCAAAATTGCTACACCATTACATTACAGTTTTCTCACACCCTGTACGATTCTTCTATATGCATTCTCTATATAAGACACTACACACTGACTCTATGTGCTGTGTCATATTCTTACCAATCATCGCCACATCCAAAATAACAAAGTTGACATCCTCCATAATATATTCAAGTAACCATAGCTTCACCTCCCTTTGTTATAACCACACCATCTTCTTTTATATTCTAATCCCAACCCATCCTAACTACATTTTTCTTATTTTCACTAAACATCATCCTTCACCAAACTCAGTTTGTAGTAGTGTGGCTCACTGGTTAGAGGCGGCAGACCCGAGAGCAGAGGACGGCCCGGGACCAGGGTTCGATTCCCGGCGCGGCAGGTTTCTGGACCAGGGTCAGCGGACTCGATAATTCTCTCGCCTCGGTGCCCACTCTGATCAGCGATCACACTCGGCAACTCTGGGCATTAGCTTGCCTCATCTTCACTAACGGCCCCACCAGACCGCCGGGGATGCCTGGTCTCACCCTGGAGATACCCATTAAGGGACCATCTCTCAGGGAAGCCAGGAAGTGTTTCGCAGCGGTCGAAGCGCCTTGGGACCCTCCGGGTAAGTAGTGCGCTATATAAATGCCTATACATTTACATTTACACTCTCAAAATCACCACATTGATGCCATCATAAAGTTACTGCATGTCGTGTCATATTGAACCCTTACTCCACCACACCACTTGCCTGAAATACTGACCAAATCTTGACTTACCACCATGTCGAAGTAGTCTTTGGCTCATACCTGTGCCCTACAGTGACCAAATATATGACCCTCATCCTATAAAATATCCCTAGTGCAGACTGCAGCACGCCCTGACTGTACTCCGGCCCTACATCCTGTATATTACCAACATTACTCCTAAGCAGGTACCTGTTATTCTATGGACTGAACTTGCCCACATCCTGATTTGCATACTCCTAACATCCAGGCTTCACATCCAGCATCATGTGTTTTACACTCCACCGTCCATCACCATGCATGAAAATCCCACTACATTGTGACTGGAAGGTAAGCAGCAGCGACATGCAGAGGTGGGCAGGGAGTCTTGTAGTATTCCAATTAAGACTTTAGTCTCAGACAACTCACCATTATGCTGTCATGTAGCTGCACCCTAAGTTCTAACTAACACTACAACTAAATATAACATTCCTATCCAAGCTAAAAGCTGTATTCTAGATTCTAACTTTAAAAAGCCATCTCACAATATCGCATTTATTTCCCTTATTAAAAATAAAATACAAAACACATAAAAGTTCATTAAAAAAAACACGTTAAATTAATTAATAACTGCAACAATAAAAACAGATTGGACTAATTAACGTTGTTCAACCAGTCTGAGGTTTCCTAATGTAAGTTGTTGATTTCCTAAGGATGCCAGAAGTAACATTATTGGTGTAAGTATACGATAAAAAAAAAAATAGCTTCAGCAGACGGACAGGTTTGAGAAAATGAATCCGCCTTTGTATCCATATATTGGAGTTTGGACTGTCTTCACAAGTCCTTCACCTTCAAATTCGATACAATGTTTGTTTGTCTTGGTTGTTTAAAACATTGGAAATGTGAGACATTGTTGGTAATAATCTTTTCTTTACTCGGCACAAAAATCATTGAGCCTTTTATTTTAGTCACAGTTAAATGATTCGAATCACAGAAACTTTTAGACTTCCTTGTCTGTGGCTGCCTGATTGAAACCTAGATGTGAATCTTGTATTCCGGCATTTCTTTGTTCATCTGTATATCTTTTCTTTCATTCTTTTGCCAGCTTATCCTGTTTGAAAACTGTCATTATCGAGACCTTGCAGTTAGTTGTGGTAGCTATTTGCTTTTTTTTGTCCAAGTATCAGTTCTGACAGGAGTTTACCAGTGGATCCATGAACAGTGTTCCCATAATGTCTCAACATTTAGCATAATGGGTGAATTAATGCCACTGGTAACTTTTTTGCTCTCTTAACTGTCTTTTCTACAGTACTCATTAATCAGTCAATCATTCTTGTGATCTGTGGCCAGTGAGGAGTTATTTCTTATGAATTACTTCCATATAATTTGAGATTTTTTTTAACTATTCACCATTGACTGGCAGTCCATTGTCAGTTTGTAATGCAGATGGTATTCTCCAATTCGAAAATATGTCATCTAGGATTGGAAGTACAGAAGATTATGAGATTGATATGGAAATCTTGAGTATTCATCCATAACACCAAACAGATAATGTCCCGAGTCCATGGGTCCATAGAAGTCTGCTGCAAATATTTTTCAGACTGCATCTGGAAGTTTTGACATTTTAAGCTATTCTATGAATGTTTTCTTTGCATTGCATTGGCTTAGGTGGCAGGCTTGAATAACTTCTTCAACACC
Organism: Lissotriton vulgaris; assembly: GCF_964263255.1. Lineage (NCBI taxonomy): Eukaryota > Metazoa > Chordata > Amphibia > Caudata > Salamandridae > Lissotriton > Lissotriton vulgaris. The sequence continues at coordinate 691,607,070 of NC_141700.1, forward strand.
AGCATCTAATCCATAAAACCACATTTGGTCTTGTAAAAAATGTTTTTGTCATGGTCATTCTTCTGTGACTTTCATGAGCGATAGCAATCAATCAAATTACTATCTTTGTTCCTCTGAGAAGCATTCCAGATAAAGCAATTCCAAGTTCATCTACTACTTACTCCATGCAAAGTGTGGGATCAAAATAGGATAGATGCGCAGCAGATGAAATGTCTTTTTTAATTTCCAAATACGATACTTCACATTTTCCCTTCCCTTCGAACTTGTTTCTTTAATTTATTAGTTCACGCAATGACACACTTATAGTAGCAAAATCTTTAATATACTGTGAACAATAACTAGCCATTCATATAAACGATTATAGTTCTGACAGCTCCTTCTAATGCAATTTGTTCACCACAGAAGATATTTTGACAGGATCTGAACACATTCCTTCCTCTGAAAAAATATGATCATAGAATGTCAATTACGGTTTGTCCTTTTTGCATTTTTCATCATTTAAGGTGAGACCAGCTTCATTCAAACACTGACATACCTGTGTCAAGGCATAATCATGTTCTTCTCGAGTTTATCCAGAAATTAGAATATTACCATTCTAATTCATGTAATTTTCTACAGATCTGATTACATTCTTGATTGTATATTTCAGCAGCCGAACAAATTTCAAAGTTTAATCTTTTGTATCTGAACAAACCCAAATGAGTGGAAAATGTTGTTATTCACCCTGGAGATACCCATTAAGGGACCATCTCTCAGGGAAGCCAGGAAGGGTTTCGCAGCGGTCGAAGCGCCTTGGGACCCTCCGGGTAAGTAGTGCGCTATATAAATGCCTATACATTACATTACATTACATTACATTTGTATGCATTTGTACTACTGGTTTTATTGACTCATTTAGATATAAAATAATGACCTTTCATTCCAATTTACCTACATTTTGAAATTAACTTTGACATTTTCCTAGGACTGGATGTTGCATTGTAATAGAAAACATTGCAATTAGACCCATATATTGTGCAGTTACTTTGCTCAATAAACAAGTACCTGTGACTTCTCCCTGCAAGACATGAATTTCTTCCTCAATTGATGTGTTTCAATAAGTGAAAGTTTCCATGAATTTTACTTTATTATTGACAGGTTGTCTGGCACCCACTAAAAATATTAACATTAAACAGGATTAAAGGAGGCGCTTTTCATCCATTTTCTCATACTCGGATACACAAATAATGTTACATGTTGTTCCACAGTCCAAAACAAATGGTGCTTTGTGAGAACCAACAAGAATGTCAACAGTGGCTGTTTATATGATCCTTTTGTGTTAAACATATTTGTTCTGAATTTGTATCACATGCTTTTTGCATTATGTACACTGCTGTTCTATTGAATCATGTTTTTCTGAAAATTCTTGACTGACTCAATAATAATTGAACTGGTCTTATGTATTTGTCACCACTTTTCTTATCTTGTTTTCTTTCATCGTTTCAAATCTTTTTGTTATAGTTTCCATTCTTTCTTTGCACATAGTCACAAAATGTTGACTTTTTCAACACTTTCGACATATATGTCTCGTAGCTGGACAATTGTCTGTGTGTGATTATTGTATGCAATATCTGTAACACTGCTTTCTTTATCATTTTTTCTTTTTGATCTTTACATTGTTCATACTTTATTTTCCAATCTTATAGCTTCTTTATTATCAAACTTGTCAAATTCACAGAATATAACTAGCTTATACAATCTTTTAACAAAAGTGTTAATTGATTTATCCTCTGTTTGACATGCAGTATTAAAAGTATACTTCTCAAAATATATATTCAGTTGTTGGTCAAATCTGTTATTAGGCATTTTATAAGCTTTTTATAAGTTCTTCCATCATCTTTAGGTAATGTAATAATTAAATATTTCACTTTATCTCCTATTAACTAGAATAATACATTTCTCTTGCCCGTTCATTAGAGCAGAATACTCCACAAGATGGCCCCACGCTATAGTTTATCACACCTTCAGACAGCATATGCAAAAGAAACAGTTGATGGGCGGAATGCTGGACAATGCCGACATTCACCCTCAACCACAAGGATCCGGGTATTATTCATCGTTCTTTTGCTCACCACACCAACCCAGTTTGGACCCAGTCATATGCACATCAGTCTTGACCCAGCTCCTTGTGGGAACAGTCCAGCCCGAACTGCCAAGCCAGGTCCTCCCTGGACCAGAAACAAGCATCCTGGGACCGGTTTCAGGGCATCACCCTTCATCAGAATAATCAACTAGGGGAGGAGGAATTGGTGTCCATTCAGTTCCCCATTTCAATGCTTAAGTAATCAAGTGGTGGAATGGACACTTGTAGCTGTTCAACCGTTGGTTGGCATGGAACACCCTCAAAAACGCTATGTATATCGAATGCGGTATATTACTGTACTACGCCCCACATTAGCGTTACAGCATTTATCATAGGATGTCCAATATCGTGCTGTATGCCGGCCTCACCAAGAGGCAACCTCAGGTTATGGCAGCAGTGTCCAGAGAAAGAGGGATGGAAATGTGAAAGGGAATTATTTAAAAAACAGAACTTAGCCAAAAAGGATTTTATTAAGAGACGGTTAAGTCTGTCATTAAAAATATTGATGGGTATAGAAAAAAGAACTAGTTACTGGATCTTGCTATACAACTTGATGAATGGCGTCGACATGTTTCAGATCCCTAGTGCCCAGCCGGGTCTATGGAGCATTCGTCAGGACAAACAAACATAGATTACTTACACCACTTGTGCAGTAATTCACAGTGTTAGTTTTAGCACTGGATTGTTTCTGTTTAAACTCTCAAACCTATAGTGAAAAGAGAGAAGAAAAACAGGCAAACGCAGATAGATACATCTTTATCATACATATCAGCACAATTCTACAACTTCCAAAAGTTTAGGGTTTTATGAGCTTATTTTAAGCTAACATTTCAGGAGAGGGGTCTTACCGGGGACCTACTGGAGCTCAAATTTACTGAGATTCTGTTAAAGGGCCAGATGGATTAAGGTCATTTTAGGACGATATTCTGTTGATGACTGTTTGGTGGCAAGCTAATCACTTCTAAACGTTATTGTTTTACTAGGTGTTTATAGTATTTCTTGACAAGATTATGTGGTTTTTACCTAATGACACATGTTTATTTATAAGTCTCTGAGTGTGTCACTAAGGTAAAGACTTAATGCGTGGGTGGCATTTTTTTATTCATATAGGCAAGAATGGTAGGTTATCCAATTCTATGCAAATCCCTGTATACAAATTACTTGAAGGGAGCATGTAATTGAGGTTACATGATCAGGTGAGCATGTACAAACCAAATGACAAAAACAATTTGATAAACAATCTATTTCGGCACTTAGTGGATGTCCCCGGGAGCGAGTGTGATTATAAATCATTTTAGCAAAATGTTTGCTAGATCTAGAAAGGTGCTTTCCTTCTTACATAGCCGTTATCGCTAAAAGTGACACACGGGGTCAAAAGCGCTCATGGGGTTTAACATCGCTCTTTGTTTAACATACCTTCACATGAGAGGGATTGTCGCCTCAACGGGGTACGAGGTCAGCGTTGTGACTGAGCTGAAATGGAAAAGGGGATGGTTTACCGTGTTGCTCGTTGCTGATTTTCGGCGGACGTACTTACAAGACAGAAGACGCCGATCTTACTCGCACGTGTGGGATTGCCGTCTTCCTGTGCTGACTCTGCCCCAGATAGCGTGGGGGTGTGTCGCGCGTTTGTTTAATACGGCGTGGGAGTCACATTAGACAAAAGACTGCCTCGTTGTTGAAAAACTATCACTAAACTTTATTGGCAATACTCGCTCGTGTCTAACGGCGAAAATATTATATACAGTCAAGTAATTTGATTCTGTTTCTGCTGGTAGTAACAACACATACAATTGGGTGGTTTTGATATAAAGGCAGTTGGACATGGTCTCTGACAAAAACGATGTATTTTAGTATCGTAATTAGTTGCCTAGTTAACAGAAAGTCACGTAGAGTCCTTTGAACCACTGACGACTGCCAGACAGTAATATCCGTCTCTGCTAACATAACCTGTACCCTTCAGAAAAGACCGTTTTTCAGAACGTACATACAGTATATTTTAGAAACATCTTACGATACTAAAATACATCGTTTTTGTCAGAGGCCATGTCCAACTGCCTTTATATCAAAGCCACCCAATTGTATGTGTTGTTACTACTAGCAGAAACAGAATCAAATTACTTGACTGTATATAATATTTTCGCAGTGAGACACGAGCGAGTATTGCCAATAAAGTTTAGTGATAGTTTTTCAACAACGAGGCAGTCTTTTCTCTAATGTGACTCCCACGCCGTATTAAACAAATGTGCAACACACCCCCACGCTATCCGGGGGCAGAGTCAGCACAGGAAGACGGCAATCCCACACGTGCGAGTAAGATCGGCGTCTTCTGTCTTGTAAGTACGTCCGCCGAAATTCAGCAACGAGCAACACGGTAAACCATCCCCTTTTCCATTTCAGCTCAGTCACAACTCTGACCTCGTACCCCGTTGAGGCGATAATCCCTCTCATGTGAAGGTATGTTAAACAAAGAGCGATGTTAAACCCCAAGAGCGCTTTTGACCCTGTGTGTCACTTTTAGCGATAACGGCTATTTAAGAAGGAAAGCACCTTTCTAGATCTAGCAAACAGGGTTTCTACATTTTGCTAAAATGAGTTATAATCACACTCGCTCCCGGGGACATCCACTAAGTGCCGAAAGAGATTGTTTATCAAATCGTTTTTGTCATTTGGTTTGTACATGCTCACCTGATCATGTAACCTCAATTACATGCTCCCTTCAAGTAATTTGTATACAGGGATTTGCATAGAATTGGATAACCTACCATTCTTGCCTATATGAATAAAAAAATGCCACCCACGCATTAAGTCTTTACCTTAGTGACACACTCAGAGACTTATAAATAAACATGTGTCATTAGGTAAAAACCACATAATCTTGTCAAGAAATACTATATACACCTAGTAAAACAATAACATTTAGAAGTGATTAGCTTGCCACCAAACAGTCATCAACAGAATATCGTCCTAAAATGACCTTAATCCATCTGGCCCTTTAACAGAATCTCAGTAAATTTGAGCCCCAGTAGGTCCCCGGTAAGACCCCTCTCCTGAAATAATAGCTTAAAATAAGCTCATAAAACCCTAAACTTTTGGAAGTTGTAGAATTGTGCTGATATGTATGATAAAGATGTATCTATCTGCGTTTGCCTGTTTGTCTTCTCTCTTTTCACTATAGGTTTGAGAGCTTAAACAGAAACCATCCAGTGCTAAAACTAACACTGTGAATTACTGCACAAGTGGTGTAAGTAATCTATGTTTGTTTGTCCTGACGAAGGCTCCATAGACCCGGCTGGGCACTAGGGAGCTGAAACATGTCGACGCCATTCATCAAGTGGTATAGCAAGATCCAGTAACTAGTTCTTTTTTCTATACCCATCAATATTTTTAATGACAGACTTAACCTTCTCTTAATAAAATCCTTTTTGGCTAAGTTCTGTTTTTTAAATAATTCCCTTTCACATTTCCATCCCTCTTTCTCTGGACACTGCTGCCAGAACCTGAGGTTGCCTCTTGGTGAGGCCGGCATACAGCACGATATTGGACATCCTATGATAAATGCTGTAACGCTAATGTGGGGCGGAGTACAGTAATATACCGCGTTCGATATACATAGCGTTTTTGAGGGTGTTCCATGCCAACCAACGGTTGAACAGGTACAAGTGGCCATTCCACCACTTGATTACTTAAGCATCACCCTTCATCAGCCAGGCTAGCTTGAATCCAATGGTGTAGTGAGCATGGGTCCCACGTCTGGGCATACCCTTTCCACTTAGGGTGACATATGCAAAAGAAACAGTTGATGGACGGAATGCTGGACAATGCAGTCATTCACCCCCAGATACAAGGATCCAGGTATAATCCATCATTCTTTTGCTCACCACACCACCCTAGTTTGGACCCTGCCATATGCAAACCAGTCTTGAACCAGTTCCTTGTGGGAACAGTCCAGCCCAAACTGCCAAGCCAGGTCCTCCCTCGACCAGAAACAAGCATCCTGGGACCGGTTTCAGTGGAAATGTGAGTAACCTGTTTTTCTTTACAAGTTCAAAACCCTTGTGTTGCTGTTGAATATTTGTAGCCCGATTTCAAAATACTTACTGTTTCTGCTGGGGCCACGTTGCTTGATTGCCGACCTCTGGGATTCCTGGGACATTTAATCGAGTCCAGGATACAGAGCCACATACTTGTTGACAGGCGCGGCACGCCTGGGAACCGTCATCACTGCCCGCCTGCCCTGAAACCACATCCCCCAGCATTCCATGCAGCGTGCACGGTGCGCACCGCACCGTGAGCGCAGGGAGACCCTCAAAATGGGGCTAGGGCACCCACGGGGTGGGAGCCTGATTTCAAATTCTTACTGTTGCTGCTGGGGCCACGTTGCTTGATGGCCGACCTCTGGGACCCCTGGGACATTTCATCGAGTCCAGGATACAGAGCCACATACTTGTTGACAGGCGCGAGGCACCTGGGAATCGTCATCACTGCCCGCCTGCCCTGAAACCACATCCCCCAGCATTCCTTGTGGCGCTCACGCCGCCCACCGCACTGTGAGCACCGGGAGATGCCAACTTACGGTCAAATTAGTTTACTAACACCAACTAGGCCCACGCAAATAGGTGCAAATGGTCCAGCAATACCAACCTCTGTTGATCAAATTAGTCCTGTGGTAGCACCCATATTGAGTGTTCCCAGATCCCCCGGCTCGGATGACACTAGAATGTCAGGAAAATTGTTAAGGTCACGAGCGATCAAACAAGGGGGGGTACCAAAGGGAAAAACAAAACAAACTCAGATAGTGAAAAGGAGTGGTTCGAAGAATGGTGCAACCAAAAAGAACCTAGGGACAGGAGTTAGCTCGTCCAAGGGAAGCATAGCTGCACGTGAAGAAGAGGGAATCACTTGTGCAACTATTGGCACCCAAACTGAGAGTGACTGTCCTTCTTGATACCGTTTCTGTAAATTAACATAGTCGTGACAGAGAGAACCCAGAACAAGCATGAACTTACACACCCAATGGGGGTCGAAACATGAGGCATAGAGCTGACCAAATGGATAAAGGAGATGAAGGTAGAACAGTGGGCCCACAAAACGAAGTGCGCGGTGTTAATTTGGTGGGGTCAGTACACAGCTCAAGAGGAACTGATTTAATCCCCAATACATATATTTTAAATTTACCACCTGCTGCGTGTCCATATGTTTTGAATTTAGCTGGTGTCCCCACTTTAAAGAGGGAGTAAAAACAACAATCTTAGACACAAAACTCTATTTAAGTTAAAAAAATTAAATCCTCAGAGATTGAACGATATTCTAATGGTCCGAAGGTTGGGTGGGTGGGCGAATCTCCGAAGGATATTCAAGGTGATTGTATTGTTATCAATTTTAGGCGTCCACATATGGTTCGAAATTTGTTAAACAAGTATGAAGAGCCTCTGGTGCTGGACACTAGCATCCACGCACTTCCCCTTGGTTATTTCTACAGGCCACCTAGTGGGAAGACTGATTTGAGCAGGATGATCATTTTCCCTTACCGACTATGAATATATATAGGGAACTATCATCCTTGGAGAAGGTAGATTGACTACAAATGTTTGAGATATCAAGGGGAGCAGCATCTGTAATAATAGAAGACATGGAATTGGGGAAGCAAGCACTTGTACCAAATGTCGAGGGGCCACATACATTAGAAAGTAGGGATAATCAGGAAGAAATACAGGGGGAGATATACTGGGATGTTGGAGGATCTGTATCCATTCACCCACCTGTAGTATTAAGGCTGCTAAATGAGGGGGAAATTACAAATATTGTAGACCACACAGTTTGTGACACACTAGAAGAACCTATCTTAGTTGTAACAACTAGTAAACCAAGAGAGTTATGTCTCATTTGATGGAACATAGCGGGTCTTGGTAAGAATGTCATGGACCCAGAGTGGAATGATTATATTGTTCAGAGCGACATTTGTCTCTTACAGGAGACTTGGGCCGTAGAATCCCCTCACAGAGTAGGTTATAAGTAGGGGTGGGCGTAGTTCGCGAAGTTGCGCTACGCGAAGCTACGCGAAGTGCACGTAGCACTACGCGAGCTGCGTAGTAGCATGTTCACACTGTGCAAGATGCGTTTTCAATGATTGCACAGTGCGGACAAGCATCCGGCACTGTGCAATCATTGAAAACGGCATCTTGCACAGTGCGAGCTGCAGTTTTCTGCTGCTCGAGTAGATTATTACTCGAGCTGCAGCTTTCTCAACGGGAACTGGTAGTTTCTCATTGAGAGCGGTCGCGAGCATGCGCAACCACCCACAATGAGAAACCTTACCTCCCCGCGTTGAGAATCTCGCCGGGATGTCATTTTGCTTGCTCACGGTCGCGAACATGACATTCAGGACCGCGAACAAGCAAAAAATGAGCACTCCACTACGCTACGCTGCACTACATGTGTTCGCACTGTGCTACGTGCAGCTCGCGTAGTGCGAAGTTGCGCAAACTTCGCAAACACCGCAAGCGTAGCGTAGTGCTTCGCCCAGGGTTAGTTATAAGACATTTAATGTAGATGCCATTCCATCCACAAGAGGGAGGCCCTCAGGGGGCCTTGTAATATGGGTGAAAGTAACTCTTGATATTGAAATTACCCAACAGTTCATAACTTCCTATGACATACTTGGAGTAAAAATAATAACTAAGGATGGAAAGGTTCTATACTTATTTAATGTCTATAGTAGAACTGGACCAGCAATAAAAGAGTCACTGATAATAGAAGAATTGAACTCAATTTTAAATTCATTAGATGTTCATTTTAAATTCATTAGATGTTCAATCAGGAATAATAATAGGCGGGGGATCTAAATTGGAACTACGAACCTATGGCAGGGCTATGCAATATATTCGAAGAAGAAGATAGTGCCAATAATATTCCTGCACTGGACAATATTAATTTAGTACCGTGCACTGTGGCAGCGGTCCAAATTCTGAGACTGGTGACAGGGCATGGCTTGAGAGAATGCAATGGCCGTTTTACTTTTTTCTTCAGATATCTTAAAGGCCCATACATTTCTTAAGGGTAACTCTAAAAGCAAAATAGATTATATAATGCTATCATTGGATATCTGGCCCTATGCAATTGATTTTAATATAGTTCCAAGAATAGAGAGTGACCACCGACCGCTCCAAATGTTTTTTCTGAGGAGCTTTTTCCTCTTGCTATGCGGTGTAATGAAAGCCTAGATGTTAGTCCTGATGATATCATAGTCAGTAACAACCGTTGTTCACTAAAATGGGCACATATAATAGAGGACAGTGAGGTATTGGCTAAAATCTATGAAACATTTGCCGTAACCTTTGAGACTTTTAGTTCACAAGCAGATTTACCATCAGGGGATGATTCGTTTCTGGGGCTGCATTACAATTTCTTGTCACTATTGGTCCCGTTAGTAACTTGGATATCGAAAAGAAAAAGTGGGGAGGAAAAATACTCCAATAGTAAATCTAATTCCTGCTATAATAAGGACTGTGGTAATGCCAAGAGAGAACTAATATTGGCATTAAAAAATGGTGCAATGTCGGAAATAAAGAATACTAGGCAAAGATATAAGAAAACCATAGAGAAAGCTAAGAGAACTTGGGCTGATGATAATTGGTCCGATTTGCTTTTAGCTGCCAAAAAAGGACCAATTGTGTTTTTGGAGGTTAGTGGCCAAATGTAACAAAACAGGGAAGGAAATTAAGGATATTAATCTTGACAAAGATACCTGGGTTGACCACTTTAAAAGATTGTACGCAGCACCTGAAACTGACACGGTTGAACCCAATGTTGGGCTACCATCCAGTCTCAGTGAAGATATGATTGTATTCGATTTAGAAGAAAACATATTGGCAATTAACTTAGTTAAATCAGGGAAAGCCCCTGGACCTGACAAAATTCTGGGAGATATATTTAAGCATGAAGTTAGTGTCTGGGGCCCCTACATTAACTATTTATGTAATGCTATAGCAGCGGGTGCAGAAATTCCGGAAACATGGAGAGGGGCGGAAATCTTTACAATTTTTAAGAAGAGCAATCGCAATGAGCCGGTAAACTATCGCCCCATTAGTTTAATCAATATTTTACAAAAAATGTTTGCTAGGCACATTTTAAATTGTGTAAATATATGGATTGTGGAAAACACTATTCTTTCTAAATTTCAGGCCAGTTTTAGATTAAAAATTAGTACAATATATGAGGTGTTCAGATTTTTTTGTTTATGCTGGAAGTATGTAACCCTAAAAAAAGGGTCATCTTTGTGTAGCCTTAGTAGATTTAAAGGCTGCATTTGACCTCATTCCTCGTGCATTACTATGGGAGTCATTAAGATCACAAGGGTTACCATCTAACCTACTTAACTTGATTATGAGGCTACATGAGAACAATTATGCCAAGGTTAGGTGGGGTCCAATGGGCGAGCTAACAGAGCCAATACCCATAAATAGGGGGGTTCGCCAAGGATGTGTTTTGGCACCTACTCTATTTTCTTTATATGTCAACGACATCCCGAATTTTTTAAATGGCTGCAAAAATGATGCACCAAAATTAAGGACTGAGTTGGTGCCAGCTTTATTATTCACGGACGACACAATATTAATATCGCAGACACCAAGGGGGTTACAACAGTTAATACGTTCTTTCCAGATCTATTGTATTGCTAAGGGTCTTCAAATTAATATTATTAAGACCAAATACATGGCTATAAATCTCCATAAAACTTTTCGAGCAAACTTAAGCCTAGATGAACAAAAATTGGAACATGTATCAAGTTTTAGTTACCTGGGAGTTTCTTTGGACAGTAAACTGTTATGGAAGACCGAATTGGAAAAAAGCAGGATGATTTTGACACAAAATACGTTGCTTATCATGAAAAGGCATAGGAATAGCTTTACAAAGGCTGTTTCACCCGCATTGGAGGTGTTCAGATACAAGGCACAATCCGCTGCCTTGTATGGGGCTGAAATCTGGGGACCAAACAGTAAAAAAAACTTTGAATTCGGGAGACAATACATTTCTTAGAGCATTGTTAAAACTCCCAGTGAGCACACCCTTGATACCAATTGCTTTGGACCTAAATATAAGACAAACTGATCATTTTGCAATCTTAAGGCCTCTTACATTTTGGGTAAGACTCTGGACAACTCCAGAGTTGTTAGACTATAAGGCAGGTTTAGTAGAAATCATGGGGTTGGACCAGAATAAAAACATTGCTTGGCTAACACACGTTCGCACATGGTTAAAGAAGATTGGTCTATCCCAATTTTGGGATGACCCATCTTCTATGAGCCAAGCCTCGAAAAGGGTACTAAAATCTACCTTTTGGACCCACATTCAAAGCAGTGTGCTCCATGATTCAGTATGTGGGGTCCTAACATCAAGGTTTCTTTTGTTTAAGGATACTGCACTTTTGTAACCCTTTCTGGACGAGATACGTCCCCAACTCGCCAAAACGCTATACATGAAATTCAGATATGGTGTAATGAATATCAATGCAATTGTAGCAAGCTGGGCCAATAATTCTCAAGGAGGTGCCAATGATTTGTGCACTTTATGTTCATCTAAAGCAAAGGAAAATGAGTTGCACCTTTTGTTTTTTTGTTCATTATATGCCAAGGCGAGGAAAAAATGGATCAAACCGATCTGTTTTAACCTAGGGATAAGATCATGTAAAGAGTCTGAAAGGATTTCAAAAACTGAAACCACACAAGTCATAGTTTTTGGTGTTAGCAGATTTCTGCTAGCAGCCAGTTTTCTAAGAGCAACATTAGGTCTAACCTCTTCGATGCTCATGACGGCTCCCGGCCTTCATGAGTCACCGTGGGCGTGTGCTGATGACGGCCGGGAGACGTCATGACTACTCCTGCGATCGGAATGTTTAGCACTGCAGCGGAATTCACGCCACAGTGATGAGGCTAAAGCTCTAGTCTGAACCCGAAGTTAAATATATAATGCTGTTGATAGTATTGAAATGAACTTATATATTTGTACTATATCATGCATTTGTATACATTTAGATATTAATTGATCTTTGCTTTTAATTAGTAATGGAGTAGCCTATTTTGGAAAAGGAATATAATTGTAAATGTTGTGTGTTATCCTAATTTTAATTTTGTTACCTTTTTAAGATATTTATATTGTTATTTATGTTTTTAATTTGGGGTGTAGGGTCATATGGACCGCACCCTATTGTTCTTTCTGCACAAATAGCCTGTATGGATTTCTTATGGATCATTTGAACAGTTTTTTATGTATCTTTTATGGTTGGAAAAACCGAAATAAAGATTTTGAATGAATGAATATTAGTAAATATCAGGGAGTGTTTAGGTAGAAAGGGGCTCAATAGTCAAATATTAGAAATTGCTTTGTGGAACTAAAAGATAAGCGTTCACATTGTAACATTGCCATTCAGAATACATGTGCTATCATTCATGTGCATATGGTCAGATTTATTTCTAATATATAAAATGAACAAGAGTCATTAGCCCTTAGGTTTAGGTCGATTGTGTTCGAAATATCGAATGTTTCCTAAATACAAGGTGTGTGGCCAAGCTGGTTAGGCTGGTCTGAATCCGAAGATAATGGCTTGCCTCTAGGCCCAGGAAAGGTTGTTTACTACTACCCATTTATTAGGAATTTGCTATCTGGGAGTCGACAAAACACTCTGCAGGACAAAGGGCAGATTAAGCCCTACCTATTTTGACTTAGAAATGCTATAGAGTGCAGTCAGGCTATAGCCAAGGAGCTTAAGGCTGCCACTGTGGATCGTGTGTAATTTTACTGTAAATCAATAAGGAAGAGAAGCAAAAGGAGGTGGTTTAACAGTGAGAAAATAATTACGATTAGGTGGTAGTATGTTTCCAACCACTGTCTAGTACATAGGATAAATCTGGCACCCCTTGCCCACATCCTCAGAGCATTCTTGGACCTAGGTATATTCAATCTGAAGAAGACCATGCAGAAAGAAGAAACCTGACTTCTGACTGGTGACACATACTGGAAGAGGATGACACGCACAAGCACCCAAGGACTCCTGAAACCTGCTGTGATCCAGGCACTGTAACTGCTCTCCAAGCATCAAGTTATTGCCCTTCAGTGACACGAAAAGCAGAAGGATTCTTGACTCCAAGAGGACTCGCTTGACAGGAGAGGCCTGTACTCAGCCCAAGACCTTGCTAGAGAGATACCTGGTTCCCCAAAACCTGACCTGAGGAGCTAGGGGTTGCAGCATTGAGCAGAAAAACCTTTCCCCAGCTGTTAATCAAGTCTGAAGGTAAAACCTTTCAACCAGGACAACCCACTTGGTGTATCTGACCTTCACTCCATCACAGTCAACCTGAAATTGCAGATAGCCTGAAATTGCACATAGGTCCTGGTCCACTGCAAACTGGTGTTTTGATGTTTTATAGGCACTTTGTGCCTTAAAAATTAAAAAATGTATATTTAATAATTTTTTCTATATTTTTCTAAATTAGTTTGTTTATTGTATTGCCTTGTTTTTTACTTTCAAAGTGTTGGTATTTATTAAACTTAGCACACAATTCTCCGAGCATTGCCTGCAGCTTTCACTTTAGATGCCAGGGGGTGAGCACAGAATCTCTCAGAACAGATTTTTAAGTCGGTAGGGCTGCCCCGTACCAAATTAATAACTCCTTTTCTGACAAAGTTCAATAATTAGGAACATTGTGCTCAAAATCAGTTTCCGTAGTAACGATAACAACACCTCAGCAGCCCTAGGAAGATTGAGGATTGCTTGACACCCAATGAAAGTATTACATTATTTCATGAGTTTCTCTTCCAAACGTATAGGTTTTAACCAATTATATATAGATTTTGTTCTAACATACACAATTTTGTCACATTTTTATAGTCTTTTATCATTGAAGAGTTTCGCTGTTCCACTGAACTTACAGGAGGATCTTGGGGTCACTTATGCCCATTTAGTGGTTTGGTTTGCACCCCATCATCAAAAATTCCTTCTCCTTGGTCTCGGGGACAAAACCCAGATTGAGTCCCTTCCCAAGGACGAGTGCTATTTATCCAATGGAGATGCCTTTTTATTGGCCTTGTAAAGTAAAAGGTTGAAAGTTTATACTTGTTTGTCTGTTCATGCACTACAAGGGAGGTGCACTTGGGGTGATATCTAGAAGCAGGATCAGTAGCAACAGTGTGGTTGGAGGAATTCAGCTGTAACCACCTCATTTACCAAATGTAAGTGCCCAGGAGTAGAAAACAAGCTCTTGGGCCATAGATTGACAAGTTCTTGAACCAATACAGAAAAACCTAATGATTTTGCAAGAAAGAGGTATTCTCATTATGTTTTCATGAGCTAGACATTCTCAAAAAAGTTGCTAGAGCTATTACCAGAGTTCTTGTCTTAGTTCTTTTTGGTTTACAGGGCAGTGCTCTTCATAAATCATTAGGACTTTTAAATTGTCACAGTATCAGTCTTCCGATTATGTATGCCCCATGTACATCCCATAGTTCCCTTATTTTATGATCTATAACATTGCATAGTTTTGAATTTTTATGTATATTGAACAAGGCTATTCATAAAAGAGAACAAAATAATCAGTGATATTTTGTGTGATGTTAATAACTGAAACTACTTGAATAATGCAAAACTTTTATGTACAGGTTTTACTTTACTCAATTTATATACTGTAATATTTTGTGTAATAGAAAATTGTCCCTAATGGTTTTGAAGTTTTTTAACATTTAGATTTCAAAATGGAGTAGTATATGTCTACTGTATTGAAATTTACCAATGCTCTCTAAAACAAATCAATACTGAATCGAATTGAATGTAACTAAAATGACAAGAGCATCTGATAAACTGTTAAACTACTCCCTGGGTAGAACCATGAGGTCTTCCAAATCCTTTTTTGTAGGGCCACAGAATTCAAAAATATCGGATCGGGATTTCAATCTTTTTGTCTTGTAATACTTCTCACCACCATGTCTCTGCAGAATGATATTCAGTCTCTCAAAATAATATTCAGTCTCTCAAAGCATCTTAGGAAGTGGCGTTTCCCAGCATTTCAAAAATCTTCAGCAATTCCAGGCTCTTATCATTTTCCCTCTCAATAACTAAGCACTTTTTTGGAAAACCAGAACCAGTGCCTTCCTGAAGCATACGAACATCAGCCGTCTTTATGGCAAAGGGCTGAATGGTGGTTCTAATAAAACAGCATCTGTGTGCATTACTGAAAAGCAGCCTTCTATGAAATTAGATAGATATTCTTGTGATGCTCCATTCTATATGTTGTTTATTAAAAGCAGGGTTTGCCCCTATAAACCACCTAGAACTGGGATGCTGATCACAAAGCTTCTGATATATGGCAGTGCAATTGAATTCAGATAATTTCACAGACAAATCTTTCAAGAGTAGTTATTTCCTGAGGATACTCTGGCCCATCAAGGCATCTAGAAAGACAACCAGGAGCTGGATTCAAGCTGTCCCACAAAGGATGTCGAGTGCTGCGGTGTCGGTTTCTGGATTGGTCCCAACAAGCCTTGGCAACAGCAACCCATGCAGAAAGCAAAGATTGGCTTAGGTGCAGACCAGCATGGTCTGAGGGACTCACCCTTTCGAGGAGAGTCAGGGCACGTCTGGAGCAACCAGGAAAGCCCAAGAAACAGAAGAGTTACCTTTGTGGGGACCCACCAGTCGAGTACAAGTAGCCTAATTTACAACTTCGGGAAAGCTCGGGAAGTTGATGCACTTGAAAATGTGCTCGGTCTTCTAGTCGATGTAGAAAGTCGAAGTTCCAGGATATATGTCGCAGAGTTTCGTCTAGGTGTAATCTGAAGTCTTAAAGACTGGGTTTCTATACTTACACTAAGATAGGGGGTTGGACTTACTCTAAGGACCCACCTATGGGTTGATCTAGGGAGGGGGGTGGTTACACCCCTTTCCCTTTGTCCAGTTTCACGCCAGAGCAGGGGCTAAGTGCCCTTGCAATCGGTTTGAACTGGGATATGCACAGGGACACCAAGTGTGCCCCCAGCACTGTCGAAAAGCATTCTCTGAATGCACCCACCCAGCCCCAATACACTAAAGTCTGTCTGGGAGGAGGTTACACCTCCCTGTGACAGGAAACCTATTGTCCAGACCTCCCCTGCCTGAGTTTCGTCCAGGAGCAGAAGGTCAGACTCGTGTCTGTGGCTGCAGCATCCATTTTGTGATGATGGGGCTCTTTTAAACTATTACTGGTTAGGTAAGTGTGTTCATGTCTTCTCCCTCTGGAAGGGTGGAATTCTACCCCCGCTGCCAGAACTGGGGGGTAGGATTCCGAAGTGTTTGACACCAAACACGACATGTTTCTATGCAGCCATTCCAAAGATAGCATTAACAGCGAGGTTATAATGCACTTAAGAGTATATGGTCTGGCTGCACCACAGAACAGCTACAGAGAATAGATTCCAAAAGCTGCAGAGGGGTCTTACTCATGCATGGGCACCCTCTCACACAAAACCAAGCACTCTGCCTTCAGTATTATTAAGGCCTTCCATAGGAGTGACTTATAGGTGTATATGTGTCAGTGATTAAAGGTAGATATAAGTAACCTATATCTTAGTAAGGGGTACAAGCACCACCTTACCCAGGCAGCAGTAGCAGACCTGTGGGGCCATTTTGTAATGCTTCCCAGGGATGGCATAGTACATGCTTCAGCCCCTGGTAGGCCTCTGGGGTACCTATGCCCTTAGTACCTAAGGTACCATATACTAGGGACTCACAAGGGTAACCCAGTAACCAATCTGGAGTGTACCTAATGTACATGCAATCAATTTAGAGAGAAAGTAGCTAGGCTGGGGTCCTGGTTAGAAAGGGCCCAGCCAGACTAAAGTCGAAAATTAGTGAAACACCAACAAAAGGTAGGGGTAACCATAGTAAGCAGATCCTACTCTCCTACAGGTTTTTACCAATTATATGCAGATTTTGTTCTAACATACACAGTTTTGACACATTTTTATAGTCTTTTATCAGTGAAAAGTTCCGCTGTTCCACTGAAATTACAAGAGGATCTTGGGGTCACTTATGCCCATTTAGTGGTTTGGTGTGCATCCCATCATCAAAAATTCCTACACTGTGGTCTCGGGGACAAAGCCCAGATTGAGTCCCTTCCCAAGGACGAGTGAAATTTATCCAATGGAGATGCCTTTTTATCTGCCCTGTAAAGTAAAAGGCTGAAATGTTATTCTTGTTTGTCTGTTCATGCATACAATGGAGGTGCAGTTGGGATGATATTTAGAAGCAGGATCAGTAGCAATAGTGTGGTTGGAGGGATTCAGCTGTAACCACCTCATTTACCAAATGTAAGTGCCCAGGAGTAGAAAACAAGCTCTTGGGCCATAGATTGACAAGTTCTTGAACTAATACAGAAAAACCTAATGATATGATGTTGCAAGAAATAGGTATTCTTATTATGTTTTCATGAGCTAGACATTCTCAACAACGTTGCTAGAGCTATTACCAGAGTACTTGTCTTATTTTGTTTTTTACAGGACAGTGCTCTTCATAAATCATTAGGACTTTTGAATTGTCACAGTATCAATCTTCCGATTCTGTATGTCCCATGTACATCCCATAGTTCAATTATTTTATGATGTATAAAATTGAAAAGTTTGGAATTTTTATATATATTGAACAGGGCTATTCATAAAAGAGAACAAAATAATTCAGTGGTATTTTGTGTGATGTTAATAACTGAAACTACTTGAATAATGCAAAACATTTCATGTTCAGGTTTTACTTTACTCGATTTATATACTGTAATGTTTTGTGTAATAGAAAATCTTCCCTAAAGGTTTTGAAGATTTTTAAAATTTAGATTTCAAAATGGAGTTGTATATGTCTATTGTATTGAAATTTATCAATGCTTTCTAAAACAAATCAATATTGAATTGAATTGAATATAACTAAAATGACAAACGCATCTGATAAACTGTTAAACCAGTCCTTGGACAGAACCATGAGGTCTTCCGAATCCTTTTTTGTAAGCCACAGAATTCAAAAAGATCAGATCGGGATTTCAATCTTTTTGTCTTTTAATACTTCTCACCCGTCTGTCTCTTCAAAATAATAATCAGTCTCTCAAAGCATCTTAGGAGGTGGCATTTCCCAGCATTTCAAAAATCTTCAGCAATTCCAGGCTCCTATCATTTTCCCTCTCAATAACTAAGCACTTTTTTGGACAACCAGAACAAGTGCCTTCCTGAAGCATACGAACATAAGCCTTCTTTATGGCAAAGGGCTGAATGGTGGTTCTAATGAAACCGCATTTGTCTCCATAACTGAAAATCAGCCTTCTAAGAAATTAGATAGATATTCTTGTGATGCTCCATTCAATATGTTGTTTATTAAAAGCAGGGTCTGCCCCTATAAACCACCTAGAACTGGGATGCTGATGACAAAACATCTGATATATGGCATTGAAATTGAATTCAGATCGTTTCACAGACAAATCTTTCAAGAGTAGTTATTTTTCTGAGGATACTCCGGCCCATCAAGGCTTTTAGAAAGAACCAGCTAAATGAGCATGCTCCTTGTACTACCCTTTCCGCTTTAGAGATTTAATTGAATGTTGAGCGGCAAGAGGGTTTCTTAAGAAATAGACAATTACATTGACTATTATTGAGTATGGGTCTGCCTTGTAGCTAGTGTGAGTAGTTGTTCACTACGTCAGTGCGTACACAAACTTGTAGGCAAAGAATAGATATATGATGAACAACTCTAAAGTGGCCTCAGAGGAGACATTTACAAAACACCGTCATGAGGAAGGACAATGCTCCACATCAGGCAACCCAGTCATGGACAACAATACTTAATGAAATGTCTGTGACTGTGTGACTCATTAAATAACAACTGTGAATAACTGCCTCATGTGAGCAAGATGGATTGCACCACAATGTGAGAGTACAAAAAACACTATAGAGGTTCAAATTCATCAAATATTTTTCAAAATGACCCTGATGTAGAGGAGCACCATTAGATTCTTTGTATTAAAATCTTCCTGTGAATATCCAGACTTTCAGGCATAGATATGACCTATAGTGATCTCTGCTGAAGACCCCTTGAGTACAGATCATGTCCCAGTCAGAATGATAGGATCTTGCCTGATATTGCTACAAAATGACTCATTTGAAGAAAGTTCAATGTCTCAATGTTGAATTGAGGGCATGTTGGAAGCTGTAAACTTTGAGATTGCTTCTCTTGAAATGTTGATTTGGGGAGGGGAAAACAAAGGTAGTCCAAAGGTTTACCTGGAAATATATGAGAGCATACTAAAGCTCCCAGCCACCAAGGGTCAGACCTGTAAATTGACCTGTACATTTAATACATTGATTGCCCAGACAAACAGAAAAACATGACTAATGATGACATATGAGTAAAACTGAGAAAGGTTCATCCAGACTTAGGTGTGGTAAATCAGCTCCAAAAGTATAATCAAAGTGGAGCCCAGTTATCATCGTGGGAAATATATGTTAGAGTCCTAACTGAAAAGGCTTAAAAGGCACTGTCTGGCATCAATTTTGAAAAACCCTCTTGTGCTACTCTTTTGCCAATGTTCTCCGGGAAACATCTGTTATAACACAGTCATTACATCGCAATGCCTTTCCAATGCAACTTTTCCAACGCAAGTGCCTTAACATCGCATACAATTACAACGCATGTCATCACAACACATTATAAGGTAAGCAATGGAGAATTTTAAGTTTTAGGGTGGGTATGGTTTTAGGGGTAGTTGACCATAGTAATTTTTACCCCAACACTATCCAACACTTCCCCTACTGTTGCTCTCACTGGAGGGGGAATAATAATTTTTACCCCACGCTATCCAACACTTTCCCTACTGTTGCACTCACAGGAGTGGGAATAGTGATTTTTACCCCTACTCTATCCAGCACTTTCGCTACTGTTGCACTCACTGGAGGGGGAATAGTAATTTTTACCCCTATGGTATCCAACACTTTCCCTTCTGTTGCACTCACTGGAGTGAGAATAGTCATTTTTACCCCTACGCTATCCAACACTTGGTTAGAGCGGCAGACCCTGATGCAGAGGTCTGGCCCGGGACCAGGGTTCAATTCACGCCTCGGCGAGTCTTGGGCTCAATTTCCTCGAACCTGATAATTCTCGCCTCGGTGTCTATTCTAATCATGGGTCTCACTCTGCAACTCTGGGCAATAGCTTGCCTAATCTCCACAATGGC
This sequence comes from Lissotriton vulgaris, assembly GCF_964263255.1. Lineage (NCBI taxonomy): Eukaryota > Metazoa > Chordata > Amphibia > Caudata > Salamandridae > Lissotriton > Lissotriton vulgaris. The sequence continues at coordinate 691,627,425 of NC_141700.1, forward strand.
CCCAACAGCGCTGGGATGCCTGGCTTCACCTTGGGGGTGCCCAGGAGTGGACATTTCACAGGGAAAAGCCAGGAAGGGTTCCACAGCGGTATGCGTTACAGCGCCAGGACACCCCAGTTGGGGTATTAGTGCTCTTTACAATTAGAAAATACAAATTACAAATTACCCTACTGTTGCACTAAACATTTTATGCATTGTAATGGTATGTGTTGTGATGTAATGCGTTGCAATGGAATGCATTGTAATGGTAGGCATTGTAAAATCATGCGATGGAACGGTAGTTGCGATGTAAAAGCCACATTGTGAAAGCATGCGTTGTAATGGTTTGCATTGTAACTTCATATATTCATGTTCTCCCACCTTTTCACAAGTGGTTTCCTATCACCTATAGTAAGTAAACACCACTTGTGTACACTGGCACAAATTTCTTTTCTAAGATCAAATTAAATTTCTCTCTTAGAACCGTTTCCACTTCTTCATCTTTAATGGTTCTGAACTCCACCAGGTCCATATTATCTTTATGGTTGTATGTTACTTCTGTATATTTCCAGCCATACAGACATCGAACGCCATCACTGATTTGTAGGGTACAGATGGACTTCTTTCTAAATAGCGAATCTGGAGATGTTTGGAGAAGATTGTTTATGTCCAGGAAATCTTCTATTGTTCTCTCCTGAAGAGTGAAGCAATATACTTTCTTGTATTCATCCTTATGCAACAGATCAGCATTAGAAAAACTTTGATCAACGACATATTGCTTTCTTCTTATTTGATCAAAGTGCCAAACCCCATCAATGTCTGTTAAGTGAAATGTGGCAGGAACCTGAGGCTGAGCTTTTCCTGATATAAGCTCCAAGGGTTCCCATATTTGAAAATAGGCACCAAAACTTCCATCGACGATATACGCTTGGCCATCAACAACCACTTTGAGCACGAGATGAGCCATATAAGTACTGTATATTTTCTGCAATGGAAGGTAAACACTTCCTCCATGCATTGTGACCTCATATCCCATTGTCTTAAGTACCCAAAACAAAAGGTGATTCTGTTCGCAGCACCACCCTCCACGTCGCTTTCTTACAATTTTGTTGTATATCACTTCAAGGGCCAAGTCAATGGCTTCGCCACACTGGACACTCAAGCTTTCAAATGGAACTGTCTTAATATGTTGCTTGAAGATCTCTTTCAATGTTTGATAATCACATTTTTCAGCGGCTCCTTTGTACTGGATTCTTGAGAAATATTCTTCCAAATTCATTCTTGATGCTATAATAAACATAGAATGATCAGTAGTGTGTAATGAAATAAATACCTATGAAGTCACAACCAAATATGTTTTAGTGCATGCTGATTATCATACATTTGTTTTTTTAATGTTTTTTTAAACTGAAAACAAGCAAACCTGCAATGATGATACCTTCTCTAGACAAATGGTAATGCTTGGTTGAGAGCTATCAAGTCAACATATGTTCTTTCGTTAGGTCAACACTACTGAAGAAATTAAGACTTGTAGAGGAAACTATAATTGCATTTTGCACTTATGCAAAAATAGGGTATTTTACAGTATTATACGATTTTGATAAAATAACAAGGTTGAGAGGTAATTTATTAAGTGCTATAATCAACTCTGGTTGACAGCAATTATCTACAGAAAATGGCAAGGGTATTCGAGATGGCCCATCTGTGTACCACAATACAAAGCTGTCCCACTTTAACGTAGGTCTGGTACAAATCAGAAATAGTAACTGCAAATGTATCCAAAAGCAAACATATTAATTACTTCAAACACAACATAATGGGACCTGCCAGGGAACTTAGAAATGATTAGTGTTATTTAAGTAACACTCCAATAATATGGGTCAGGAAAGCCTTGTTTCTTACAGTAAGTGAATAAAAAACGTTAGAAACCGAATGTTACAAAGTGCTCTAGAGTATCAACTAAAGTTCTACGAAAATCAGTATAAATTAACCCTTTGATTTTGAGTCTGCCCTCATAAATATCTCTTAAATGATATGAATGCAGTATTTTTGATATTCTCAGAACTTTTGAGTCCTGAATCCTGAATCAGCCATCTCTTCTATGTCATCTCTATAAATGATGTGCAGTTGCCTCAATACATGGGTTTACAAATAAAATGTGGCAGGCTGCAAAGCCATTCTCTGAGGAACTCCCTTTATGAGCCAATACATGCAAAAACAGATAAGCCATAGGCAGAATCTACATTCATCTGTCTATTTCGTCCAGTTGACCTGTAACACCCGATTGTCTTGATTGATGGGAAATATTCAGTCTGCTCTACACAGGATACCTGCCCTATAAAAGTTCCTAAAACAATCTCAACATTGATTGCTCCTTTAGTCCTTTTTAAGCTCATTGTTAACAGTATGTGCCCATTCTAATTTAAAGCAAGCCACTTCTTTCTCACTGCTAACAAAACTGTAATTAAGCACAGCAACTACAGACCATATCTAACCTACAACGCGGTACGAGAACTGGATGTCCACTCATATGGGAACCTTAGCTATGGTCTCTGAATCCTTACTCTAGTTAAATCTTGTCATTTTGCAGCTACAAATTATTAGGGAAGGGGTCCCTCTACTGCCTACCAATGTAGAAACAGTTTGCAATTGTGTCAACTGGGGCTGGCTATTATGATGAGCTATATTTAGGCCTCTCAAGTTAGCTACTAAATTCTAGTGCATACAAAATGTAGCGGCTGTTCTGGCCATGAAAGCACACTGTCTCTCACGTACGACTCAACCACTCCTGCAACTGCATGGACTTGAAATGTACTACCACATTCTGTTTAATGACCTTTGAGTACTGTTAGAAATGGAATTTCTGGTTGCTTGAGGTATGCACCCAGGCCAAGCAGGGACCATCACTCTAGTCAGGGAAAGCTAGATACACTCTAAAAGATACACTGTGCTCACCTTTTGGTAGCTTGGCACAGAGCAGTTAGGCTTATGTAAAGAGGTAATGTGTAAAGTATTTGTGCAACACACACACAGTAACACAACTACCCCACAAAAAGACTCCACACAGGTTTAGAAAAATAGGTTATTATATTATAAACAAAACAATGTATTGAGATTGAGATACTGAATTCTAAATGAATAAATGCAGTAAAGTGCTTATAAGCAAGTAGCGCTAAAAAGGTTACTTTAGGTTGCGCTGGACAAGGGCAAAGTCAATGTTCAGGCTGATGCGATGGAGCGCGGCTGACTACAGGACCTACGCAGGCCTTGGTAAACAAAGTACCTTTCCTGGCCATAAACAGTGAGATGCGTCGAGCTTCTCCATCCAGTGAAGGTGATGTGTCAGTTCCAAAGACAGGTGCTGGAGTCGAGAGGCATAGAGCAATGCGCCTGATTCTGCCATGCAGTCAATGGGATGCATCGATCTCACCAAGCTACAGTGGTGATGATAAGTTGTTTGATGCGTCGATTTCTGGAGTCAAAGCACTGGTTCCCTTTGCCATGAAACCATTTTACTCCTGCAACCAGGTTTATGCACCGGTTCTGCTTCATGCAAACAGGAGATGTGTCAAAATCTGTATTGCATGTATCTGGTGCTACTTCCTGTGAGTCAGGCATAGGTGCAGGTGTAGAGACTTTGATATCCCTGAGTCTCAAGCAATAGGAGGTAAGCCAACAACACTTGGAGATTACTTGAAGTGAAGGAAGAGTCCAGCACTCCTTCAGCAGAGTCAGAGAGAAACAGGTTAACAAACTGCCTTTGATGTGGGGGTTGAATTCAAAGCAGCCCTCTGAAGTGCACAATGATCCCTTTCAACCCAGTGCTGTCAGTCAGGCAGTCTGTGGGGAGTAATCACTCCTTTGTGTGAGGACAGGGCACTGCCTATTCATGTTAAGCATTGCCCCGCCTATTCATGTTAAGCATTGCCCCCTCCCTTCCATCCTACCCTGACAAGGCCATCAGAATGAAGATGTATGTAGATGGATACTCAGACAACACTATCCTTCCTGTGTTGTGGCTGTCTGGGCGTATGCACAAAGTGTAGCTGTCACCCACCCCAGACATGTATAGGGACAGGCAGTCAGGTACACAAAACAGTAAGTACAGAGAAATGTCCATTTTCTGAAAGTTGCATTTCTAGAACAGTAATGTTACATCAAACGTCACCAGTAAGGGGGATTTATAATTACCATTCAAAACATATGCAAATGAAAAAGCTACTCCTCTCTGATCAGGATTTACAGCTTAAAAGAACATTAAGGAATTCCAAATGCTAGACTACAAGAGGAGTAAGCATCACAGTAGTGAAAAAGGAATAGGCTGTTTGTTACTACCAGGACATGTAAAACATAAAGGTCCATGCCCTACCTTTTACTTACATAGCACCCTGCCCTTAATGTTACTTAGGGCCTCCCTTAGGGGTGGCGTATATGTAATAAAAGGGGAGTTTGAGACTTGGCAGCTAGGTTTAAATGTCAAATCGAGGTGGCAGTAAACAGCACACACACAGACAGATTTGAAAGGTTACTTATGTGGGTGGCACAATTAGTTCTGCAGGCCCACTAGTAGCACTTGAAGTACAGGCCCTGAGTATATGGCATACCACTTTAAAAGCAACTTACCAGTACCTCAAATATGCCAATCAGGTATTCACCCCTGTCATAGTGTTTTGGGGAGAAACACGTGGAATTTAGCACTGGTTAGCAGTGCTAAAGTGCTCAGAGTCCCATGGTCAACAAGAAGAATCAGCTAAACATGGAGGTAAAAGGCAATAACTCTGGGGACAGACCACCCTAAGGATGACAGGTCTAATAAGTACCAAACAAGACCATTAATGGCAGTGTTCCACCTCAAACTGCCTCTAGGCTAACATGATTTTTACCTCCTCATCAAATCCTGCCAGTAAAGAGAACTTAGCTAATGCTAGCTACTTTAACAAAACTCTCACAGGAGGTAGCATCTTTACAAATGAGGGGGTGTCTCCAAGAAATTTGATGCCTGTTTCTATAGAGCCCAATTCAACTAGTTGACTTACCGCAGGCAATCCATTCATTTTCTCAGAATCCATTGGGAACATATTTCTGAAAAGAAAACAAAGATTCATAATGCAATCTTTGTTTTCTTTGTTCATGTATACCCTGATTCCTAGGGCCCGAGGTATTATGTTTAACGACATAAGTAAGGAACAACATATTGCCAATGGAGAAGATTTCACCACAACATACATACAAAATCACGCCAGACTCCAAGGACCCTTCTAATTAAGTGGCTATTTATGAGGTGTTTACTAATACCCTCAAAGAAAGCCCCTTGACACTGTTAATCCAGGCTAATATAGGTTCAAAAAGAGAGGGATGAAAGAGTTCAGTGTTAATTTGAACTCCAAGATTTCTGAACACATCTGAAATGAACTGCGAGACCAAGTAGACAGGGTTAGAGGATAATATTCCACAAACGTGTAGAATTTACTGCCAGGTTGATCTTAGATTGTGTAGAGTTCAAATTAAGCCTGTTGCCATTCACCCACAAGCATGTCACCCACAATGCTTGGAGAGGTTGAGGGAAGCATATCCTCTTCACCCAAGATGTTCAGTAAAATCTGGGTATCATCTGTATACACTTAGTAGAAAACCCCAGTCCATGAAACAGGAACCAGAGGGATGAGGTATTGCTTTAATAAAATACGAGATAATTAGGAACCACCCCCCACGATTGTATAGAATTGGGGGCCAAGGTGATAGATCTCGACTGACCCACTTAAGGATGTGCTGACAGGAAAGAAATAATACCTTAGTGTTATAAATTGTGTTTTTGGTTGACTTGGGTGTGAGCCTTGATGAAGCAATAACCACAATCCTAGTCAGGGTAAGGCATAAACAAACCCCAAATTAACCTGCGCTCAACCTACTGGTAGCTTGGCACAGAGCAGTCAGGCTTAACTTAGAGACAATGTGTAAAGTATTTGTGCAATCACACAATTGTACTTCAAACTATAAAAACTATAAAAACACCACACAACAAGATCCACACCAGGTTAGTAAAATAGAGCTTAGATTAATAATAAAAGAACAAACATCCAATCAGTAGAACCAAAGTTATGACATTTTTAAAGAATAAATTGTAAAATAGCACCTTGGAACAGAAAGCGCCAACTATCTGGTCGCCCTAGACTGGGTCAAATTAAAAAATGTGGCCAACCATGTGGGTCATATACAGTCCGAGATTAGTCCCACTAAAGTTTTACCTTCTAAAATTGTGTGACAAGAGTCCTGGTCTCATCTTGTCACATTTGCTGTGCATTCAAAGACAGAGGTCACAAGTCAGGATCTGTCTTGCAATGAAGCCTGGTGTTTACTTTTATTTCTCTGCCTTCAAAATGTGAGGCTTTATGTGACAAACTTACTGGATACTGGGGGTGGGAACGTTTTTTTTTCCTTGCGCACAACTACATGCAAGTAAATTGTGCACGTTTTTTCAGAATATATCAGAAATAGGAAAGCGCGAATGGAGCATATTTTTTGGTAATTCTGACGTATTGGAAAAAATACTTTTATATGATCATAAACAATCAATACACTAGGTGGTGTCATTTCACACATTATCGTTTGTGTGCTGCATAGTTTTATTAGTAAAACTCTATGTCTGTGCAAATGTAATGGACATTTCAATCAAAATGTTATAGCTGTGCGCTACCACACCATGCATACTCCACTTCACTCTACCATACACCACTACACATCACTGTACTCTACGCTGCCCCACTCCTCTTTACACCACTCCATGCCACTGTACTCTGTGCCACTGCACTCTACTGCACTTTGCCCCACTCCACCCCACATCACTCTACACCTCTTTACACAACTCTGCACCACTCTAAACTATCCCAATGGTCTCTAGGCCACTCTACTCTACACCACTCCACTGTTTGTCACTGGACTCTACACCACTCCACTCTTCACCACTCCAGTCCAGGCCACTCCAGCCTACTCTGCACAACTCTACTCTACACCACTCTGCAACACTGCACTCTATGCCAATACACTGTACACCAATGTACTCTACTCTGTATCACTCCACTCTACACTCCTGCACTCTATGCCAATCCACTGTACACCAATATATTCTAATCTGCTTCACTGCACTCAAGCCACTGCACTTTACACAACTTTACTCAACTCCATTACACTCTACGCCACTCTATTCTATGTCAATGCACTCTACCCTGCACCAGGGGTGGCTCCTCTGCAATGGTGCAAAGGGGCAGGGCCAGGGCATGGAAATGGGAGGAGCGCAATGGCCAACCAAAACACATATACCCACTTAGGTTTCTCTAAACCAGCTGTATTGAACAACCGGGTTAGAGAAACCCCACAGATTCCCTGACCTGAGTGCAGAGTTTTTTCAGCCCACTCAGGCCGATCCCCGCACTGCTCCGCAGTGCGTGACTTGTATAGGGACTATGTGATATAGTCCCAGTGTCTCCTGGGACACAGAAGACCCAGCACCGAGGCACTAAGCTGGAGGTGGCCGGCAGCAGGTATGTTTAAGTTTTTAAATTTTTTTTTTACCCATGCCCCCTCCCGTACTCCCCCGCGATCCCCCTCCTCCCCCATCCAACCACTTTTTCTATGTGGCAGCCACCTCTGCACTGCATAAATCCCCTCTATGCCACTTCACTTTATGCCACTTCACTCTACTCTGAAACAATGCACTCTTTGCCACTGCATTCAATGGCACTACACTCTATGCAACTGCACTCCACTTTGTGCTGCTCCACTCTATGTACTGCACTTTATGCTACTCACCTCTAAACCACTGCACTCTACACCACTGTAATCTACACCAATCTACTCTACATCACTGCACTTACATCACTACACTCTATTCTGCACAACTGTACTCTTTGCCACTGTATCTATGCCACTCTACTCTATGCCACTCTACGTTATGCCACTGCACTCCATGCCACGCTACACCACTGCACTCTACAACACTCTCCTCTGTAACAATGAAACTCTCTGCCACTGAACTCTACTCTGCACTCCTGCACTCTAAGCCAATGCACTCTCCTCTGCATCCCTGCACTCTACGCCACTGCACTCTGCAGCACTCCGTGCTATGTCACTACACACTTCACAACTCTACACTACACTTTGCCACTGCACTCTATGCCATGCCAATATATGCCAAACTACACCACTGCACTCTACAACACACTCCTCTGCAACAATGCAATCTCCGCCACTAAACTCTAAGCCGCTCTACTCTACACTACTGCACTCTAAGCCAATGCCCTTTATGCCACTCTACACTGCATCCCTGCACTCTATACCACTGCACTCTGCAGCACTCAATGCTATGCCACTGCATACTACACAACTATTCTCTACACCACTGCACTCTATGCCAGGCTACTCAATACCACTCTACACCACTGCACTCTACACTGCTGTACTCTATGTCACTGCACTTGATACCACTCTATTCTGCACCTCTCCGCTCTCACAGTACTATGCATCACTCTAATCTAAGCCACTGCATTCTACAATGCTGTATTGTACGCTACTGAATTCTGTGGCTCTGCACTCTATGGCACTGCACTCTATGCCACTATACTCTGCAACACTCTATGCCAGTGCACACTACATCAGTCCACTCTACTCCATACCCCTGTATGCCACTGTACTCTACCCTACACCACTGCCCTCTACACTAGTGCATCTACACCACTGCACTCTACGTAACTGTACTCTACTCTACTGAGGAAAATGGAATTTTATATATATTGATCTCAAGAACGCCTTCTTTAGTGTCCCGATCCATCCAGAAAGCCAGTACCTTTTCAGATTCCGTTTAAATGGCCGAAGCTTCAAATTTGCAAGGGCTCCTCAAGGGTTCACAGAAAGTCCTAGTATTTACAGTCAAGCATTGAAAAGACAACTAGACAGTCTTCACATGCCTACTGACACTGCATTGCTGCAATACGTTGATGATCTCTTGATAACAGCACGAACAGAACGAGACTGTGAACGTGCATCACGGACAGTCTTATACTTCCTGGCAGAGAAGGGACACAAGGTGTCCCCTTCAAAGCTACAATTCTGTGCCCAGCAAGTGGTCTACCTGGGACACTTGCTGTCCAAGTGGGGTAGACAGTTGACACCTGACCGCATTCAGTTAATTGCACATCTTCCACAGCCCAAGACACAAAAGGAAGTACGGGCCTTTATTGGCCTCACTTCTTACTGCAGACAATGGATTCCTCAGTACGCATATCTAGCCAAACCACTCATACAGTTGACAACACAGGAGGCAGCGTCTTCGACTGTCCTCCCTTGGACTCAGGAACATACACTTTTGATGAACTGAAGAAAGCTCTATGTCAAGCACCAGTTTTAGCGACACCATGTTACAGCAAACCCTTTACACTTTTTGTTACTGAACGCGATGGCACAGCATTATCTGTCCTTACACAGAATCAAGCAGGAAAACACAAGCCTTGTGCTTACTTTTCTAGTACATTGGATCCAGTGGCCCAGGCTCTGCCTGCGTGCCTGAAATCAGTTGCAGCAACAGCATTAGCAATCAGACAAAGCGATTCCATAGTGTTAGGGCATCCCCTGACAGTACAGGTTCCACACTTGAAGTTCTCTTGAACCGGACACAGACACAGCACCTGACCATAGCAAGACTGACAGGATATGAACTGACATTGTTCCAGCCACACATAGAGATCAGACGTTGCAACATCCTAAACCCTGCGACGCTTTTACCCTCAAGTACATCAGATCCTGCACCACATGACTGTGTGGAAGTGATTAATACAGTGACGAAGCCAAGACAAGACTTGACAGACATTGCATTACCAGACCCAGACCTGACACTTTATGTGGATGGTTCATGCATGAGAACAAGCACAGGAGAGTTAGTGGCCGCATATGCAGTGACCACTGATACTGAAGTCATAGAGACACATCGTATTGACACCCTGTCAGCCCAAGCAGCAGAGCTCATCGCTCTGACCCAAGCCTGTATACGAGCCAAGAACATGAAAGTAAACATATATACAGATTCACAGTACGCATTCGGAGTTGTTCACGATTTTAGTGTCCTCTGGCAAGAAAGAGGTTTTCTGACCTCTCATGGGGCCAAAATACAGCATGGTCCCCTCATTCAAGCCCTGTTAGATGCAATACACTTGCCTACAGCAATAGCCATCATGAAATGCAAAGCACATACTAAAGTCACAGACACCATTTCCCAGGGTAACGACCTGGCAGATCGCACAGCTAAACTAACAGCCCAGACTCAAACAGACATTCCAACTGACACGACAAAGACTGAAGTACCATCACTGACACATTGCATGACAGTCAGGGATCCCTCACAAGATGTACTCGACATCCAGACACATGCCACTCCAGACGAAATTAAGAAATGGACGGAACAAGGAGGGGTCCAGACAGACCAGGGTTGGATGACAAAAGGCAAAGTCACATGGTTTCTCCCCGACTCCATGGTTCAAGTGATAATCAATACAGCACATAGTCCAGCACACTTAGGAGAAAAAGCCATGTTAGACAGTATACAGAACATTTGGTTCAACAAGCATTTACGTGCAGCAGCGAAACAGAAAGTGCGTACCTGCATGATCTGTTGTCAGTTCAATCCAGGCAAAGGCATTCCTGTGGAACAAGGTGGATTTCATCCTCCTGACCACCCTTTTGAAGTCCTCCAGATGGATTATATTACGATGGACAGATGTCGAGGATTCAAGTATGTCCTTGTAGTTGTATGTGCCCTATCTAGATGGACAGAAGCGTATCCAGTCCCAGATTACACTGCTGTGACCACTGCCAAGCAGTTGGTCCGAGAATTCTTTCCGCGATACGGCTTGCCCCGTGTCGTGTACTCAGATAATGGGCAGCCATTCTCTTCTGAATTGATGAAACAAGTATCTCTCCTGTTAGGGTACCAGTGGAAATTCCATTGTGTACAACACCCAGAGGCAGCAGGTCTCGTAGAGAGACACAATCAGACTCTGAAAACTAAGTTAGCGAAGGTCTGTGCAGAAAAAGGTGTAGATTGGATGGTAGCCTTGCCGGTTGCCCTCTTTTACATGCGTATGGTAGCCCATTCCCGAACAGGACTGTCCCCGTATGAGGTTATTTTCGGTAGACCACCGAATATGTGGGGCACGCCTATGCCACGAAAGATCACTGATGTCGACAGTAATATGCTGACAGATTACCTGGCTTCCTTGATGTCTGCACTACTTTCTTGTCGTTCACAGGTTGCAGCCGCCTTCCCCGACAACACCCAGGTGAAGACTCATTCGATTGTTCCGGGAGATCTGGTGCTAGTACGGAACTTCGACCGCTCAAGCCCTCTGGAGCCCCGCTGGCGTGCGCCCAAATTAGTCTTGCTCACGACGAGAACCGCCCTAAAAATCGAGGGAAGGAAGGGCTGGCTCCATGCCCACCACGTGAAGAGATTCCATGGACCTGGTCCAGTAAAAGACTCTGAGAACTGTCCCAAGAACATTGACATTAAACCCCCTTTGCTAGAAAAGACTCTGCAACAGGAGTACAGATCCAAATTACGGTCTAGTAAGTCAGACAGCGTTTAATTGTTTAAGTCCCCCTCGGGTGAAGCGGTTAGACAGGTTCCTGACATGTATAAGACTGTAGACCCAAATAGTCAGAGAGATAGGCAGAAAAAGATGAAAGAGAAATACTGCAAAAACTTACGCAGTAGATGCATAGTAACTCTGATCATTATGTTTTTCCTGAGTATATCGATTATATGTATAAGCTTGATGCTACATGTTTTCTTTCCTCCTCTTGGTTCCCATATACATTCACCTTTCAATGACACTGTAGAGCACACATTCAGCGACCTGCCACCCCATGAACTATCCTATCGCTTAGCACTGCGCAACAACACTTTTATTCGAATGTTACACCATTCTCACCAGGCCAGCAATGTCACAAATTGCTGGGTGTGTGGCCGACTCCCACCTTATCAGAAAATGATGGGAGTTCTGCCTCTTTTTCCTTATCCGTTTTCGCACAATGGTTAGTGCGGAGCTTGGTTTGCTTTAATGTCATCACTAGACAGTAAGTCCACATTTTCCCCGGGCGATTGGATATGGGGAGACCTGAATACAGTTATGAATAAGGCATGTTTTCCAGACGAAGACGGTCTTCCCCAAAGGAAAGGTACAGATCTAGAAAATGAAGTGTACGAATTAGGAAATGTTTCCCTTAACTTTATGATTCTGAATGTCCAGTCCGAGGCAAATACAGGTTCACCGTTTATAACAGTCTTACCAGTAAAATTGAATTATGTGTTAGAAAGCAGGGTTCAGTGCACCTAGGACACAGTGATTGTAATACTGTGATCGAATTCAATGATAAAGGAAAGTCTACTTTCAAAGCTTCCCGCCATTCCTATTTCATCTGTGGTCAGACAGCCTATGTACGTCTGCCTTTAGACTGGGGTGGAACGTGTTTTATTGCGTTCCTACTGCCACCTGTTTTTCTAGCCCCGTCCCATTACCATCGAGATTCCCGACTAGTACATGTTAGACACAGGAGGGATCTTCCCCCAATTGTCGATCAGACTGAGACAACGTGGGAGCAATATACAGATTTCAATAAAGGATTCTTTTTCTTTGTAGGTCCCGTCCAAAACAGTAAATTAATACGCAAATTAACCAGAACCCTTGAAGCAGTAGTGAATGAGACTACTTTTGCCTTAGGAAACTTAACCGAGGAGCAGTCTGCGATTAGACTTGTTGTTCTTCAGAACCGCCTTGTTCTTGACGTCATCCTGGCCGATAGGGGCGGAGCTTGTAGAGTGATCGGCTCCAGTTGTTGTGTGTTTATTCCAAATAACGCACCATCAGTGTATGCAGCAATAACAAGACTCCATAAGATAGCTCACGAGATACACCAGAATCCAGGCACCTGGACTTGGTCCGGTTGGCTCTGGAGTGTGATATCAGCCTGGGGATGGAAAGTATTGTCATTCCTAGGAATAATACTGCTCATAGTATTCAGTTGCTGTCTCTGTCTACAATGTGGCCCAGCGATTTGCGGCTTGTGTGCCACTGCCTGTATTCCCCGTCCACGTTCACGTTCTCGTGCACGAATGAAAAGGGATGAGCAAACGATGCTATATGAACAAATAGATGGTCTCATGAATATAGATGTATCCTGAAGGGAACGTAGGGGACAAGGAGGGAATGAGGAAAATGGAATTTTATATGGCCAAGTATGTCCCCTATCGTGTACCCCAACGTTCAATGTATATGCATGACATCTATGCATTTTCCCTCTATGGCCGAAATGAAGACGCATTTGCATTTGCGTCCAACGTTAACATGTCAACTACCAGGTAAGCATGGGCGAATTTTGCGAATCTCGCGTTCGCGAATTTTGCGGATTTGCGAACTCGCAATCCGCAAAATCCACGAATTCTCGCGAATTTGCGGATTTTTTTTTTTTTTGTGTTTGCGCGGGTTTCTGCGAGTTCGCGAGGGTTTTGTACAATGTCGCAAATTGCGAACTTACCTGTCGGGTCGCAAGTTTCGCGAACTTGTTGTTTCTACGTGTCCAGCCTGTTTGGGACACTCTTCTTCATCACTGCCACTCTCTGTCACCACTGCCACTCTCTGACTACTCATGCCACCCTCTGGCCCACCCATGCCACCCTCTGTTTCATCACAGCACCCTCTGGTTGTCCAGTCAGTGTACATTATTGTGGCAACAAGCACACCTTCCCTGCCTCAAGTGACCTGAATTAATTTGGGGCTGATTAATGTGTCACAGAATATTTTTTTAGCTGGCACCTGCTTCCTTAGTGCTTCCTGATTAGTGATCTTTTGAACTTGCTAAGTGCTTTCATTGTTGCAAAATTAGTTACAACACCTGCCCTGCCCCAACTGACAATAATGAATTAGGGGCTGATTAATGGATTTGAACCTCCAGCCTGGCTCCTGCTTGTCTCCCTTAGCTGTAATTCAGGACCTTTGTGGCATATGTGTAACTATTCTGAGGTTCAGAGCAGGGTCACATAATAGTTGCAACTGGCAACTGAACTCTGGAGGGGCCCCTCAGGAAGCACTACAGGAAATGGCTACTAATGATGAGCCTGAACTTTTGAACCTGGTAAGTAGTTTCAGTTTTGCTAAAATCGTATTTCTGCAATTTTGCACTTATTCGCGGGGCGCGAAGTTGTACTGGGAAGCCGCGAACTCACGCGGACAGTGCGAGCAAAATCCGCTGCTCGCGGATTTGCGGATTTTGCGGGAGATTCGCGAATCTCGCGGATTGCGAATTTACCGAAAATCCACAAAATCCGCGAGTGAAACGGATTTTCCGCCCATGCTTACTACCAGGCCCTCCATGAAAGAAACGATAATTCTGCCTTAAAGCCTACGTTGCCAATGCATTTACATGGTACACGTTTAAATATCGAGAAGCACACGTTTTTGTGGCCCAGCCGAGCCAGGCCCTGAATTCAAGCTCCGAGCCTCCGAGCCTCTTCTGACTCTGAAAGCTGCAGTTTAGTTATGCATCCCTGACCTCTTCCTTACTCCCTGCTCAGCCGAGAGGTGCCCGGCCTGGCCTGCCTGCCAAGACGGTATTTTGCCTACAGTTATCTGCTCAGCTTCGCGAAAACACATTCCAGTCTAGTGAAATAGGTAAACATATTCCGCCTGCAGAGCATAGGGCCTAGCCTTCCTGTCTCCCTTTTAGTGATTTACTGAACCCGTTACCATAGAAGCCCATGGCCCCCACGCAATGCACGAAGAAATGTATGCACACACTAGCATTTAGTGATGAACAGCCTTTGCTCGAGAAACCTTTACTTCAGACAATACATCCTCCAAACACAAGATATCAGATACGCCAAAGGTACAGGTCGTTATGACATCCCAGACTCCTCTTCTAGTGCTAAAGTCAGCTCCCCCCAGCTCGTCCCCAGTTACACGTCAGTTGCACGTCATAACCAGTTGCGCGAACATGTAGGGTAAAGGTTCCTGCTGACCCTGCAGACCTCCTCTATGCATCCACCCACCTATGACACACCTATGACTCATTAAGTGTACGCCTACTTACACTCCTTCTTTCACGCCCATGTGCTCCTATCTCTCTCGCTTGCTCCGCCTGGAGCGCTCCGCCTTCTCTATTCATTTCAATTGTATGGTTTTACTATATATAATGTGTTATGTGAATAAAACGTTAGATATCCCTTCCTGAACCTTAGTGGTGATGGAACCCGATTCTCCCCTGGCTCGAGCCATTGCAATAAAACCCTTTTGACTCGGACACCACGGACTCTGCCTCTCATTTTATGAGCTATCCTTATTCTTTGTTAATGTATAGAAATTATGCCCGGGTAATTTATTTACCACACTACACCACTGTACTCAACACCACTGCACTCTGTGCCACTCAACTCTACACACTCTTTGTCAGAGGACTCTGTGCCACTCTACACTACTGTGCGTTATGACATTCTACTCTGCACTCTATGTCACTACACTCTGCAGCACTACATTCTATGCCAGTGCACTTTATGACACTACACTCTATGGCACTATACTCTACACCACTCTACTCTGCACTACTCTACTCTGCACTACTCTACACAACTGCACAATATGCCACTGTACTCTACCCTGCACCACTCCACTCTGGACCACTGCACTCTACACCATTGCACTCTACTATGCAACACTCTAAGTGCATTCTAGGACGCTGCATTGTACAACACTGAATTCTATGCTGCTGCACTTTAATCCACTGCACTTCACGCCACTGCACTCTACCCAACTCTACTATGCAACAATATGCCAATACACTCTACACCAGCCCACTTTACTCTATGCCACTTCACTGTACTCCTCTCTAAGAGACTCCATTCTATGCCACTCCAAGACATTATACTCAATGGCTCTCCACTCTGTCACCAGGCTTCACTCTTTGCCTTTTCACTCTACGACACTCCACACCACTAAAGTTTGCCATGCTGATCAGTATCCACGTTTGTGTACAATATAGCTAAACTCATTGGCAAAGCCAATAGCTCTTGCATAGGCAAGACCTATTGGCTTTGTCAATGCCTGTTAGTTAGGTGTTTGTCTCCAAAAGGGATGCCTGCAGATGACGATGAAGAAGGTAGATTGGTGACAGATGGTCATGGTAGATTGTTTGTGAAGTTAGATGCAATCCAATAAAGCAAAACAGAATTTATAGCAGTCCCATTCTTTATATATGTCGTAGAGTTGAGTACATTCTTTAACTTCTGATCAACTCAACATTCAAAATCAGAGATGTAGCAAGTGTAACTCAAATCGTGGTATATTAGCGAACAGGCCTGAAAGTAATTATGCCAAATGTGCATACAAAAATAAATTGAGGAAGAGGAGAGGGAATTTGGAAGCTAAAAGATAGTTTTCCATCCAAAAGGCATTAGGAAAAGCGACCTGGGGTATTTTGGTTGATATAGCTTAAACAACTGGCATAAAGGGTTGCTCTGGCTAGCCCTAGAGCAAAGGTACCTTGATCCTGGTCACAAAAGCAAAATCTGTTGTTGATCGCCATGCATGCCAGCAATGCATCAGGTCCATAAGCGAAGCGTTAATTCTGAAGTGCTGCAGTTCTGAATGTAATTCACCGGGTGTCTCCATGTTGTAGAGACGATGCATCGATCTTCTCCACACAATTGGGCCGATGCAGTTGTTATGAGCACGCTGCACCTGTCCTGTTCCCTCAGCAGTGGTGATGCAATTCTTCTGCTCTCGCAACAGAGAATGCATTCGTTCCACTGGAGCAAACCCCTAGGTTTACTTCCAATGGTCCAGGACTGAGACTGAGGTGGTACCATTTGGCAGGACAGAGTCACAAGTAGATGAGCACAAGGGTTGTTATGTGGACAGGAGGATTCTAAGTTTTTGTGTGCCTGACACTTAGGCAGCAGGAGGCAAGCCAGCATTCCTTTTTGGTCACTCTGGGTTTAAGTGGTCCAGGTCCCGTCCTCCCCAGGCGGGGAAACAGCAGGCAGCAGGGCAGCTCAGCAAGGCAAGAGCAAAGCAAGGCAGAGTTCAGAAAAGCAGCAGTCCAGCAGATTGGCTGCTCTTTGAGCAGCACAGCAGTCCTTCTTCCTGGCAGAATAGTCATAGGTCCAGAAGTGTACTGAGTTGATTGTGTCAGGGGTCCAGTACTTTAACCCAAGTGTGCCCTTGAAGTGGGAGAGGCTTCAAAGAAAAGCTTTGAAGTGAACACAGTTTGTGCCCTGACTCCAGACTCTCTAAAGGGGGGGTATGCAACTCTTTTGAGGGCACAGGCATAGTCCTTTTAGGTGCAAGTGTCAACTCCTCCCTCACATCCAGCCCAGAAAGACCCATCAGCCAGGTGATGGGCCAACAGGAAGTGAATGGCCAATCAGGCACACCTAAGCTCCCTTTTTGTGTGGCTGTCTAGAGGGAATCCACAAAGCCCAGTTATCACCCATCCCAGACATGTGTTGGAGGCAGGCAGATGGCACAGAATGGTTTAAGTAAGGAAAATACCCACTTTCTAAATGTGGCATTTTTAGAATTGCAACTTAAAACCCAACTTCACAATACAGTGGGATCAGGGCTGGTTTTAGAGTGGTGCAATCGGTGCCACCATGCCAGGCGCGGACTTTCAAGGGGAGCTGTATTGTCTAATATATTATGGATTTAACAGCACTTGCTGCTGCATTCCTAGACTCCAGAAATGTTCAGGCAACAATAAAAATGTCAGGAAAATTCTAGTGAATAATTGACCTGCAGGAGAGAGATCGAGTTTGAGTCTAGTGGAAGGTTTGAGTCCTCATAAAGTTGTGCAGAGGATTAATATGCCTGTTGCAAAGCACGTGTACCATGCAGATCACAAAGGGCATATAATATGAATAGTTCAGTGTGTTACTGATTTTATCAGAGAGATCATTTTGTTACTTGCAGCTTATAAGTCAAAATCCAAGCATAGAACAGTGATTCATGGTCTCTGTGTAATGTGAGTGTGATGTAAAGTGCTCTGCACCCTACACGTGTATGAGTAGCACAATAAAACAAAAGAAATGCATGTGAGAGAGAGAGTGGTTATGGAGACTTGAGGGTGATAAAGGGTGGTAGTGAGAAATTTCATGCAGAAGGAAGTCATTCGGGGTGCCACCAAACATAGTCGCACTGGGCAGCACCAGCGCTAGAGCTGCCCATGGTTGTGATTTCAAATTGTGAGTCCAGAGACACCAGACTCAAACTATTTATCTTGTCCCAGTTGGAAATTACATTTATAAAATGTAATACGGTAATCCCAAGGTTATCCTATGGGAGAGATAGGTCTTGCAGTAGTGAAAAATGAATTGGAGAGTTTTTCACTACCAGGACATGTTAAACTTAAAAATACATGTCCTTCCTTCCAAGTACATTGCACCTTGTCCTCTGGGTTGTGCAAGGCCTACCTTAGGGGTGACAGATGTATGAAAAGGGAAGGTTTAGGCCTAATAAGAGGATTTACATGCCGGGTCGGCACGGCAGTGTGAAGTTGCACATACAGGCTCTGCAGTGGCAGGCCTTTACATGGTTATGAGGCTACTTATGTGGTTGGCACAATCAGTGCAGCAAGCCCACAAGTACCATTTAATTTACAGGCCCTGGGCACATGTAGAGCACTTTTCTAGTATCTTAGAAGTAAATAAAATATGTCAATTGGGGATGAACCAATACTACCATGTTTAGGGGAGAGAGCACAGGCACCTTAGAACTGGTTAGTCCTAAAGTCAGCAAAAAAGATCAGACAAAATAGAGGAGTTAGGCACAAAGTTGGGGGTACGACTACCCTAAGGCTGTCAGGTCTAAGATACCTAATATATATCTTTTTAAAGAGAGAACTGTCTAGACTTACCAAAACCACCCTGGGTCCAATTCATTTTCAGGTCCCCCAAGTATCTCATACCCCTGTTGGCAAACTCTGGCCTGATCTCTCCTTTCTCATATTCAATAATTAGCTTAAAAATCTACTTTGTCTTCCTTGGATACCAATTTACTTGATGAGTTCCTCAGCTCAGCTAACCAAGTATTATATTGCATGTATGTATTGTGCTTTATTTAACTGCCATTATAGCTAAATGAGTTGACCACTCCTTGGTGAAACATGATGTTGCCTGACGGTTGTATGTTTAGATCCCTTTTTGACTCGTCTTCCATCCATCCGAGGATGGTACATTTATTATTACTGACGTGGAAATAATAACATTTTATTTACGCACTTCGATACTCATAAATTTGTTATATAAGGTTATACATTTCTAAGGTCTTTTTAACGTGAAGTAAGATGCCCATCACAATAGGCAGTGGATGTAGGGTTGAATGTAGGGCCTGGCCTGGCATTGTGCTGCCCCCACCTAAGCCTGCAGCTCCTGCCCACTCCCTCTTGCCATCCATTGTCCATGACCATGCTCTATCATCACAGCCATGTGGTGTGTGGCCATTGTTCTGCTGCTGCACTTCCTGCCTGCCCTAAACAGTTAGCTTGCTGCCCCATCCACCTTCTACCTGCTATCTGTTGTCCGAGTCCACGCATCAGCCCCTCCCTCCTTCCCTTCATGGTCCGTTGTGCTGCGACTGCCTGCCATTTAGCTTGATGTCCCTGCCTACTCCTCCTACCATTTCTTCCCTAATTCCATGCAGCATTATTGCCATCCTGCTTAGCCTCTGTGCCTATCTTGCTGTCCCTACTCTCCTTCACCCCGGCCTTCGATGTGTGTGTGTCCATGCCCCTGCTCCCTCCTTTCTGCCAACCATATTCCTTGGAGCTGCCACCCTCCTATCAACTCTGAGTGTTCTGTTGAGCTGCCACTGCCCTTCCCAACTGCCTAGCATGGTGAGATGGCTGCCACGTGTCCCTGCCACCTCCACCCTGTCTGTCCAAGTCCCATATCCTACCCCCTCCCACCTGTTCTCTTTGGCCCATTTTGCTGCCAATCCCCTCTGCCCTCCATGCTCTGTTGTGCTGCAACTGCCCCTCCTGTCTGCCCTGCATGGACTGTTGTGAAGTGCCTTTCCCCTTGTATCTCTGCCAATAAATCAATTAATATGGAGTTTGTAAAGCACAGCTACTTACCAGTGAGGGTCTCGAGGTGCTGTGTCCAGCCCCTACCCCTCCTTTCTGTCCTCTATGGCCTTTTATGCATGCCCCTGCCCCTCTGTCTTGCCCACCATGGCTGTTGTGCTTCAACGAACCCTCCTGCTTGCCACGCATGGTCTTCTGTGCTGCCACAGCCCCTCCTACCTACCCTGTGTGGTCAGTTTGCTGCACCAGACCCCCTCCCACCTTCTCTCTATTGTCTCTGTGTATGTCATCATAGTCTCTCAGTTGCCCTGATTGGTGTGTTGTGCTTCCAGTGCTGATCCCACCTGCCCTCCATGGTCAGCCTGCTGCTCTTGCCCTGCCCCCTTTCCCCTTGCCCTCCGTTTTCCATGTGCAGACCTCTGTCGCCTTCCTTGTGCTTTGTTTGGTCTGTTGTTGTTCCACTGTCCACTCCCTTGTGCCCTTAATGGTCCATTATGCTGCAACTGTCCCTCCTGTCTGTCTGCTATGGTCAGCTTGCTGCCCTTGCCTCTTTCCCCTCTGCTCTCTGTTGTCCATGTGCATAGCCCTGTTTCCTCCCATTTGCTTTCGTTGTCCGTTTGATGCACAGCCGCTGCGCTTGCCCTGTGCAATGTATTGTGCTGCTGCAACCCCGGACACTTGCCTTGTAAGGTCAGTTTGGTGCCCCTGCCCATCTCCCTCCTGCCCTCTCTTATCGAGTCCATGTCCCTACCCCATTCCTCCTTCCCTCCGTGATCCAATGCATCAAACGTGCCAACATTTTGAACTTGGTAAGAGGGAGATTTTTAAAAAAACCTGAGGAATTGACTTTCCACATTGATCTACATTAAAAAAGAGTAGATTTTAGGCAGGAGACAAATAAAACAAATGCCTTTTGTGCTTAAAAACATGCCTAAATCGGGTCTGTTGGCATGTATGGCTGTACTATTACCAAAGTGTGAGTTGTACCCTTACAAATGGAGGGGACAGGGTTCACGATAGTATGATCAAAGGAATATCCCCCACATACCAGTTTCTAAACCGTATTCATATATTCACACATCTATCAGGACTCACATACTCTCTAATGATCTCATAACACTGAACCCAAATATATGCAAAAATGTCTAATATTTATTAAGTTCATTCAACGTATATATACAAGACAATTAAAATAGTTAAAAATCATTCAATTGGTTTTCACTATACACGTTATCTCCTGTGTCCCTTTTGTATCAATGTATTCATGTATCATAGAAAAAACGATTTTTTTTTTAAGTCAGTTTTATTTAAATTAAACATTTTCCTTTTCATACACAGTGTGCAAATAAGCAGAATGGAAAAAACTATTTTATATACAAATATCACATTCATTTAAAAATGCTACGCAGCATGTAGTTGTCGACACAGCATTTCGGTGGAAGGAAATCGATATACCACCTTCTTCAGGAATCTAATAAATGACAACAATCATCTTTCATCTGATTGTCCGAGGTTAGCACTTAATGAATTTCAGGCTTCTTAATTAGTACTGGTTCTCCTGAATAATACTCATACATCTATCTTCAATCTACAGGTAAAGTATTCCCTCTGTATAGGGTATAACCTTTTGTTTAAAATCATTCTCCACATGTGTACATTTATTGTGTCATTTTGGGCACTGTTTCTTCCGTCTGACTGACGGGTATTTGCTGTTCATACAAAAGAACAGCAGATACCCGTGGTGGATGTTTGTTGAAAAATAATTTTACGTGATGGCCACTTATCACGAAGGAGGCACCCGTCCTGCAAAGTGTTCAACAGGAATCAAGTGGCTTTTGTGGCTATATATATATATACATATATATATATATATATATATATATATATATATATATATATATATATATATATATATATATATCCGCTCCCAGGTTCCACAACTTTTGAAAGAACCACTCGGACACCTCGAGTGCTTTAGCTTGAGTTTATTCAGCATAGGGAATAACGACGCGTTTCGGGGATGAACCCTTGATCAAGGGTTCATCCCCGAAACGCGTCGTTATTCCCTATGCTGAATAAACTCAAGCTAAAGCACTCGAGGTGTCCGAGTGGTTCTTTCAAAAGTTGTGGAACCTGGGAGCGGATATTCACAAAGCGCCGGCTTTGGGACTCGGACCGCCCTGACAGCCTTGGAATCTCTCCCGGCACTCGTTGAGCGAAATATATATATATATATATATACACACACACACACACACACACACACACAACACTCTTAGTCGTTTTTTGCCGATCCTCCTCCTAGCGACGCCGGTGCCAGCAGCGGTGACGACAACTGCGTTACTTATTTTCAAAATGCGTTAAGCTTCCGGGACCCCGAAAAGATAACAGCGACACACCAAAGGATAGAACAATTATACTTTATTGTACCCACAACAACGCGTTTCGGTGATGCCTTTTTCAAGTATGGTGACCTGTGCCCAACTCTCCGTAAAAATAGAGGTCGAGGTGCATAGAAACAGTAAACATACTTGCTGTTCCACATAATAAGTTACATTGCACTTAATGAAGTTCAATAAAGTTTTGAATAAACATTGTAATGTTAAAATTTGATCATAGGCAAAATCATCTATATCCATAAATATGAGGAATTAAGCAGTGGATTTGTGGATGTAGATTATTTTGGAATGGAATAACAACCACCTTATAACAACTGCCCACTAGAGGGCGACACCCCATTTTTCCTAAAAAATCTCCTACTAGACATCGAGAAAGGTAATGAATTCTGGAGTAATAGGGTAACCCAAATGAAATTTAGTGGTGTACCCTTGATTGGTTTGAGAATGAGGACATGTGATTAGTCTACACCGAGACAATCACCGGTTGTAATATTAAAATCCATGGTGGTTTAATAGTGTTTTGAAAACCTTAGGGGCCAAACAAGATAGCATCGCAATACTGTGGGGCACTAAATACACTTTGTGAAAAAGAATGGTTATCTGTAAAATTGTGTTTCGGTTTTTGAAACGTAAACCTGTGTACTAGAATATCCAACAAACTACAAATCCTGTGATACTTAACGAGGATTACAGGAAGTGACAAGTAAATCACGTGTGTTTCTAAATCACTCCTTAAAGGAAGTTAGATGTTAATGTAAATATCAACCGTGAGCAAGCCGTCAGTAGGCGGCGAAACGCGTCGGTATTTATTATGCTGGAAACTGTGGATGAATAAATAATTGGAAAGAAGAGAACCTGCGAGTGCGTATTCATTCCTGAAAAGGAGCTGTGGTTGATTGAATTCGGCGGGGCTCTGCCGAGGAATACTGCACCGGTTTGAGAAGCGCCAGGGGTCGACAAGGATGAGCCAAGTTGATGGAATCAATGTGGCTGACCCGGTGAACGCCAAATTGAAGTAATGCGAGGTGCAGACGTGAACGGTGTGGCAACACAAACGGACCGGTGGATCGACATCGGAAGGTGAAGGTAAGCACTGTCGCAGTGCGTGTCTCCCATTGAACACTAGCATCCGTTAGAGGGCTCACAAAACTGACATTTGGTTGATTCCGAGCAACAGGGGTGGCTCGGTTGCGCTGTATCGAGGCCACATTTGCAAACAATCCAAGACGATTGAGTGTGGCGGCAATTTCAAACAGTAGCAACATTGTTATCCACCCTCTCGGGCAGGAACTCACAACGGTCCCGAAAATAAAACTAGGGGACTTCAATAAACACGTAACAACTTATTCACGCAAGCAGAACGAGTTTCCAACGCTTAGAAAATAAATACATAGTGATATGAACAAAGAGAAGCGAAACGCAGTGAACATTTGACCTCCCTCTTTGACGAAGACACAACGGTGCAAAATAAAGACAAGACTAAACAAAGTATCCCGAAATCAGACACAAGGAGTAAATTAAAATCATGGGAAAAGTTGAGTAAAAAAGAAATAAATAAATGGTGGGAGCTGATTACTTAAAAAAAAATATTTGGAAGTAAGAAGAGTACCAAGGGGCCTGAGAATTTCACTTATGCCCAGTCAACAAGATGCCTCAAATGATCTATTGAAGGAATGGGGCCAGCACATATTGGATTCCTCATTAGGATTGATGACTATTTTAGTCTAACATTTGGAAATAGCCTTGGCAAAAATCAAGGATGAGTTAACAGAATTGGAAAAAGACCTTGCATCTATTGACATGAATCAAGAAATGACAAAATTAAAAGCAGATTTGGAGAAATATGTGGAGAAACATGAGGATATAGTAAGAAATCGCAAACAAGTGAAATATCAAAGAGACAAAGAAGATTATGCACAAGTGCGCATATTTACCTACGCAAAAAAGTTTGACATTTTTCAAGACCAGAAAGCAAATAAAACAAATTCCCAAAGCTCTACAAGTGTAACATCATTAACATCAACAGGAACGAGTGAAAATGGGTCGGAAGAAATTGAGGACCAGACAACAAGGGATTTTTTAGGGGACATGAGTCTAGTCCTCAAACAAAGATTTTGGGAACAAAATCAAAGCCAAGGAGTAAGAGCAAGAGGGAGAGGACGCAAATGGGTACCCAGAACAGGAGCCCCGGGGGCATCAAAAAAACAAGAAGAGGCAAAAGGAGGAAGTGGCTCCTCAGAGGAAATAGGAACCAAAACCAGGAGCATGCGTCGGAAGACCTTGAAATAAATTGGCAAGAAAATGTGATAAATGATGAATTGGTAATTATGAACTTATCATCCCATCCCCTAAGCACTTATGAAAATTCCCTTCTAAAGTATGGAATCAATTTCTGTTCCACTGGATCAATGGACATGGCACAGACATGCATTGATATATATAAATATATAAGGAAAATAAAACTGGCTAAAATCTTTCATGAAAATCAGGAAATGGCAAACTACACAAAAATGAAAAAGAAAAAAAGGATGGAAACAAATACTGAAGAACAAGGCCTAACTACAACTAACCTACCGGCATTAATGACCCTTGTAAATCTTGACATAATGGAAGAATGCGATGCAATCACAGAAGAGGAGGTCTGTCCTCAAAAAGGAGCAGGACTGAGTGGAAAAAAAAACTCTCAAAATGTTATCCTCAATTACCACAAGGTAATAAAATCGATATATTCCAGGAGGCAGTAATTCAGGATATCTATAAAATCAAAGGTACAAAATATTGCGACAATCTAAAGAAGGAAGAAAGACAAGCTTTAAAAAATCTCATGGAAGATCAGACGATAACAATCAAAATGGCCGACAAGGGCGGAAATATTGTTATTCTTGACAAAAAAGACTACATAACTGAAGCCCATTCACAATTGAGAAATAAAAAATATTACAGAAAATTGGATCAAAATCCAACAAAAATTTTCAAAACAAACCTAGACAAAAAGATCATGGAATGGCAGAGTGAAAATCTGATCGATATTGAGGAATGCAAATTCCTAATGACTGAACATTCGGTAACCGCCACGATTTATTTCTTACCAAAAGTGCATAAGAATCCACTTAAACCACCAGGGAGGCCAATTGTATCAGCAAAGGGATCACTTATGGAACCAGTGGCCAATTACATAGATTTTTTTCTTATGCCTTTTGTGTTAAATTTAAGTTCATATTTACGCGATACAACTGACCTATTGAAAAATCTCCATGAACTTCCATGGCAATCCAATTACATGTTAATTACGATGGACGTAATTGCGTTATACACGAACATTGACCACAACATAGGAACAACAGCATGTGCTTTTTTTCTAAAAGAAAGAGACATCCAACTCACAAAACATAACCAGATGTTGCTGGATATGATTGAGATGTGTCTTACCTAAAACATCTTTCTCTTCGGAGAAGAAATTTTTCAGCAAATCAAAGGCTGCGCAATGGGCTTCTCCTTCAGCCCAGCATTAGCATGTCTCACCATGAGGTGGTGGGAACAACAAGTAGCCTGGCATCCAGACAATGACCATCACGTCAACAAAATAGCAAAATGGATGAGATACATTGATGATCTCCTAATAGTGTGGGATGGATCACCCCAGGAATTTGAAACATATTTTGAGATTCTGAACTCGACAGACACAAATTTGAGATTTACATACAATATAAGTCGGGACAAAGCAATTTTCTGGGACACAGAGATCTATATACATGACAACAAGGTGGAAACTACATTATATAGGAAAGAGACATCCACTAATGCAACACTGCATGCCGAAAGTTTTCACAAAGCCACAGTAAAGGACAACATACCGTATGGTGAATTTTTAAGATTACGCCGCATCTGCTCTCAAGAAAAAGATTGGAAAATGAACAGTTGCGACATGGCAAGAACATTCAAACAACGGGGCTACAAGCAAGGAGTGATCAAAAAATGCTGGGCACCAGCCAATGAAAAGAAAAGAGAAGAAACCCTACAAATAAAACCTAAATACAATGACATCTCACAGCCAGAAAAACAACAGGTGAGACTCATCATAAATCACACAAGAGAATCCAAACAAATCATAAGTATTCTAAGAAAGAATTGGAAACTCCTACATCTGGATGAAACTGCTGGCAAAATAATGGGGAAACACCCAGAAGTAACTTTCAGACGTGCAACAAGTCTGAAAGACAAGCCGGTGCACAGTCACCATCAGGATCCGGACAAAAAGGCATTCAGTGGTTGAAAAGCAAAGGCTTTGTGAAATGTCAACAGTGTAAAGTATGCCAGATTGCAGTAAATAAGACAGAAGTAACCTTACCCAACAAAAAATCTTGGATAATCAAACAATTGATAAACTGCAAAACTGAGTTTGTAGTGTACGTGATAGAATGTCCATGTGCTTTAAAATATATTGGCAGCACAAAGAAGGAATTGAAAAAAAGAATCCTTGAACATGTAAGAGCGACGGTAAACAAGGACAGAGGCAACGCCGTTGTGAAACATATGGAAGCTGCGCATAATGGAGTCTGGAAACTTCTGAAATTCTACGCTCTAGAGACAATTGTCCCTCATGAGAGAGGAGGGGATAGAGAGCGAAAATTAAGATGTAGGGAATCACGACAAATTTTGAACTTTCGAACTTTGTACCCGGACGGTCTGAACCAGAGCGAGGAACTTTATGTACATTTGTAAAAAGAAACAATGCACCAATTTGTGAATAGTCGTATGGGGAGCGCTATAAATACTTATATATTTTTTTCACCTTCCATATTTCTGCACAATGAAGAGATAATGAATAGAAAAAAAATCGGGGTTTGATAATAGGATATGAAAAAAGAACACACACTAACACCAACCCCTTAAACAGAAATGAGTTTTAGGGAGGAGCCAAGCTCAACAACGAGATGGCCGCACGTTAGCTCGGCTCCGCCGCCCTACCTGCCTACAATCTAATATCCTGTCGATTATCCTGCCCAAAACGGACAACTTATATGCAGAGCTTTGCAGTAACTTACCATCCATCCCAGTGGGTCCGGTGTTCGGTGGATCCACAGCGGTGCCCTCCCGGAAAGTGCGGCCTCCCCGGGGTTGAGACCGGGGCCTCGCCCTTAGCGAGTTGCCGGCGAGACGGTGTCGGCGGCGGCCTCGGGTGGAGGTCTGGGGCCGGCCGGAAGATGCCGATGTGCGAAGAGCCCGGAGGCAAATGAACGCGCCTGGGACACTCGTCCGGTGCTCCAGAGGTGGTGTGCGGCAAGTTGTGAGTTGGGGACGCCGTGTCTGGTGGCTCCCCCCTTTGTTGCTGTCCGGCCGTACCGGGCTCCTTCACTTGGTGGCGAAGAGGGATTTTGGTGGAGCGGTGTCACCGGCGGGTCCCCCTCCCTTGTGACCACTATTTCAGCGCTGTGGGTGCTGCTTGTGCGCTTGAGGGGGGTCCCGCCGGGGTTCTGCTGTTGAGCTCACCCCTGGAGACGAATCCGGAGAGACGGCGTACTTGTCGCAAAATGGCGGCTGCTGCCATGTTCCGTGCAGGGTCCCGGGATGCCGATTTCCTGCCCTTGCACTCCGCTTGGGCCTGTACTGGTGAGCTCGAGCCCACGGTGGGCGACGTCCTGCAAGCTTTGAGGTCCTGGAGGTCGTCCTTGGTCCGGGATTCTTGTGTGCAGAAGGATGTAATGGCCGCCATTCCTCCCGGGCCAGCTTTTGAGGACACGGATGGGTCCGGTGCGGTCGCTGACTGTTCCCCGCTTTCTGGTTGGGGTGGCGATGGTCCGACTCATGAACGGGTGGAACCGCTGGAGTTCATTGACACTGGTATATACGGCTGCTGTGAACAGTTTCTGCATTGCCCTCGGGAGAGGGGGTCTTATTGGCTGCTTCTGTTGATAATCCAGCAACTTTTCCATGGCCTTTCTTTCTCGCCATGTCCTATGTCCACTGGATCTACGCATATAGCGACGTTGGCTAAGAAGGGACTAGGATGAACCCGGTTCTTTTAGGAGGACTACTGATTGGTGAATGGAGTTATGGACTGCCCTACATTGTGATACTTTGCTGATTCCTTCGTATTTGCGTGTTGCTGAACACTTGCCTGTTTCGTTTTGGGCACTACTCATGGCGTAAGTGGGCGGGGGCCGTACCATTTGCTAATGGTTCCTCTCCCCAGGCCCTTCTTTTTCTTTCTCCCTTTCCTTTTCCGTTTCTCTATATTCTCTTTTTCTATATTTCGGGTTCATCATTAGGGCGACAGGCACGCTGCTGGGGGTGGGGTAGGCAGTAGCCTTCTGCAGGGGTGCAGGGTGGGATGGGTGGAGAAGGGTCTATTAGGTTGTTCTTTGTTTCTATGGCTCTTTTGTATCCTTTCCTTGGGTCTCCACGACTGTGTGTAACCCTGTGGGGTGAGTTACTGTGAGGGGAGGAATAGGTATTTTACGTCACATGATACTCATGGCACTGTTTCTCCTGAATTTATCACTCCGCCCCCAAGCACGTTCGCTATTTGTATTATTGCTCGCCATTATCACTGAGGGGCAGGTACAATAACGTGGAGTCCCCCCACTTCTTTTCTTCTTTGGTTTTCTCGTTTTCTTATTTCTGGGGTTGGGATGTATAGTGATTGCAGCCTATCTGCTTCCCTGATGGGTTTTTATTGCTGCGGAATTGCTGTTCATTTAGTCTCTGGGTACATGCGGCTGGGCGTGGAAACTACCATTGAGGAAATATAAGCTAACCTATGTCTTGTATGCTATGGACCTTTCTGATTACTGCTCTTTTTGTACTGCAACGAAATAGTTGGATTATTCCCCGCCATGTACTCCAGGTTGCTACCCATACGACCGTTCCTTTATTCTTTACTATATAAAATTAACCTTCTCTAATCCTGTGTCGAGTGGTTCTAGTTAGCTGATAACATTGACGTGCAGCTTTAGGTAATATCATCTAACCACTCTGTGCCTTTAATTGATGATGGTGCTTTCCAGTTTTGCTCCGTGGCCGGCCTCCGGGTTGTAGGCCCGTATTTGTACGCATCCATTTTCTCAAATAAAGGTTTTCAAAAATTAAAAAAATAAAATTAAAAAAATGAGTTTTAGATTGCTACTATAATGTAATAA
The DNA here is from genome assembly GCF_964263255.1 of Lissotriton vulgaris. NCBI lineage: Eukaryota > Metazoa > Chordata > Amphibia > Caudata > Salamandridae > Lissotriton > Lissotriton vulgaris. The sequence goes on from NC_141700.1 coordinate 691,657,054, forward strand.
CATCCAATAGCCCACTGGAGGGCCTTAATGGAATAACAACCACCTTATAACAACTGCCCACTAGAGGGCGACACCCCATTTTTCCTAAAAAATCTCACACTAGACATCGAGAAAGGTAATGAATTCTGGAGTAATAGGGTAACCCAAATGAAATTTAGTGGTGTACCCTTGATTGGTTTGAGAATGAGGACATGTGATTAGTCTACACCGAGACAATCACCGGTTGTAATATTAAAAACCAGGGTGGTTTAATAGTGTTTTGAAAACCTTAGGGGCCAAACAAGATAGCATTGCAATACTGTGGGGCACTAAATACACTTTGTGATCAAGAATGGTTATCTGTAAAATTGTGTTTTGGTTTTTGAAACGTAAACCTGTGTACTAGAATATCCAACAAACTACAAATCCTGTGATACTTAGGGGTCCATTAGGATGGCGGGCGGGCTTTGGCCGCCCGCCACCCTAACGGAGAAGTGGACCGCACGCTAACAGTGCGGGGGTCCCGACATAGGCATTAGGATGCGCCCGCCATGCAGGTGGGCGCATCCTGTATGTTTACCATTGAAGCGGGCGGAGCAGAATTCTCCGCCCGCCGCAATGGTAAAAGTGCACGTTGTGCTTTTCAAAGGGCAACATGACAGGCACCGCGTGGTGCCTGCCATGTTGCACTTTGAAATGCGGGGGGGGTACCATAGGTACCCCCCATGTGCACCCCCCCAAGCCGCAACGGGCCCCCGCAGGGAGTCTCCGCATGCCTTTCCGTGGCGGCATTGCCACCACGGATAGGCATTGTCCACAGCCCATTGTAATGTGGCGGGAGGTGTCTAACAGACACCGCCACCATGTTACTGGGTTTCCGCCCCGGCCGCAAGGCGACCGGGGCGGAAAACATGCGGGCGGTGTTTGTCACCGCTGCGGTCCTTCCCGCCATACTAATATGGCGGGGGGAATTGGACTGATGATGTCGGGCGGATTTCCTCCGCCAGGCTGGCGGTAGCCACCGCCAGCCTGGCGGAGGAAATCCGCCCGACATCATAATGGACCCCATAGCGAGGATTACAGGAAGTGGCAAGTAAATCACGTGTGTTTCTAAATCACACCTTAAAGGAAGTTAGATGTTAATGTAAATATCAACCGTGAGCAAGCCGTCAGTAGGCGGCGAAACGCGTCGGTATTTATTATGATGGAAACTGTGGATGAATAAATAATTGGAAAGAAGAGATCCTGCGAGTGCGTATTCATTCCTGAAAAGGAGGTGTGGTTGATTGAATTCGGCGGGGCTCTGCCGAGGAATACTGCACCGGTTTCAGAAGTGCCAGGGGTCGACAAGGACGAGCCAAGTTGATGGAAAATATATATCTATATATCTATATATATATATATATACACACACACACACACACAAATAAAAATGATTAATATTATGTATACTGTATTTTCCTCATTTTTGGTGTCATATTTACAACCCCTGGTTCTATGCATTACATTTTACTGCGGAAATTATTTTTAAAATGCGTCCTACCAAGTACATAATAAATCATCAGGTTAACCATGCATTGGCCTAATGGGAACAGCACAATTATTATATAATTCTACCCCACAGACTAATTTGCCTGATGGTGCTCATAAATTATCTCACCGTGTTTCTACCTCTGTACAAGAATACATATACTTACATTGCAAATTTGAAGTAAATATTGAATTAAAAATGTATTTTAACAGTACACATCAGTGCTAATGACAAAGCCAGCTCGTCATGGGTGTTACCTGCGCTACGTGCATGACGAGCTGGCTTTGTCACGTAACGCGGGTTTTTTAAATTGTCAGAGCGCAGCGGGAAAACCGCTAGCGCGCATGCGGTTAATGTGAGAGTCAACATCCACAGCACTGTCTGCCCCTCTTCTCTGTAGTCCTCCAGGGCCTCCCTTACCCGCCCCATGACCCCGGCTCTGCGGCTTCGCCACTACCCGGGTCAGTTTTAAAATAACAATCGGCAGACGAAAGATTCGGCCCCACCCCACCACATGGACAAAGGGCAGAGCTGACAGGCAGGTATTGCTGGTCCTGCAGCATTCTATTCCTGCGAAAGGGTAAGCTATTTTCATTTTGATTACAATGTTTGGTGTATAATTCACCTTTCGATGCACACTGACGGTTCATAAAATAAAGTTTTTACATTTTATGTAACACACACTCTAATCTAGACTGTCCTCTGGCCCTTTGAATCATGGTTCATCTTGCCCTAATCACAGGATATAACATATTTGACAACCGAATGATGAAAGTCTGAATCAGCCCTGCCCAGTGTTGTGTTAGTGAGCTCACATCATGGCCCTTCCGGCCATGATTCGAACGGAATTCAGCTATCTGAAGTTTCGGAAGCTGCTTAAAACCTTTCTTTTTCCCAGTGAGCCCTGATTAATGGTACCCTCTTCAGTTTGTGTTCTTTGTTCTGCAGCGCTGGGACGCTCTCGGGCAGCCATGCGCTTTATAAATCAAATTTCTCATTTCATTTCATTCATTCACCCAGCTATAAATTCACACTCGTGATTACAGGGATTTACAAACACGCCGGCAAAGTACAAAAGAACTATTGGATAGAGAACGTTGAAATGAGTTTAATTTGACCTCGAAAGGATGGCAGCCCTAGCACACCAACGTCGGATTTCTTCTTCCAGGTGAGGTCACACCGAGGAAGCGCGGTGCTTAAAGTTACATTCGCGAGGCTCTTCAGTGACTAGGGTCACCGGATGGTGACACGTCACCCGAGGATGCCATGTTACACTACTAGCTCTCATTTTACATTTTGGAATTGTAGTTTGTTTTGACTTAAAATTAAGCAGTTTATACTTAAGCACCCGATTAGAATGGATTGTCAGTATTAAACCCACAGCGAAGCAGGTTGTACCGGTGACGTGGAATGGCCTGATATTTCTGCTTTTCAGGAATCCTGCTCCCCTCCTTGAGGTATACACACCTGAGACAGGAGTCTGCCACGCTTTATCTCCTCTTGCAACCACAAAACTGGCAATGTGTCCTTACCCCGGCATACATCACCAGATTCCCAGTCGAAATGTTTGTGTTTAAAGAATGGGTAGAAATGAAGGAACTTACTTGTTTAAAGCGATCCTCGAAGGTGGCTGCTGTTCAGTCTCCAGGTCGCGTCTCTGCCTCTAACAGTGCCAGCGGCATCAGCAGAATGACACACCACAGGGCGTGGCGTCGCAAACCTGACAGACCTGCAATCATTCACAGGTCCTGGTGCTGGGAGGAAGGAACAGGTGCCTTGCAAGGGGGCTGGACTTTGTGGCAGCTGAGCGCATCGCGTGCCTTCCCCAACACCGCCTTCCCTGGGTGGAGGGAAACCCTCCACGGCTTCCGCGTGGGAACCTTCAAGCCGGAAATGAGCGCGTGCTCTCAGCGGGACTCGTGGTTTCACGCTCACCATTGTGCGCGCGCAGGATGATGAACTCGGTTCACTAGGTTCCCCTGTGCGCCTCCCTGGAAAGGCCAGGGTCACTGATGGTGAAAAGCGCCGGTACGGCGTGACACCAGGCAGCACTGTGAAGGTTTGTGTGTCTGGTTTTTGTTAAGGTACACTGTTCTTGGGTGTTTTATTTTATTTATTTTTATTTATAATCTTCCACAATGTTCCTGTTTGACCTTTGACATTATTATAATTAGCAATCTTTACACGTAGGCCGTTCTGGGAGAGGAGATTATTGTAGGACGGCACGACTGCAGGCAACAATATGTTCCTAACCAGCTCGGGAGGGCGGGCCTACAGCGTGGGCAAGTCCTGCTACAGCGGTTGTTTTGCCTCTAATCCTCACCTGCCTCTCGTATTACAGATCTAGAAGTCCCCAGGGACGTCGTTTGGTGCGCCCTGAAATGACCAGTTACTTACCAGTAATAGTCATTACTCCGAGTCGTAGGCCTCCCCGTCACAGTCATTACCTCATGAGCAACAGTTCCTCCCCAGAACTTCCAAGCAAAAACACCAGAGCCAACCCCTACCCTCGAGGCCACTCCCACATCCTGGGGCATATAACCCTTGACCCATGAAAGCACATCCTGTACCCCCAAGCACAAGAAGCCGAACATGGAGAGAGGGATGGGGCCCTGTGCTGTGACGGGGAGGACTATGACTCAGAGTAATGAATATTACCGGTAAGGAACCGGCCATTACCTCCTCGTCAGACCTCCCTGTCACCGTCATTACCACATGAGCAGATACTGAAGCAAGAATCGGCTTCAACAGAGTGCATGAAATTAACTTTATTAACACCAGCAAAAAGTCACACCACATGAGCAGAATGCAACACAGCATCCCCAAAGCCAACCGACCCAGTCTCACACACCACCAAATGATAATAGGACATATATAAAGCTGTGAGGCGCACTCCAAGCAGCCTGTCAGATCTCAGCCATAGATGCCCCCTGAAAGCAAGCCCAGGACCCAATTTGACTGGCCCTGCACCGACCCAGGGGCCAGGATGCCACACGCTTCATATGCCGCCCCCACAGCCCACCTCAGCCGACAACTGAGAGTAGCCCCAGAAGGCTGCAGACCCTAACCAGCCAGTCCAAAGGTCACAATAAGCAAATCTACCTTAGGAAAAGGCTTAGTAGGCTCCAAGTACACCTCAAGAGCCCACCTAATGCCCAAACAGGGCAGCTGTACCTCATCCTCCGAAAGTGAATCCAGACAGAACACGGGCAAAATCAGATCCTCAGAGGAGTGAAATGAGGAAGGGACCTTGGGCACGAAGAAACAATCAGGCCGTAGAACAACCCGATCGGAAAAAACGCAAAAAGGGCTCTGGACAAAGCATGGAGCCCAAGTCACCAACCTTCCGGGCCGAGGTAATAGCAACAAGAAAAAACACCTTGATTGTTAAAAAAACACAGAGACAGCTCCCCCAGAGGCTCAAAGAGAGTCACCTGCAAGGCTCTAAGTACCAATTGAAGATCCCAACTAGGTGCAAAGGATTTAATTATGGGCTTCTGGAGGAAACAACTCTGCAATAACCGAGACTCCAATGGAACCACAGGCTCCCAGTTCGAACACCTAAAGGCCCTCACAGCCACCCACTAGTGGAGAAGCGTGGCTCAGTGGTTAGAGGCGGCAGACCCGGAAGCTGAGATCGACCGTGGACCAGGGTTCGATTCCCCGCCTCGGCGGGTCTCGGGCTCAAAATTCCACGGACTCGACAATTCTCGCTCTAGTGCCTACTCAACTCACGGGGTCACACTCTGTGACTCTGGGCAATAGCTTGCTTAATCTCCACTACGGCCCCTCGCGGCGGGATGCCTGGCTTTCACCTTGTGGACACCCTGCCGTGGTTTCTCACAGGGGAATACCAGGACGGGTTCCCTAAGCAAGCGCCGGGACGCTTACGGGCAGCTGTGCGCTTTACAAGTCCAGCACATTTACATTTACATTTACATCACTGAGCCCACAAGGAGGATGCAGACAGACTCAAGTTGAATCCATCCTTCAGGAAATCCAATGTACTCACAGGTTCCACCTTCAAAGCAGACCAACCCCAAGCTGTACACCAACCCTGAAAAGACACCCAATGGCTAACATAGGATTTGAGAGTCGAAGGGCACCGGGACTGCTGGATAAACCCAGCCACAGTAGGAGAACACCCCAAAGTCACCAGGTTCAGCCTCTCAACGGCCAACCCACCAGCTGCATGCGGACAAGACAATCCCGGACAGAGGGGGAACCGACAGGGCGCATGGAACCACTGGCAACCACCAGCAAGGACCCACTGCCAACCTCAACAACAGAGGGAACCAAGGCCTCGGGGACTAAGCAAGAGCCACTAAGACAACCGCGGTCCGATCCAACTTGACTTTCAGCAGGACCCTCGGAATTTGGGCGATTGGGGGAACAAGCATACATCCGTCCCCCCTCCCACCAAAAAGGACAGTGCTTCCACCCCCCAAACCGAGTCTGACCGAACCAGAGAACAAAACTTCTCCAGCAAACAGGTCCACCACGGGACCCTGAACCTCTCCATTAGGCCCCAGACACTTCCTGCATCAGGCACATGTCGGACAGGGAGGGAAACAAACTGCTCAGGCGATCCACCTCTGAGTTCAAAACTTCGGGCAGATGCAATGCTTTCAGAGACAAGTTCAACTCTGCCCACAGGCAAATCTGATGCCCTAACACGTTGAGGGAAGCCACCTTTGCACTCCCCTGGCGGTTGACCTAACACACCACCACTATGTTGTCTAACCGCACCAGAACATCTCGCTGTAGGACCCAAGGAAGAAAATGAGTCAAGGACAACTGCACTGCCTTCAACTCTCTCCAATTCGAAGACATCACAGCATCCCGAACTGACCAAATTCCTTGCACAGGTTCCTGGGCCAACACCGCCCCCCACCCCAGCTTGCTGGTATCTGTTGTCAGCAACTGCTCCTGGGACACAAAGGGAGAGCCCTGCAAGATGTTCTGATCCTCTAGCCACCTGGACAAGTACCTGGCAATGTCCACACCCCCAGAATCAACTATTCATAACTCTGAGACCCTGGACTCCAGTGCCACTGAACATTATTCACCAGGGAGTACAAGTGCAAACGGGCCCAAGGAACATTTATTACCGTAACAGACATTAATCCCTGAAACTATAACCGCTGCTGAGCCGAGGATGACTGGGCTTACTGACGCCTCCCTCAGCTCGTGCACCAGAGTCAGTCTGCGGGGTTCTAACAGGAAAACCTTCCTCATATTGGTGTTAAAGATCCCCCCAATGAACAGCAGTTCCTAAGAGGTGCACAGATGGGACTTCTCCAAGTTAAGAATCCACCTGAACTGCTGAAGTAGCCGACTAACCTCCTTGGTATGTGCTTGAGCCTTAAGGAAAGAAGAGGAAGATATCAGTCATTCAAGTAAGGAAACACCTGGATCCCCTGAGCATGCAACAACACCACCAAGGGTGCCAACACTTATTAAACAATATAAAAATTGTATCCCGGCCCTCATAATAATTACTGCTTGATTCTTAATTCAATTTAAAGCACTAATACAACAAACATTTTTGAAAGCTCAAATCACAGGAAACACTGATCGTTAGGCTGCACTGGAATTGTCTCATATTTCATTATTTATACATTATTCAGTTAGTTTGTAGTGTTTTTACAGATACGTTGTTTCTGATATGGTGCTTTGTATACATGGTCTTCAAGGTAAAGTATTCATACATTGATTTTAAGTGCTAAACAATAACATGGTATTCTGTATGATGGTAATAGTCCAATTCTTGTTAATGGAGAAACAAAACAGTCTGCTGATGGAGAAACATAACAGCCAGCATGTGTTTAGTTACATCTTTATCTTTTTCAAAGCTTTATTGGGTAGAAACAATGACTCCTCAAAGACTTTTTGGAATACTGGAGACTCAAAAGGTGTAGTGTCGCCGTTGTGCAGTGGAGTGTAAAATTATCTTTGCTTATTTTGCTTGTAGTATCGTAAGATATCTGTCAAAGTTCTGCAAAGGTAGTGGACCAGTCTGAAAAAGAGGTGTGGGATGCCATGTAGTAGAAGGTCTCTAAAGTCAAAGTTCTTGTCAAAGGTGGTGTAATCAATATGCAGGTAGCCGTAGGATTAAAAAAATTGGCTTACCATGGGCTACGAAATGCCTTGTCAAGTTGTAGTTAAGCGTTTTAAGCTCTTGAGGAAAATTAAATTTTGGTCATGATGTGTTCCCTAGCGCGTACCCCACCGACTCCATGTACCAGCTTAACGTGCATGTAACTTCCCTCCTGTGCCAGCTATGAAGACGCAAATACATTTGCGTCCACCGTCAACTTGTCCTCTTTCAGAAGCACCATGAATGGATTATATAGTCCGTTCCTAAGTATGCTATGCCACCGTCTTTTTGTAGTACACTTTTCACTTTTTTCCTGCTCTAGCCTGAGTAGGCCCTGAATTCCTGCCATCTGAACCTCTTTTGTGGCTCCTGACTCTGCCCAGGCTACCTCTGTACTCGTGAACTCTGTCCTACATTCAGCGCGGCCCCTTGCGCTCAGCTCAAGCCTGCTTTCTGCCAAGACTGACTATAACCTTCGAGTTATCTGTTCCGCTCCCCGAGAATACATTCCTGCCTACTAGATCCTGTAAACATCCTCTCCAGCTGCAGAGCCAAAAAGGGCCGACCTGTCTTAATGCAAGTAATTCATAGCCTCCGTTGCCATGCTTCCATGGAAGGCCCCGTGCCCCCACGCTTCACATGTAGACACTTAGGCGCTCATACACGCATCCACAGTTAGCATAGAACAGCCTCTACCCTAGAGACCTTTTCCGCCCAGATAGTATAGTTCCTAAACATCAGATATCAGATATGATAGAAGTACAAGTTGATCTGACATGCCAGACTTCTGTCTCTTTCCGTCAGTGTAAATGTCAAGACCCCTGCACCCCGTCAATCACACGTCATGCAGCTGCGCGCGCATCCAAGCTTCCGATTTCTGCTGACATTGCAACATTCTGTTAGCACCACCCCTTGGTGCCACCCACTTGCGTCACCTATCAGTGACGTTTCTAGCACACACCTCTAGTTCACGCCTAGTTTACGCCTCTTGATGATGTATTGGTACCACGTGTATACTGTTATCTTGTCTTCTCTCAGCTGTTACGCCTCTTACATTGAACCTTATGATGTAAATCAAGTATATAAGCTATGTATTGTCAATAAACGAGAGCGCGCTCATCTATCCCTTCTGACACCCCTGTGGTGGTCAGAACATGATATCCTGATTCCTTTATGAGGAATAAAACCCTTAGAAACTCTAACACCACGGACTCTGTTTTCTTTCCTTCTGATTGAGTTATCATTGATTAAGTACTTACCTGCATAGAAATTAAGAGAGTAAATTAATTATTTACGTCATTTTGGCGCCCGAACAGGGACCCCTCCCCCACCTCACGCGCCGGAAGGTGCGTTGCAATCCGTGTCCCCTGCCATCAGTTAGACGGACTACACGTGTACTGGCAGGATTTCCTGCATCCCCCTCTGACCCACGGAGGTGACGAAGACTGCGATCAGTACCCAGACGAGGCGGTGAGGAGTGCGGAGGATCCCGACCAGAGCCCAGCCGAAAGAAGCAAGGTCCGAGGTGTGAAGAGGCCCACCAGTTTTCCGAAGTTTTCCGAAGTTTTCCGAAAGTTCTCCGAAGTTTTCCGAAGTTCCGAGCCGAGTCCAGTCGAGTTTTCCGAGGCCTTCTGTTTCCGTGCTTCCCGGTGAGTACCATTGCTGGGTCGTATCTAGACGGGTTTGGGTACGCAAGTCCGGTCTGCACTGTTTTTAGGCAGTGTATCTGTACTGTTTAGCAGTATATCAAGTCTTCCGAATTTCTGCACTGTTACAGCAGTGTATCCGTACTGTTGAGCAGTACACTTAGTTAGCTATGTCTTCAATGTTTTCATGTGATTAATGTTGTGGTATGAATGTGACTGTTTTACTGTGTATTATTGTATTTCTTGTATCAACCAGCAACTCGTATCAAGGAATAAAAGACCTAGCGTTCAGCAATAAGTAAGCAGGATGCCGTTCCTCAGCAAGTTAAAACAGATCGGAACTAGGAAAGGGTTACTAGAGGAAGAAATTCCTATCCCCCCTAGGGACACTCCAGGCAATTTTATGTATCAGAAACACGGCATAGATGCCATATTATATCTAGATTTATGGGCCGATTACACCAAGCACCTAGATGAGAGACACAGATGGCCTGTTACCGGAACGTGGGATGCTGAGTGCATCATGAGGGTAGAAGAAGTATTATGGAAAAAGAAAGCTAGGCAATCCCAGAAGGACGCCATAGAATTTTGGCGTAAGGAATCACGTAAGCGTGCTGACAAAGCACTTCGTAGAGAAGACAGACTTAAAGAATCAGATAAAGAACGAGAAAACGAATTAGTTACTGAAGGGATCCGAGTAAAAACAGAACAAATAGACCGTGCCCGAAATAATCTTGTAAACGGTATGTATCTCATAGCAGATGGCACATCCGAACCTGAATCAGAGATACCGAAAAACTTACCGACACCATTAGTTCCAACTAAAGTAATGCATAAAACTACTAAAGACATATTCCTGAATTCGTATCTAGAGGATGTAGCACCAGCTTACACCAATCTGCCTGTTCGTGCCCTGCCTACTGACAGGGATGGGGGTGGCACTGCGCCCCCAGATAATGTTCCGCCGGTACCGCGACAGACCTCCCCTGTTCCGCCACCTCCGCCACTTCCTCCACTCAAGACGGATCTAACGAAACCAGTACTACCTAATCTTACTAAACGACAGATTCAAGTCCAGATACAGACTCCGCGGAGAGATAATGCCCAAGCATCCGCCTCAGGAGGTGCGACAACGGGTCTACAGACCCCGCCACCGACACACAGATTGCATTTAAAGGACACACAGAATCCTTTCCAGTCTCCCTACTCACCCCGGCTTGAGGCATTCAAAGATAGGATGTCATTCTGCAGATATGATCCAGTACCCGGAAAAGACGATCTAATGGTATTAGCATCACTGCGCTTAAGATCTGCCACCGATAACTTGCTATGCTGTGTAGGAATGCAGGAAGCTCTCGACAGACTATACAAATTCATACAGACAGGGAAAGACCCCGACAGTGTCAAAGCTGCCATGTATAAACAGAAAATTGACATTCAAAAACAGATATTACGATTCTTCATTAATTGTGTGATAAGAGAACGAGATAGGCCCGGGACAGATCAAAGTGAGTTAGACGCATAGAAAAGGTGGGGCCCAGACCAATCATTCTGCCGCTCCCGTTAAAGGGACATGTAATTATTGCAAGCAGCCAGGTCACTACGTCCATGAATGTCCAGTCCTGAAACATAACATCGAGACAGGTAAAACTAAAGAAAGACCGCGTCCGCCTAGACATGAACAGGGTCAACAACAGACCTCACAGAACGAACAGCCAATGCAGAATACACAGCCTATGCATGATCAGTCCCATACCGTACAGACAGTAGCAGTACCGCAGCCACAGCATGCTCAAACACAGCCCGCTGCCGCAACTAGACAAGTATCACAACAGATGTACCAGTATGCCCAGTCGGCATACCCAGATTATCAGCGTTATACATGAAACAGCCTAGGGAGGGAAAGTGATTTGCCTCTTATTGAAATTCCTGTAGATCAAGAAGGTCCTTATGTACATAGTCACGTATTAGGAAAAGACAGAAAGTTTTTAATTGACACAGGGGCAAGTCGCACTACTATAAGTCATAATGAAGTCCCAGGGGCACCCCTCTCAGGCTCACAGAATGTTTCCCTTGGTTTTTCAGGACAGCCTATTGTAAATGAAGTATCAGAACCAGTACCACTAGCTGTGGGTCCATTATCTCGAGTTACAGATTTGTTACTTACGAAATCATGTCCCGAAAATCTGTTAGGAATTAAAACACTGAAGGCTCTAGGAGCTATAATTTGCTGTTCCCCGGAGGGAGTCAGACTCTTTCTACGGGATTTCAAGGGTCATTATGTTTTACGTGACTTTGATGTCAGATTGAAGAATGTACCAGATCACTTATGGGCAAAAGGCCCAGCAGATGTAGGTTGTATGCATATCACACCATACCGTGTCACACTCAAGACAGGAGTTGTTTTACCCAGAATCAGACAATACAAGTTACCACCCGATGCTGTAGTGGCTTTACTGAAAATTATTGAAGAGCTTATCGCCCAGGGAGTGGTCGTAGAGACCGACTCCAATATCTGTAATTCACCCATCATTCCAATTCTTAAACGTACAGACCGCAATGCACCGCCAGTATATCGGCTGGTGATTGATCTTCGAGAACTGAACAAATGCATTGTACCACAATATCCTGTGGTCCCCGATATCTCCTCCCTGTTAACTGCCATTGATTCAGAAGCAACGTTCTTTACTGTAATCGACCTCAAGAACGCCTTCTTCAGTGTACCCATTGACCCGGAGAGCCAATATCTCTTCGGATTCAGTTTAAATGGACGAAGTTTCAAATTTTCCCGCGCACCTCAAGGATTTACAGAAAGCCCCAGCATCTATAGTCAAGCACTGAAAAGACAACTAGATTGTATCCAAATGCCAGTTAATACCGCTTTACTACAGTACGTCGATGATCTACTGATCACCGCACGAAGTGAGCCCGAATGTGAACAAGCATCTCTGATAGTTTTGCATTTTCTGGCCGACAAGGGACACAAGGTGTCTCCTTCGAAGCTACAATTCTGTGTTCAGCAAGTTGTGTACTTGGGTCACTTGCTGTCCAAAGTGGGGAGACAGCTCACTCCCGATCGCATTCAGTTAATTGTAAACATGCCCCGACCCCAGTCACAAAAAGAAGTGCGGGCCTTCATAGGCCTCACCTCGTACTGCAGACAATGGATTCCTCAATATGCATTTCTAGCTAAACCACTCATCCAGTTAACAACACAGGAGGCAGCAACTTCGACTGTCCTCCCTTGGACTCAGGAACACACACAAGCCTTTGAGGAATTAAAGAAAGCTTTATGCCAAGCACCAGTTTTAGCGACACCATGTTACAGCAAACCGTTTACACTTTTTGTTACAGAACGTGACGGTACAGCATTGTCTGTCCTCACTCAAGATCAAGCAGGTTCACATAAGCCTTGCGCTTATTTTTCAAGCACATTGGATTCAGTAGCACAGGCACTCCCTGCATGCTTAAAGTCAGTAGCAGCAACAGCGTTAGCAATCAGACAAAGCGACTCAATTGTTTTAGGTCATCAGTTAACAGTACAAGTTCCACATTCTGTAGAGGTTCTGTTAAACAGAACCCAGACTCAACACTTGACTATAGCACGACTGACAGGTTACGAATTGACATTATTCCAGCCACACATAGAAATCAGACGCTGCAGTATCTTGAATCCAGCAACATTGTTACCTACAGTTATGACAGATCCAGCTCCACATGATTGTATAGAGATTATTAATGCAGTAACAAAGCCCAGACGAGATTTAACAGATGTTCCATTGACAAATCCAGACCTGACACTTTATGTGGATGGTTCATGCATGAGAACAAGTACAGGAGAGTTAGTAGCCGCATATGCAGTGACCACTGAAACCGAAGTTAAAGAAACACATCGTATTGATACATTGTCTGCCCAAGCAGCAGAGCTCATCGCTCTGACCCAAGCCTGTATTCTAGCGAAGAACAGAAATGTTAACATATACACAGATTCCCGTTATGCGTTCGGAGTCGTACACGACTTCGGCATGCTCTGGCAAGAACGAGGTTTTCTGACCTCTCATGGTACAAAGATACAGCATGGTCCTCTCATTCAAGCACTGCTAGAAGCAATACATCTGCCTTCAGCGATTTCAGTCATGAAGTGTAAGGCACATACTAAAGCCACAGATTCTGTTTCCCAGGGTAATGACCTGGCAGATCAGACAGCAAAACATACAGCACTGACTCACACACAGACAACTGACACGACAAAGATAACAGATCCGACAAACTGCATGACAGTCAGGGATCCCACACTAGATGTTATTGACATTCAGACACATGCTACTGCAGACGAAATAAAGAAATGGACCGAACTAGGAGGGATCCAGACAGATCAAGGTTGGATGACGAAGGGAAAATCTACATGGTTTCTCCCTGACTCTATGGTTCAAGTCATGATAAATACAGCACATAGTCCTGCCCACCTAGGAGAAAAAGCAATGCTAGACAGTTTGCAAAATCTCTGGAACAATAAACACTTACGAGCAGCAGCAAAACAGAAAGTGCGTACTTGCATGATCTGTTGTCAGTTCAATCCAGGTAAAAGCGTCCCTGTAGAGCAAGGTGGATTTCATCCTCCCGATCACCCTTTTGAAGTCCTCCAGATGGATTATATCCAGATGGACCGTTGTCGAGGATTTAAATATGTTCTCGTAGTTGTCTGTGCTCTGTCCCGCTGGACCGAAGCATACCCAGTCCCAGATTACACTGCTCCGACCACTGCCAAACAGTTGGTTCGTGAATTTTTCCCACGGTACGGCTTGCCCCGTGTCGTGTACTCAGATAACGGTCAGCCATTCTCGTCTGCCCTAATGAAAGAAGTTTCCTTGTTATTGGGATACCAGTGGAAGTTCCATTGTGTCCGACATCCAGAAGCCGCAGGCCTTGTTGAGAGGCATAATCAGACATTAAAGATTCGCCTTGCCAAAATATGTCAGGAGAAAGGGGTCGACTGGATAGTCGCCCTGCCGGTGGCACTATTCTATATGAGAATGGTCGCCCATTCGAGATCAGGGCTATCTCCGTACGAAGTGGTCTTTGGCAGACCACCGAATATGTGGGGGACGCCCATTCCTAAAAAGATAACCGATGTTGATTCTAATATGTTGACAGATTACCTTGCCTCCTTGATGTCTGCACTCCAATCATGTCGTTCACAGGTTGCCGCAGCCTTCCCTGACAACACCGATGTGAAGGAGCATGACGTCCGCCCCGGAGATGTTGTTTTAGTCCGAAACTTCGACAGGAAAAGTCCGTTGGAGCCCCGCTGGAAGTCTCCGAAGACCGTTCTTCTTACAACAAAGACCGCAGTCAAATTGGAAGGCAGAAAGGGGTGGGTCCACCTAAGCCATATCAAAACATTCCCAGGACTGAAACCGGAACAAGACACACCCACCCCCACCAGAGACTGTGATTCCAAAGACTTTACCGAAGTCAAGAAAGAAAAGACTCCTCAAGAACAATACCGTATGAAGTTACGATCTAGCAAGTCAGACAGTTTAATTGTTTAAGTCCTCCCCTAGGTGAATCGGTTAAATAGTTTCTGACATGTATCCCCTAGATCGAGTTAGAGAGAGAGAGGAAAAGAAAAGAACATACTGCAAATCACTTCGTAGTCACTGTATAGTGACACTAATAATAATGTTTATTCTAAGTATATTAATAATTGTTGCTAGCATCTTGTTACCTATATACTATCCTATCTTCAAGCGTGAACAATCTGCTTACAATGTCTCTGCTGAACACACTTTTAGTGAGTTACCTCCTCATGAGCTTTCCTACAGACTCGCGCTGCGCAACAATACATTCATTAGTATGTTACATCATTCTCATCAAACTAACAATGCTACAAATTGCTGGATATGTGGCCGACTCCCTCCCTACCAGAATTACAAGGGAGCACTGCCTCTCTTTCCGTATCCGTTCTCTCACAATGGCTCCTGTGGAGTATGGTTTAAGATAATTAATTCTTTAGATCCCGACATTGCTGTTTTCGATGGGGGTTGGGTTTGGGGAAACCTGAACTTGGTCCTACTAGACATCTGTTACCCGGATAAGGAGGGACTCCCCATTAGAATAGGAACTGATCTAGAAAATGAAGTATATGGATTAGGTAATTATACAATTAGCCTTATGATTCTTACTGTCGAATCCGAAGCCACACCAGTTCTACCTATTATGTCAGTACTGCCAGTCACTGGTGAATTATGTATCAAGAAGAAAGGTTCAGTACACTTAGGTCATAGTAAATGCACTACTGTGGTCGAATTCAGTGATGATGGAAAATCATCTTTCAAAGCTATCAGTCACTCTTACTTTGTTTGTGGTCATACCGCATACATTCGCCTACCTCCAGATTGGGATGGTACCTGTTACATTGCATTCCTTCTGCCACCTGTTTTTCTAGCCCCTTCCGATTACCATAGAAATAGCAATCTAGTAAAGAATAGAGCCAGAAGAGGTGCCCCCCTTGTCGACTACACGGAAACGGCATGGGAACAGTACACTGATTTTAATAAAGGATTTTTTTTCTTCTTGGGCCCTGTCCAGAATAGTAAATTAATACGCAGATTAACTAGAACACTTGAAGCCGTAGTAAATGAAACTACCTCCGCCTTAGGTAACTTAACAGAAGAGCAGTCCGCTATGCGGGTTGTTGTTCTTCAGAATCGTCTTGTAATTGACGTCATCTTGGCAGATAGAGGTGGAGCCTGTAAGGTCATCGGGTCAAGCTGCTGTGTTTTCATTCCACAGAATGCACCATCTGTATATCAAGCTATCACCCGTCTTCATAAAATTGCAAATCAGATACATCAGAATCCAGGCACCTGGACTTGGTCCGGTTGGTTCTGGACAACGTTAACAGCTTGGGGATGGAAGATCCTATCCTTCCTAGGCATTGGCCTAGTCCTAGTATTCAGTTGTTGCCTGTGCCTGCAGTGTGGGCCAGCGATCTGTGGACTGTGTGCCACCTCTTGTATTGAACATTCCAGTTTCCACTCAAAACGTAACCGAAAGAAAGAAGAACAAATGATGTTACAAGAACAGACTGATCGATTCATGAGGATCGATATTTCATGAAGGGTCCGTAGGGAACAAGGAGGGAATGAGGAAAATTAAATTTTGGTCATGATGTGTTCCCTAGCGCGTACCCCACCGACTCCATGTACCAGCTTAACGTGCATGTAACTTCCCTCCTGTGCCAGCTATGAAGACGCAAATACATTTGCGTCCACCGTCAACTTGTCCTCTTTCAGAAGCACCATGAATGGATTATATAGTCCGTTCCTAAGTATGCTATGCCACCGTCTTTTTGTAGTACACTTTTCACTTTTTTCCTGCTCTAGCCTGAGTAGGCCCTGAATTCCTGCCATCTGAACCTCTTTTGTGGCTCCTGACTCTGCCCAGGCTACCTCTGTACTCGTGAACTCTGTCCTACATTCAGCGCGGCCCCTTGCGCTCAGCTCAAGCCTGCTTTCTGCCAAGACTGACTATAACCTTCGAGTTATCTGTTCCGCTCCCCGAGAATACATTCCTGCCTACTAGATCCTGTAAACATCCTCTCCAGCTGCAGAGCCAAAAAGGGCCGACCTGTCTTAATGCAAGTAATTCATAGCCTCCGTTGCCATGCTTCCATGGAAGGCCCCGTGCCCCCACGCTTCACATGTAGACACTTAGGCGCTCATACACGCATCCACAGTTAGCATAGAACAGCCTCTACCCTAGAGACCTTTTCCGCCCAGATAGTATAGTTCCTAAACATCAGATATCAGATATGATAGAAGTACAAGTTGATCTGACATGCCAGACTTCTGTCTCTTTCCGTCAGTGTAAATGTCAAGACCCCTGCACCCCGTCAATCACACGTCATGCAGCTGCGCGCGCATCCAAGCTTCCGATTTCTGCTGACATTGCAACATTCTGTTAGCACCACCCCTTGGTGCCACCCACTTGCGTCACCTATCAGTGACGTTTCTAGCACACACCTCTAGTTCACGCCTAGTTTACGCCTCTTGATGATGTATTGGTACCACGTGTATACTGTTATCTTGTCTTCTCTCAGCTGTTACGCCTCTTACATTGAACCTTATGATGTAAATCAAGTATATAAGCTATGTATTGTCAATAAACGAGAGCGCGCTCATCTATCCCTTCTGACACCCCTGTGGTGGTCAGAACATGATATCCTGATTCCTTTATGAGGAATAAAACCCTTAGAAACTCTAACACCACGGACTCTGTTTTCTTTCCTTCTGATTGAGTTATCATTGATTAAGTACTTACCTGCATAGAAATTAAGAGAGTAAATTAATTATTTACGTCACTCTGGTCTGTAATATGCCCCTGTAAGTAACAATGCAAACTGATTATAGTCTCGAAATGTCCATCAAATGCAATCGGCTAGCTATTGGTGGGCTATAGTATGCCAAAGTTTTGGTTACGCGTTATGGACTCTGGGCTGTAATATGCCCTTGTCAAGTTCAAGTTCAAGTTCAAAAAGCTTTATTCGAAGTCTAAAAACAATTCATAAAAGCATGTGCAATACAATCACAGTTTTAAAATTCATAACAATTACACTTTTGATTAAAAGACCAATAATAGAATTCAGTTTAAAAATTCTTAGGAGTAGACAAAAATTTCAGAGGGTGCATTTGAATTAAAATAATGGTTAAAAATTAATTCATCATTACAAGCTACAGCTATTCAATCATAACGGACCTTCTCAATCTCAGTATTGCTCTCAGATACATGGATGGTTATGGTATTAATGGTATAGTAATCATCCAATATCCTTAATTTATTATATGCTTCTCTTGACTTTCTTACTCCCCATGATAACAAAAGAGGTCTCAAAATTTGTCGCCTCGGATGGGACTAAAAGGTGCAATAAAGGGTACAATGAATATTTGATTGAAATGACACCTCATCGCAGGGACAGGTTATTTTTTCTCTAGACCAGTCGTTACACCTAGGCAGGGTTATTTGTCTATAAAAAGTTTCTAAACGGAAACATGTTAAAAGCCTACGAAAGAAAAAGGGTTGGTCTAATTGCCCTTGTCAATTCTGTTCACCACACCGCTTCCAAACTCCACTTCGGTTCGTGTAAAGAGCTCTTGGTAAGCCGATTTTTTTGATCCTACGGTTCCCCACATTAACTTATTTTCTGTACCAATGTGTGAACTCTTGCTCCACCACTATACCCTGCCTGTATTGTAAAACCTTAGTAAACACCCTAGGAGAGGCAGACAGCCAAAATGGCAATAACTGGAATTGGTAATGATTGATACCCACACAGAACCGTAGAAACCTCTGAGATCCACAGAAGCCAGGAAATCCCCCACTGACAGGAAGGGCAGAATCATCTGCAGCAATACCATTTTGAAGGACCGATGAGGAATGCACAAATTCAACACCTTCAGATCCAAAACAGGACGGAAGTCACCATTTCGCTTTTGGATCAGAAACAGGATCGAGTAAACCCCTGACCCTGTTGACTCATAGGCACTCTCACTACAGCCTCTTTGGAAACCAGGTCCTGCACCCCGTCCAACAGAACCCGACACTTGACCTGAGATCTGGGAACAGGTATAGCCCTGAACACATCCACTGGTGGAACCCCAAATTTGATCTGATAGCCCAGCTTGACAATCAGCAGGACCCATTTATCCCGAACGAACTCCTCCCAGACCGGGAAAAAAAGTCTTGAAGCGACCCCGACCGGTTCACTGGTAGAATATCGATATCAAAAATATTATTGTTCTAAATATCGAAAAAAATATATAGTTTACAAAATATCGACTCCTATACCTAAACAGGTAAGTACCAAAATATCTAATAAAAAACATCGAAGTAAAAAATATCGATTTATATATACATATATATATATATATATATATATATATAAAAGCTCCAAGTTACCCAGCAGCCCTTATTTCAGCGGGTAAAGGACACCACTGCATCCCAGTCTGCAGCTTTTCATGTCTTGATTGAAAGCCTGACGCGTTTCTGAGCCTACGCTCGTCTTCAGAGGCTCGACTTGAGTTGACGCTTTGACACTCTCACTCGCACTGCTTTGTGGGACTTATAGTCTGTGTCTCTTCCCTGTATGGGTGCGTGTTCTGCCATTTCACAGCCCTGGATGGGCCACGGGATTCAGATGTCCATTGATCCCTCGGCTGCTGCTTCACAGTAGGCTCGGCGACTTCCGGCCCATGACCCCCTTGTGGAGTTTTGAGCGGGGGGGTGCATACCTTCGCGGCTGGGCTGCCGCGTGTAAATGAAAGCTCCAAGATACCCACAGGTAAGGAATGCACTCATCCAACAGCCCTTATTTCAGCGGGTAAAGGACATCACTGCATCCCAGTCTGCAGCTTCTCATGTCTCAATTGAAAGCCTGACGCGTTTCTGAGCCTACTCTTGTCTTCAGAGGCTCGACTTGAGTTGACGCTTTGACACTCCCACTCGCACTGCTTTGTGGGACTTATAGTCTGTGTCTCTTCCCTGTATTGGTGCGTGTTCTGCCATTTCACAGCCCTGGATGGGCCACGGGATGCAGATGTCCATTGATCCCTCGGCTGCTGCTTCACAGTAGGCTCGGCGACATCCGGCCCATGACCCCCTTGTGGTTTATTGAGCGGGGGGTGCATACCTTCGTGGCTGGGCTGCCGCGTGTAAATGAAAGCTCCAAGTTACCCACAGGTAAGGAATGCACTCATCCAGCAGCCCTTATTTCAGCGGGTAAAGGACATCACTGCATCCCAGTCTGCAGCTTCTCATGTCTCGATTGAAAGCCTGTCGCGTTTCTGAGCCTACGCTCGTCTTCAGAGGCTCGACTTGAGTTGACGCTTTGACACTCCCACTCGCACTGCTTTGTGGGACTTATAGTCCGTGTCTCTTCCCTGTATGGGTGCGTGTTCTGCCATTTCACAGCCCTGGATGGGCCACGGGATGCAGATGTCCATTGATCCCTCGGCTGCTGCTTCACAGTAGGCTCGGCGACTTCCGAACCATGACCCACTTGTGGTTATTTTAGCGGGGGTGCATACCTTCGCGGCTGGGCTGCCGTGTGTAAATGAAAGCTCCAAGTTACCCACAGGTAAGGAATGCACTCATCCAGCAGCCCTTATTTCAGCGGGTAAAGGACATCCCTGCATCCCAGTCTGCAGCTTCTCATGTCTCGATTGAAAGCCTGACGCGTTTCTGATCCTACGCTCGTCTTCAGAGGCTCGACTTGAGTTGACGCTTTTAAACTCCCACTCGCACTGCTTTGTGGGACTTATAGTCCGTGTGTCTTCCCAGTATGGGTGCGTGTTCTGCCATTTCACAGCCCTGGATGGGCCACGGGATGCAGATGTTCATTGATCCCACGGCTGCTGCTTCACAGTAGGCTCAGCGACTTCTGGCCCATGACCCCCTTGTCGTTTGTTGAGCGGGGGGGTGCATACCTTCACGGCTGGGCTTCCACGTGTAAATGAAAGCTCAAAGTTACCCACAGGTAAGGAATGCACTCATCCAGCAGCCCTTATTTCAGCGGGTAAAGGACATCACTGCATCCCAGTCTGCAGCTTCTTATGTCTCGATTGAAAGCCTGATGCGTTTCTGAGCCTACGCTCGTCTTCAGAGGCTCGACTTGAGTTGACGCTTTGACACTCCCACTCGCACTGCTTTGTGGGACTTATAGTCCATGTCTCTTCCCTGTATGGGTGCGTGTTCTGCCATTTCACAGCCCTGGATGGGCCACGGCATGCAGATGTCCATTGATCCCTCGGCTGCTGCTTCACAGTAGGCTCAGCGACTTCCGGCCCATGACCCCCTTGAGGTTATTTGAGCGGGGGGTGCATACCTTCGCGGCTGGGCTACCGCGTGTAAATGAAAGCTCCAAGTTACCCACAGGTAAGGAATGCACTCATCCAAAAGCCCTTATTTCAGTGGGTAAAGGACATCACTGCATCAAAATCTGCAGCTTCTCATGTCTCGATTGAAAGCCTGATGCGTTTCTGAGCCTACGCTCGTCTTCAGAGGCTCGACTTGAGATGACGCTTTGACACTCCCACTCGCACTGCTTTGTGGGACTTATAGTCCGTGTCTCTTCCCTGTATGGGTGCGTGTTCTGCCATTTCACAGCCCTGGATGGGCCACGGGATGCAGATGTCCATTGATCCCTCGGCTGCTGCTCCACAGTAGGCTCAGCGATTTCCGGCCCATGACCCCCTTGTGGTTTTTTGAGCGGGGGGGTGCATACCTTCGCGGCTGGGCTGCCGCGTGTAAATGAAAGCTCCAAGTTACCCACAGGTAAGGAATGCACTCATCTAGCAGCCCTTATTTGAGCGGGTAAAGGACATCACTGCATCCCAGTCTGCAGCTTCTCATGTCTCGATTGAAAGCCTGACGCTTTTCTGAGCCTACGCTCATCTTCAGAGGCTCGACTTGAGATGACGCTTTGACACTCCCACTCGCACTGCTTTGTGGGACTTATAGTCCGTGTCTCTTCCCTGTATGGGTGCGTGTTCTGCCATTTCACAGCCCTGGATGGGCCACGGGATGCAGATGTCTATTGATCCCTCGGCTGCTGCTTCACCACAGTAGGCTCGGCGACTTCCGGCCCATGACCCCCTTGTGGTTTTTTGAGCGGGGGGTGCATACCTTCGCGGCTGGGTTGCCGCATGTAAATGAAAGCACCAAGTTACCCACAGGTAAGGAATGCACTCATCCAGCAGCCCTTCTTTCAGCGGGTAAAGGACATCACTGCATCCTAGTCTGCAGCTTCTCATGTCTCGATTGAAAGCCTGTCGCGTTTCTGAGCCTACGCTCGTCTTCAGAGGCTCGACTTGAGTTGACGCTTTGACACTCCCACTCGCACTGCTTTGTGGAACTTATAGTCCGTGTCTCTTCCCTGTATGGGTGTGTGTTCTGCCATTTCACAGCCCTGGATGGGCCATGGGATGCAGATGTCCATTGATCCCTCGGCTGCTGCTTCACAGTAGGCTCGGCGACTTCCGGCCCATGACCCCCTTGTGGTTATTTGAGCGGGGGGTGCATACCTTCGCGACTGGGCTGCCGCGTGTAAATGAAAGCTCCAAGTTACCCACAGATAAGGAATGCACTCATCCAGCAGCCCTTATTTCAGGGGGTAAAGGACATCACTGCATCCCAGTCTGCAGCTTCTCATGTCTCGATTGAAAGCCTGACGCGTTTCTGAGCCTACACTCGTCTTCAGAGGCTCGACTTGAGTTGACGCTTTGACACTCCCACTCGCACTGCTTTGTGGGACTTATAGTCCGTGTGCTTTCCTTTATGGGTGCGTGTTCTGCCATTTCACAGCCCTGGATGGGCCACGGGATGCAGATGTCCATTGATCCCTCGGCTGCTGCTTCACAGTAGGCTCTGCGACTTCCGGCCCATGACCCCCTTGTAGTTTTTTGAGCGGGGGGTGCATACCTTCGAGGCTGGGCTGCCGCGTGTAAATTAAAGCTCCAAGTTACCCACAGGTAAGGAATGCACTCATCCAGCAGCCCTTATTTCAGCAGGAAAAGGACATCACTGCATCCCAGTCTGCAGCTTCTCATGTCTCGATTGAAAGCCTGACGCGTTTCTGAGCCTACGCTCGTCTTCAGAGGCTCGACTTGAGTTGACGCTTTGACACTCCCACTCGCACTGCTTTGTGGGACTTATAGTCCGTGTCTCTTCCCTGTAAGGGTGCTTGTTCTGCCATTTCACAGCCCTGGATGGGCCACGGTATGCAGATGTCCATTGATCCCTCGGCTGCTGCTTCACAGCAGGCTCGGCCACTTCCGGGCCATGACCCCCTTGTGGTTTTTTGAGTGGGGGGTGCATACCTTCGCGGCTGGGCTGCCGCGTGTAAATGAAAGCTCCAAGTTACCCACAGGTAAGGAATGCACTCATCCAGCAGCCCTTATTTCAGCGGGTAAAGGACATCACTGCATCCCAGTCTGCAGCTTCTCATGTCTCGATTGAAAGCCTGACGCGTTTCTGAGCCTACTCTTGTCTTCAGAGGCTCGACTTGAGTTGACGCTTTGACACTCCCACTCGCACTGCTTTGTGGGACTTATAGTCTGTGTCTCTTCCCTGTATTGGTGCGTGTTCTGCCATTTCACAGCCCTGGATGGGCCACGGGATGCAGATGTCCATTGATCCCTCGGCTGCTGCTTCACAGTAGGCTCGGCGACATCCGGCCCATGACCCCCTTGTGGTTTATTGAGCGGGGGGTGCATACCTTCGTGGCTGGGCGGCCGCGTGTAAATGAAAGCTCCAAGTTACCCACAGGTAAGGAATGCACTCATCCAGCAGCCCTTATTTCAGCGGGTAAAGGACATCACTGCATCCCAGTCTGCAGCTTCTCATGTCTCGATTGAAAGCCTGTCGCGTTTCTGAGCCTACGCTCGTCTTCAGAGGCTCGACTTGAGTTGACGCTTTGACACTCCCACTCGCACTGCTTTGTGGGACTTATAGTCCGTGTCTCTTCCCTGTATGGGTGCGTGTTCTGCCATTTCACAGCCCTGGATGGGCCACGGGATGCAGATGTCCATTGATCCCTCGGCTGCTGCTTCACAGTAGGCTCGGCGACTTCCGAACCATGACCCACTTGTGGTTATTTTAGCGGGGGTGCATACCTTCGCGGCTGGGCTGCCGTGTGTAAATGAAAGCTCCAAGTTACCCACAGGTAAGGAATGCACTCATCCAGCAGCCCTTATTTCAGCGGGTAAAGGACATCCCTGCATCCCAGTCTGCAGCTTCTCATGTCTCGATTGAAAGCCTGACGCGTTTCTGATCCTACGCTCGTCTTCAGAGGCTCGACTTGAGTTGACGCTTTTAAACTCCCACTCGCACTGCTTTGTGGGACTTATAGTCCGTGTGTCTTCCCAGTATGGGTGCGTGTTCTGCCATTTCACAGCCCTGGATGGGCCACGGGATGCAGATGTTCATTGATCCCACGGCTGCTGCTTCACAGTAGGCTCAGCGACTTCTGGCCCATGACCCCCTTGTCGTTTTTTGAGCGGGGGGGTGCATACCTTCACGGCTGGGCTTCCACGTGTAAATGAAAGCTCAAAGTTACCCACAGGTAAGGAATGCACTCATCCAGCAGCCCTTATTTCAGCGGGTAAAGGACATCACTGCATCCCAGTCTGCAGCTTCTTATGTCTCGATTGAAAGCCTGATGCGTTTCTGAGCCTACGCTCGTCTTCAGAGGCTCGACTTGAGTTGACGCTTTGACACTCCCACTCGCACTGCTTTGTGGGACTTATAGTCCATGTCTCTTCCCTGTATGGGTGCGTGTTCTGCCATTTCACAGCCCTGGATGGGCCACGGCATGCAGATGTCCATTGATCCCTCGGCTGCTGCTTCACAGTAGGCTCAGCGACTTCCGGCCCATGACCCCCTTGAGGTTATTTGAGTGGGGGGTGCATACCTTCGCGGCTGGGCTACCGCGTGTAAATGAAAGCTCCAAGTTACCCACAGGTAAGGAATGCACTCATCCAAAAGCCCTTATTTCAGTGGGTAAAGGACATCACTGCATCAAAATCTGCAGCTTCTCATGTCTTGATTGAAAGCCTGATGCGTTTCTGAGCCTACGCTCGTCTTCAGAGGCTCGACTTGAGATGACGCTTTGACACTCCCACTCGCACTGCTTTGTGGGACTTATAGTCCGTGTCTCTTCCCTGTATGGGTGCGTGTTCTGCCATTTCACAGCCCTGGATGGGCCACGGGATGCAGATGTCCATTGATCCCTCGGCTGCTGCTTCACAGTAGGCTCAGCGATTTCCGGCCCATGACCCCCTTGTGGTTTTTTGAGCGGGGGGTGCATACCTTCGCGGCTGGGCTGCCGCGTGTAAATGAAAGCTCCAAGTTACCCACAGGTAAGGAATGCACTCATCTAGCAGCCCTTATTTGAGCGGGTAAAGGACATCACTGCATCCCAGTCTGCAGCTTCTCATGTCTCGATTGAAAGCCTGACGCTTTTCTGAGCCTACGCTCATCTTCAGAGGCTCGACTTGAGATGACGCTTTGACAATCCCACTCGCACTGCTTTGTGGGACTTATAGTCCGTGTCTCTTCCCTGTATGGGTGCGTGTTCTGCCATTTCACAGCCCTGGATGGGCCACGGGATGCAGATGTCTATTGATCCCTCGGCTGCTGCTTCACAGTAGGCTCGGCGACTTCCGGCCCATGACCCCCTTGTGGTTTTTTGAGTGGGGGGGTGCATACCTTCGCGGCTGGGTTGCCGCGTGTAAATGAAAGCACCAAGTTACCCACAGGTAAGGAATGCACTCATCCAGCAGCCCTTATTTCAGCGGGTAAAGGACATCACTGCATCCTATTCTGCAGCTTCTCATGTCTTGATTGAAAGCCTGTCGCGTTTCTGAGCCTACGCTCGTCTTCAGAGGCTCGACTTGAGTTGACGCTTTGACACTCCCACTCGCACTGCTTTGTGGGACTTATAGTCCGTGTCTCTTCCCTGTATGGGTGTGTGTTCTGCCATTTCACAGCCCTGGATGGGCCATGGGATGCAGATGTCCATTGATCCCTCGGCTGCTGCTTCACAGTAGGCTCGGCGACTTCCGGCCCATGACCCCCTTGTGGTTATTTGAGCGGGGGGTGCATACCTTCGCGACTGGGCTGGCGCGTGTAAATGAAAGCTCCAAGTTACCCACAGATAAGGAATGCACTCATCCAGCAGCCCTTATTTCAGGGGGTAAAGGACATCACTGCATCCCAGTCTGCAGCTTCTCATGTCTCGATTGAAAGCCTGACGCGTTTCTGAGCCTACACTCGTCTTCAGAGGCTCGACTTGAGTTGACGCTTTGACACTCCCACTCGCACTGCTTTGTGGGACTTATAGTCCGTGTGCTTTCCTTTATGGGTGCGTGTTCTGCCATTTCACAGCCCTGGATGGGCCACGGGATGCAGATGTCCATTGATCCCTCGGCTGCTGCTTCACAGTAGGCTCTGCGACTTCCGGCCCATGACCCCCTTGTAGTTTTTTGAGCGGGGGGTGCATACCTTCGAGGCTGGGCTGCCGCGTGTAAATTAAAGCTCCAAGTTACCCACAGGTAAGGAATGCACTCATCCAGCAGCCCTTATTTCAGCAGGAAAAGGACATCACTGCATCCCAGTCTGCAGCTTCTCATGTCTCGATTGAAAGCCTGACGCGTTTCTGAGCCTACGCTCGTCTTCAGAGGCTCGACTTGAGTTGACGCTTTGACACTCCCACTCGCACTGCTTTGTGGGACTTATAGTCCGTGTCTCTTCCCTGTAAGGGTGCTTGTTCTGCCATTTCACAGCCCTGGATGGGCCACGGTATGCAGATGTCCATTGATCCCTCGGCTGCTGCTTCACAGCAGGCTCGGCCACTTCCGGGCCATGACCCCCTTGTGGTTTTTTGAGTGGGGGGTGCATACCTTCGCGGCTGGGCTGCCGCGTGTAAACGAAAGCTCCAAGTTACCCACAGGTAAGGAATGCACTCATCCAGCAGCCCTTATTTCAGCGGGTAAAGGACATCACTGCATCCCAGTCTGCAGCTTCTCATGTCTCGATGAAAGCCTGATGCGTTTCTGAGCCTACGCTCGTTTTCAGAGGCTCAACTTGAATTGACGCTTTGAGACTCCCACTCGCACTGCTTTGTGGGACTTATAGTCCGTGTCTCTTCCCTGTATGGGTGCGTGTTCTGCCATTTCACAGCCCTGGATGGTCCACGGGATGCAGATGTCTATTGATCCCTCGGCTGCTGCTTCACAGTAGGCTCGGCGACTTCCGGCCCATGACCCCCTTGTGGTTATTTGGGGGATTGCATACCTTCACGGCTGGGCTGCCGCGTGTAAATGAAAGCTCCAAGTTACCCACAGGTAAGGAATGCACTCATCCAGCAGCCCTTATTTCAGGGGGTAAAGGACATCACTGCATCCCAGTCTGCAGCTTCTCATGTCTCGATTGAAAGCCTGACGCGTTTCTGAGCCTACACTCGTCTTCAGAGGCTCGACTTGAGTTGACGCTTTGACACTCCCACTCGCACTGCTTTGTGGGACTTATAGTCCGTGTGTCTTCCCTGTATGGGTGCGTGTTCTGCCATTTCACAGCCCTGGATGGGCCACAGGATGCAGATGTCCATTGATCCCTCGGCTGCTGCTTCACAGCAGGCTCGGCCACTTCCGGGCCATGACCCCCTTGTAGTTTTTTGAGCGTAGGGGTGCATACCTTCGAGGCTGGGCTGCCGCGTGTAAATTAAAGCTCCAAGTTACCCACAGGTAAGGAATGCACTCATCCAGCAGCCCTTATTTCAGCTGGAGAAGGACATCACTGCATCCCAGTCTGCAGCTTCTCATGTCTCGATTGAAAGCCTGACGCGTTTCTGAGCCTACGCTCGTCTTCAGAGGCTCGACTTGAGTTGACGCTTTGACACTCCCACTCGCACTGCTTTGTTGGACTTATAGTCCATGTCTCTTCCCTGTAAGGGTGCGTGTTCTGCCATTTCACAGCCCTGGATGGGCCACGGGATGCAGATGTCCATTGATCCCTCGGCTGCTGCTTCACAGCAGGCTCGGCCACTTCCGGGCCATGACCCCCTTGTGGTTTTTTGAGTGGGGGGTGCATACCTTCGCGGCTGGGCTGCCGCGTGTAAACGAAAGCTCCAAGTTACCCACAGGTAAGGAATGCACTCATCCGGCAGCCCTTATTTCAGCGGGTAAAGGACATCACTGCATCCCAGTCTGCAGCTTCTCATGTCTCGATTGAAGCCTGGCGCGTTTCTGAGCCTACGCTCGTCTTCAGAGGCTCGACTTGAGTTGACGCTTTGACACTCCCACTCGCACTGCTTTGTGGGACTCATAGTCCGTGTCTTTTCCCTGTATGTGTTGTATTCCTATATGATGTCACCTCTGGAATCATTGCATGTCATGTAGAATGCATTTGTGTCAGTGATCATTTTCAGTTGGATCCTGTCTGGTGAAACTACTGCCTACCTCCTGTGGATGTCTAAGTTGTCTCCCTTCTACAATAAATCTACTTGCTGTAACTCCACGTGTGGATTCATCATTACAGTATGGGTGCGTGTTCTGCCATTTCACAGCCCTGGATGGGCCATGGGATGCAGATGTCCATTGATCCCTCTGCTGCTGCTTCACAGTAGGCTCGGCGACTTCCGGCCCATGACCCCCTTGTGGGTTTTTGAGCGGGGGGTGCATACCTTCGCGGCTGGGCTGCCGCGTGTAAATGAAAGCTCCAAGTTACCCATTAAGGCTCGGACAAGACGGAGGTCCTCATCCTGGGCTCCTCACCCTCCGCCTGGGACGACTCCTGGTGGCCTCCCGCCCTGGGCACCGCACCCAAACCGACAGACCATGCACGCAACCTGGGCTTCATCCTGGACTCCTCCCTCTCCATGACCAGGCAAGTCAACGCCGTCTCCTCGTCGTGCTTCAACATCCTGCGCATGCTACGGAAGATCTTCTGGTGGATCCCCACCGAGACCAGGAAGACCGTCACCCAGGCCCTCGTCACTAGCCGACTGGACTACGGCAACGCCCTCTACGCCGGTACCTCCGCCAAGCTCCAGAAGAGACTCCAGCGGATCCAGAACGCCTCAGACAGACTCATCCTCGACATCCCACGAACCAGCCACATCTCCGGACATCTGAGAGACCTTCACTGGCTCCCCGTCAACAAAAGAATCACCTTCCGCCTCCTCACCCACGCACACAAAGCCCTACACGACCAAGGCCCGAGCTACCTCAACAGCCGGATCAACTTCTACGCTCCCAAACGCCACCTCCGATCAGCCAACCACGCCCTCGCCTCCGTCCCCCGCATCCGAAGAGCGACCACAGGAGGAAGGTCCTTCTCCTACCTGGCCGCCAAGACCTGGAACTCCCTCCCGACCGACCTGCGCCTGACCCAAGACCACCTCTCCTTCAGGAAGAAGCTGAAGACCTGGCTGTTCGAGCAGTAGCGGCACCCCCCCTCCCCCAAGCGCCTTGAGACCCTACGGGTATGTAGCGCGCTCTATAAGTGTCATTGATTGATTGATTGACCCACAGATAAGGAATGCACTCATCCAGCAGCCCTTATTTCAGGGGGTAAAGGACATCACTGCATCCCAGTCTGCAGCTTCTCATGTCTTGATTGAAAGCCTGACGCGTTTCTGAGCCTACACTCGTCTTCAGAGGCTCGACTTGAGTTGACGCTTTGGCACTCCCACTCGCACTGCTTTGTGGGACTTATAGTCCGTGTGTCTTCCCTGTATGGGTGCGTGTTCTGCCATTTCACAGCACTGGATGGGCCACGGGATGCAGATGTCCATTGATCCCTCGGCTGCTGCTTCACAGTAGGCTCTGCGACTTCCGGCCCATGACCCCCTTGTAGTTTTTTGAGCGGGGGGGTGCATACCTTCGAGGCTGGGCTGCCGCATGTAAATTAAAGCTCCAAGTTACCCACAGGTAAGGAATGCACTCATCCAGCAGCCCTTATTTCAGCAGGAAAAGGACATCACTGCATCCCAGTCTGCAGCTTCTCATGTCTCGATTGAAAGCCTGACGCGTTTCTGAGCCTACGCTCGTCTTCAGAGGCTCGACTTGAGTTGACGCTTTGACACTCCCACTCGCACTGCTTTGTGGGACTTATAGTCCGTGTCTCTTCCCTGTAAGGGTGCGTGTTCTGCCATTTCACAGCCCTGGATGGGCCACGGGATGCAGATGTCCATTGATCCCTCGGCTGCTGCTTCACAGCAGGCTCAGCCACTTCCGGGCCATGACCCCCTTGTGGTTTTTTGAGTGGGGGGTGCATACCTTCGCGGCTGGGCTGCCGAGTGTAAACGAAAGCTCCAAGTTACCCACAGGTAAGGAATGCACTCATCCAGCAGCCCTTATTTCAGCGGGTAAAGGACATCACTGCATCCCAGTCTGCAGCTTCTCATGTCTCGATGAAAGCGTGATGCGTTTCTGAGCCTACGCTCGTCTTCAGAGGCTCGACTTGAATTGACGCTTTGACACTCCCACTCGCACTGCTTTGTGGGACTTATAGTCCGTGTCTCTTCCCTGTATGGGTGCGTGTTCTGCCATTTCACAGCCCTGGATCGGCCACGGGATGCAGATGTCCATTGATCCCTCGGCTGCTGCTTCACAGTAGGCTCGGCGACTTCCGTCCCATGACCCCCTTGTGGTTTTTTGAGCGGGGGGGGGGTGCATACCTTCGCGGCTGGGCTGCCGCGTGTAAATGAAAGCTCCAAGTTACCCACAGGTAAGGAATGCACTCATCCGGCAGCCCTTATTTCAGCGGGTAAAGGACATCACTGCATCCCAGTCTGCAGCTTCTCATGTCTCGATTGAAAGCCTGACGCGTTTCTGAGCCTACGCTCGTCTTCAGAGGCTCGACTTGAGTTGAAGCTTTGACACTCCCACTCGCACTGCTTTGTGGGACTTATAGTCGATGTCTCTTCCCTGTAAGCGTGCGTGTTCTGCCATTTCACAGCCCTGGATGGGCCACAGGATGCAGATGTCCATTGATCCCTCAGCTGCTGCTTCACAGCAGGCTCGGCCACTTCCGGGCCATGACCCCCTTGTGGTTTTTTGAGTGGGGGGTGCATACCTTCGCGGCTGGGCTGCCGCGTGTAAACGAAAGCTCCAAGTTACCCACAGGTAAGGAATGCACTCATCCAGCAGCCCTTATTTCAGCGGGTAAAGGACATCACTGCATCCCAGTCAGCAGCTTCTCATGTCTCGATGAAAGCCTGATGCGTTTCTGAGCCTACGCTCGTCTTCAGAGGCTCGACTTGAATTGACGCTTTGACACTCCCACTCGCACTGCTTTTTGGGACTTATAGTCCGTGTCTCTTCCCTGTATGGGTGCGTGTTCTGCCATTTCACAGCCCTGGATGGGCCACGGGATGCAGATGTCCATTGATCCCTCGGCTGCTGCTTCATAGTAGGCTCGGCGATTTCCGTCCCATGACCCCCTTGTGGTTTTTTGAGCGGGGGGGGGGGTGCATACCTTCGCGGCTGGGCTGCTGCGTGTAAATGAAAGCTCCAAGTTACCCACAGCTAAGGAATGCACTCATCCGGCAGCCCTTATTTCAGCGGGTAAAGGACATCACTGCATCCCAGTCTGCAGCTTCTCATGTCTCGATTGAAGCCTGACGCGTTTCTGAGCCTACGCTCGTCTTCAGAGGCTCTACTTGAGTTGACGCTTTGACACTCCCACTCGCACTGCTTTGTGGGACTCATAGTCCGTGTCTTTTCCCTGTATGTGTTGTATTCCTGTATTCCTATATGATGTCACCTCTGGAATCATTGCATGTCATGTAGAATGCATTTGTGTCAGTGATCATTTTCAGTTGGATCCTGTCTGGTGAAACTACTGCCTACCTCCTGTGGATGTCTAAGTTGTCTCCCTTCTACAATAAATCTACTTGCTGTAACTCCACGTGTGGATTCATCACTACAGTATGGGTGCGTGTTGTGCCATTTCACAGCCCTGGATGGGCCCCGGGATGCAGATGTCCATTGATCCCTCGGCTGCTGCTTCACAGTAGGCTCGGCGACTTCCGGCCCATGACCCCATTTTACCACTTCTTAAATACCGAATCGGTATGATTCGGTATTTTAGAAGTGGTAATTTAGAATTACCTACATCGGGCCCTAGTTGTTTTATCCTTTTCCCTTTATGTTTTCCACCGGGTTGCATATAGAGATTCACGATCAGGAGACCCAGGTTAGGGGAAATTTCCACTTTAATATATTGCATCCATGTAGAGTCTAAGTCGATGCAAGTTGGTGACCAGGTGAAATCTGTTGATGTGAAAATGGATAGGCCCCCTTTGGCCCTGCTGGAGCGTCCATTCTTCTGGGCTGGAACAAAGAATTCTTTGTATCCCACTAGAGGCCAGTTTTTAGTCTGCCATGTTTCTTGAAACAATAGTATTATGAATTGGGTTATAAACTCAATAAAGTTGTTTTCCTCAAGCTTCGCATTTAAACCATTGATGTTCCATGAGCAGATCATGCAGCCCTGCTTTTCACCCGTCGTTGGGCTGCTGTCAGTTCAAACTAAATTCCTATGTGATTGTGCCCGAGTAGTTTGTTGGGACCTTTCGAGCATGTCTGCCTCTTGGTGAGCGAAAGTGATTGTGATTTGCCTTAATCGCTGCGCTTCCACTTCGGTACTGCTTCTTAAATCTGGCCCTTTGGCATTTTTTAAAGGCATATTTTAGGGTTTTGTTTCCGCAGCGGGCTGGGATATCGCGCGGGCTCCACTTTTTTTTAGTTCAATGCCCCATGCGGCAAAAGCCTCCCTATGAGACAGGATTAGATCTGTGGTGATGTGGTTTGTCCACGTTGTGATCGTCGAGTCGGAGCCTGCTTGAAGAGGGTTTGGTTTAAACTCAATTGATTCAGGGTCGCTTGATTTTAAGTGTCGCAGACCTGGTAGTTCTTCTAGAAGTCTTAAAATGGCCCCTCTGTTCAGGATGTCATAAGACCCTCTTGAACTGTATTGTGGGTTAAACTCGATTTTGTTGCTTGTCGTGGGCCGCTTTTGGATTTTTGGTTGTCTG
The DNA here is from genome assembly GCF_964263255.1 of Lissotriton vulgaris. NCBI lineage: Eukaryota > Metazoa > Chordata > Amphibia > Caudata > Salamandridae > Lissotriton > Lissotriton vulgaris. Next base: position 691,689,909 of record NC_141700.1, read on the forward strand.
CTCTCTTCATTAAATTGAGAGGCCGTTCCTGCCTGGTCCGCCTCTAGCTCTAGTGGATGTGAGTTTGCCGTCTGTGCGCTGTTGGCAAAATCTTGTCCGTTAAGGACTGGGGCTAATGATACGTGAGACTCTCCGCCCTGTGTGCCTCGAAAATTGATTCCCTTGATCTTTGCGGCATTATCTAAGTTGACTTGACTTTTAGTGTCTGGGGCTTGACTAGGTGAGTTATTGTCGCTTAATTCCTTCCTTTGGTTAATGTTTATGTTTATTCCTGGCTCTTGAAGTGGTACCTTACGATCTAGTTTTTGTCCCACGGGTTTGAAGATGCTAAACACTTTTAATGCGTTCTGCTTTGTCATTGTTTGACCTTTTGCTACTTCTGAGGTTAAGGGTGCCTTGGTGGGTGAGTGAACCGTCGGCGTAGACCCTTGCTCTGACGTTGTTCTAGTTTGGAGTGGAATGCTCTCGGGGTGCTGTTTGGCTTCCTTAATCTCAGGATTGTTGATGGATTTTTCCGAGGAGGTTTGTGGAACCCATTGGTTGAGTGCTTTTGCATTTCTGGCTTTCCTTAGTCGCTTCCGTACTCTCTTTGTAAGTGTTGGAGCCTGTTTGATCTGATTAGCGATTGGCACGACGTTGGGAATTGGCCCCTGAATTAACTCGGCCACCTCTATGCGGTTAACCGGGTTATGTTCATCGAGTCTTGCTGGCGACCTGTTTTCCTTTGCTGGGGGAAAGTGTAGATGGTCTAGAAATTCCAGGCTCTCTTCGCCCCTACTAGCATTGGTCTGCCTTGTCACCCTGCCTGGGCCCTCTATAGAATGCTGATTGCTGGTTGATTCACTTGCTGTTGTGGTTGTTTCCGTGGAAGAGTCTTTTGGCGAGTCCTTGACAGCCCCCAGTATCTGGGTCATCAGGCTGGGTACTGTGGGCAGTTTGTCTATTATATTGGAGCAGTGACAAGTATAGAAAGTATGATCCTTGTTTAATTGAACTTTGATAATCATGGTGTTTAAGTCTTGTAGGTGTGCTTCAATTCCCTGGACGTGAAACACTAGGAGGTTGAGCAAGTCGACTTGAGTATCCAATTTGTCCGCGTGATAGGACATGGCCGCTCCTATGGTGTCTTTATTAATTGCGGCCAAATGGAAACCATTTGACTGTTCTCTTGTGATTCCCCCTGAGAGTTTCTGTGGATGGGAATGGGTGATATAGCAGGATGTACAAAGGGGTCTGAATGGATGAGATGCTCATGCAGTTGGTCGCTCCCTGGCCTTTTATCGCTACTCTCTTCCTTCCCTTGACCTTGATTGTTTTGCGCTGATAACTTGCGTGTGCTTCGTCCGGGTGTTGCAGACTCAGTTGCTGTTAGATTTAGTTCCTGTAGCTTCGGTGTCAAGCTATCTTTGATGGCATCGGTGTCTTCAGTATCTCGTCCAGTTGTGGCAGAGCGGCACTTTTTTTCCAAACCCGGCGTGAGCTGACTAGACGTTGGACTGTGAGAGTTTACCTGTGGCATTGGGCACGGTTTTTCAGCATGGGATTGCACCTGAGGCTGCAGAAGGGATTCCTCAATTATTGTAGGGGACATATTCTGAATTAGATGTACACTCTGCAGACTCTGCTCTAGAAAAACTGAGTCGTCAGTTGCGTCAGTTGTCTAATCTGGAAATCTTCAACCTCCTGCTCTTGATCTTAGGACGGATGATGACGGTTCCCGGCTTGACACCAATCATGAGGTTCCTAGAGTGCTTCGACACTCTTCAAGGTCAATCAAGAAACCTTCTCATTTAAAAGACAATGTATCTTAATGAAAGTATTGTTGTTTATCTCTTGTTTTATAATTAATGTTTTCTTCTTCTTTTGCTCTTTTTTTATGGGGGGAAGATGTGTAGCATCCTTCACTCTCTGATCTACACTGTATGACATCATGAATTCCATGTGGTTACCACAGTTACTAGAATGTATGCTTTCAAGCTGAGGTGGTTATTACTTTGAGCTTGGATGAGATCTGGATGTGTCTCCTTTTATCTCCAATAAACCTGAGCTCCATCTCTACTCAATCCTGTGTCTGCTGTTTTCTTATTAAGAACCAGGATCTTACAGAAGCCCTACGGTCCGCATCACCACCATACCGGCCTCTCTGTGTCCACCCCCGGCTCTTACTTTGCGGTCGCCTCTAACGGCTGCCGCGCTTGCTTTCGTCTCCCCCTCCAGCCGCCGCCTCTTACCTTGCTGGCCTTGCTAGCACCTGCTCACTTGTTCCAAGGTGCAGTTAGCGGCTCCTCCACCGCAGGCTGGCTGAATGCGGGCAACAGTCTCTGCGGGGACGTTAGTCAGGTATTCAGGTATTTCAGGTATTTGCCGGGGGGGTCCGACTCACGGGCTCATGGGATGACCCACAGGATGGCTCGCTGCAGCTCCCGCTCCCGTTGGGTCGTTCCCACAGTCCCACCGAGATTGCTTCCACGGCCCCCTGGACAACTCGCTACGGCTCCCGCCGCTCCCGCCTCTCTCGGGCTGCTCCCGCCGTTCTGGCTGACGTTTCTACAGGGCGCGCCACCTACACCTGGAAGCCGCTCCCGGTAACCACTGTGGCTGTCTGCAGTCAGGGGTCTCAGGCTCAGACGGCCGCTCTAGCTCTGGCTCTGGCGGGCGGTGAAATTTGTAGCAGTGGAAACTCTGGGATAGCGTCCGACCTCTGCACAAGCGTAGTTGTGGACACAGCACACTTTGCCTTCTCCATCTCCTCTCACTCTATACACCCACACTTCAATTATGATCTATGGGCACTTCTAATTGTTTGGCTGCCTGATTGCGCTACACCTCCTCACCTACTCTCCACCTGCTGACCGGATTTGCGTGGGACAGACCTCGCCGGACCCGCTTCGCGGGTCCCGCAGCGCCGCATTTCCAGTGCGTGCATTTCCAAGGAGGAGCTGTATCTTCGGGGCTGCGGATTTGACGGCAGGGCTGCGAGCTAGGAAGCAGGGACTCAACCTTCCAGGAGTCCCTGCGAGCCCTCGTTACACCTGGGCTGCTCTCCCTGCTGGCCCCGCCCCCCGCCCACGGACTGAAAAGCAGGCGAGGTGCCTGACTGTGTGGGACACTTCTAATTGTTTGGCTGCCTGATTGCGCTACACCTCCTCACCTACTCTCCACCTGCTGACCGGATTTGCGTGGGACAGACCTCGCCGGACCCGCTTCGCGGGTCCCGCAGCGCCGCATTTCCAGTGCGTGCATTTCCAAGGAGGAGCTGTATCTTCGGGGCTGTGGATTTGACGGCAGGGCTGCGAGCTAGGAAGCAGGGACTCAACCTTCCAGGAGTCCCTGCGAGCCCTCGTTACACCTGGGCTGCTCTCCCTGCTGGCCCCGCCCCCCCGCCCATAATCTCTCCTTCTCCATCTCTTAAGGACCTTTAGGGGCCGCTGCGCGGGAGCGAGCGGGAGCGACCGGGAGAAGCCCGGGACAAGGGCGGGACCGTCCTAGGCCGTCACAGGCCGGAGCAGGCCGGGCTGGGCCTACCCTCTTGGTTTCTCATACTGTACAGGTACTTACAGGTTACATAATTTTGTTGCAACTATTTTTTGGTGACATTACTGACTGACCCTCCTGGAGTTTATCCATGCCTTCACTAACAAAGGAGAGTACCCCTCAGAAGCCGGGTGGAGTGAAAAATGGGACTCTTGAAAATTACTTTGCCCGGGCTGTGGGGGAGGTGGATAAAGAGGGAAATTTGTCAAGGCTAAGGGCGGAACGTAGACGATCAGTAGACAATATGAAAAATACCCCCATGGGAGATCTATCTATTACTCTAAGGGAGGAGTCAACCCGCATTGAGGATGTCCCACTCTTGTTAAGGGAAGGGATGAACACCCCCCCAATTGAAATTACTAGCACTGCTCCACCTATTAGTATTAGTCCCGTTAGGGGGGCCACAGCTTTAATACCACAACCGCCCATAACCCGTAATGACAGACACTCAAAATTGAAAGTAGTTACCACAAAAGCAATCCCAGGACCCCCCCCCAAAAAACGTAGGAGAAAGGCTAAGGGAGCACAGGGTGGCAGCAAACTCAAGACTCTACACCTAGATTTCGGGAAATCTTTAAAAGATCAGGTACCCACAGTAAAACCATCGGTAGAGTCACACTCTAAGCCAAATGTGCAGGAAGCTATAGCTCCCGCCATGAGTATAGATGTAGGTGCTAGTAGTGATAAAGTCCCCCTTTCTGTTGTGCCAATGGGAAACTTGGAATTTCTCCTAAGGTCTCTGTTACTCCCGATCAGCGAAAGTGTAAAAAAGATCGAGATTAGGTTAACCATACTGGAGGCCACATTGGGAAGTCTGAAAAACCGTAGTGGTCGGCAGGAAAGTGATTTAACAACTATCACTAGCCCTGTGGCCTCGCAAGGGTTAAAACATAGGGGGGTAAACCCAACACCAATTCCACCCCAGGTCACAAATGGGGTAGTCCCCCAAAAACCACCAAACCCAAACCCTGTAACCACCATTGCACCCCATGCCAATACACCTAACCCCCCCCCTGTATTAGTACCTCAGGCACACACGACAGTAAACAACATCCCGGATAATCACAAAATGCCGCCGGCAAGACCCCGTCGTCCTAATCTACCACCTGAGACTAACGACTTTATAGTAGTTATGGCTGGGGTCCCTCAACTTGATGAAGGGGAAATAGAGGATTTCTGTACTCTAAAAACTAGGGTCATTAAGTGGCTAAACAGAAATAGACCCCTCCCAAGACATCTTAACAATGAGATTATAATGGTAAGAAGGGTCCCATGGGTGGGGAGAAGGCAGAAATCAATCACGGGGGACTGTATTTTGGTAAGCTTTAGGGACAAGGGCACGGTGTCGTACATCTGTCAAGGGGAAAACATATCAAGGGAATCTACCATCCATACCCTTCGCGTGTCTTTCTTCTTCCAAAGTACCCCAGGCCTACAACATCCACCCCAACGACACGATGGATGGGAGAAAGTGGGAAGAAGAGGGCGCCACCAGGCTTCTCATCCCTGGCCACTTCTTGGTAGAACGGCACCTTTCCTCCCAACTTACAACCGGTTCAACTGTCTAAATGATTTAGAGGGGGTGGATTGACAAATAGACAAGGCCCCTAAGGACACCGTAGAAAAGGGTGCCCAAGCAGTAACACCAGTGGTGCAAAGACATTTGGCCCTGCAAACCCAACTAGGTAGGGTGGAGGACTCTATGCCTGTAATTAATGAACAATTAACACATACCCAGATACCACCTGTAGCTCTATTAGGGGATGCGGAACAGACCCCATGTCGGTTTGTTAGCTGGAACGTGGCAGGGACTAGAGCCAAAAGACTAGATCCCACATGGATAGATTTTATAGCCAGTAACCATGTAATCGCCTTACAAGAAACATGGGACACCGCACCAACCTTCTGGCTGGATGGGTTCACAAGCTTTACTATTCCAGCAATTCCAAGCAGCGCAGGAAGAGCTAAGGGCGGACTAGTGCTCCTCTTCTCGCTGAAACTGGCAGGAACGTTTAAACAATTAGAGTCTAGGTCCCCAAATATTTTAATGGTAGAATGGACTATTTCACCAGGGCGGGTCCTAGTGGTCTCAAATTTTTATAATTCCTGGGCTAGACAAACAGATACAGCCCATGTGGACCATTTGGAAAACGTTCTTATTGACTATAGTCACAAATCTTGCACTAATTTCGATTTTTTAATCTTAGGTGATTTTAACATCCAAAAATGTGTTTTAAAATGTAACTTAGGCAATTCAGATGGTCAAACAGAAAATGGCAATTTGCACTTTGTTCACACCAAAGCGGGGGAGGCGCTGGAATTTCTCCTTGCTAGCCTTAATATGTCTGAACCCCTTAGCACTGGTAGTGGCGAATCGCCTCCCACTTACAAAGGGTCTGAAAGTGGGTCTGTGATAGATTTTATTTTTGTTTCTCAGGGCTTAACCTCTAAGTTGGGGATTTACGAGGTAACTGCCTCCCCACATAGTGATCACAACCCAGTCTCTGTACAGGTTCATTGGAGTGACTTATGGAGCAAACACCTGGGTCTTCCCAGGGCTTGCACATCGACGGTGCCCAGTGACCAGGGCAGACGGCTCAAGTGGGGAAAGGTGGTTCAGGAAACCTTTATGGCTTCCCTGTGCCCAAAGATAGAGGAACCCATGCGTATCTGTTTAGACCAAAACGCCCCCAATGAAGAGATTGTCTCAGCTTTTAATTTAATTTGCGCACTCACGGCTGAAGAACTAACAGTTCCCAATTCCAATCTGCTACCAAATCCATTTAAATGGTTTGATAGAAGCTGCTCTAAAGCCAATAAAGATCTGAAAAATGCCCTTAAAACAAAGCCGAGGGATAAAACTTTAATCTCTAAATTAAGGCGAGAGTATAAATTGGCTGTAAAAAATAGAAAAAATACAATTAAAAAGAATGCCTGGAGTGATTTGCTTGACGTTGATATACTACGGAATAGTAAAAGATTCTGGGACATCATAAACAACCAATTTTTCTCTGGGGAGACCAACACAATCTCCGACTGTATTATCAGTGACGAGAAATGGGTTGATCACTTCAAAAATATATATGGCGGTAATGACCCTGTGAACGGTACTGAGACAGGAATGACCAGGGGTTTAGTGGCAGTAGAATTTAATGAAGAGGAGGTATATAAAGCTATAATGGACTCCACGAAAAATAAGGCTCCGGGCCCGGATGGAGTCCCGGTAGACTTCTTCATATACGCCCCAACCACCTGGTCTAAAGTCCTTACAAATGTCTTCAGGGCAACAAATGATGGATGTTTTCCAGAAACCTGGAACACATCTGTCATAGTACCAATTTTTAAAAAAGGAGACAGGGAGAACCCGGGATGTTACCGCCCAATCTCTTTGATAGACTCTGCCTTTAAGATCCTGGGCAGAGTACTACTGACGAAGTTGAGAACAAACCTGGAGATCTGTGGGGATCTCGCAGAGATTCAATATGGCTTTAGGGAAAAACGGGGAACCTTAGAGCAATGCTCAAATTTACACCTCCTAATATCAAAGTACACGGTGGCCGGGGAGGGTTCATTGTATTTAGCCTTTATGGACCTTTCCTCGGCCTTCGACTTGGTTAACAGGGCCAAGCTTTGGGCTATACTGCGCGAGCTTGGTATTGAGGACCCCTTGGTGGCCCTCATAGCAAGCCTGCACCAAGGCCTAACTGCGAAGGTCCGGGTAACCAGGGAAGGGCGATGCTCCGACAGCTTTAGGTCAAACAAGGGTGTCCGTCAAGGCTGTATACTAGCCCCACTTTTATTCACCATTTACATTAACGATCTAGGGAAGTCCTTGTTAGCAGGTAATGCCGATGTCCCGTGGGTAGGTGGGAAGCAGATTCCGGCCCTTTTATATGCGGACGATGCTGTTCTCATCGCCCGCACGGGCATTGGGCTACAGACCCTTTTGGAACTTTTTGGCTCTTTTATGGCCAAACTGGATCTAAAAATCAATGTGACTAAATCGCACACAATGATTGTGGGCCCACAAAAAAATAAATCCCACACAAAAACCTTTTTTTGCAATGGCGAGGCTCTCTCCAGGGTCCCGGTTTTTCCTTACTTAGGGGTCCTGTTCGATGAGAAGGGCTCCTGGGTCCCGCAAATTAAGGCCAAACGTATTGCTTTAGCACGATCCACAGCAGCTCTGTTGGATTTTACTAAAAGACTGGGGGCTAAACCAATGGATGCTGTGTTAAAAGTTTACAAAAGTAAATGCATCTCGATAGCCTCATACGGTGCAGCACTGTGGGGTTACACTAATTTGGATAGTATGCAGACAGTAGAGAATAAACTTATCAGACGAATTTTGTCGGTCCCAAACTCTACACCTACCTACTCCATACATGAGGAAGTTGGCCTACCCTATATTATAGACGGATTGAAAATGGCACCTTTACTTTTTTGGGCCAATATCTGGTTAAACACTGAGTTGTCTTTAAACCACACAATCCTTAAAGACGTGACTGCAAGGGAGGGGGCAATGAAAATAGCCTGGCTAAGATATATAAAGTCATCATTCACTGCCCTCGGGAGACCGGATCTATATACAACTCCGTCAAAAATTAGAAAAGCGGATGTTGTATGGATTAAGAATGAATTCCAGGGGAGGACACGCTTAGAGAGAGAGGAGTCTGAAGTTAATAAACCGCTAGTAAGAGCACACCTGGTTTTGTCCTCTTCTCCCTCGATGGAACCTTACCTGCAATACGTCTCCAAACCCTTGCATAGATTTCTGTTAACCAGATTCAGAATGAACTTAATCCACTATTCATTAGGCATCTTTCCCGTGTGGGGTAAACCGGAGCATACACAACCCTGTGAGTGTGACCAATTCTCTGATCAGGATACTCTACACTTTGTGTTTTTCTGTGCGTTTTACAATACTGAGAGGAGAAAATATCTAATTCCCCTCCTGAAAACACTGGGCTTCTTACAAGTGAGACCTGCCTTGCTTTATCTCCAAAGATTGCCGGATGCACATGTCACTTTTTGTGTCGCAAGTTTTTTAACAGCCGCATACAGAGGTAGAAACAAAAGGATCCCTAGAACTGTACTGTTTTAAAAAACTAAAAATCAATATATTAACTGTTACTTTATTGTTTGTATTATGGTGACTAATTAAGTGATTCTTTTTTGGACACTATGTAAAAACAAAATGAACTGTGGGTATTTTTAAAATGTCTTTTTTAAATGTATGTATGTTTTGCCTTTTATGATTTTAACAAAAATCGAATAAAGTGTATTTTGACTGACTGACTGACTGATCTATGGGCCAGCATTTTGCTTTTGTCCCCCGGGTGAAAAAAGTACATGTGGGAGGGCTCTCTTTTCTGTCCTCGCTGCAAAACTCTTGAACTCTCTTCCTGTCTGTATCAGAAGTATCAACAATCACACTGCATTCCGTAAAGTAATTCAAACTCATCTCTTTCCGACACTATAGGCCCGGTGTTCTCTCTCTCAGTCACCTCTTTCAACAGCTGCAGTTGCCAGCGCTGGGACGCCCCTTAGCTGGGGCAGCTGCACGCTTTACAAAACTCACAACATAACGTAGCATATATGGAAAAATAAGTATTGTTATGGGAATTCAATCATCCACTAGTCCTTGCCCACCTCCTTCATCCCGGGAAAGAAGTTACGAGAAGACATGTTCTAATGCTCTTTTGACAAATTCTGCAAGCACTTTTATGACTTGCAGTCATGTAACAAAGGAAAGCCAGCAATCAAAAGCAAAGATACAGTTGACTCTGGATGTGCCCCTCTAAGTAAGCCACCACCTGCTCTCAAGTAGGAGTTGATAGAATCAACTTTCTACCTCAGGTATGGACTGGAGTCAGGGCCACAGACATTTCTGAGCAACATCTAACAGCCTCAGGGAAGGGCAATACCCTGACACCAATCCTTTGCAGCAAAGTGAACCCACCATATGTAAATGTATGCATAGGCATTTATATAGCGCACTACTTACCCGGAGGGTCCCAAGGCGCTTCGAATGCTGCGAAACCCTTCCTGGCTTCCCTGAGAGATGGTCCCTTAATGGGTATCTCCAGGGTGAGACCAGGCATCCCCGGCGGTCTGGTGGGGCCGTTAGTGAAGATGAGGCAAGCTAATGCCCAGAGTTGCCGAGTGTGATCGCTGATCAGAGTGGGCACCGAGGCGAGAGAATTATCGAGTCCGCTGACCCTGGTCCAGAAACCTGCCGCGCCGGGAATCGAACCCTGGTCCCGGGCCGTCCTCTGATCTCGGGTCTGCCGCCTCTAACCAGTGAGCCACACTACTTCACATTTGTGAAGTAGTGAGGCATTTGTGGCATGGGTAATAAAACAAATTGTTTTCCAAATTCAGCGTATACCCCGTGCAAGAACCAGTCACTCCTGTTATTCATAACATTGGAAAAAATAATTGAGGTACACGTAGTTGTTTGGTTGGCATACCCAAAGAAAACTACCCAAATACAATGATGGCATTGTATAGGTGGCCCCATTTATTGTCTTACATTTGCCAGATATAAGAGCATCTCCCCCTAAACGAGCATGAAATAGTGCTATGTCCCTTGAAATGAGGATTAGGCATGGTCTTAACCACAAAAAAGATAGAGGGGTTGAAGAGGTATACCTGAAGGTCTGAACTGGCCTTTTATTCCATTGGGCATTTTCCTGGTGAGCTGAAGCCATTGAAGGACAGTTCTGAAATCCTGGGACCCCTGCTGGTGCCTCAGTCACTTCCCCCAGCTCCCAAAGATTAACTGCAGCAGGCAAAGGAAGCTTCAGTGAGACAAAAAGAAGGAGGGAGGCAGTGTGGTAGAGATTAGGAGATCAGAGTAGGAGAGGAAAGAAAGAGAGAGAAAATGGACTGATGAAGAGAGAGAGAGAGTGGGGTGAGGATTTGAAAGGAGTGGATCTGGTTTGAACATTTTTGCTAGGACTGCTTTTGGTTTCCAGTTTGGCTCTATCACTGATCTTTACAAAAACATCAGTGAAGGACATTAGTCACTGTCACTCTGTCAAACAAGGTAGACAATAGATAGGAACTACCCTCGCTTGCATTATTTATGAGGAGCCTCTGACACAAGGTCGCATATATTGGCACCTTTAAGCCAGGATTAAGGAGTTTGGCAGGTCAGTGAACGGTCTGAATACTGCTACAGGTGTGCTTTATTGGTTCACTATCAACATCCAAGATAAAAATGTGTTATATTTTTTACTGAGAATGTAATAAATGCCATATTACCGGTGACCTTAGCACTGGAAGAGTTGCAGACAACTCATGTAGCTACCGGGGAGCAAGTAGCTGCTTCTAAAAGGGAGAAAGCACCCAATGTCAATGCTCCTGAGCTGGGAAGTGCACAGCACATACCGACCTGTGCTTTCGAGAGAGAAGGGCCTAGGGCAGGTACATAAAGGACCAGTGTTAGTAGAGGGAGGTGAGGGTAGAAAGAATGAAACTTACGCACCAAATTGGAAACCTACATGTGTCACATAAACAAGTTGTTTTTGTTTACTCTCAGTGTACTTCATTATTGAGCATTTCCCATAACTGACTAAGGTAATGCTTGATATATCAAGTTCACCCTGTAAAGTTACAGGGTGCTCATGCTGTAAAATTAAACGTTCGTGCACTTTTCCTGCAGTGCACAACTTCCAAAGAGAGCATGCAGATCACCTGTAATGCAGAAGGTGAACGTGCATGATTTCACATTACACCGTGCACCTAAAGAGACTGTCTACCTGCACAATAAACGGACCACGAGAAAACTTGCTAAAAACGGTAATTTAGGTCATCACTATTGGTGATTTATGGGAATATTTTTTTTTTGTTAGTTCTTATAAAGGAACAATGAAAACTACAAATTGTATGCACAGCTGTATATGAAACTCATAGTTGCCTACACATTAGTGCTAAACTAGAATCAATCTTTGATACTAAGGTGCTTGTGACTAAGCAACTATGATTTATGTTACTTCATTAAAAGAAACGCTAGAATTAAACAATGAATAAACTCTTAGTTGAAGAAAAATTTATACAAATAGGAACTATTTAAATCTGTGCCATTTTATGAAAAAAAGAGACGTTAAGGGGCACTGTTTAAAAAATAAATTGCTACTGCTATTCAGCAAAACTAAAGATCTCAACAGAGGAACTGTGCATATAAGAATCACTATGATCTTGAGAGAAAATACTTGAAGGATATCATACAAGGTGGGATACCTCAATGCTACTTTTCAGGTAGACAGTCTTTAACAAGGGAGTGGGACTTTAATGGCTGGTATAGCCAAGCTACGAAGGGCTATAAGGCTATTAGAACCTTCTGCCACTAGAGGGCAGAATGTTCTAACAAATAAATTAAATGCCTCTCAGAGCCTGAGGGGATTGAAATCTCCTAGGGGTCCAAGAGGCCTTTGTTCAAACAACATTGGAATGTTGCTCTGCGGGCTTTTACCGACCCGTAAAAGCAAGGAGCACTCCATTGTATTCAATGGAGTGCTCCACATTCCAATGTTCTAATATCGTATCACTCATTGATAGTAAAATAGAGATTATACCTAGCTGGGTGATAAGTGAAGTAGATGAGGTCCACCTTAATTCCGTCAGTGAAAGGGTAACCTGGAACACGCAAAACAACAGCGGTGTTAAGAAAAGTTATGGAGACAAATTCCAAGCAGGGCTTGAAATCAGTAGATACTTTTGTAGAAGACATGGGTAAATTTGTAGGAAAAACCTCAATTTTTTTCAGAAACATAAGGGAAGGGTTAAGGAAGCAGGCTAAACATTTCAATACAGCCTTGTCTTTTAATGAACTGATAAAGAAATTGCAGAGACTGCAATTCGTACACTATTCAAGAGAATCGAAAAAGTTAAGAATTCTACTTAAAAGAAGGAGAGCTAGGTAGGAGTTAACACAAAAGAAAGATCAGGTAGATAGAATCTGGGTTATAATTACAGAAGTCGGGGGGCGTGGCTTGGACGCCGCAGCAAAATGGCGGATCCGGCTTGAGCTCCGCAATCCAGCGGGACTCTTAACTCATTTAGAGCCGTTCATGCGTCGCTTTCCTCTACAACTGCGATGAATTTCGCCGTCGGAATATGCGCTGAGTCACTGGACTGCGTTTCGTCCGCTTTTACTGCTTGGGCCAATATTTTTATTTCACAGAGACTTTTCCCTCAGGAGCGATGGAAACAGCCGGCATTTCAGGCTGACTCGCTCGCGCTTTCCTCTGGAGCCCGATGTCTCTCTCAGCGCACAGCTTCCTTTAATGCTGTACCGTTATGTGATACAAATGCCCCATTAATGCCTTCATCCTCTTGGTGCTGAACCCTCATGACTGTCTTTGCTTTCCTGAGGTGCGTTTGACTGCCGTTTTCATTGCGGTTTTCGCGCCTTTTTCTCTTCACACTACCTGCATTTTTCTCCATCATTTTTTTTGCTCCATGTAATTACTTCCCTGGACATTCATGGATATTGGCTGGATTTCCTTGGCATTTTGTACTTGACTGTTCCTCTCACGCTCATTGGGATATTCATGCTCCTATGTTGAGCAGAGGGCCTTCTCATTTGCATGAAATGTTTTGTATGCTGCCTTCAGTCATGCATATTGCCTTGGATCTATAACGCTTGTTGCTCCTGCACTTTTTGGAAGTGTGGGCGGCCACTTTTTTAGCCGCTGAGCTCACGCTTTCCTCTTTTTTGCTGCCCTGGTGCATCTTGGCCTCTGTTTTCCTTTAATTTTTGGTATCTCTTATCCTTCTGGTCACGATGGCTAATGACTCTCACTCTGTCAGATCTTCTGTGATGGGTACCAAGCCTAAAAGACATAAAAATGACCCACCATCTCCAAGTCACACTTCTTCTAACCCAGTTTTGGACTCCATTATGGACGAAGTGCGTGGTCTTCAACCTTTTATGTCTTCAACCAATGAGAAACTAAAACAAATGGAGGAGAGATGGATAGTTAGGGAAGGCAAGGTACTAGAATTGGAGCAGCGTGTCAGTGACATTCAGGATGTCTCTACGAAGATACCACTGCTCGAACAGGAAATCTAAAAACTGAAATTACACACTGAGGACCTTGAAAACAGATATCGTAGAAACAATCTTTGCCTTTTTGGCTTTCCGGAAAATGTTGAGGGGTCTAATATTGTTCTGTTCCTCCAAAACTTCCTCCCTGAGCTGTTAGGTCTTCCATCTTCGTCTACTCCAATTAACATACAAAGAGCTCATCGATTGGGTCGCCCTGCTACCAGTTCTGGGAGACCCAGAGGCATCATCATGCTTTTTCTGGAATTTACTGAACTAATGACTATCTTGAAGGCCGCCAAAGTCAAACGTTGTCTTACTTGGTCTGGTCATAATATATACATTTCACAAGACGTTTCTACTGCTACTAATGCTCGTCGCAAGGAATTCTTGAACCTACGACCTCAAATGAGACACCTTAATCTCCAATATGGAATTCTTCCTCCTTGTCTATGCACGGTTACTCTCAATGGGCGCTCTCGTACCTTTGATGACCCTGAAAATCTCAAGTTCTTTCTCCATAGTTTTCCTGTCACTGGAATGGATACGAGTGTCTAATTGTCTCTCTTTCTATCCATTTCTTCTCTTTCCTTTTTCAGAAAAGTTCATATCTACTTTTCCTATTTGCTGTTTCTCATTTCCAATTTTCTTCTCTAGGTCATTTTTTGACTTGAGATGCTCTTTTTTCTTTCTGTATCCCCTATTCTTTTCTTGTCGGCCGATGTCTGCTTTCCCATACGTCACCATGCTCCATCTTCATTGCATTCTCTTTATCGTACATATCTGGCTGTGTTGCCGTGATCTGTCTATCTCCCTTTCCGCTCTTATTTTTCCTTCCTCTCTTTCCTATCTCTCTCTTTCTGCTTCTTTTTTCTTGTAAATAATTGGTTGTTCTGTATTTCTCTTTATTCCTTATTATTAGTGTTCGTTGTGTTGGAGTTACTCAGTTTTGTTTTTATGGATTTTTATGATGTTTTTATGATGTGTTTTCTCCCTGTCATTTTTTTCCGTTTGGTTTGTTTTATTTCCTAGTCTCATCCCTGCAGTGTTCCTACTCCATGTGTTTTTCATCCTCCCATCCTTCCATTATGTGTAACCTTGTCTTGTGGAATGTCCGAGGTCTGGGGAATCCCATCAAGTGACAAAAGGTATTGTCACATTTATCTAAGCTTAATTCTCAGATTGCTTTTCTCCAAGAGACGCATTGCTCTGATGTGGAATCCTTAAAGTTAAAAAGACAGTCAGTGGGTCAGGTTGTTTTTTCCCCTGCTCCAAATAAGAAAGGAGGTGTTACTATACTATTTCACAAGGCTCTGTCAGTTCAGATTCTATCTACTAAAAATTATGATGATGGACGATGGGTAATGGCTAAGATTGTGGTACAAAACAAAACATTTGTTTTATTGAATATCTATGGTCCTGTTCGCCTGGATCCCAAATTTTGGACTGATATTAAAATTCTCCTATCTTCTATTGATTGCCCCAATATTATTGTTGCTGGTAATTTTAATCAATGGTTAGACCCTTATTCTGACAGATTATCCAAATGTAAGTTCCAACCTGACAAATCTCATACATCCTTCCAATCGGCCATTGCCTCTCGTTCGTTATATGATGTGTGGAAAACTTGTAATCCTGATTCACTTGAATATACTTTTTTTTCACATATGCACCATACCAGGTCTAGAATTGATTACATCTTGGTTAGTAAGTCTTTACTGCCCTCTATTCAGCGTTCTGAGATTGGATCTATTTTTATTTCTGACCATGCCTCTGTCTATGCTACACTTGATTTCTCACTTACCTCCTCCAGGTTTAGCCGTTGGAAACTCAATACCTTCCTGTTATCTGATTCAGTTTTTACCAAAGATGTCACTGCATTTATTAATGATTTTTTTTCTTTTAATGATCCTTTACATACCTCTATTCCTAATACATGGGATGCTTTTAAAGCTGCCCTTCGTGCCTTTGTTATTTCCAAGAGGAAAAAGATTGCTCGAATTAAATATGAAGATCAAGTGCAAAACATTAAAAAATTGGAGCATACATATTTTACTTCTACAAAGTCTACTGCCCTTCATTCCTTAATTGCAGCCAAAACGGATCTTAATAAACTGGCGACTATTGACGCCTCCAACATTTTACTTAAAATCAAATCTAAATACCATGGTGGTCAGAACAAAACAGGCAAAATGTTAACAAATTATCTCAAGGTTAAATTTGAACGCAAGACTATTGGCCCCATCTTCAATGAAAAAACTAACAAACTTGTGTCATCTGATGAAGATATTGCAGACGTCTTTCATGACTACTATCGCTCTCTTTATACAGATGATACTTTTCCCTCAGATCAGAATGTTGAATCTTTTTTTTTCTGGTCTCCCTCCACCACCATCCCTTCCTGATGAATTTGCTGAATTAGAGAAAGCTATTACCATTCAGGAAGTCAATACTGCCATTCATGCTTCGAAGAAATCAAAAGCCCCTGGTCCTGATGGGTTCCCGTAGAATTTTATTCCACTTTTCATTCCATTGTTGTCCCTAAACTTTTACAACTTTTTAACTCCTTCATTGATGAAGCTAGAGCTTCGGGGTCTTTTATGGACGCTTTAATTGTTATTATCCCTAAACCTGATAAGGACCATTCTTATTGTAAAAACTACCTTCATATTTCATTAATTAATTATGATTGCAAAATATTTGCTAAGATCCTTGCCTCTCGCCTAGATAATATTATCCCCCTTTTGATTAAAACAGACCAGGTTGAATTTGTAAAATATAGACTAGCATCAGATAATGCTCGTATGTTCACCAACATTATTTCCCTTAGCAAGAATTTTAAAGTCCCCCTTGCTGCTCTTTCTTTGGATGCCGAAAAAGCATTCAATCGAATTAACCCCTTCCATGCTCATGACGAGCTCAGCTCGTCATGCAGTACAGTGTTCCTGTGCTCATGACGAGCTGAGCTCGTCATGAACAATGGGAAAAAATTAGACTCAGCACAGGAGGAAAATCTCCCTAGCAGCAAAGGTGTTAATTGGCAATTCATGTTTCAGACTCTCAAATGGTTTGGCTTTGGACCCTCCTTCATTTCTTATATTAAATTATTATATTCCTGTCCTCGAGCTAGTATTTTTGTTAACAATCAGTTTTCTACGTTTTTTTCCTTATTTCGAGGTACGAGACAGGGTGCCCCCTCTCTCCCCTGTTGTTTATTTTATGCCTTGAGCCATTCCTAGAACGTATTAGGACTAACTCCTTGATTACTGGTTTTAAACTCTCCTCCAATGACATTAAATTATCTGCCTATGCGGGTGATATTTTGATTTATATGTCTAATCCTGCTGACTCATTACCACATTTTATGAATGAAGTCAGACGTTATTCCTCTATATCTGGTTACAATCTCAACCTCTCTAAAACGGAAGTCCTGCCACTAAACTCTATTTGCTATCAATTTATGTTTAGTGATACAGAATTTACCTGGTGTCCTTCCAAAATTAAATTTTTGGGCATTTGGTTTTCATCAACTCTAACAGATACTCTCAAATTTACTTTTAACAATTTAATTAAGAAACTTCAATCCCTCCTTCTTATAAGGTCTCCCTTATTTCTTTCATGGTGGGGCAGACTGGATACTATTAAAATGATGATTACTCCCCACGTGTTATATACTGTTTCTATGCTTCCTGTTAAAATCCCCAATGTATATTTTTCCCGAATAAATTCTATATGTACCAAATTCCTGTGGAACAATAAGCACCCCCGTATTGCTCTGCTCAAACTTACTCGACCCAAAAATGAAGCTGGTGTACGATTCCCTAACTTTAAAGCCTACCATTCAGCTTTTTTTTTATTAAACAATCTTTTTCATTAGCTTATGATTTCTTGGATTTGCTGGTCCCCAAATGGGTCCTTTTTGAGCGATCATTATTGAAAGATTTTTCTTTTAAACATGTCATTTTTATGTCCAATTGTTCTTTCTTGACCAAAAACCCATTTTAAAACACTCTCAGACTCTGATCTCAAATGTTTTCTCTAGAGATTTCACCCCCCTGCAGTGTTTTTTATCCTCCATGGTATGGTATAATAAATTTCTTAAATACAAAGGTAAATCTTTTTATTACAAATACTGGAAAGAGAAGGATATCTCGTTTGTTTATCAATTTCTCCATAATTTTCCCATCATTCCCTTCCATGAATTGCAACTCCGATATCAATTACCGGATTCCTTCTCTAGTGAATACAATATCATTGTTACTGCCATACAATCCCATTTAGCTACTTTTTCACTTCCACCTGATTTCCCTTCCATCACACCATCAACTCCTGTATACCCTTTATTTTCCACTCACAGACCCAAGGCTGCCCTTGTTTGCACCATGTTGTTATATAATGTTTCACCTCATTCAAAATCCGCTATTGAAGTTGCTTGGGAAAATGATTTGTCTGTTTCTTTTTCTGTTATGACTTGGGAAAAATTATGGTCTAAGTTATTTAAAGTTTCAGCTGCTGCACACATAACTCAATGCTTATATTTTCTCCTCTTTGCTGGTCATGCTTAAGTGTTGCAGGAACGTTAAGGCATTTATTATATGATTGTTCTGCTGTTTTTTCCTTTTGGACTAAAGTTTGGAATGTTTGCATGTCAATATTTAAGTTTAGTACCACTTAATCCTTAATACACATTTTTCTAGGATCCCTTTCACCTGATATAGGTATAATATCATCCGTTTCTAGATTGTTTGACCTTTTTATTGCTTTATCTTTTAAGGTCATTTTTATCATCCAGGAAAGATAACTCCAAGTTATCATTGCTTATGTGGTGGAACTTTATTTGCGATGAACATAGGATTGCTACTGTCTCCTCTTCCTCTGTCTCTCAAAAAATAAAACCTGTTCTCCTGTGGCTTCCTTTCACTACTTATCTATCCTCTAACTCTCCTTTATGGTAAATATACTTTCTTTCCTTTCTTTTTTCTTTTTCCTTTTCTTTATTCTTTTTCTTCTCTCTTTCTTTTCTCCTACTCCACTCCCATTACCCTGCTTCCTTACAATTTTATCCTGTGTTAGTCAGGCCTGATGGATTTATTCTATTTATGTTCACAATGTGTTTATTTATGGCCTATGTTCTGTATTTTGCAAAACCTTCAATAAAAATTTCTTAAACTAAAAAAAAATAATTACAGAAGTAGTGAAACAAAACAATTGCAACTACTTTTGGAAGATCATTTGGAATGTAATGTTAGCACTTCTAAAGCATAATTTATAATGTACCTTATTCTGAATAGTGCGCCTACATTTCCCCCCAGCCATGCTCCAAATAATATTGAAAATAATTGTATTGGTATTGTTTCCTCCGATATTGACCTGTGGATTCGGAAGATATACCACAATTTGGCCAACAAGGTCACAAGTGAAAGAATTTCTTAGTAACACCAGGAGCTGATCACTATCATAAAGTCAGAGCTAGACTTATGGGCTAGCTATTTGACAGCATTATTTAAATACTGCTTCCTAACTGGACTGACACCTGACTCTTGGGGAGGGAGTTATCATTCTTTGAATACATAAAAAATGCTCCATCACTGCTCCTGGAAATCATAGGCAAATTACGCTGCTGGATGCCACTGAGCAAATCTTTGCTAAGTGTGTCTTAAATAAGTTACAGTGTTGGGTAGAGGAAAAGGAAATGGTGCCCTTGGAACAAGCTGGATCCAGTCCTAAGTGCTCCATATTAGATGATTTAACTGCATTGCAACTAATCCTTGAAAAATATGTTCAGAGGAGGTCTATGCATGTCTATGCAGCCTATATTGATTTTTCTAGCTCTTTCAACCATGTGGACAGGCCGATCCTGCGAAGAAAACTTAGTTCTGTGGGCATCTTGGAGGGTTTATTGAAGCTTTGTATTGCTCTCTACACTTCTACATGGTGCTTGGAAGCAAGCATGGCATTGCAACACAAATAGATACCAGGCATGGCTTAAAACATGGATAAATATTGGTTCCTCTTCTGTTTCGTTATACATTTTTGATTGGCCAGAATTGATGGGCGGGGTAGGAGGAGATGCTCCCAGATTGGGGCCACATCCTTTGAGTACTCTATTAAATACAGAAGGTATTGTCTCATTAAATCTAACACCAAAAGGATTACAGAACGGCCTTGATTATTTATCGTCCTATGCTAAAACTCAGGGAGATACATACAAGGACATTTCATAGTACCATGATGCACGCAACTTAGCAGTGCTGAGCTGCTGCATTTAAAAAACTCAGAGATGCACCGTATTTACAAGAATACGGCGCACCTATGTGTTTTCCCCTACAATGCCACAAAAAACCTGCCTAGCGCCAACACAAACACCCTTGCGCCATATTGCAAGGGTGCCTGCATTTCAGGGCTGATTCACTGCAGCGCAGGCAACCTTGCACTATGGTGCATAGGTGTCTGCATTGCAGGGAATCATCCCTGCAACGCAGGCACCCTTGCGCCATAGTGCAAGGGTGCCTGCATTGCAGGGCTGATTCACATCAGCACAGGCAACCTTGCACCATGGTGCATAGGTGTCTGCATTGCAGGGAATCATCCCAGCAAAGCAGGCACCCTTGCACCATGGTACAAGGGTGTCTGGGTTGCAGGGATGATTGTTTGTGTGCAGGAACGGACACCTTCCTGCACATAAACAATCTTTAAAGGTGATTTGCTCGATCTGTGTGTGCACACTGTCTGGGAGTAGGTAGAACCTTATTAATACTGGTTTAACACCTAAATATAGCAATAGGCAACATAAAGGTGATCAGTCAACCTCTGCAAAGATCCTTGCACTGCACAGCAACACGTATCGCTGTGTTTTTATTAGATTGTGAACCGTTTGAGCTAGAAACAAAATTTTATTTGTTAAAATCTTTATGTGGCACATGCAGCAAACCATCATTATGCAAAACAACAGCATGGTCACATAGTCGCATAATTCCAGTGGAACTGCCTATTATCAACTTAAAAGTAATTAGAAAATATCTGTGGAAAAGAGTTCTGTCGAAAATGACATTAGACTCGTTGATAAGAAACAGAGGTTATGTGAAGTAGTATGGACCTGTCAAGTTGAGGTACCACCACCTTATTTGAGTTAGAATTTAGATCACAGAGTTTGCAGACGTGTTTTTTTATGCGGTCTGATTTTTTTCACATTAAACAGTGCGCCTGGTGCTTGGTGGAACATAAAAACAGGAGGACAGATCATGCACTTTATGTGAGGATGCCATACAAAAGTTTGATTATGATTTATTTGTTTGTCCTAACCTAAAATGTCCCCAATATAATTATTGAAAACCGCTCATTAAAGAAAATAGCATCAAAATAGCAAAGGCAGCAATTCAGCTATTGTACTGTCCAGCAAATGAATCGAATCGATGTGTTAAAATGTTTATTTGTTTTAAAAAAATCCTTAAAAATGAATTTAGTGATGAAATGAACTGATGTGCTGCAATATTTTTACATTTTCTAAACTTAAATTTTTTTACATCATTTAATGTTTTTGTAGTTTTATTGTTGATCTTACTGTAGATTTATAACTTGAACTTGTTAAGCTAATCAATTGAGCCTAGGATGATTTTACCTCTTAATCTATTCTTTCTGTAGATTGCCTCTCGTGTCTTATCAAACAGTATGATTCCTTCCTTACACATCACATTTCCTTCCTTCTCCCTTGCCGGCATCTCACAATCCACGTTTTCTTCACCACAGCATTAAGGTCTGAAGTTTTGAAAGAGTGTGTAACTTTCTGGCCCTCATTTTGTATTCTGTGCTTTGTTAGATATCTCTGATTATTAATGGTATTTTGCAATTCGTCCGTTTTTGGAACACTATATGAATATGCTGTACATATCGTTCATGAAACAGAATTTATGAACTGCATTTTGTACGTTTCTAATCTTATTTGGATTCACTGAACATTTACCTAGCTTGGCTCTTTCAGCAAATCCCTATGTTAGCGTCTTTTGTTTAACACTCGGAGCACATTTTGAAATCACTAACCAATTTGCGACTGGTCTGTGACTCTCAGAACTGTCATACATTGGACCCATAGTCCATAATAGTATACAGCACAATGAAAACATAGTCAAACAGTGTGTAAACACTGAGCTCTTGAGGCACATTTTAAAAAGTGAGTTTGGTAAAGTGGATATTGTGGCCAAGTAAAGGCCAAATCCTTATTGAAACTTGAAACAGGAATTAGGTGGAACTTCTCCAGAGTTGTGAAGTGTGGGAAAGGGCAGAAGGGAAGAGAACATTTGTATGATCAAGAGGTACCAACATAGGAGTTTGTTAGGGTACTAGGTTCACTGTAGAAGGTGAGAGTGTTCCTTCAACAAGTTTGGAAAGTTTTCTGATGGTAGAGTTATTTGAAACAAATGTTGCAGATTCCATAGTGTTTTTGGCAAAAATGGTTGAATATACAGAGGAGCCAATCGTTTCTCCTTGTCCACTCCCAACAAACAATGCAATCATATCCTTCCACTCTCAACAAACAATGCAATCATATCCTTCCTTATAAGAGTTCCTTTGACAACACTGCGCACATGAGATATGCTTTAGTCTCACTTTTGGAGATGATTGGGAAAAAAGGACCCCTTCCAGATGATAAGATTTGACCCAGCAGGTGTTCCCAAGAATTGAATTGCTAACAACTAATGGAAAAAGCTGAAATTGTTTGCATCTACATCTGCAACTGTGGAACAAGAAGTTTTGAACAGGGATGAGTCATGATGAGTATAAATAGGCTATCGGGAATTCGGTTAAAACCGACTGTGCCCGACAATACCCTACCGGCAGAGAATCAGCTGACCCGGGTTAAATCGAGGGTCACTGATTTTTTACATTTATTGCACAGCGTGACCACTTGAGGGAGCCAAAGCAGTACAAAACAGAACTGTACTTTAAAAAACAATCTGAACTAAAGCCTCACTCCCTCCCTCACTCTGCACATACCCTCTGCTCTAAAATCTGCAGAGCGCCCCCTTTAGCGAGGGAAGTATCTGCCACCATATGCCCTGAAAGGCAGTAGAACGTTTATGTACTTTTTGGGTTTGCTTTATATTGCTGCTTCGTTGGTTTTCTGATGACTTTCTAACACGTTGACTGAGTCACTTTATGGACAGAGCTACAAATTTGCTTCATTCCTCCTGGGTTACTTTGCATGTTAAAACCTGTGTACAATGACAACAGGGCTCAGGTCTATTTGAAGCAGAGTTGTGTTTTTTCTCTTCCCTTCCCTTTTTCGGCTTCTTCAGGGCTCATACCCTGCAGAATATTCTGTCATTTTCACCTAACACTGTCCATCTTGCCTGCTCACTGTATGCCTATGGCCTTATGCTAATGAATTGCACTTCATTCTGCGTGCGCTATAAACTTTTTAGGTCGCAAAAGTAATGTGTTTAAGAAAAGTTATTGTTTTTTTAAATATTAACTATTAACGTAACATTTTGATTCGTGGTCTCCCAATTATTCGTGGTGGTTAGGCAGGATAAAATTGGAGCAAGTGTCTCAGTATAAACACTTAGGGTTCTCTTTCTCATGTAATCTGAAGTGGAACTCTCATTTGGCTGTTAGGACCAAAGCGTTTTTCTTATATTTTTTCGATATGCAAAGGTAGCTCACCCAGCAGCAACATCTTAGCTGGCTGCAATGGCAAATGCAGAGATGGGGTATGGGCTGGCTTGGGATAACAGTTAGGGCCGGGCACTCCAGAAAACATGGCCTGCATTCCCAGATCCTGCCTTTATGCATGGCCGTTTTTTCTACCAGATTGATCAGCGTTATAGTGCCGTGACTAACATGAAAATGTGTACTAAACCTGGCTAGAATCTTTGTGTAAATTTATATAGTGTGATCTTTGCCCAAAGACACTAGAGTGATTTACATGTGTGCCGATTACATCCAAGACAAAGTTTAGTAATATTGTAGGCCTTTAGAGATTAGGCGAGTTGCCCAGAATCACAGGATGCTGACAGGTGCTGGTATTCTGACATATCACAGGGAGTCCCAAGCAAAGGCACACTCCCCCCACCGAAGCCTGAGAAACTGGGTCGAGGTGACAATGCCTGGTCTCCAGTGAGGCCCATGCATACTTCTTCCTCCCCCACCCACTATGGCCTGCATGCGGCAGCCTGAGGGGGAGGAGAGGGGGGTGTTGGAAAACACTGCTGCTGGGCGGTCCGACTATCCGACACATGTGGGGCGCAGGTGTGAATGGCTCAAGAGACAGAACAACACCTGGCCCCAGCCTGTCTCAGAAGGAGGGGAGGGGTGACTGAGGTGATGATGGCCCAATGGACGCTGCTGTACTCCGCCCTCCCCACACTCTCACTTCAGTTTGTCAATACGGCAGGGGGGAGGGAGAGCAAAAGGGTTCTGTGGGCTGGTTCACTAAGTCCCTAAAAACATCAAGCAATTAGCCAACATGTGATCATTATAGGTTTGTGGGCAGAAAAGCGAAGTTAAAATGAATATGGAAGTTTATAGGAGTCCTCTTTAATTTTTATGTCCAGTCTTTTGCACATCACTCTATGAGACTACACCCGTGGCGTTGGGCCCATTTGTCCGGATCAGGGGCGTGCACTTCCCCAAGCTTGCCAGTAAAGCTACTTCTTAGAGGACCGTATGCACGACTTAAGTCTTTCTCAAGATCCCATAGTCCTGTGGCTGATATCTGTCTCTTTGGGCTGGTGCACAGCCTGTCAATTCAAATCTCAGTGAAGTACAACTACAGCCTGGGTGTGGCAGTAGGTGACGCTACATTCTCCATTTTACAGAGCGCACTTCTACCAAAAAAAGGTTTTTATAAAAAGCGATATTTTAAACACTGCTGTTTGGGGAAGCAAATATCTAATGGCAATCCGATGGTGGGTAGCTATGACAGAAAGCGAGTTTATTATCTAATAAGGATGAATAGGCCATGCCTGACACCCAAGGAAGCTCGGGGACCACTGAACGTGACTGGCGCACAGCTGTTTACATCACAGATGGGCACACGAGAAATGAACAGAACTCAGATTCAAAGAGCAAGATTGCAACGAAAAAAATGGTGCTCATGTAAAGCACTCCAATACCTTCGGTGTAGTTTGCTCTATAAACAAGCATTTACAATGCAACGGTTTCGCCTTTGCAAAAGTTAGAGCTATTGACATTGTAAATGACAACATTTTTATTTATGTGTTGAATTTGAAAACAGATAAATAAATGGCATTGTCATTTACATTGCCAACAGCGTAATCTCTCGCAAATGTAAGACCTATTGTACCCTACTGGACGAGCTCAGCAGACAGCAATTACTACCACACACACACACCCAGAGCCAGCCACACACACACACACCCAGAGCCAGCCACACACACATACCCAGAGCCACACACACCCACACCCAGAGACACACACACACACCCAGAGCCATACACACACACCCAGAGCCACACACACACACACAGAGCCACAAACACACACACCCAGAGCCACACACACACACCCAGAGCCACACACACACCCAGAGCCACACACACACCCACACACCCAGAGCCACACACACCCACACATCCAGAGCTACACACACCCACACAGCCAGAGCCACACACACCCACACACCCAGAGCCACACACACCCACACACCCAGAGCCACACACACACCCACACACCCAGAGCCACACACACACCCAGACTTAGTGCATGGGCGCTATACAAGGACTTCACCTCATTGACGAAGGCGTACTTGACAAAATAGGCACACGTAGGGCAAAATGAGGCATTAAACTGTGTGGTGATGGGTAGGGGAGAGAACGGTGTGCAGTTTGCCCCAAACTGCAACACAAAAAAAGCTCTGCCGAATCCAAGAAAAAAGAAATAGGCTTTTTATTTATACAACTCTGCAAACAGACCGAGGAACATCGCTGAATAGTTGACGTTTCAGTGTGCACTATATCAGCACTAAAACCCGACAGCAGAAAAGCAACGTGCTCCTGTGAGAGTGGTAAAGTCTGGGGCAATAGACTGACTGGCACTGCATGTTGGTCTCATCTGTGAGCAACTTCAAGATTTCTTGACCCGTGTTCAGTGTAAAACATGAAATGTCAATAGACAGTGCTAAAGCGGAGTTTGCTATGGACGTCATAATGGGGCTGGCCATAGTGTGGACAAATACATATATGGAAAAACACCTTATAATCAGAGGGTACTCCGCCACAGTAGAACAACGAACCTGACAGGTTGCTTTCCTACCTGGACTGTAGAATAATTTATTGTGCAGAGCGGAAGTCTGCGCTAGCTTTGTGACATGGAAAATCGGGCTCCATAAAGTTCGAAGGAGTCCAAAGCATCAGCAAACAACCCACTTCATATCACTTTGACCGTAACATTAATTTGCTCCTTGGTGGAAAACTGTTTCACTGAACATTATTCTCTCCCAGAATATGTACAAGAAAGTAAATGCTTTGCTTATAAGAACGAACACTATGAAATAGTGTGACGAATCTAAAGGTTATTGTTTGTAGACTATCTTCAGTAAATCTGTTTAGTTTACATTCTTCCAATACAGAACCTTCAAATAAACTAAGCAACGCACGTTCAGTGTAATGCTCCTATGTTTTTTTCGCTGCATGAATAAGCAGCTTGGGTCCCCTCATTCTAGGTAAAACTGTGGCATGCCCAACTTTTAACTCGTACACAGACTGATGCTGCTTGCGCACAACCAGGCTAAATGGGTAACATTTATTGCTGCATTAAACCAGAGACGCCCAATGGTTATTCTGGAATGGACGTCCAATAATCCGACTACACGCACACCCTGCAGGGCGTGAGAGAAAGTGGGTCAAAGCGATTATGAAGCAAACTGGGCAGGTACTCGACGGTGACTGCATGTTAGGAGCCGGAACCAGACATGTGCCACCAACGCAGTGGGTGCCTGCCTCAAAAATATTACAAAAGTATTCAAAGGCGAAGAAGTAGTTAAAAAAAAAGTAAAAAGTCAGGTCACATGTGACATTCATTCCATGACGGCCGGCACATAAACCAATTTGAGGTGTCTAGACTGCTGGGAGACTCGGGGCGGAAGATCACGCCCGATACCTAAGTGCCGGCAACTTACCCAAGTGCAGTCGACCAGGAATTTTACGTTCATGGGAGACTTGCATGCTGTGGAACTCGACGGCTATCGTCGTGAATATTTAAGCATCAACTATACTATGGTGTCTGCCTCAAGTTGTTTGCAGGGTTAAATGAAACAAGCTAGCAGTGCAAACCTGCTTCGGGTACTAAGTATCAAAAGCGAGTCAGACCATGAACGTATCAAGAAGATACACTATGCTACAGCTTCGGTTTAAGAGGAACTTGCTGGCTGCCCACTCTTAAGCGTATCAATGTTGCTTTTGGTTCAGTCTAGTCATCTAAGTAGTTCAAGCCAGAGGCACTGCCCACAAAAACTCTCCACAAATAACTGAAACGGGTACATAAAAAAAAGTCAGTACAACTGCTAGGTAATCGCAATTTGAAAGAGAAAAACACCACAGAACAAAACCCAACCAGAAGGCATACACGGACAGCGGGAGGGGGACGGGACATAAAACAGGGATAGCGGGAGGGGGGACGGACAGCGGAAAGGTGGTCAGGATACAGCCACGCGGGACAGGGACAAAGTTAATAATGAAGACAAACATCGGTGTAAAAAAAAAAAAGTACACGCCCACAGTGGCCACGTCTTCATGACATTGCGGAGAGGGAAAGAATCTGCGGAACACCGACGAATCGCCTCGGGGAATGAGTGACGCCTCTCTCTTCCAATGGCTAGCCTCCATTTATGGAGCTAGCCAATGGAACAGAGAGGCGGGAATAAGCCATATACTGGTAAACATAAGTTTTCGCCTGCGCGAAACGCTGCTTGCGCAGCTGTTCGCCAGGCGAAACTTAAAAATGGTACATTTGAGAATACTCTGCAGTTTTGAAATAAAATCTGCAAAGTATTCTCAAATGTCAAAGTAGCATATCTAGCTAGATATTATGTTTAGTTTTATGTAGTGTGATCTCGGCTAAAAGGCCCTAGAGTGATTTACATGTGTGACGATTACATACAAAATAAAGTTTAGTTTTATTGTAGGCCTTTAAAGATTAAGTGAGTTGCCCAGAATCACAGGATGCTGAGCAGGTGTAGGGGTTCTGTCACTTCACAGGGAGGCCCAAGCAAAGGCTCACTAATACGTGGACCCCAGCGAGGCCCATGCATACTTCTTCCTAAACCACGCACTATGGCCTGACGGGGAGGGGTTTGAAAAATACTGCTGCTGGGCGGTCCAACACATGGGGTGCCGAGGTGTGAATGGCTGGAGAGCCAGAGCAACACCTGGCACCAGCAACATGTGTTCATTATCGGCGTGTGTGCATGAGATATGAGGAATTTGTGTTATAGAATTGTTTAATTTTACACAAGGTGATATAATGAATTGCGGATCATAAAACTTCATGATGCATAGTATTGTTGCAAAAACATACTATCCAACAACACTGAGGACTAGCAAAAGAATATAAAAATTGCAAACTTTTTTAACAAACATTGGAACTCTGGTCACCTCAGGCGTACTGACGCCAGAAAATATATTAACAGCTGTTGTTTACTAAGAAAGCAAAGGGCAGAGTTTTAGGAAAAATATATGTTTCTGGAACATGGAGAGAAAAGGAAACACCTTAAAACAATAAATGTAGGAGAACAGTAACAGAATCAATGGTGTGGGAGGGCAGCCATGTGATGGGATTAGGGCTCGTTAATAATGTGAGCTAAATTGTGCACAGAATATACTTTCCAGTAAAATTGTTTTTGCAGTGGACTGTTTGAGCTAAAACAAATTTTAAACAAAATGTGTCCTCCCTTGATGCCCCCTGAAAAGTAGGTTCTCACTGCGATTTCCTACCATAAATATCTACATTTATTGTGTTTCTCAATCACAGATCTGTCTTTTAGAAAGGTACAATGGAAAGGGGAGACCACTCGGTCCCCCCGAACGTATGGATGGGTGCCCCGATCCCCCGGGAAACCATTGTGGCGGGGGGCGTGTTCCGGCTGGTATGCCCAAAGCGGCGTAGCAGGGGCACGCCCCCACCGCCCAGAAGAGGTTGGCCTAGACACCCGCCCGGAAGTCCGTGCACGGATGGGCGTACCTGGGGCAGGCCCCCGCCCTCCCGCAGATGGATAAATAGAGCGGGAATCCAACGAAGCTTCCTCTTGTTCCTGTGCTCTGAAGGCTGCACCACTCGTCGCTCGTGAGCCCTCAAGGGAACAAGCTGCACTTTTTTGAGAACTTGTAATCTTTGTCTTTCTCTTTCAGTAACAGGCGTGTGGAAGATCGAGTCACCTTGCGAGTCAAGTCGGACGGAGTGATCAAAGTCATGCCTGGCAAGAAATCTGGAAAGAGCTCCGAGATGGAAAGAATGCTGCGCACATTGGTGAACCAAGTGGCGGTGATGAACCGAAAGTTGGGTAAAGTTGACCAGCTCGGTCCTGGCTTAGCGGCCGTCAGGAAGCAGATGGAGGCCCAGAATGCTCCCTCGGGGCGGCCTAAAAAGGTCATAGGACCGACCTTGCCAAACGTCGCCCCGGGGGATAAGGGTAAGAAAAAGAAGGGGAGGGCAGGTCCTAGTGAGGTCCCAGTCCCAGTAGTAACTCCACCGAGTCCCGGCGCGGACATTCCCGTCGCGCCGGCGGCCGGCCCGGTACCAGGACCGGATGGGGGTTTACCAATTCCCGTGGTGATCACGCCACTGGGGGATGACCAGATGCCCCACAGAATTAGCACTTCAGTTAGCAGCGGTATTACCATGGCTAAAAAAGGGAGCAGGGGGATCAGCGGCTGCGGGAGACCCGGCTGAAGAAGCCAGATTAATTATTGAGCAGTTGCGGCAGTCACGGGATGCCGGGACAGCGAATGTACCTTCTATTTCCCCGCAGATGGCGACGGGGGTCACGGCTGACGTCGGGTGAAGACAACGGACACAGCTGGGAGTTTGGCTGAAGCCGGTAAGAGAGCGTTGCCATTGGTGGGGGAGGGCCCAGTACCCTCAAGGCGGGAAAGTTTGTCGCAACATATTCCCATGGTTACAAAAGAAATGGTGTGGGGAGACAAGTATATTAACTTGTTTTCACTTTTAACTGACCATCGTGAGTTAGAATACGCAAAGACCCAGAAAGATCTATGGCACCCCATCGTTTGGCGGGCCAAGATGGCGGAATTCAGGGTCGATGAGACCATGGTGAACTGGGTCAGGGCCTTTTCTATTTTCACTGCAATTATCGGGGAGCGTAAACCAGAAGTGTTGACTGACTTAGCATGTTATCAGAACAGGATCATGAATTTCCATGCGATGTATGGGGGAAATGAATGGAAGGGTTACGATGTTGCCTTTAGGAAAGCAAAGGAGTTTAATCAGGCCTTGACATGGGATTGTTTGGATACAGTGTCATGGCATGCTCAGCTCTTGCCGGGACCAGCGGGTACTTCGGTACCAAGCACGAGTGGCTCTGGGGCATTCCATCAGAAGCCGTCACAGCCCTTTCGGGCAAGCGCTGGGGGGGGATTCCCAGCCCAGGTCGGGCGGGAATGGAGACAAGCGAGGGGTTTGTTGGGGATTTAACAAAGGAACCTGTACCAGGCCTCAGGGAATGTGTAGGTTTCGGCACGCATGTTCGGGCTGTGGGAATTCCTCACACCCGGAAACCAGTTGCCGATCTAAAGCCAATAGCGCGGGAGGAAAGGGGGGATCCAAGCAGGACTGATGCGGTGCCTCGGAAGCAAACATCTTCGCCCGTTGATATCTTGGCTTTGACCCCTTGGCTGAACCGATACCCTGATCATGCGTCCGCCGGGACTTTGAGGGATTGCAAACAAAACAGGTAATGGACAGAATGTGGATCAATGTCACACATTCACCCCAGTCCAAAGATCTGGGCCCAAATCCATCGTTTTTTTGCACTCCACACCACCCTGGGTTAGACAATGGCGATATGCAAATCAGCTCTGACCCTGTGCCCCATGGGAACAGTCCAGTCCGAACTACAAAAGCCATGTCCTTCCCAGAACGGAATCAAGCATCCGAGGACCGGACCGGTTTCGAGGTAACACCTCTCATCAGCCCGGCTAGCTTGACTCCAGTGGTGTGGAGTGCCTGGGACCCACGTCTGAGCATCCCCAGCGCACTTATGGCGGTAATTGCAAACAAAACAGGTGATGGACAGAATGTGGATCAATGTCACACATTCACCCCAGTCCAAAGATCTGGGCCCAAATCCATCGTTTTTTTGCACTCCACACCACCCTGGGTTAGACAATGGCGATATGCAAATCAGCTCTGACCCTGTGCCCCATGGGAACAGTCCAGTCCGAACTACAAAAGCCATGTCCTTCCCAGAACGGAATCAAGCATCCGAGGACCGGACCGGTTTCGAGGTAACACCTCTCATCAGCCCGGCTAGCTTGACTCCAGTGGTGTGGAGTGCCTGGGACCCACGTCTGAGCATCCCCAGCGCACTTATGGCGGTAATTGCAAACAAAACAGGTGATGGACAGAATGTGGATCAATGTCACACATTCACCCCAGTCCAAAGATCTGGGCCCAAATCCATCGTTTTTTTGCACTCCACACCACCCTGGGTTAGACAATGGCGATATGCAAATCAGCTCTGACCCTGTGCCCCATGGGAACAGTCCAGTCCGAACTACAAAAGCCATGTCCTTCCCAGAACGGAATCAAGCATCCGAGGACCGGACCGGTTTCGAGGTAACACCTCTCATCAGCCCGGCTAGCTTGACTCCAGTGGTGTGGAGTGCCTGGGACCCACGTCTGAGCATCCCCTGCGCACTTATGGCGGTAATTGCAAACAAAACAGGTGATGGACAGAATGTGGATCAATGTCACACATTCACCCCAGTCCAAAGATCTGGGCCCAAATCCATCGTTTTTTTGCACTCCACACCACCCTGGGTTAGACAATGGCGATATGCAAATCAGCTCTGACCCTGTGCCCCATGGGAACAGTCCAGTCCGAACTACAAAAGCCATGTCCTTCCCAGAACGGAATCAAGCATTCGAGGACCGGACCGGTTTCGAGGTAACACCTCTCATCAGCCCGGCTAGCTTGACTCCAGTGGTGTGGAGTGCCTGGGACCCACGTCTGAGCATCCCCAGCGCACTTATGGCGGTAATTGCAAACAAAACAGGTGATGGACAGAATGTGGATCAATGTCACACATTCACCCCAGTCCAAAGATCTGGGCCCAAATCCATCGTTTTTTTGCACTCCACACCACCCTGGGTTAGACAATGGCGATATGCAAATCAGCTCTGACCCTGTGCCCCATGGGAACAGTCCAGTCCGAACTACAAAAGCCATGTCCTTCCCAGAACGGAATCAAGCATCCGAGGACCAGACCGGTTTCGAGGTAACACCTCTCATCAGCCCGGCTAGCTTGACTCCAGTGGTGTGGAGTGCCTGGGACCCACGTCTGAGCATCCCCAGCGCACTTATGGCGGTAATTGCAAACAAAACAGGTGATGGACAGAATGTGGATCA
The DNA here is from genome assembly GCF_964263255.1 of Lissotriton vulgaris. Lineage (NCBI taxonomy): Eukaryota > Metazoa > Chordata > Amphibia > Caudata > Salamandridae > Lissotriton > Lissotriton vulgaris. Next base: position 691,722,098 of record NC_141700.1, read on the forward strand.
ATGTCACACATTCACCCCAGTCCAAAGATCTGGGCCCAAATCCATCGTTTTTTTGCACTCCACACCACCCTGGGTTAGACAATGGCGATATGCAAATCAGCTCTGACCCTGTGCCCCATGGGAACAGTCCAGTCCGAACTACAAAAGCCATGTCCTTCCCAGAACGGAATCAAGCATCCGAGGACCGGACCGGTTTCGAGGTAACACCTCTCATCAGCCCGGCTAGCTTGACTCCAGTGGTGTGGAGTGCCTGGGACCCACGTCTGAGCATCCCCAGCGCACTTATGGCGGTAATTGCAAACAAAACAGGTGATGGACAGAATGTGAATCAATGTCACACATTCACCCCAGTCCAAAGATCTGGGCCCAAATCCATCGTTTTTTTGCACTCCACACCACCCTGGGTTAGACAATGGCGATATGCAAATCAGCTCTGACCCTGTGCCCCATGGGAACAGTCCAGTCCAAACTACAAAAGCCATGTCCTTCCCAGAACGGAATCAAGCATCCGAGGACCGGACCGGTTTCGAGGTAACACCTCTCATCAGCCCGGCTAGCTTGACTCCAGTGGTGTGGAGTGCCTGGGACCGACGTCTGAGCATCCCCAGCGCACTTATGGCGGTAATTGCAAACAAAACAGGTGATGGACAGAATGTGGATCAATGTCACACATTCACCCCAGTCCAAAGATCTGGGCCCAAATCCATCGTTTTTTAGCACTCCACACCACCCTGGGTTAGACAATGGCGATATGCAAATCAGCTCTGACCCTGTGCCCCATGGGAACAGTCCAGTCCGAACTACAAAAGCCATGTACTTCCCAGAACGGAATCAAGCATCCGAGGACCGGACCGGTTTCGAGGTAACACCTCTCATCAGCCCGGCTAGCTTGACTCCAGTGGTGTGGAGTGCCTGGGACCCACGTCTGAGCATCCCCAGCGCACTTATGGCGGTAATTGCAAACAAAACAGGTGATGGACAGAATGTGGATCAATGTCACACATTCACCCCAGTCCAAAGATCTGGGCCCAAATCCATCGTTTTTTTGCACTCCACACCACCCTGGGTTAGACAATGGCGATATGCAAATCAGCTCTGACCCTGTGCCCCATGGGAACAGTCCAGTCCGAACTACAAAAGCCATGTCCTTCCCAGAACGGAATCAAGCATCCGAGGACCGGACCGGTTTCGAGGTAACACCTCTCATCAGCCCGGCTAGCTTGACTCCAGTGGTGTGGAGTGCCTGGGACTCACGTCTGAGCATCCCCAGCGCACTTATGGCGGTAATTGCAAACAAAACAGGTGATGGACAGAATGTGGATCAATGTCACACATTCACCCCAGTCCAAAGATCTGGGCCCAAATCCATCGTTTTTTTGCACTCCACACCACCCTGGGTTAGACAATGGCGATATGCAAATCAGCTCTGACCCTGTGCCCCATGGGAACAGTCCAGTCCGAACTACAAAAGCCATGTCCTTCCCAGAACGGAATCAAGCATCCGAGGACCGGACCGGTTTCGAGGTAACACCTCTCATCAGCCCGGCTAGCTTGACTCCAGTGGTGTGGAGTGCCTGGGACCCACGTCTGAGCATCCCCAGCGCACTTATGGCGGTAATTGCAAACAAAACAGGTGATGGACAGAATGTGGATCAATGTCACACATTCACCCCAGTCCAAAGATCTGGGCCCAAATCCATTGTTTTTTTGCACTCCACACCACCCTGGGTTAGACAATGGCGATATGCAAATCAGCTCTGACCCTGTGCCCCATGGGAACAGTCCAGTCCGAACTACAAAAGCCATGTCCTTCCCAGAACGGAATCAAGCATCCGAGGACCGGACCGGTTTCGGGACTTTGAGGGATGGCTTTTTATATGGCTTCAGGATTCCGGCGGGCAATTTTCGAGGGAGCCCTTCCTGTAAAAACCAGCTGTCTATTCAGCACAACCCTGCGGTGGCCGCCAGAGAGATAGCGAAAGAAGTTAGCTTGGGGCGAGTGGCAGGTCCATTTGGCGGCCCACCAGTTGCGGAATTTGTGTGTTCTCCTTTAGGAGTGGTTCCGAAGAAAGACCCGGGGGAGTATAGACTTATCCACAATCTATCGGCCCCTAGGGGGGCCTCGGTAAATGAAGCTATTGACCCCGAGGTATGTTCAGTGAGGTATGCATCGTTCGATGACGCAGTCGTACTGTTGAATCGCCTGGGCCCCGGTGCATTGTTGGCTAAATCAGACATTGAATCTGCATTCAGGTTACTCCCGGAACACCCTCAAGACCAGCGCCTGCTGGGATTCACGTTTCAGGGGAAATTCTACATGGATAAATGCATGCCCATGGGTTGTTCGATTTCATGTGCCTATTTTGAAATGTTTAGCTCCTTTTTGGAATGGGTGTTCACCGAGGCCACAGGGCATAGACAGGTGATGCACTATTTGGATGATTTCCTCTTCCTGGGCCCAGCAGGCTCTCTGGACTGTGCGCAGGCGTTGAAGGACTTCTGCACGCTCATGCAGGGTTTCGGGGTCCCATTGGCGCCAAGTAAGACGGTGGGGCCATCTACCTCACTCGAGTTTCTGGGTATTGAACTAGACTCGGAGATGGGGTGTTTCCGTCTGCCGGTGGAGAAGGTGGCCAAGTTTAGGGCTTCCTTGGTACAATGTCTCCGAAAAGAAAAGGTGACCCTACACCAGTTGCAACAGACAGTGGGTCAGCTTAATTTTGCCTTAAGAGTGATGACGATGGCTCGCCCTTTCTCGCGTTCCATAGCACAGGCTATGGTGGGCCTTAAAGAAGGACACCACAGCACTAGATTGTCGGCAGAGGTTCGCCAGGACATGCTCATTTTGTTGGCATTTCTGGCGGATTTCAACGGTCGAGTGGTGTGGAACAAACCCCCAGCCTCGTCGGACGAACTAGGATTGTGGACCAACTCGGCGGGGAGCGTAGGGTTTGGTGCAATCTTTGGAAACCGCTGGTCGGCACAAACATGGCCGGCGTGGTGGCACACAAGCGGCCTAACAGGTAACATTGGTTTCTTGGAGCTATTCCCCATCTGGGTGGCTCTGATGGCATGGCCAGAAGACTTTAAGGACCACTCAGTAGTGTTTTGGTCAGATAACATGACAGTGGTCGAGTGCATTAATCACCAGGCTGCACGCTGCAAATGGATCTTACGACTGTTGAAAGAAATTGTATTGCGATGCATGAGATTGAATGTACAGTTCAGGGCAAGGCATGTTCCGGGTGTACTGAATAATGCAGCTGATGCACTCTCTCGTTCAAACATGCAGGCTTTCAGGGGTTATCTACCCACAGCGGAACTAGTGGCGGCACCTTTCCCCGAAGCACTATGGCAGATCGGTGCCCCGGACTACAAGACCTCGTGGCAGCCAGTTTAGCGCCCAGGATGAGGAAAACCTATGAAGGGGCGTTCCGTTCATACTGCGCCTTTCTGGGGCCGGTAGGGGAGCATAGATGGGGGCGGGAGTCCTTGCTCCAATTTATGGTGGCACTTCACAAGGAAGGCCGGTCGGCGGCGACCGCCAACAGGTATAGGGCCGCCATATCATTTATGGCGCAGCTCCATGGGATACGGGACCCGACAAACTCCTTCTTAGTCAGGAAGGCTCTCCGCGGTTGGCAGCGCCTGGAGGGTCGCAGACAGGATAACATGCACCCGATTGGGTTGGATAGATTGTCCACATTATTAGCGAAACTGGATGAGACATGCTCCTCGCCTAGTGAGGTACTACTGTTCCGAGCAGCTTTCGCATTGGCATTATATGGGGCCATGCGGGTAAGTGAACTGGTGGCAGGGAATAAGAAGGATGTGGAGGGAGGTCTACGCAGGGATCACGTACAAGTAAGGGGCGATTCTATGCTGATCTCGATAGCCAGGTCAAAAACAGACCAGGAGGCGTTAGGGAGTAGTGTGGTGTTGCAGCGCACTCTTGGGAACCCCTGTTGTCCAGTAGGGCATGTGGAGGCCTACATGAAACAGAGGGTGACAACATGGGGGGGGCCCTGCTTAGACACGAGGATGGCACCCCGTTGACAAGATTTCAATTTCGGAGGGTGCTGGCAATTATGATTGCAGAGGCGGGCTTGAACCCGTGTGATTTTGGGACCCACTCATTCAGAATAGGGGCCGCTACAAAAGCTACGGCTCGGGGTCTACAGACAAAGGAGGTGAAACAGTTAGGCCGTTGGTCCTCGAATTGTTTCAAGAGGTATGTGCGCCTGCCCATGTTGTAAAAGACTGATGAAATGCACTCACGCTTGTTGTCTTTTGTTTGGATTACAGTTTCGCAAGCCTGTTACGCGGGGCGGAAATTGGGATCGGCCCAACATCAGCTGACCATCGGGAAGGGATCACCGAATGGAGATCAAGTGGTCTGGGTCGTGGGCCACTCATACGTGAGGCGTGCCGGGGACATATTCAAAGCAGGTGACGCGATCCACGCATCTGAGGAATATGGGTTCAGAGTGACCTTCCATGGGAAGGGAGGCCTCTGTATTGACCATTTGCAACATTTTGTGGAGGAACTTTTAGGGCGGCACAGGTCACCGCCATCTGTAATCATAGTGCATGTGGGAGGCAATGACTTGGTGAGACTGGGAAGACGGGTGTTAGTTGAGCACATATTGTCTGCAGTTAGCTGGTTGGCCAAGAGGCTCCCTGGGTGTATGATCGCCTGGTCCCACATGATTCCCAGGGGAATATGGCGGGGGGGTTTGTCGATGTCAGCGTTGAACCACTCGGTAAAGAGGGTCAACAACAAGATTGAGAAACTGTTTCGCTCCGCTCATCTACAAAGCATTCCCCATGGGTGTATAAGGGGGGATCACTATTATCTGAATGATGGGGTGCATCTGTCCAGGGCTGGGAATGACTTACTCATAGGAGACTTCGTAGCTTGGCTAGTGGGTTTGAGGAGACATGGCCTTTAGGAGGTGTGGGTGGGCCGGATAGTCGGTCAACTATCCGGCCTGTGGCGGTAAGGTCATGATCGGTGAGCAGTGATTTCAAGGTCCCTAGGGGGAGCGCCACCCATTATGGATGGGAGCGCCCGGGGGGAGGGGGCCATTGGCCCCTCCCACGGGGCGGTGGCACCCACTACGGTTGGGTCGCCCAGGGGGAGATGGCCATAGGCCCCTCCCAGGGGGAGACGGCTATATGCCCCTCCCACGAATTTCCCGGGGGCCGGATATCCGCTCCGGCGGAAGAGAGTGTGGGGAAGGGGGGGAGTCCACGCTGTCCTTCTTACGGATACCTCGCACGGGAACTCGGACAACCTTAAGATGGCGTCGAGTGAAAGGGGGCCCCCACGACAAGGGAAGTTACAGTTGGCTGCGAGGGTAAAGTCCTCTGCGCATGCGCCACTCACACCGTGAGGGCGGGAAGTTGGTGATAGGGATCTGACACCGGTTAAGACCTTGCCGTTGGGCCTTAATGCTAGGTTGTACAAATTCTAGAATGTAATGCATTTTTCAGGATGCTAGACTCGGCTAGGAAACCTTTGTATTAGAGATTTGTTAAGGTTAGCCCAAAAACCTGTCTACATCAAAATGTAATTGAAGTTGAATTTGTACATGATTCATGAAACGTTTTTATTTAAAGTTTTAAATTTTGTTTCATATTTTAATAAATACGGCCGGGGGGGTCGTGAGGCCCCCCCGCCTTCCAAAAGTTTAAACCTGTGTCTGTCTCCTCCCATGGGGTATTGGTGTTGAGAGGGGTGGTGGCATCCCGGCCCATATAGGATTGCACATCTCTAAGAGCATAAAAATATGCGTCAATGAATGTGTTTCCTTTAAGTGTAGAAAACATGTTAGGCTCCAGGTGCAGCATCTAACTTTTATTTTCTGAACCACATCTTCCTTGTCCTTACTCTGGTCCTATCCTATGGCTCCTTTAATTAAAAGGAGGTAATAACTCGTAGCCCTATTCCTCCAGCGCCCCCTGCTTAGGGAGTCGTGACAACGCCATGTCCTGCTTCCACGCTGGCCAGATAACGTCACATTTGGACTGAGCACGGATTTTAGAAATCATTTTTTTGTGTTGGTAGGATGTGACTTTGCAAAAACGGTGGTGTGAACTGTCTGGTATTAATGTTACTACTAGTTTTTATACGGGGATGACATGACACATCTTTATTACTATATATTGAAACCACATGTTCTTGTACTTGGCACTGGAACACATATACTATTTATTAGAGCATAAACTAGGGAGGTGACCTGTTTATATACCATGCATCAGTGATGAAAGAAAGCAATAATGAATACAAAGGGTTCCATAAGCACCAGTAAAACACTGTTTCTACTGTTTTTATGGCGCAAAAATGAGTAACCACTGAAAATAACGGTTTTTCTAAGGTATAGAAATCACTGGAAAACACGGAAAAAAACAAACTAGAATTTACCAAAAAATAGAAACTGAAAACAGGAAAGCCTAAGTATAAATGAGCTCTCATATAAAGAAGCATTATACAGTTAATACTAATATTGCAGGACTGTGTCTTAGACAACACAAACTTCCTAGTATAGAGACTTAGTCCACATATACCATCAGTGAGTGTTGGTGGATTTCTGACTAGCTCACAGTACTATATCAAGCCTCTAAACCAACCAGGGTAACAGATGTTGTTGGGAACTTCGAATATGGTATTCTGATCCTCAAGGAATCTGTGAAAATAGATCTTATCCTTTTGTTTGGTCACCCTGGCACACATAAGCAAAACACAAGAGAGACACAGTACTGCATTTTCAAACATTTATTAAAATGATCATATTCTTGCATAAAAAACATGAGCTGCGATTATTAGAAAGATTAAACATGTTACTGTAATCCACCATGATAAAGAGATCATAGCGGGAATGGAATAGCCTAACCCGCATACCTTGGTCTTAGGTGTCAGGAAGCTGGTTGCAGAGTAGAGGTTATCTTCCTCAGGAGGATGGAGGTTTGAGTCAGGGGCGCTGCATCTTAAGCACAGTTTGCAGCTCTTCCATGATAATCCCTGTATTGAAATGCTCCTGTCAAAGAACTCCAGCATGGAAGCTGTTTATTTAAGAAAAGGACTGCTCTTAGCAACTGTGGCCTAAGGCACAGAGCAGCTCGTTCAGTTTCATCTAGCTAAAATTAAGTGTCTCGAAATAGGCACAGAAAGATATGAAAACAATGTCATCGCGTTCTATATGTGCTAACCTGGAACTAACTGTACAGACTGCAAGGGGGTCAGTGCCTATCAAAGATGCACTAAAGCACATACACACATTAGCATAAAGTATGGCAGAGGGCAGCACAAGGAAGAGGTGTCAACATACAGAGTTTAAACAGAAATGGAGAATACATGTGAGCCATACCACAGTAGAAAGGTGGAATTGAGTATGAAGAAAAAGAATGTTGACAAACAAACATATTCTGAGTAGGTAGGTAGGCAAATGTTAAATAATGTATATTATACATCAATACAATACTGTAAGAAATTGGGTTACTAGTGGTCAGGGGTGTGACCCCTGTTCAAGCAGTAACCACAATCCTTGTCAGGGAAATGCACAAGCCAACCCCAAATTAACCTGTGCTGAACCCCCTGGTTCAGGGTTAACCTAGAGGCATTGAGTGGGTCTAAGTCAATATGCCGACCACTATAGAGCAGTGGTTGGATAAGGTCCCTGGTTAGTCCCGCTAAAGTGTTACCTTCTCGAGTTTTGTGCCAAGAGTCCCATTGGAGTTGGAGAGGGTTAAGGGGAGCAAGGAGAGTGTCGTGGGTGGTGGTTGGTGTGGCACAATGAACAAGCCAGATGTCGTTGACGGGTGGACTGCAGTTTTGCATTGGCATTCTGCCCACGGGCGATTGATGCTTGCTTTGCAAAAATATGGGCTTGTAGCGGCTCGGTCTGATTTTTAGGGCAAGGGACATGATCCCAGTGCAAACTGACCCATTTATGGTCAGGAAGAGCTTAACAGCTTGATTTTAGGAGAGCTGGACCACACCGAGGCTACAGGACCCGCGGAGCACCAATTGGGGTCCAGGAACTCACTGCATCTGGGTCCAGAAGCTGGTTGGGAGCCTGTTATGTCCCTGAGGCTCAGATCAGGAGTTCAACATACTAATCCCTTGGGTCTCTCTGAGGTCCTCGGTTCAAGATGAAGTTGCAGCTAGAGTTCTCCTTCCACAGGCAAGAAGGCAGCAGGCAGCAGGTCAGCACAGCAGGGCAGTAGTTCCTTTAGAGCAGCAGTCCAGCAGAGTGGCAGTCCTTGCAGTAGCACATCAGCAATTCCTTCTGACATAGTACCCCAGGTCCAGAGGTGTAATGAAGAGCTGGTGTCTGAGGACATTCTTTTATACACAGTTGCATCTTTGAAGTAGGGAGAATCTTCTGGAGGCAAGCGTTTGAACTGCACAGATGCTCTGTCTTCCTGGCCCTGGCTCCAGACTAACTACAGGGGGCATGCAGCCCTTTGTGTCGGTGCAACACACAGCCTATTCAGGTGTACATGTGGCTGTGTCTAGCTCCTCGTTCCCATCCTGCCTGTGATCGCCCATCCAGTCACACTAAGCTCCTCATAGTGTGTGGCTGTCTAGGAGGAATGCACAAAGTCCAACTGTCAGCTACACCCAGTCATGCGACCTTGAGACAGGGTGCAGGCACCAAATGGCTGAGGCAAGAAAATTCCAACCTTCTAACATTGGCATTTTCAGAACTGCAATTTGAAATTCGACTTCCCCATAAGTTAGGATTTTTGGTTATCTCTTTCTATTTGGAAATTACGCTTGTAAAATGGAATACATCAACTCCAAAGTTAGCCAACAGGAGAAATAGGCCTTGCAGTAGTGAAAAATGAATGTAAGAGTTTTTCATTACCAGGACATGTAAAACTTAAAAGTAGGGGTGGGCGTAGTTTGCGTAGTGGGGCTATGCAAAGCTTCGTGAAGTGGGGAGGAAGCTATGCCCACCTGCACACTTCGCGTAGCCCCACTACGCACCGCCCGCTTCCCTCCTGCCCTCTTTTACATGCCTAATTTAATTTAAAATAGAGTAAAAGTAAATTAAAAAGGACTTACCATATATGCAGCGTCCCGGGGTTCCCTCTTCTGCTGACGCGCCGACTTATTCCAGCCAAATGCGGATGCGGGGGTGCCCGCGCATGCGCACTTCTTGCGAGATAAAGCCCTTTGAGCTAGCTCTCTACAGCATAGGATTTGTGTCTATTGTTTAGGCCATTAGCTTTGAAGGACAGAATTGTTAATTTATTACTATTCAACATTCAGGAAACGCTGGAATGCGTTAAAGTGACTTGTGGCGATCCCTCACATAAAATCTTTTTCTAAAAGTTAGCAAACTAAGAAGTACGAATTGTGCAAATTGTGCTTTGAGCAGCAGTTTTAAATAGATGCTAAAACATAGCAATACCATAACACAAATTAATTCTCTTTCTAAAAATTGCATATTAAAAGTGGAAATTGTGCAAATTGTGTATTGAGCAGCAGTTTTCATATAGCAGCAAAGACATAGCTCTACAATAACATAGATACCTACTCTTACTGTAGGATAGCAAACTTAAAGTGCGAGTTGTGCTAATTATGCATTCAAACAACAGTTCTGAATAGCATCTGAAACATAACACTCCAATAGCATAGGCGCCTAATTGTGCATTGTGCAAAATGTGCATTGAGCAACATTTTTGCAGCCGTTTTAAATTGCAGCAAAGACATAGCTCTACAATATCATAGATGCCTTCTCTTGCTATAAGATAACAAACTTAAAGTGCGAATTGTGCTAATTATGCATTTGAACAACAGTTCAAAATAGCAGCTGAAACATAACACTCCAAAGACATAGACGCCTGAAGTACATTCTTCTTTTACCATAACTGGCAGCATAACAGACTGGAAACTGAAGGAAAAAAAACTCTTACCAAAAGCTAATGTGCAATTTTTTTTGTTAAGCAGCATATGTTAATAGCAGCTGACATATAAAGTGCAAAGAAGTATATATATATATATATATATATATATATATATATATATATATATATATATATATATATATATATATATATATATATATACAACCGGAATAAAAGTTTTCCGCTTCACCCTCAGTGTGCGACTCACCTTCTGTTCTCGGAAGATTTTCAGACATATATATATATATATATATATATATATATATATATATATATATATATATATATATATATATTCAATGAAAAAACCATAGGTTATAGGCCATATATAGTTAGGAATTAGCATTTACAAAACCTTATTTTACTCGCATAAAACCATTGAAATTCCATATATAGTTAGCTAACTATAAGCGCTAACTATATATCGCGCACCCGCAATCCACTGCTGATGATGTCACATATTACATCATTCATGACATGGTCAGTGACATCACTGATGACATCACTGATGACATCTCAAATGACATCACCGATGACATCACTGATGACAACATCCAGTGACTGTATGTTTCTGTAAAGTTAAAATATGTCTTACATATTGAAGAATGAGTGGATATATAAGTGTCTGGATGAAGGATTTAGTAGGTGCATGACTGACTGTATGAGTGAGTGATTAAATGTGTCTCACTGAGTGCATGGGTTAGTGACTAAACTGTCTTAATTCGTGCATCAGTATGTTTGATGTTGTGTAAGCTGCTGCATGTGTTGATCAGTAGCTATAAGAGTGGCCATATGGGTTATTGATTGGTTGCCCAAATATTTGAATGGGAGGCTGAGTGTGTGTGTGGGTGGCTGGGAGGTGCGTGACTCTGTGCATAGATGTGTAAGCAGTTGATTCACTAGGAGTATGAGTTCAAGAGTGCATGTGGAAACAGCTATATGGGCGGTTGACTGTGCATGGGTGTGTTGGTGAGTGAATGGATTTCTCATTGCTACATGTGCAAGTAAGTACGTATGTAAAACACAATACATATGAGAGTTGAGATATATAAATAACTGAACATAAGAGCCAGTGAATGTGTGAGTGGCTGTATCGATCACTGTGAGCTTGTATCAGGGATTATATAAGAGAGTAAATATGTGTTATTATATGTTTGAATAAGTAAGATGTGTATAACTGTATAGTTGAGGAAATGGAGGTGTGATTGATTCTTTGCATGACTGACTAGGTGTGTGAGTAACTCCATGGATGAGTGACAGTCTGTGAGTGTCTGTTTATACTGAGTGTATGTAAGGTTATATTAGAGTCTGAAGAGGTTCATTGTATTATCACATGAGTGATGTGATCAGTGATGACAAATGAGATGTCATCAGTGATGTCATTTGAGTTGTCATCAGTGATGTCATTTGAGATGTCATCATTGATATCATTTGAGTTGTCATCAGTGATGTCATTTGAGATGTCATCAGTGATGTCATCAGTGATGTCACTGACCATGTCATGAATGATGTAATATGTGACATCATCAGCAGTGGATTGCGGGTGCGCGATATATAGTTAGCGCTTATAGTTAGCTAACTATATATGGAATTTCAATGGTTTTATGCGAGTAAAATAAGGTTTTGTAAATGCTAATTCCTAACTATATATGGCCTATAACCTATGGTTTTTTCATTGAATTTTCAAGGTTTTGTAAATGCAAATTCCTAACTATATATCCACTATAACCTATGGTTTTTTCTGTGAATTTCATTGGTTTTTTAATAGCAAATATGAAAAGCTTTAAAATGTCAAGTACGTGATAGATAAAAACATTTTCGTATTTATGCACGCTGATGTGCTTTGAACGCTGCCCCCCCCTCCCCTCCGTTGTAATCCGTCGTACCTCCTTGTCTCTCCATTTGATTGATTGTTGTCCAAGCATTTACTGTTTTAGAATTGGTTCTCTTTGGATCATTCTCTATTTACAAACAAGCACAAAGTCGCAATACTCTGTTTAGTCTTTGCAGATAGTGAAAAATCGTGTAAAAAAAATAAAAGTAATCGAGCAAAATCAGTAGGCCACTAATTGGATCTCTTTTTGACCTCGCTAAAATAGAAATATTAGGAACAACCCTTCTTGAGAAATACGAAAATAGTGACATGAACTGAGCTCCACACCATGAGGGCTGCAAGACAGCTCGGCTCCATCACCCATCCCGCACAAAATAATGACAAACCCTATGCAAATATTAAAAATATAGACAACACACCAGCAAAGAAACAGGGTAAAACATTTTATTAAAAAACTATTTACATAACGTTGGTTTATAAGATGATGTCAGTAGTGGACCGATGTGTGAATAGATCGAAAACAGCACAAGGCTCCAAGATCCGGATAGCAAGCTCCTGGATGTTGGGTGCCATAGTTTAGAGTTCTGAATTTCAGCCTTTTTCAATGCCTGTGCTTTGTTGAATCAAAATGGCGGCTTGACACAAAGCTGACTCAAGCGTTGCTACTGATGCTATGCAGACCAAAACTGGTTTTCAGTTTGTACATTTTTCTAGATTTTTCAATCCAAGTTTGGTTGACTTTGTAGAACGATGGCTTCAGATTTTCAACATACGGTGTGGTGGCGCTGACTGGGAGGGGGCGCTTCGCTCCTGCCCCCTCCCCAAGTAAGATTTTCATACGTGAAAGTACGTTAATGGTTTTGGTCCCTGAGATGCTTCGATGTCACTACCATTCTCAAATAGCATAAGTTCTAGATGTTGGGTGCCATAGTTAAGAGTTCTGAGCAGCGCTTGTAACACTGTCTGAAGCTTATTTCCACCTACTGCAGCTTCACTATTCTCAAAGTAAGTGAGTGTCGTTTGTGGACCTGACTGCATTAGAAAACAATGTGATATGTTACCTTCCTAAACAGCTTGACGGAGGCCCCTGAGGGACGCTGTGATGGCCATGGACTCGGAGAAGACGCTTGGCTCCGACACCCTCCCCAAGTCTTATAGCACTGGTGTAGCCTGAGATCGCCCCCGACATAGGCGGCCGGCTCCCGGCGGTACTTTTTGCCTTTTGATGACTCTTCAATTCTGGACCTTGTCCCACAATCCGTTTGACCTGAAGACAAGCTGTAGTGGGGCGCCCCTTTATCGTTTTAGTTGCCATTCCGCCCGCTTTTGCTACACTGTGCCTCTTCCGCCATTCAGCTGTTTTCCGCCCGCTCTTGCGACTACAGCGTCTCGCTCACCATGTAGTTGAGATGCGCCCGCTCTTGCGGTGCAGCGATAGGCGGCTGCCACAGGACTCTCAAAATGGCGGCCGGCTCTTCGGTTTTGGGCCTGGTCCACTAAAATGGCCCTGGGACACCTTGGAACTCGGACGCTTGTCTGCTAGGGCTTGGGTCCCATTCTCGAAAAGCGTCCCCTCAGCCGTGAAGATTCTACAAAAGTCTTGGGGGCCTCCGACTCCCGCAGGCTTCTGGTGGGGAGCGGCTGCCATGATTGCTCGTGGAATGGCCACGACGGAGCTACGAGATGGTAGTGGTCTCATGCTGATGCCAGCTTTAGTGTGAAACATCCAGAAACACTGTAGACTACCAATTCGATCAGTTCCGGTAGCGCCCCAACATGACCCGGAAGAGAAGAACTTGCCCTCCCCTCTTTGACTGATGGTTCTTGTTGCCTGTCCCCTCTGTTGTCATTTAACAGAACTTTTTGGACTGCTGAAAGGGGTTGTGTTCTGAACGCTGGTTGGTGGAGACATTTAGACTATATTCTTGACCTACGTTGTCGCGTAATGCGTTTTATGACACGCCGCGTTAGCGCACCCGGAAGTGATCCGAGGCGCGGCGCGCAGCGCGTAACGTAAGCATAACAGGTCATGTGACTTGTTAATAAAACTTTTCATTGGTTCATTTTACTTTTGTTAATTTAATGATGAAAAGCTTGGTCTTATGACCTAAAAATTACGCTTTTTATTATTTTCGAACAATATTTTTTTTTCAAACATATGTTATAATATTCCAGGCTAATGTACTTTCCCGGAAAATTTACAACTGTCTTGCAAGTAAAATATATTCCTTTTTCGAGAAAAAGGGCGTTTCTTCCTTCCATGACGGAGCCGTTGAGTAAAAGAGATTCGGCCTGCTGTCTTAGTCGCCGATACGCCTGATTATCAGATTCTTATCGATCACTTTATGTTGCAGACATGAAAAACACAACTGCCCTTGACCATTTATCTTTACTGCGTTCCTACATATTATACCTTTTATCCGTCATGTAATTGGACTGCTTTATTTCACTTGCCTTTTACTGATTCCAAAACAGTCACTAAAAGTAAAAACTTTACAAATGAAAATACTACTACCGTGTTTTGTTTTAAAAACCTTTATTGTGAAAATGTCAGTATACAAATACGGGCCTATAACCACGTGGGCCGGCCACGGAGCAAACTCAAATCGTATATGATGAGGAGACATTTACACTGTAGAAGAACGTAACGAGCGGGCCATTAGGTGACAAGAACAAAGGTGTCTAACAGTTGCGGAATCGGTGGACGTACATTTTGTAATTAAAATACGACAGGGCCACTTACAATAACATTTTCTAGATATACATTTGCGGGCAAAGAGTTACGAGTCCCATTTATACCGGCGCCATTTTGGGCGAGGCCGGGCAGGTCCAAGATATAGTCAAAATGTCTCCACCAACCATCGGCCAGACCAGAACCCCTTTCGGCCCTTTATGTTACAAGATGGTGTCTTCTATTCAGAAAATATTGGTGGCAGCATTTTGAAAGGAAACAGAAACAGCCGTTCTCCTAGTGAGTTTCACATTGTTACATTTAGGAAGAATGTTGAAGAGTAGTATGTGGAAAATCTGAAGCCATTTTTCTACAAACTCTCAATCAGACTTAGATGGAAAAAAAACCTGAAGAATGTACAAACTGAAAACCAATTTTTGTCTGTATAGCACCAACAGTAACGCTTGAGTCAGCTTTGTGTCAAGCCGCCATTTTCATTCAATCAATAGCGTCCCCCTGCACACATTCAGGGACCTGGTCGTGTCTTTAGATGAAACGCATTGTAGGAAAAGAAGCAGAAAGGAAAAGGAAAAAATTTCCGCCGGACCTAGTGAAGCTGCAGCAGGTGCAAATAAGCTTCAGACAGTCTTACAAGCACTGCTCAGAACTCTCAACTGAGGCACTCAACATCCAGGACTTGCCATTCGGATCTTAGCGCCTTGTATTTTTGTTTTGTTCTTGATGGAGGGGAAACAACAAAAAACAGGCATTGAAAACGGCTCAACTGGAGCAAAAAAAAAATTACTTCTTGGGTGCATTAGGGCATTTATGATTTTCGAATGCCGTATTCATCAGGTTGATGCTCATGTTGCCATAGGACAGCATAGCACCACAGTGTATACAAGTTAACTTCATATGTTCAGATGAGGCAGGTGGCATATTTAGCATTCACCTTCTTTGATCCAGGAGGGATGGAGAAAAACTGCCAGATGAAACTTGAAACTTGGCCATCCAGATCTCGGCGCGTTCGACTCACTGTACCGCAACAGTGACCGCAATTCAGCTGGACACGCCGTCTTTCGGCGCAGCATTGTAGGATGGCCACACCAGTGCGGCAATTTGCTGGACACCACCTCGGTGCCATCCAGATCTCGGCGCGTTCATTCATTCAATAGCGTCCCCCTGCACACATTCAGGGACCTGGTCGTGTCTTCAGAAGAAACGCATTGTAGGAAAAGAAGCACAAAGGAAAAGGCAACAAGTTCCGCCGGACCTAGTGAAGCTGCAGCAGGTGCAAATAAGCTTCAGACAGTTCTACAAGCACTTCTCAGAAATCTCAACTGAGGCACTCAACATCCAGGACTTGCCATTCGGATCTTGGCGCCTTGTGCTGGTTCCGACCTATTCACACATCGGTCCGCTACTGACATCACCTCATAAGCCAACGGGGCACCCCACGCCGACTTCCGGCGCAGCATTGTAGGATGGCCACACCAGTGCAGCCACTTGCTGGACACCACCTCGGTGCCATCCGGATCTCAGCGCGTTCGAGTCACTGTGCCGGAAGAGTAACCGGAACTCAGCTGAACACGCCGTCTTTCGGCGCAGCATTGTAGGATGGCCACACCAGTACGGCAATTTGCTGGACACCACCTCGGCGCCATCCGGATCTCGGCGCGTTCGAGTCACTGTACCGCAACAGTGACCGCAATTCAGCTGGACACGCCGTCTTTCGGCGCAGCATTGTAGGATGGCCACACCAGTGCGGCAATTTGCTGGACACCACCTCGGTGCCATCCGGATCTCGGCGCGTTGTGCTGCCTTCGGCCTATTCGCACATCGGTCCGCTACTGACGCCGCCTCACGTGCCAACGGATTTTCTACGCTTTTTGTAGCCCTATGTCGCATAACAGGTCATGTGACTTGTTTATAAAACTTTTCATTGGTTCATTTTACTTTTGGTTTCCTAAAGATGGAAGGCTTGGTCATATGACCTAAAAATAACACTTTTCATTGGTTTAGAACATTTTTTTTTCCCAAACGATGAAAGCCCCACCTTGTTTCTGGATCATTCAGACTGAAGCTGGCGTCAGCATGAGAGCACCACCATCTCGTGGCTCCGTCGTGGTCATTCCGCGAGCAATCATGGCAGCCGCTCCCCACCGGAAGCCTGCGGGAGTCGGGGGCCCCCAAGACTTTTATACAATCTTCACGGCTGAGGGGACGCTTTTCGAGAATGGAGCCCAAGCCCTAGCAGGCAAGCGTCCGACTTCCAAGGTGTCCCAGGGCCATTTCAGTGGACCAGGCCCAAAACCGAAGAGCCGTCCGCCATTTTGACAGCCATGTGGCAGCCGCCTATCGCTGCACTGCAAGAGTGGGAGCAACTCCACAACATGGTGAGCGAGACGCTGTGGCCGCAAGAGCGAGCGCAACTCAGCTAGATGGCCGCCACCTGGGGAGACCCGTTCACGCCGCCTCCCCCCCCCCCCCCCCCGGGCCGCCGCACGCCAATTTTCGGAGCAGCATTGTAGGATACCAAAACCAGTGCGGCAGTTTACTGGACATCACCTGGGTGCCTGTCGTACATGTTGTGTCAGCCATGTGACACTGGACACAGACCGCTACTGACGAGGCCTCCCCCCGCACCACCCGGGACGCCCCACGCTGTTTTTCTGTGCTGCATTGTAGGATCCCTAAACCAGTGCGGCACCCAGGCGACATCACCTGGGTGCCGTCCAGAACTCTGCACGTTGTGCTGCCTTGGGACTATTCGCACAACAGACCGCTACTGACGAGGCCTCCCCCCGCCCCACCCGGGACGCCCCACGCCAATTTTCGGAGCAGCATTGTAGGATCCCTAAACCAGTGCGGCACCCAGGCGACATCACCTGGGTGCCGTCCAGAACTCTGCACGTTGTGCTGCCTTGGGACTATTCGCACAAAAGACAGCTTCTAACCATTGTTGCTTTTTGTGTTAATAAATGTTTAAATGTTTTTAGTTTTTGTTCTGTTCATTATCGTTAAAAGTTAATAAAGTTTTATAACCTTAATTTGTTGGAGTGTTATCTATTTTTTGTAAAACGGGTGAATGGGGCCTTGAATCGGGTTATTGTCATGTGTGGGCTTTGGAAGTGTGCTGCTGCAGGATCGGACATTTCAAACTCAAATGCACGTTCTTTTTCTTACCTTTCCGAAGCATGGAGCGCAATAGCAAGCAGAGAAAGGGTGATGCACGTGTTGAACACTACCTGACCTGGCAAGTTGCTGGCAGTGCCCCCCCGCCCGCTCCTGAAAGAGGGCACACACACACCGCCGCCCCGAGTACTTCAGAAATCTTTAAAAGACCATGCGCTTGTTCATGAGGCTTAAATGGTTTATCACCTCTTCTAGAACCCCTACATCGACCCTCTGACGTTTCATGGAAAAATTACCATGTAACACAATACCAAGCCCTATCAGCTGAAACCCCCAAGGAATCGTGGGGCATATTAGCAAGGGGGTTTATCTCCCCTTTTTTGGCTTTAAAAACCATGAAAGCGGAGATAAAATTATTTCCCTATTATCAAGCTGTCGCTAACACCAGTTAGTGACACCTAAAAGGAGATAGCGACCATCTTGGGCCCGGCTTTGCATGTCAGTGATACTTATCACTAATGACATGCAAAGTGGCGTGCCAAGATGTTAGCGACTGGAAACAGTCCCTAACATCGCTACCTTCTATTACCAACTTTTGGAGATATTCGCACTAAGCGCGAATATCTCCAAAAGCTAACACCTGCCCTGAGCAGGTTTTAGCCATGTTATCCAATGGGAGGTGGATAACATGGCTAAGAGCATTAGGTCGATAATACATGAATATCGCTGACTTTTCTGCGATAATAGCAAGGTTTATCTGCGATAAAAATCGCCGATGTGCGGCGATAATTTTTGTCTCTAAACAAGTTATAGACAAAAATTATCGCTAGTTGTTAGTAATATGCCCCCGGGTTTTTGCTTGCAGAAATCGGGAGGCGGGAGACTAGCACTGAAATCAGTACTCACACGCCTGAATCAGGAGGATTGGCATGTCTGAATTCTCTACAGCTGGGGCCATAAACTACATCCGCAGGGGTAGGTGATAGCCTGGGACCAGCCTGGCATCTAAAATGGCTGCCGTGCACGACAAAATTGTGGCATTCGAAAAAAGGCAAGATGGCGCAGCCGCTGGAAGAGATGTATCAACATATATCAGCCTCCTCAGCCACCCTCAGGAAACATAGGGGATTAGGATACGTCTCCCGCACCCCCTTATACCTAGTAATTTAATTTACGAAGCACAAAATGGCGAATTCCCGTTTCGCTACCAGTTTGCGGCCCAGTTCGCGGCCCGTGAAGCGCTTCTACCGTGAAAAATCATTTTTTTTTTATTTTCCCCACGGGACCCTTTAATAACCCCAACAACATTCCTAGGGGGTCAAGAGGGGGATACCTTGCCCCCTTTCATTAAATTCCCCCTTAGTTTTTCACCTTTTCTTCTCTCTCGATCCTACCGAGAGACAAGATGGCGGCCGCTCCGGACTGTCACGCAGCAAAAAAAAAAAAAAAGCTCACGCACAGCCGCTGGAAGAGATGTATCAACATATATCAGCCTCCTCACCCACCCTCAGGAAACATAGGGGATTAGGATACGTCTCCCGTACCCACTTATAACTAGTAATTTAATTTACGAAGCACAAAATGGCGAATTCCCGTTTCGCTACCAGTTTGCGGCCCAGTTCGCGGCCCGTGAAGCGCTTCTACCGTGAAAAATCATTTTTTTTTTCTTTTCCCCACGGGTCCCTTTAATAACCCCAACAACATTCCTAGGGGGTCAAGAGGGGGATACCTTGCCCCCTTTCATTAAATTCACCCTTCGTTTTTCACCTCTTCTTCTCTCTCGATCCTACCGAGAGACAAGATGGCGGCCGCTCCGGACTGTCACGCAGCAAAAAAAAAAAAAAAGCTCACGCACAGCCGCTGGAAGAGATGTATCAACATATATCAGCCTCCTCACCCACCCTCAGGAAACATAGGGGATTAGGATACGTCTCCCGTACCCACTTATAACTAGTAATTTAATTTACGAAGCACAAAATGGCGAATTCCCGTTTCGCTACCAGTTTGCGGCCCAGTTCGCGGCCCGTGAAGCGCTTCTACCGTGAAAAATCATTTTTTTTTTCTTTTCCCCACGGGTCCCTTTAATAACCCCAACAGCATTCCTAGGGGGTCAAAAGGGGGATACCTTGCCCCCTTTCATTAAATTCACCCTTCGTTTTTCACCTCTTCTTCTCTCTCGATCCTACCGAGAGACAAGATGGCGGCCGCTCCGGACTGTTTAGAATGTTGACAGACACCGGAGAGCCAATCAGCTTTCTGCGCGCAAAGTTCCGATAAGCGAAAAGTAAGCGGACCGGATCGCTGCCCAGAGCGCTGTTACAGATATATATCTTGATTTAAACGTTAATTTCTCAAAAACTACTGGAGCACATATATTGAGACCTAGCAAAGGCACATCGGGCTAACAGTCCCTACAATTTTGCCAAGTTTCGTGCAAATCCATTCAGCCGTTCGAGCTAAAAGTGAGTCCAACCGCCCTATGGAAAACTCAATGCAAAAAACGCGTTTTGGGACCCCCCTTTTTTCTCAGCCCCCCCTTGACGAAACCCCACCAAATTTTCAGGAGCTGCTCAGAAACAAAATGTGCCATTTTCCTGAAAATTTCAGCCGATTCCATCCACAAACGCCAAAGTTATTAGACATAGAATTTTCAAAAGTCCCATAGGGAATTAATCCTAACTATATATACCTACTGGCGATAGCCAGTAGGTAATGTATGTATGTATGTATCTATATATATATATATATATATGTATGTATGTATCTATATATATATATATATATATATATATATATATATATATATATATATATTCACTGAAAAAAACCATAGGTTTCACACCAGTTATAGTTATGAATTAGCATTTAAAAAAACAATTAAATTCACTGAAAAAACCATAGGTTTCACACCAGTTATAGTTAGCATGAAGTTTTACTCGCATAAAACCATTGAAATTCCCACGTTATAGTTAGTTGGACTCACTATAACTTGCGCGTGCAATGCACTGCTGATGACATCACATATTACATCACTCATGACATGGTCAGTGACAGCGCTGGCTTTATTTCAATAAACCACCTTTGCACCAGCATTTTCTTGGGTCGACTCTTTGTCATTGTGGAACCGGCAGTTGTTCTTCTGCCTTTAAAGTGACGAGCTTCTCAATATATATATATATATATATATATATATATATATATATATATATATATATATATATATATATATATATATATATACCTGAGAGAAAACATAAAGTGCCTTGTGCTCTCCACCTAAAGTGCGTACTGAATTTCAATGAAAATTAACTATACATTGACAATTTCTTTACCAAATCTATTTATGTTCTGAAACAATGAAACATTGTATTAGGACTCTCTTTTTTCTGAATGCGTCATTCCCACCACCTCCCCCACAATCCCCCGAAGGAAGAGACACCCCACTAGACACCCCACTATTTCCACTATTCCCTCCTTCTCCCTCTTTTTCCCGGATGCCATTTTGTTGCATCCTTTGCGTCTCCTGATTCACCTCCTACCCGCCCTAAAATGTACACAACTAGGAGACCTTATATCAAAATGTCATTAAATCAGATGCCAGCTCATGACTACAGAGTTCCTTTCATCTTATACAGTGCTCAGATCTTCCAAAAGAGTTTGAGCCTCTGATGTATCCGAAAAGACGAAAAATATTCCCTTGGCCAGGGCTTTTAGTTTAGACTGTTGCACAATTGATGCTTGCGCTCCTTTAGCCCTAAATGAGTCAGCCATTTTAATAAAATGCTTCCACCTATGTGCTGAGGCTGCAGACATATCAGAAAAGATTCAGAAATTTTGGATCTCAGTGGTAGAAAATGATCTCTTGCTATTGCTGTATTTAAAAAAAATTCTATAATTCTGTAGTCTGAAAAGTTCAATAGAATCGTCCGTGAGTATTTGACATTCAGATTTTTCTGTGCATGCAGTCTGTGTGCTCTGGTGACTGTGAGATCCCCTTGCCGTTCCAGTACTACCTTTTTTAGGAGTGACTCTGAACACTTTACCATATCGGTAGTTTCCATACCTTCCGGAATTCCGACCAAGCACAGATTAGAACGTCTGTTATAATTTTCAAGATCTTGAGGTTTTAGCTCCATCTGGTGCTTATTTTTAGTTAGCACATTGAGATCCTAATGCATAACTGCAATATTATCCTCTAGATCTGAGACATGCCTCTCAACTTCCATGATCCTTTTAGGGATGTTAAACAGGTTTTCCCCAAGCTTAGACAGCCTATCATGTAACTGTGAAAATTCAAGCGATTGAGAGATCTTTAAGTCCCTTAGTTCTTGTAATATTGTTATGAGCATTTTTTATTGAAGAGTTCCCTTTAGATTCCTCACCTGCTATGATTAAAATAGATCTAATTCTGAATCCGAATCCGAAGAGGACTCAGACATTAATACTTCTGTCCTTGATTGAATGTCACTTGTTGCCCTTTGGGTGGGTTGTGGAAGCGTTTGATCTTCTTGATTAGAAGAAGGGTTATAAGAGGATGTTTCCAAAGGGGCTATCTCAGGTTACATATGCGAATGAGGCTGTAGTTGGGCTGCCTGGACAGGCGGAACCGGCTGATCAGGATAGCTTTGTTGAATCTGCGGATCTGGGTGGTCTAATTGAGATTCAAGACTTGGGCTCTCAGAGCTAGATTGTAGCGTTTTATTTTACTTGCCTTGTGTGGATAGGTCCTTACTGAAAAGAGGATATTGCTTGGAGCTAAGTAGGTTTTCATCACCCCTTCTAGATACATCTCCTGTTCCATCTATAGCCAACACACTTGAGTCTGCTGAATCTGCTGGATGTTCAAATGGGGTTTCATCCTCATCTGAAGGTTCAAAAATAGTATTCTGATTAGATTGTTTTTCTTTTTCAGCCAATGCCTCCACCTTCAGCTCCATTCTCTGCTGAGCATTCCTTTACCCCCTCTGCATTCCTCTGGGGGCAGGTGAATGTGTTACTGCTGTTTGACCCAACATCTCTGTGAGCTCTGAGAGCTCTTTCCCAAACCCAGTCTTACTCTGTTTACCTCACATTTTCAGTACAGGCTTTCTCACTACCTCGTCTCTTTTCCCCCGTCTGTTTCCCACGGCTTCTTCTCCTCGTCACCTCTTTCCCTTACCTCAGCTCAGCTCCTCTCCTCTCCTCTCTGCTACTGAAGACAGAGTATGTAGGATATATATATATATATATATATATATATATATATATATATATATATATATATATATATATGTGTGTGTATATATATATATATATATACATATAAAGACCATACACAACAGATTTTTTCTCAAACAACCTGTAGACAGGTGCAGTAGGGGAGAGCTTTTCCAGCACACTATACTTATGCAGACTTATGCAGATGGGGATGGCGCCAGCAATGGAGCAGTGAAACATCAGATGCGCAACACATTGTCTCTCTTTCTTTTAATCAGTGTATCAATGTTGCTTCAGTGTTTGAATCGTTTGAATGCTTTGGTGCTTAGCACTTATCATTTAGCATTTATCACATATAATTTAACATTTGTGCTAGCGTTTGTGCTATTTGGTTTTATATATCAATTTTTTAGGGTCCTTCTTTGCTGTTAGGGCATTATGGCATTAGGACGTAAGGTGCAGTAATGTGCAGGGTGAAACAGCCGGAACACTTAGGTTAAAACTCTGGTTAAATCTTGAATTTTAGGCCGCCTCGTGCCACTCACTTCTCTTCTGCTGAAGGTTGGCTCCGAAGCTTGATGGGTTTTTTCTTTTAGAGTCCTTTTTAGAGTCCTTGTTTGCTGTTGGGGCATCTGGGACATACGGCACAGGGCTAAATAACAGAACCCCTGAGCCGAATCCTGAATGTTTGGCCCCCCTTGCGCCACATACCTCTCTCCCACTGAAACTCGCTGGATTATTCTCCTCCTAGTCCCACTGACTCCTGCTGTCCCTGTCGCTCACTTGCCTTTTTGCTCGGTGCCTTTCAGACCTTCCAGGCTCTTCCAGGTGCTGTGAGTGTCCCTTGCTCTGACTTTGCTGTTTGCTTCTGCACAATTCCTCGTAGCTCGTAGACCTCCATTTAGAAATCTCTCAGAAGCCGTTTAGAATTGGAGCCATCAGAATGTTGGAAAATGCAGTGGCCATTCTCCTCCAGCGCGTTTTCGTGGGCGGGCTTCCGTGAATCAGTGACGCCAATGGCAACGTGTGTGGGTCACTTCCGTCTCATCGCACCAAACTGCAAGTTGTTTTGAGTTTCGTTTCTCCTTGATTGCTCAAGATTTATAATTAAATGAATCCTTTTTGTGCTCGAAGAAAGTGTGTTCTCACCCCACTGCAGGTGCAGGAATTCAACCTCGTTATTCTTAGATTTAAGGAAATGAAAACCAAGGCCACTGGAAGAAGAACCAATTTAATTAGAGCTTCTGTGGAAACTTACTGAAAGATGTTGCAAATGGAAAAGTTTACCTTGTTACGTATTGTGGGCTGAACATTGCCTTTTTGTATGATACGCAGGGACAGTATCGAGAGACTTCTCCTTATTTCGGAGGAGAAGGAGCATCTTAGAACGAGCTCCATAGCATTAAGCTATCAGACCAATTTGATGTGAGTATTTCTTAGGAAGTCAACACATGCTGATACTTTTGGGATAGGATATCAGGGAAATAGGTAGGATTTTCATGTAGAGCAGAGTAAGATACCTTTGAATTAGATTCAGCTTCTATTCTTTGTTGCATTTTGATTTTGGAGTTAATCATATTATGCCTTTTGTGCCGGATGAATTATATTCATAGACTCGGCTCTGTATTGATTTTTATGTACCTATATACGCTGACATTGAGGCGTGTTTATATTCAATTATTTTTGGCCTCATAATAAATCCACAAACTGGAAATTCAGAGTCTGTGGTCCCTTAAGCATTACTAAATTGAAAGTATAACCTTGAATTATTTACTCCCCTTAAACACTTTTAGCAGCCTATAAAAGACCATCTGATTTGAATTTAGTTGGGAAGGCAAGGAGTAAAATTTAGCGTAATCATATGGTAACAGAGGATGGTTATCCTCTTAAAGTGAGGGTAGAAAAGGGAGATTAGGAGTAGGATGGGAAAAATAATAGGGCTTTAGACATGGAGTAGAAGACGGTGAAGATGGATGGAAGTTGGCGAACGTTGATGGAGCGGCGGAGAAAGTGTGAGTATGAAACTGAGTGGTGTGTTAGATTGCGGTGGTGATTTAATGGTGTGATGTCTTGCAAAGTTGGGATGTGAGTTGTGTGAGTGTGGGTTTATTGGTTTACTGGTCCGAGCACGTGCGGAACAGAACGTTTGCTGAGCGGATTCAAGAGAAGTCCCAGATACCAAGATAGTTTTGTAATTATAATTGTCTGGTCAATACTGTGGGTGTAGTGAAGCACTATCGACGATTCACTTGTGACAGGGAACTTTGTGTGAATGCAGGAGTATGTCACGGGTAGAAAGCCTCAAGTACCGGGGGTGGACTACGGCGATTGAGTGACCAGCACAGGTCGGGGGTCACAGCGGATGAATGTTCTTGTAAGAGCGTTCTATCTATCTTTTAGCAGACTGACAATTACTTGTTTTATGTAACTGTAAGTTATTGTGACTGTGTTAGGAGTAGTTACTTGGTTTTATAGCTTTTGGATATACAGTTCCTTGTTTGTACGAATGTGTGAGCGAGTGTATGCAGTGAATTTGTACGGGAGGGTGAGCCACTGCAAGGAGGGAGCAGTGACGTCAGTGCGCGCAATGCTGAGATAGGTCAGTTGGTTTAATGTCGCGCTGGGATTGGTGGAAGTTCATCCGGAATTGAACAGTGGAACTTGGGTTGCAAATAATTAAGTTTAACAACGAGATGTTTTACGGTGTTGCGAGATTTGTGTAGAGGTGACACAGGGGTTACCTTGGCACAATATACGGCAACAAATGCAGGACTCCATACCATAGTGTGGCTTCAAAATTGGCATAAAATTACAGAGAAAGAGGGATAATTGACTTTCCCTCGTTATGGGTCATTTTGAATGTAGGTGCTGTACCAGCTGAGAGGAGTGATGTCTTCTCTGAAACCTTCTCCCAGACCAACTCAATTTGAGGCATTAGATGCATGGATAAGAGCAGCAATAGCAAAGAAAAGAGAAGCTTCACAGGGAAGGATGAAGAAAGCAATGAAAGCAAACAGGATGCCAGGTGGGATGCACAGCTGAAGAGATGGAGATTAGACACTATAGAGGGAGAACGATTGTATCCATTTCTGTTGCTGGAAGGAGGGTCTCGAAGTAAAAGTAAGACAGAAGAGGAAAGTGATACAGTTGACCCGAAAGGACATCAGTGATCCATACCATGGGATGGCAATTGTTTGAGAGCCTTGCACGTGCTGAGAGAGAGCCTATGTCGCGCTCCAGCTCTGGGAATGCAAGATTACAACAAAGCTTTTTCTCTTTTCTGCTGTGAGAAGGAGGGATGTGCGATAGCAGTCCTTGTACAGACACATGGAGGTGTCCGTAGACCAGTGGCTTATTTTTCAGCTACATTTGATCCGGCAGCTTCTGAGTTGAACGGATTTCTCAAATCTGTTGCTGCAACAGGTGTCAGCATTGAGAGATGACAAAGCATAGTGATGGGTCATCCACTTAATGTTTATGTGCCACATTCAGTAGAACTGTTAATGACAAGAACCAAGAATGAGAGGATTGGGAAGAGATGACCCAAATCCACACTTTGAGGGCTTAAAACATGTTTATTCACTGCGGGAAGTGATATAATCACCATTTAGAGGTAATTCCTGTTTCCAATTCCCCATCTGTCTCCCCCATCTCCACCCTCTCCCCATCACCCTCTCTCCATCGGTCTCTCCCTCATCTCCCTCTCCCTCATCATCTCTCCCCCATCTGTATCCCCCATCTCCACCCTCTCCCCATCAGTCTCTCCCTCATCTTGCTCTCCCTCATCCCCCATCTTCCTCATCCCATATCCCTCCTCATCTGTCTCCACGATCTCCACTGTGTCTCCATCTCCCTCTCTATCCTCTCTCAACCTGTCTCTCCCTAATCTCCCTCATCCCATGTCCTTCTCCGATCTGTCTCCCCAATCTGGCCATCGGTCTCCCCCATCCGTCTCCCCATCTCTCTCCCCATCTCCCCATAATATCTCCATTATACCGCCATTATATCTCTGTTTTATCCCCATTTTATCTTTGCTTAATCTCCATGTTATCCCTGTATTATCCCCATTTATCTGCACTTTAGCGCCCTTTTATTCCCACTATAGCCCCGTTGTATCCCTGTTTTACCCACACTTTATCCCCATTTTATGTCCACTTTAGCCCCTTTTTATCTCCATTTTATACCCAATTTATCTCCAGTTTATCTCTATTATCTCTCTACATTATTTACATTAAATCCCGTCTCTTACCATCCAATCTCCATCTCTGCATCCCATCTCCATCTCCCCATCCTATCTCCAACTCCCCATATCCATCTCCATCCCATCTCCATCTCCCCATCTCTTCTCCATCTCCCTATCTCCATCTCCATCCCCTCTCCATAAAATGAGCATGAACATAGTCATTTTCCTGTTTCTAGGGAGCCAAAACTCAAGATTTGGCACATGGGTAAAAGTGACTCAAATTTACCGAAATGCTCACTTTGAGGGCTTAAAACATGTTTATTTACTGCAGGAAGTGATATAAACACCATTGAGGTTTTTCATGTTCATGCGAGAAGGTCTGATTTTTATGCACATGGATCGATGACCCCTGACCTGAGGAAATTGCTCTGAGAGGAACAAAATGGTCCGTTTTGAAAATTTCCATCTCTCAACTAATTTTGACTTTCAGATGTGGATCATCACTTTTGGAGATAAAATTACCATATTAATAGTCCTATTCATGCTTCTAGGGAGCCAAAACTCAAGATTTGGTGCATAGGTAAAAGTGACTTGAAATGACCCAAATCCGCACTTTGAGGGCTTAAAACATGTTTATTCACTGCGGGAAGTGATGTAAACACCATTTAGAGGTAATTCATATTTCCAACTCCCCATCTGTATACCCCATCTCCACCCTCTCCCCATCACCCTCTCCCTCATCTCCCTCTCCCTCATCATCTCTCCCCCATCTGTCTCCCCCATCTCCACTGTCTCCCCATCAGTCTCTCCATCATCTTGCTCCCCCTCATCCCCCATCTCCTTCGTCCCATGCCCCTCTTCATCTGTCTCCACCATCTCCACTGTGTCTCCATCTCTCTCTCGATCCTCTCTAAACCTGTCTCTCCCTCAACTCCCTCATCCCATGTCCTTCTCCGATCTGTCTCCCCAATCTGGTCATCGGTCTCCCCATCTGTCTCCCCATCCGTCTCCCCCATCTCTCTCCCCATCTCCCCATATTATCTCCCCATAATATCTCCATTATACCTCCATTATGTCTCAGTTGTATCCACATTTTATCTCTGCTTAATCTTCATGTATCTCTGTATTATCCCCATTTATCTCCACTTTAGCTCCATTTTATCCCCACTTTATCCCCACTATAGCCCTATTTTATGCAAAATGATCGATGACCTTGGACCTGAGGAAATTGCTCTGAGATTACCAAAATGGTCTGTTTTGACAATTTCCATATTTCAACTAATTTTGAATTTCAGATCAGATGTGGATCATCACTGTTGGAACTAAAATGACCATATTTATAGTAATTTTCATGCTTCTAAGGAGCCAAAACTCACGATTTGGAGCATTGGGTAAAAGTGACTTAAAATGACCCACATGCTCACTTTGTGGGTTTAAAACATGTTTATTCACTGCAGGAAGTGATATCAACACCATTTAGAGGTAATTC
Organism: Lissotriton vulgaris; assembly: GCF_964263255.1. Lineage (NCBI taxonomy): Eukaryota > Metazoa > Chordata > Amphibia > Caudata > Salamandridae > Lissotriton > Lissotriton vulgaris. Next base: position 691,750,524 of record NC_141700.1, read on the forward strand.
ATGTTTCCAACTCCCCATCTGTCTCCCCCATCTCCATCCTCTCCCCATCACCCTCTCCCCATCGGTCTCTCCCTCATCGCCTTCTCCCTCATCATCTCTCCCCCATCTGTCTCCCCCATCTCCACCATCTCCCCATCAGTCTCTCCCTCATCTTGCTCTCATTCATCCCCCATCTCCCTCATCCCATGTCCCTCCTCATCTGTCTCCACCATCTCCACCCTGTCCCCATCTCCCTCTCTATCCTCTCTCCACCTGTCTCTCCCTCATCTCCCTCATCCCATGTTCTTCTCCGATCTGTCCCCACAATCTGGTGATCGGTGTCCCCATCTGTCTCCCCATCCGTCTCCCCCATCTTTCTCCCCATCTCCCCATATTATCTCCCCATAATATCTTCTTTATACCTCCATTATATCTCTTTTTTATCCACATTTTATCTCTGCTTAATCTACATGTTATCCCTGTATAATCCCCATTTATCTCTACTTTATCTCCACTTTATCTCCATTTTATCCCCACTATAGCCCCATTTTATCCTCGTTTTAACCCCACTTTATCCCCACCTTGGCTCCATTTTAGCCCCATTTTATCTCCAGTTTAACCCCATTTTATCTCCACTTTATCCCCGTTTTTGCTCCACTTTAGCTCCATTTTATCCTCATTTTTCCTCCATGTTATCCCCAAATTATCTCCAGTTTATCTCCATTATATCGCTACTTTATTTACATTAAATCTCCGTCCCTTACCATCCAATCTCCATCTCTGTATCCCATCTCCATCTCCCCATCCTATCTCCAACTCCCCATCTCCATCTCCATCCCATCTCCATCTCTCCATCTCTTCTCCATCTACCCATCTCCATCTCCGTCCCATCTCCATAAAATGAGCATGATCATAGTCATTTTCCTGCTTCTAAGGAGTCAAAACTCAAGATTTGGCACATGGGTAAAAGTGACCCAAAATTACCCAAATGCTCACTTTGAGGGCTTAAAACCTGTTTATTCACTGCAGGAAGTGATATAAACAACATAGAGGTAATTCATGTTCATGCGAGAAAGTCCGATTTTTCATTCAAAAGGATCGATGACCCGTGACCTGAGGAAATTGCTCTGATAGGAATAAAATGGTCCGTTTTGAAAATTTCCATCTTTCAACTAACTTTGACTCTCAGATGCGGATCATCACTTTTGGAGATAAAATTACCATATTTACAGTCATGCTTCTAGGGAGCCAAAACTCAAGATTTGGCGCAAGGGTAAAAGTGACTTCAAATGACCCAAATCCGCACTTTGAGTTCTTAAAAAATGTTTATTCACTGAGGGAAGTTATATAAACACCATTTAGAGGTAATGCATGTTCATGCGAGAAGGTCCGATTTATCATGCAAAACGATCGATGACCCGTGACCTGAGGAAATTGCTCTGAGACGAACAAAATGGTCCATTTTAAAAATTTCCATCTTTCAACTAACTTTGACTTTCAGATGTGCATCGCTTTTGGAGATAAAATTAGCATATTTATAGTAATTTTCCTGCTTCTAGGGAGCCCAAACTCAATATTTGCGCAAGGGTAAAAGTGACTTAAAATGACCCAAATCCGCACTTTGAGTGCTTAAAACATGTTTATTCACTGAGGGAAGTGATATAAACACCATTTAGGGGTAATTCATGTTCATGTGAGAAGGTCCGATTTTTCATACAAAACGATTGATGACCCCGCGACCTGAGGAAATTGCTCTGAGATGACCAAAATGGTCCGTTTTGAAACTGAACATCTTTCAACTAATTTTGATTTTCAGATGTGGATCGTCACTTTTGGAGCTAAAATGAGCATTTTTAAAGTCATTTTCAAGCTTCTAGGGAGCCAAAACTCAAGATTTGGCGCATGGGTAAAAGTGACTCAAAATGACCCAAATGCTAACTTTGAGGGCTTAAGATGTATTTATTCACTGCGGGAAGTGATATAATCACCATTTAGAGGTCATTCATGCTCCTGCGAGAAGGTCCGATTCTTCATGCAATAGGATTGATGACCCGTGACCTGAGGAAATTGCTCTGAGAGGAACAAAATGGTCCATTTTGAAAATTTCCATCTTTCAACTAATTTTGACTTTCAGATGTGGATCATTACTTTTGGAGAAAAAATTACCATATTTATAGTATTTTTCATGCTTCTAGGGAGCCAAAACTCAAGATTTCGTGCAAGGGTAAAAGTGACTTAACCCCTTGCATGCTGATGACGGCCCGCTCCGGAGCCATCATGGCACACAGTGCTCGTGTGCTGGAGACGGCTCCCGGCCGTCATGACGCGCCCGCGATCGGAATGCTCCGCACAGGCGCAGAACCGCGGCAGCATGCAAGGGGTTAAAATGACCCATATGCACACTTTGAGGGTTAAAACATGTTTATTCACTGCGGGAAGAGATGTAAACAGCATTTAGAGATATTTCATGTTCATGCGAGAAAGTCCGATATTTCATGCAAAATGATAGATGACCCGCGACCCGAGGAAATTGCTCTGAAATTACGAAAATGGTCTGTTTTGAAAATTTCCATCTTTCTACTAATTTTGACTTTCAGATGTGGATCATCACTTTTGGAGCTAAAATGAGCATGTTTATAGTCATTTTCAAGCTTCTAGGGAGCCAAAACTCAAGATTTGGAGCATGGGTAAAAGTGACTTAAAATGACCCACATGCTCACTTTGTGGGCTTAAAACGTGTTTATTCACTGTGGGAAGTGATATAAAAAAAATTTAGAGGCAATTCATGTTCATGCAAGAGGGTCCGAATTTTCATGCAAAACCATTGATGACCCGCGACCTGAGGAAATTGCTCTGAGATGACCAAAATGGTCTGTTTTGAAAATGTCCATCTTTCAACTAATTTTGACTTTCAGATGTGGATGATCACTTTTGGAGCTAAAATGAGCATCTTTATAGTCATTTTCAAGCTTCTAGGGAGCGAAAACTCTAGATTTGCTTCAAGGGTAAAAGTGACTTAAAATGACTCAAATGCTCACTTTGAGGGCTTAAAATGTGTTTATTCACTGCGGGAAGTGATATAATCACCATTTAGAGGTAATTCATGTTCATGCGAGAAGGTCTGAATTTTAATGCAAAATAATCGATGACCCGCGACCTGAGGAAATTGCTCTGAGAGGACCAAAATGGTCAATTTTGAAAATTTAAATCTTTCAACTAATTTTGACTTTCAGATGTGGATCATCACTTTTGGAAATAAAATGACCATATTTATACCACAGCGCGGGGACACGCCGGGAGGCGTCACCAGGCGCTCTACAAACCCCTTTAAACTAAACTTAAACTATAGTAGTTTTCCTGCTTCTAGGGAGCCAAAACTCAAGATTTGGAGCATGGGCAAAAGTGACTTAAAATGACCCACATGCTCACTTTGTGGGCTTAAAACGTGTTTATTCACTGCAAGAAGTGATATCAACATCATTTAGAGGTAATTCATGTTTCAAACTCCCCATCTGTCTCCCCATCTCCAACCTCTCCCCATCACCCTCTCCCCATCGGTCTCTCACTCATCTCCCTCTCCCTCATCATCTCTCCCCCATCTGTCTCCACCAACTCCACCGTCTCCCCATCAGTCTCTACCTCATCCTGCTCTCCCTCCTCCCCATCTCCCTCATCCCATGTCCCTCCTCATCTGTCTCCACCATCTCCACCCTGTCCCCATCTCCCTCTCTATCCTCTCTCCACCTGTCTCTCCCTCATCTCCCTCATCCCATGTTCTTCTCCGATCTGTCCCCACAATCTGGTCATCGGTCTCCCCGATCTGTCTCCCCATCCGTCTCCCCCATCTCTCTCCCCATCTCCCCATATTATCTCCCTATAATATATTCATTATACCTCCATTATATCTCTGTTTTATCCACATTTTATCTCTGCTTAATCTACATGTTATCCCTGTATAATCCCCATTTATCTCCACTTTATCTCCACTTGATCTCCATTTTATCCCCACTATAGCCCCATTTTATCCTCGTTTTAACCCCACTTTATCCCCATCTTAGCTCCATTTTAGCCCCATTTTATCTCCAGTTTAACCCCATTTTATCTCCACTTTATCACTATTTTTGCTCCACTTTAGCTCCATTTTATCTCCATTTTTCCTCCATTTTAACCACAATTTATCTCCAGTTTATCTCCATTATCTCTCTACTTTATTTACATTAAATCTCCGTCCCTTACCATCTAATCTCTATCTCTGTATCCCATCTCCATATCCCCATCCTATCTCCAACTCCCCATCTCCATCTCCATCCCATCTCCATCTCCCCATCTCTTCTCCATCTACCCATCTTCATCTCCATCCCATCTCCATAAAATGAGCATGATTATAGTCATTTTCCTGCTTCTAAGGAGCCAAAACTCAAGATTTGGCACATGGGTAAAAGTGACTCAAAATTACCCAAATGCTGACTTTGAGGGCTTAAAACCTGTTTATTCATTGCAGGAAGTGATATAAACACCATAGAGGTAATTCATGTTTATGCGAGAAAGTCCGATTTTTCATGCAAAAGGATCGATGACCCGTGACCTGAGGAAATTGCTCTGAGAGGAACAAAATGGTCCATTTTGAAAATTTCCATCTTTCAACTAACTTTGACTCTCAAATGTGGATCATCTATTTTGGAGATAAAATTACGATATTTATAGTCATTTTCATGCTTCTAGGGAGCCAAAACTCAAGATTTGGCGCAAGGGTAAAAGTGACTTAAAATGACCCAAATCCGCACTTTGAGTGCTTAAAACATGTTTATTCACTGAGGGAAGTAATATAAACACAATTTAGGGGTAATTCATGTTCATGCGAGAATGTCCGATTTTTCATGCAAAACGACCGATGACCTGCTACCTGAGAAAATTGCTCTGAGATGACCAAAATGGTCAGTTTTGAAAATTTAAATCTTTCATTAATTTTGACTTTCAGATGTGGATCATCACTTTTGGAAATAAAATGACCATATTTATAGTTGTTTTCATGCTTCTAGGGAGCCAAAACTCAAAATTTGGCGCATGGGTAAAAGTGACTCAAAATGACCCAAATGCTCACTTTCAGGGCATAACACGTGTTTATTCACTGCAGGAAGTGATATAAACAATATTTAGAGGTAATTCATGTTCATGCCAGAAGGTCCGAATTTTCATACAAAACGATTGATGACCCGCGACCTGAGGAAATTGCTCTGAGATGACCAAAATGGTCCGTTTTGAAACTGTCCATCTTTCAACTAATTTTGAATTTCAGATGTGGATCATCACTTTTGGAGCTAAAATGAGCATTTTTAAAGTCATTTTCAAGCTTCTAGGGACTGGGAGCCAAAACTCAAGACTTGGCGCATGGGTAAAAGTGACTCAAAATGACCCAAATGCTCACTTTGAGGGCTTAAAACGTATTTAATCACTGCGGGAAGTGATATAAACAACATTTAGAGGTAATTCATGTTCATGCCAGAATGTCCGAATTTTCATGCAAAACGACCGATGACCCGCGACCTAAGGAAAGTGCTCTGAGATGACCAAAATGCTCCATTTTGAAAATGTCCATCTTTCAACTAATTTTGACTTTCAGATGTGGATCATCACTTTTGGAGATAAAATGGAAAGGGGTGACCACTCGGTCCCCCCGAACGTATGGCAGGGTGCCCGGATCCCCCCGGGAAACCATTTTGGGCGGGGGGCGTGTCTCGGCTGGTATGCCCGAAGCGGCGTAGCCGGGGCGCGCCTTTTCCCGCCCAAGAAGGGGTTGTCCTAGACACCTACACCGTTGGTCACGCCCCGTAGGCGTACCAGAGGAGGGTACACGCCCTCCCGAAGAGGAATAAAAGGAGCAACAATCCAGAGAAGCATCCTCTTGTTCCTGTGCTTGGAAGCTGCACCCTCTTGTTGCACGTGAGCCCTAGACGGAACAAGGAGCAATTTTGAGAACTTGTAATTTTTGTGTGTCTCTTCCAGGAGCCTTCTCTCCCAGTATCTGCGGACCTCTGGAGCCAGGACCTCGTCGAGCAGCTAAGCAGCAAGGGTCAAGTCTCTGACAACGATGCCTGGCAAGAAGGTCGGAAAGAAGGCAGGGACGGAGCCGATGCTCCGCATGCTGGTGAAGGACATGGCGAACATGAAAAAGCAAATGGCGGCAATGAATAATACGGGCAGACCGAAGAAGGTTATCGGACCAGCATTGCCGGGAGTAGTACCTGCAGGGAGAGGTAAAAGGGCCAGGAATAGGGCGGCAGGTGGGGAGTCCCCAGTTCCCGAGTCACCCCCGGTAAGCCCAGTTAGTCCAGTCGAGGCCCCGGTACCTGTACCGATCCCGGACGCAGGTCAGCCGATTCCGGTTGTAGTAACGCCCACCAACGAGGAGGAAATGCCTCCTGAGTTGGCCGCCCAGTTGGCCGCGTGGCTCGGAAAGAATACCGAGGGTGCAGCGGCGCCCGGAGACACGGCCAAAGAGGCTAGATTATTAATGAAGCAGTTGCGGCAATCGCGAGATGCTGCGAAGGCGAATGTCCCTCTTGTCCCCTCACAGATTCCCACGGAAGAACCAGCGGCCGGCGGTGAAAAATCAGCAGGACCAGCTATGGAGTCTGGTAAGCAGCCATTGCCGATGGCAAACGGGGGGTCTTTGCCCTCAAGGAGGGAGAAAGTAGTTCAGCATATTCCTCTGGCCACGAAAGAGATGATTTGGGCTGATAAATATGTAAATATGTTTTCGCTCCTGACGGATCATCACGAGATTGAGTACGTTAAGGCTCAGAAGGATTTGTTGCATCCGAGTGTGTGGCGCGCCAAAATGGCGGGCTTCAGGGTGGATGAGACGATCTCTAATTGGGCCAAGGCCTTTGGGATGTTTACTGCTATTATGGGTGAACGTAAGCCAGAGATTATGACCGAATTAGCCTGTTATCAGACACGTATAATGGATTTCTACGAAACATATGAGGGCGATCAATGGAGGGGTTATGATAGTAAGTTTCGTAAGGCCAAGGAGCACGATTCGTCTCTGACGTGGGACTGTCTCGACTCCGTCTCTTGGCAGAAGCAGCTGTTGCCGGGCACGACGAAGTCGTCCTCGGTTGGTGAGTATGGGTCGGCGCCATCAATCGGCGGCGCCCTTTCGAGCAAACCCCGCAGGTGATCACCAACCCAGGAGTAGTGGGAATGGGGGTAGAAAAGGAGTTTGCTGGAATTTTAACAGAGGCAAGTGCACCAGGCCACATGGGACATGTAAGTTCAGGCATGAGTGTGCGGGTTGTGGACATTCTTCACACCCGGAAAGTTCGTGCAGAGCCAAGAATGGGGATACCGGGGGTAGAGGAGGTACCAAACAGGTCTAATATCGGCCGAGGGGTACCACTACCTACCCCCGTAGATATCATGGCAATGATCCCCTGGCAGTGATCAATCGGCGGCGCCCTTTCGAGCAAACCCCGCAGGTGATCACCAACCCAGGAGTAGTGGGAATGGGGGTAGAAAAGGAGTTTGCTGGAATTTTAACAGAGGCAAGTGCACCAGGCCACATGGGACATGTAAGTTCAGGCATGAGTGTGCGGGTTGTGGACATTCTTCACACCCGGAAAGTTCGTGCAGAGCCAAGAATGGGGATACCGGGGGTAGAGGAGGTACCAAACAGGTGTAATATCGGCCGAGGGGTACCACTACCTACCCCCGTAGATATCATGGCAATGATCCCCTGGCTAAACGAATACCCTGATCATGTCTCCGCTGGGGTGTTACGGGACGGTTTTTCGAATGGTTTCCACATCCCGGCGGGGGATTTTCGGGGGGACTCACTGTGCAGAAATCAACTGTCCATTCAGCAACACCCGATGGTTGTGGAAGGTAAGATTGCGAAGGAAGTTGCCCGGGGCCGGGTCGCCGGCCCATATAGGCACCCGCCGGTTCCTAATTTCATTTGTTCACCGCTGGGAGGGGTCCCCAAGAAGGACCCAGGTGAATTTAGGTTAATTCATAACTTGTCGGCTCCTAGGGGTCTTTCGGTAAACGATGCCATTGATCCAGGAGTCTGTTCGGTACGGTACGCATCCTTTGATGAGGCCGTCGCCATGTTGAATCGCCTGGGGCCCGGAGCGCTGATGGCTAAATCGGATATTGAGTCAGCGTTCCGGTTGCTCCCGGTACATCCTCAGGATCAGCGTCTGTTGGGTTTTGTGTTTCAAGGACGCTATTACATAGACAGATGTATGCCAATGGGTTGCTCCATCTCTTGCGCTTATTTTGAGAAATTCAGCTGTTTTCTGCAATGGGCGTTCACCAGAGCTACGGGCTATACGCAGGTTATGCATTATCAAGATGATTTCTTGTTCTTGGGGCCAGCCGGGGACACGGAATGTGCACAGGCTTTACTTGAATTTTGCAATCTCATGAAACGATTCGTCGTGCCATTGGCACCGGGGAAAACCGTGGGGCCATCTACTTCACTCGAGTTTCTTGGAATCGAGCTCGATTCAGTGGAGGGATGCTTCGTTTTGCCCAGTGACAAAGTCATGAAAGTTAGGGCCTCGCTAGAATTATGCATTAGCAAAGAGAAGGTAACGCTCCATCAGTTGCAGAAAGCGGTGGGCCAGCTTAACTTCGCCCTCAGAGTGATACCAATGGCCCGCCCCTTTTCCCGCTCTATTGCACAAGCCATGGTCGGTCTCAAAGAAGGACACCACCGCACAAGACTGTCTGCAGAGGTTCGCTAGGATATGCGCATATGGTTGGCATTTCTGGCGGGTTTCAACGGTCGAGTGGTATGGAGCAAGCCATCAGCGTCCTCGGACGAGCTGGGTTTGTGGACCGACTCGGCAGGGAGCGTGGGATTTGGCGCCATCTTTGGTAATCGATGGTCGGCGTAGACATGGCCGACGTGGTGGCACACCAGTGGGCTAACAGGTAACATTGGGTTTCTCGAATTGTTCCCCATTTTTGTGGCCCTGAAGGCATGGCCGGACGATTTCCGTGATCGGTCTGTGGTATTTTGGTCCGATAACATGACCGTGGTGGAATGCATAAATAACCAAGCAGCACGCTGCAAGTTGATTCTGAGATTGCTGAAGGAAATTGTACTATTGTGCATGAGACTGAACGTTCAGTTTAGGGCAAAGCATGTGCCGGGTGTACTGAACCAGGCGGCTGATGCACTCTCTCGTTCCCACATGCAGGCTTTCAGGGGTTATCTACCTTCTGCGGATCTAGTGGCGGCACCATTTCCCGAAACTCTCTGGTCACTCGGTGCCCCGGATTACAGGACCTCGTGGGAGCCAGCTTAGCCCCCAGGACAAAGAGGCATACGAAGGACCGTTTTGTTCCTATTGTGCATTTCTGGGTCCGGCAGGAGGGGATAAGTGGGGAGAGGAGGAGTATGTGCTGAAATTTTTAGTAGCACTTCACAAGGCTGGCCGATCAGCAGCGACGGCCAATATGCACCGGGCCGCCATTGCATTCATGGCGCAGGCTTACGGCATTAAGGACCCTACATCGTCCTTTTTGGTTAAGAAGGCATTACGAGGGTGGCAACGCCTCGAGGGTCATAAAGTAGATGAGAGGCGCCCGATTGGCTTAGAAAGACTGTCCCTGTTGATGTCAGTGCTCCCCGCGACCTGTTCCTCCCAGTCCGAAGCAGTGCTGTTCCGGGCCGCTTTCGCATTAGCGTTCCATGGGGCTATGCGGGTGAGCGAGCTGGTGGCAAGAAATAAGAAGGATGTGGGGGGAGGTTTATGTCGGGAGCACGTTCAGATCAAGGGTGATTCAATGGTAATCACAATAGCCAGGTCTAAAACAGACCAGAGTGCGATGGGGGACAGTATTGTGGTCCAGCGCATGCGAGGGTCCCCCATGTGCCCGGTGCAGTGTGTTGAGGAATACCTGGCGCAAAGGGCGGCAGCATGGGGGGGAAGCTTGCTGAGACACACCGACGCCACCCCACTGACAAGGTTTCAGTTCCAGCGGGTGTTAACTTTGGCAATCGCGGCAGCGGGCTTGGACCCGAGCGATTTTGGGACCCATTCCTTCAGGATAGGGGCTGCTACAGAAGCTACAGCCAGGGGTCAGAGTGTGGAAATGGTGAAACGATTGGGACGATGGTCCTCGAACTGTTATAAAAGGTACGTGCGGTTGCACATGTTGTGAAGCTAATGTCATGCACTCACGCTTCTTGTCTTTTGTTTGGTTTACAGTTTCGCGAGCTTGCGAGGCGGGGCGGTCTGTGCAGTCGACCCGACACCTGGGAACCAGCGGTCAAAGATCACCGGCTGAGGAAAGAGTGGTGTGGGTCGTTGGCCACTCATACGTGAGGCGTGCCGCGGACGTATTCAAAGCAGGTGACATGATTCACGCAGCTGGGGAATACGGGTACAGGGTGACCTTCCATGGAAGGGGCGGGCTCTGTATTGACCGGTTTCAGTATTTTATCGAGGAACTGTTAGGGCGGACAAGGTCACCGCCGTCTATACTCATAGTGCATCTGGGGGGCAATGACTTGGTGGCGCTCGGTCGGAGAGTACTCCTCGAGCGGGTTCTATCCACTGTTAGCTGGCTGGCAAAGAGGATTCCGGGGTGCACGATAGCATGGTCACACATGATTCCAAGGAAGGTGTGGCGGGGGGCCCTCTCTGTGTCAGCTTTGAATCATTCAGTGAAGAAAGTTAATAACAAACTGGGTAGATTGTTTCGTTCAGGACAGTTGCACTGTATTCCGCATGGATGTATCCGGGGGGGATAGTATGTATCTCGAAGACGGGGTTCATTTGTCCCGGGAGGGGAATGTCTTACTCATAGGAGACTTCATAGCATGGTTACGGGGTTTGTATAGTCATGACCTTTGGTAGGAGTGTGGGGGGTCCGGATAGCCGGTCAACTATCCGGCCTGTGGCGGTAAGGTCATGATCGGTGAGCAGTAATTTCAAAATCCCTAGAGGGGGCGCCACCCATTATGGATGGGAGCGCCCGGGGGGAGGCGGCCATTGGCCCCTCACACGGGGAGGCGGCACCCACTAAGTATGGGGTCGCCGAAGGGAAGGCGGTCATAGGCCCCTCCCAGGGGAGGAGGCGGCTTGATGCCCCTCCTAAGAATTTCCCGGGGCCAGGATATCCGCGACGACGGATGTGGTGAACAGTGTGGGGTGGGAGGGGGGTCCACGCTACCTTCTAGACACCTCACACGAGTCCTCGGACGACCACTAAGATGGCGTCGAGTTAAATAAAGGGCCCCCGCTAAGACAAGGGAAATTGGAAGTTGGCACAGAGGTACAGTCCTCTGTGCGCCCGCCCCTCACACCGTGAGGGGGGAGTTCTGGTAGTAGGGATCTGACACCGGTTACGACCTTGCCGTTGGCCCGTAATGTTAGGATGTACAATTTTTATTTAGAAAGTATGCATTTGCAGGATGTTTAGACTCGGCTAGGCGAACCTTTGTATTAGAGACTTGTTAAGGTTAGCCAATAAACGTGACTGCAGTGAAATGTATAAATGAAAAATTATACATGATATGAAACTGTTATTTTAATGTTTTCATTTTGTTTCATATTTTAATAAATACGGCCGGGAGGGTAACTCCCTCCCGCCTTCCAAAAGTTCAGAACTGTGTCCGACTTCCCATCCTTGGGGATTGTGTTGGGAGGGGGTGATAGGCATCCCGGCCATATGGAAAGGGGCGACCACTCGGTCCCCCCGAACGTATGGCAGGGTGCCCGGATCCCCCCGGGAAACCATTTTGGGCGGGGGGCGTGTCTCGGCTGGTATGCCCGATGCGGCGTAGCCGGGGCGCGCCTTTTCCCGCCCAAGAAGGGGTTGTCCTAGACACCTACACCGTTGGTCACGCCCCGTAGGCGTACCAGAGGAGGGTACACGCCCTCCCGAAGGGGAATAAAAGGAGCAACAATCCAGAGAAGCATCCTCTTGTTCCTGTGCTTGGAAGCTGCACCCTCTCGTTGCACGTGAGCCCTAGACGGAACAAGGAGCGATTTTGACCCACCCACCAACCCCTTATGGCAATGTTAGTAAATGCAATATAGTTGATTTGCGTTGATAGTATCTTTTTCCAAGGTCTATTTTAGTATGTAATAAAGGTGTCAATGTTGAACTGCAATAAAGTGATTTGCTTCATAACAATTTTCTCATCCAGTTGAGCGAAGTTTCATTAAAGGTATGGCATGTGTAGATAAGTGGATGAATAGGACAATGTCCAGTTAACCGTTTTATTGCTCTCTTCATTAGGTCTAAAACGTCGTATTTATTTTGGTCGGGCGGTAAGGTCATGATCGGTGAGCAGTAATTTCAAGATCCCTAGAAGGGGCGCCACCCATTATGGATGGGAGCGCCCGGGGGGAGGCGGCCATTGGCCCCTCACACGGGAAGGCGGCACCCACTAAGTATGGGGTCGCCGAAGGGAAGGTGGTCAGAGGCCCCTCCCAGGGGAGGAGGCGGCTCGATGCCCCTCCTAAGAATTTCCCGGGGCCAGGATATCCGCGACGGCGGATGTGGTGAACAGTGTGGGGTGGGAGGGGGGTCCACGCTACCTTCTAGACACCTCACACAAGTCCTCGGACGACCACTAAGATGGCGTCGAGTTAAATAAAGGGGCCCCGCTAAGACAAGGGAAATTGGAAGTTGGCACAGAGGTACAGTCCTCTGTGCGCCCGCCCCTCACACCATGAGGGGGGAGTTCTGGTAGTAGGGATCTGACACCGGTTACGACTTTGCCGTTGGCCCGTAATGTTAGGATGTACAATTTTTATTTAGAAAGTATGCATTTGCAGGATGTTTAGACTCGGCTAGGAGAACCTTTGTATTAGAGACTTGTTAAGGTTAGCCAATAAACGTGACTGCAGTGAAATGTATAAATGAAAAATTGTACATGATATGAAACTGTTATTTTAATGTTTTCATTTTGTTTCATATTTTAATAAATACGGCCGGGAGGGTAACTCCCTCCCGCCTTCCAAAAGTTCAGAACTGTGTCCGACTTCCCATCCTTGGGGATTGTGTTGGGAGGGGGTGATAGGCATCCCGGCCATATGAGCATTTATAAAGTCATTTTCAAGCTTCTAGGGAGCCAAAACTCAAGATTTGGTTCAAGGGAAAAAGTGAATTAAAATGACTCAAATGCACACTTTGAGGGCTTAAGATGTGTTTCGGGAAGTGATATAATCACCATTTAGAGGTAATTCATGTTCATGCGAGAAGGTCCGATTTTTGATGCAAAAGGATTGATGACCCGTGACCTGAGGAAATTGTTCTGAGAGGAACAAAATGGTCCGTTTTGAAAATTTCCATCTTTCAACTAATTTTGACTTTCAGATGTGGATCATTACTTTTGGAGATAAAATTACCATATTTATAGTCCTTTTCATGCTTCTAGGGAGCCAAAACTCAAGATTTGGCGCAAGGGTAAAAGTGACTTAACCCCTTGCATGCTGATGACGGCCCGGAGCCGTCATGGCACACAGTGCTCGTGTGCTGATGACGGCTCCCGGCCGTCATGACCGCACCCGCGATCGGAATGTGCCGCACAGGCGCAGAACCACGGCAGCATGCAAGGGGTTAAAATGACCCATATGCACACTTTGAGGGTTAAAACATGTTTATTCACGGCAGGAAGTGATGTAAACAGCATTTAGAGATATTTCATGTTCATGCGAGAAAGTCCGATATATCATGCAAAATGATAGATGACCCGCGACCCGAGGATATTGCTCTGAAATTACAAAAATGGTCTGTTTTGAAAATTTCCATCTTTCAACTAATTTTACTTTCAGATGTGGATCATCACTTTTGGAGCTAAAATGAGTGTGTTTATCGTCATTTTCAAGCTTCTAGGGAGCCAAAACTCAAGATTTGGCGCATGGGTAAAAGTGACTCAACATGACCCAAATGCACACTTTGAGGGTTTAAAATGTGTTTATTTACTGCGGGAGGTGATATAATCACCATTTAGAGGTAATTCATGTTCATGCGAGAAGGTAGGATTTTTCAAGCAAAAGGATCTATGACCCGTGCGTGACCTGAGGAAATTGCTCTGAGAGGAACAAAATGGTCCGTTTTGAAAATTTCCATCTTTCAACTAATTTTGACTTTCAGATGTGGATCATCACTTTTGGAGATACAATTACCATATTTGTAGTCATTTTCATGCTTCTAGGGAGCCAAAACTCAAGATTTGGAGCAAGGGTAAAAGTGACTTAACCCCTTGCATGCTGATGACGGCCGGGAGCCTTCATGGCACACAGTGCTCGTGTGCTGATGATGGCTCCCGGCCGACATGAACACACCCGCAATCGGAATGTGCCGCACAGGCGCAGAACCGCGGCAGCATGCAAGGGGTTATAATGACCCAAATGCACACTTTGAGGGTTAAAACATGTTTATTCACTGCGGGAAGTGATGTAAACAGCATTTAGAGATATTTCATGTTCATGCGAGAAAGTCCGATATTTCATGCAAAATTATAATGACCCGCGACCTGAGGAAATTGCTCTGAAATTACAAAAATGGTCTTTTTTGAAAATTTCCATCTTTCAACTAATTTTGACTTTCAGATGTGGATCATTACTTTTGGAGCTAAAATGAGCATGTTTATAGTCATTTTCAAGCTTCTAGGAAGCCAAAACTCAAGATTTGGCGCAAGAGTAAAAGTGACTTAAAATGACTCAAATGCACACTTTGAGGGCATACAATGGGTTTATTCACTGCGGGAAGTGATATAATCACCATTTAGAGGTAATTCATGTTCCTGCAAGAAGGTCCGATTTTTCATGCAAAATGATCGATGACCTTGGACCTGAGGAAATTGCTCTGAGATGACCAAAATGGTCCGTTTTGATAATTTCCATATTTTATCTAATTTTGACTTTCAGGTGTGGATGATCACTTTTGGAGCTAAAATGAGCATATTTAAAGTCATTTTCAAGCGTCTAGGGAGCCAAAACTCCAGATTTGGTTCAAGGGTAAAAGTGACTTAAAATGACTCAAATGCTCACTTTGAGGGCTTAAAATGTGTTTATTCACGGCAGGAAGTGATATAATCACCATTTAGAGGTAATTCATGTTCATGCGAGAAGGTCCGATTTTTTCATGCAAAACGACTGATGACCAGCGACCTGAGAAAATTGCTCTGAGATGACCAAAATGGTCCTTTTCGAAAATTTCCATCTTTCAACTAATTTTGACTTTCAGATGTGGATCATCCCTTTTGGAACTAAAATGACCATATTTATAATCATTTTCATGCTTCTAGGTAGCCAAAACTCAAGATTTGGAGTATGGGTAAAAGTGACTTAAAATGACCCACATGCTCACTTTGTGGGCTTAAAACGTGTTTATTCACTGCGGGATATGATATAAAAAACATTTAGAGGCAATTCATGTTTTGCCAGAAGGTCCGAATTTTCATGCAAAACGACTGATGACCCGCGATCTGAGGAAATTGCTCTGAGATGGCCAAAATAGTCCGTTTTGAAAATTTCCATATTTCAACTAATTTTGACTTTCAGATGTGGATCATCCCTTTTGGAACTAAAATGACCATATTTATAGTCATTTTCATGCTTCTAGGGAGCCAAAACTCAAGATTTGGAGCATGGGTAAAAGTGACTTAAAATGACCCTCATGCTCACTTTGTGGGCTTAAAACGTGTTTATTCACTGCAAGTGATATCAACACCATTTAGAGGTAATTCATGTTTCCAACTCCCCATCTGTGTCCCCCATCTCCACCCTCTCCCCATCACCCTCTCCCCATCGGTCTCTCCCTCATCTACCTCTCTCTCATCATCTCTCCCCATCTGTCTTCCCCATCTCCACCGTCTCCCCATCAGTCTCTCCCTCTTCTTGCTCTCCTTCATCCCCCATCTCCCTCATCCCATGTCCCGCCTCATCTGTTTCCACCATCTCCACCCTGTCCCCATCTCCCTCTCTATCCTCTCTCCACCTATCTCTCCCTCATCTCCCTCATCCCATGTCCTTCTCTGATCTGTCTCCCCAATCTGATCATCGGTCTCCCCCATCTGTGTCCCCATCCATCTCTCCCATCTCTCTCCCCATATCACCATATTACCTCCCCATAATATCTTTATTATACCTCCATAATATCTGTTTTATCCACATTTTATCTCTGCTTAATCTCCATGCTATCCCTGTATAATCCCCATTTATATCCACTTTAGCTCCATTTTATCCCCATTTTATCTCCACTTTATCCCCACTATCGCCCCATTTTATCTTCGTTTTAACCCCACTTTATCCCAATTTTAGCTCCATTTCAGCCCGATTTTATCTCCAGTTTAACC